>NC_067398.1:182335553-182970553 GCF_016432865.1 Antechinus flavipes
AGATTTTTTCATTTAATTGAATAATAAATTATGATTATTTCAAACATCATCATGCAAGTACCTACATGTCTGGCCATTTTTTGTCAGCTTTCTTTAATAATTCAACATCTATGTACCACTCTCCTAACTGTGGGAATCTCCTTAGGCACTTTCCTGAACTTCTTCTTTCTATACACTCTCTCATTAATCATAGCTGCTCCCGTGGGCTCAATTATTTACTCTATGCAGGTCACTCTCACACCTATATATTTGACTCTATTCTCTCTCCTGAGCTCCAGTCTTACATAAAATTTTAGATTTTGAAAGTACCTCAATAGTCTTTTATTTTAACGCATATCCACAGGAAATCCCTCCTATAATATAACATTATTTAACTATGGCTTGAAGACTTCTAATAAGAAGGAACTCACCATTTCCCAAGTTACTAGTGCATTTTACTTTTAGTCAACTCTAATTGTGGAGAATTTTTTTTCCTGAATGTAGGTCTAATTTTTGGCATCAAAATTTTCCCATGGTTCATTTTTCTTCATTTAGAGCCATACAGAAAAAGTTTAATCCCTCTTCCATGAAGAGAACTCTCATGTCACTCCTTTTCTGTGAGTCATCTTTATTCTTTATTCTAGAATAAATGTTTCCAGTTGCTTCAAGCAGTGTTCATTTGACAAAAATTCAAGGTCTTTCTACATCTTAGTATCTCCACTCTGAATGTTCTCCACCTTAGCAATGCTTCTGAATTGTAGCATTCAGAAGTGAACACAAAGGTATAACTATGTTCTGAACAGAGCACCATATCCTCATTCCTAAAAAGCAATCTATCATAAGGTAACCAAAAATTTTATTAGTTTTAGGGCAACTAAATCATAATGCTGACTCATAATATGCTTATTCCCTACTAAAAGCCTCAACTAAACTAAACTAAAAAACAAACTTATTCTGAAATTCTAATATTCCAATTTATTCATGTCTTCCCATCCTGGTTGATTTACTCATGTCCTTCCATGTGATTGGGAACTCACCAAGTTTGTCTTTCTTTTGCCATTGCAAGGTCACTAGTGGAGGAGTCTGGCTGTCCATTTGTGATCTCTGATTATAAAATGATATGTTAAGTTGATTGGTTTGAATCCAAATGTAAGACTGCTGTTCACTTTCATCCTATTAGTTTCATCCAATCAGAACTTTGCTTTTCAAGATCTTTCTGTATCATCACTTCCACTGAATCTATCCTGGGAGTCAGAAAAATCTACTTTTATCAGTACCTTTAATCAAGATGGACAGAATGCAGACATTATTAAGGAATTATGGGACTGGAGGATGTCTAATCATGTGAGAAGGATAAGGATTGACAAGTAGATAGACAGAGTTCTGTCCTGGTAACCTTGTAATAGTAAAAGAAAGAAAGACACTTGTACAATATGATAATCCTCCAAAATGATCTCAGAAGACTCTGACACATTGGGTGGACTTTCCTGTCATGAATTTATGGGACCTTATGAGTTATCTAGGGTGGAAGAGCATGGTTAGACGGTGATTTGCTTTGTTAGAGAAACTGGGATCAGTGAGGTCACAGATCCATTTGTGTAATTGTTAAAAATCATAAAATACATAAGGCTAGAAAAATCCCTGACATCTTTGAGTAAACAATTCCTGCTAAGTTGACATTGAACCATTGACAACTACCCCTGAGAGTCTAACCAATCCATCAGTTCAAAATTCATCTAGCTGTATTATTTTCTAATCCACTCTTCATCCATTTCACAAGAATCATATGAGATGCTTTATAAAATGATATGCTAAAATCTATGTAAATCATAAGTAAGTACTATATTGTCATAATCTAAAAACTTGATAATTGTCATAAACAGGAAATTTATAAAAGACTGTATATGACAAGACAGGTTTTTTAAAGTGGTCTGCCTTGCTTTTAGCTATAATGACAAGTTGTATGAACATAGCAGAAATATCAACATTTGTTCAGTTCAGTATTGACTCAATTTAAGCCCCAACAACCAGTACAAGCTTCTTAGTTCTAACAATTGCCTGGAGACTTAAATGATAATCTTGGTTGCATAATCAGGAAAGTTCTGGATTAAATGGACTATCCTAATTAAATTTCTTGAAATTTTGATCAAGAATGAGCCAGCCCTTTCATTACCAGTAGGGACAATTAGGTGACCCAATAGAGACAGCACTAGGCCTGGAGTCAGACTTCAAATTCAGCTTCAGACACTAAAGAGCCTAATTATTTAATCCTGATTGCCTTCGCATTCTCATCTGCAAAATAAATTGGAGAAGAAAATGGCAAACCACTCCTGTATCTTTGCCAAGAAAACCCTACATTAGCTCAAAAAAAGTCAGACAAAACTAAAAAATGATGGAACAACAATAAAATCTATGCAGATATTATTCTACTTCTTCTCTTGTGAATGCCTTAAAGATAATGACTGTTTTAGTTTAGTCTTTATATATGCAGTACCTACCCAACACATAATAGGTAGTTAGTAAATTCTTATTAAATGATTAAATGATAGCTACCAGTACTTAGCACATAGTAGGTACTTGGTAAAGGCTTATTAAATGACTAAATATATACCAGTACCTAACATATGGTAGGTGCTTAATATATGCTTAGTGAATGGATGAATGAAACAAATGTGCTTTGAACACTCAAAAATGATAACAGTTCATCAACATTATTGAAACTGGATACTCCTGAGAATCCCTAGGACTCCCCACAGTTCAATCTCTCTCTAAACTCTACAGTAACTGGAAATTAATAGAAACATCTGGGGATGTAGCCACAAACATAGGTACAATTCACATGGGTGAGGTTCTTTACACATTATTTCTTTCTTCAAAATACCAGAACCCAGGAAATATCTTATTGTGTGTTTATAAGACACTGGAGAGGTCAACATCTGGAAATAAACAAACAGCACATTAAAGGAAACAAGAGGACATATACTGCTTTTCTACTATGACCTCAAATATTTTTTTCAACTTTATGAGCTTTTTTTTTTCTTCTTCAAATGATATTGGATTAGATGGCTTTTATCATCCCTTCTAGCTCTCAATATGATAATCCTCCAAAATGATCTCAGAAGGCTCTGCAACAGGTTGGGCACAAATTGTGTGTTTCAATATTTCAGATGGAAATGTCTCTTGATTTTGTGTTTCCTTATGCTCAGTAAAAGGAGCACAGCACCTTCTTTGAAACAGGAACAACAACATGGGCAGTCTATGTCAGCATTGTCTCACAGTCCTCATAAAGGATAAACAACAATTATCATCCTATGAAGCCGTCCAGTGTAAAAAAATGGGAAATGCATAGTACCTTAAAGGGCATACTTTCAAAGTCTCAACTTGTCACTAATGGGCTATGTGACTTTGGACAAACAGTTTCATCCACTTGCTCCTAGGTTTTCACATCTACAAAATGAGATGTCCCTGAGACTCTTCCTACACCTTAAGGTCTAAATTTCCATGAGAAGAATAATCAGGTAACTCTTACACCATGTTAACATATTTCAATGTTTTTTAGGAAGAACCAAATAGAACCTCATACTTAACATATGGATGTAATTTGGAAAAGCTACAGCTAATGAGTAATAGGAACTAGAATAAGACTGGTAGGGTGAATTCATTGGGATATCATCAGGCCTTCAAAGGGAAAAGGGCAAGATTCCATTTTATCACTCACTAAATCCCTAAGAGTTGCTATACTTTTGCTTTGTACTCAGATACAGTAAAATCTCACCATGCAATGAGTGTTAAAATTGAGACTTTTATTCCACTTCATTATAATGTGTAAATTGTTGCCTTTTATTTGAGTGCCCGGAGGTAAATTGTAGGCATATGTACAAAGTGGAGCTATTCAAATAAAATCACTGACATGTTAAGAGGATTCCCATTTTTGTTATTTATACTGTTTTCCTTCATTTTCGAGGATGATAGTACCCTTTATTACACACACTAAATGTGTGTATTATACTTGGGCAACATATATTCTTTCCATGATCCATTAAAATAAGCATAATGTTCTCCATATTCATGTAAGTCTTATTCTACACTTTACAATTTTAAATATTTTTGCACACTCTATAGGAAAAAAGCCTTTAGTAGCACAGTAAAACTCAGCCAATTATGGCATTTCTTGCCCTTGTTGTTATTTTTAACCTGAAGTATTGTCTGAAAAAAAGTCACTGCTAAAAAAAAAAAATGACAAATTCATTTTGATACCCTCTACGTAATCTGAATTAGAGCTTTTAAAGTATTCCTTTTTATTAATAAAGGGTTTTGTCTAAGGAAAAGTTTAAAGAACTTCCACTGGATCAACAACTTAACTGTAACAGTGTAGGGATGCAAAGACCTTGTCTATCATTAGGACCGATATGTTCTTATGCAGTCATCTTTCTTGTTCTAGTGATTTGTAACATCCAACAATGAGAAATATATTCACTGCATTGGCACTTGTGGTAGTAGTAGAGAATCATCATGAGTGTTAATGACATTGTGAATAGACTTGGGGGTGGGGGGGTGGGGGAAATGTTCAGCCTTTTAACACTTCAGTTCACCTCCTCAAATGGCATAATATTATCCTGATCCCAAGGACTTGGGTGACAGCATGAACTTTCTCTGACTGCTTCTTAATTTCCAAAATGGAGGTTTCCTCCTTGCTGTAGGTGTATCCCCTGAATGGCTGCAAGTGAGTGCATTTTGCCTACACTAGAAAGTATGATTTCATAACCTTTGTCACACAGTTATTGTTGGTTAGATAAACAAGAGGATGTGTGTTTCATAATGATGGTTTAAACAGCTTTTTGACCCACAAATCTGGGAGCTAGCTCCAGACAGAGTAAGACATGCTTTCTGAAAGGCAATACGATATCAACAAGGTCACAGTTTGCTATCATTTTTAATAGGAAAAAAAAATCCTTACTCAAGGGGCATTTAACATATTTTGACAAGGTGACCCACAATTATCCATTAGCATTATATTTGTCTAAGCCCCACTGCATTGATATGCAAGGACCATGTAATAGTTCATTGATGTCCCACTTGGGGGTGGGGAATAAGGCAAGTGGGACCTTTCCAAGGTCTTTCACAGCCAGAATGCATCTAGCTATTGCCGTATTGATTAAACATTTGGATAGTTAATCAACACAGCTAAGCCCTTTTAACCTGCTATGTGCAGCATACAAAGAAAAATAATAATAATAATAAGGAAGAAAAAAGATGTCTATAAGAGAAGTGGAGAGAACACAATTTTAAATTTTGAAATTTAACATAGAACTTAACAGTGTTGCATATAACAAGTCTATAAAAAAGATTAGAGGAAGTGATTTTGGCCTATATTAGTAATATAATTTTGTTTGATTATTAGTTTCCGCTACTTTTGAAGATTATTAGTGCTAAAATGTTTAAATATAGTTTTTAGGATTGTTACAGTTTCTAATTATTCACTAACCTTCATGATGGATAGACTCTCTTTTTAACACCCTTTGGTTGTACTTAAATGCCTCACTGTGCATGAAAACTAGATTTACTTACGAGAAACTTGATCTTTGTAATTCACCTTTACATTCCCCAATACTATAATATAAACTACCACCACCACAACAAAAAAACTCATACTTCTTTATATAATACTTTTTTTCCTAACAACAGTCTTATGAGCTCAGTATTACAAATATCATTATGTCCATTGTATAAGTGAGCAAAGTGAAGCTAATGCAAGGCAGCTTGTTTGAGCCAGATATACATATTAAAAGGCAAGAATATGACAGATATTCTTGCCAATGATATATGATAAATGAGCTTAATTTTGTTGCTATTCTTTTTTTTTTCTACTGCATTCATTTGTATAGGAAACTAAGAGTCCTGGGTGTGACAAACTCACAACCAGCTCCTTTCATTATGTGAGGAAGAAACACTCCCCATCCCTTGTTCAATGACTCTTTATGGGGTCAGGGAAAGAGCAGGTTTTTTCCTTTCTCAAAAAATTATTTAATCATCATTTTAAGCTAAAATCTTCGATCAGAGTCTTCTCTTTAGCATATGGAAAAATTGGGTACCTCAGACAAGCACTCCTGATGAAGCCAGAAAATGAGAGTTCTATAAATCTGTGTCCAGTAAAACCATGTTTGGCTTCAACTGAAAATCAGCAATCATAGGACCTGAAAAGGATCAACCACATGAAAATAGTAGTGTAAAATGTCCAGCAGATATTACAGAACATCCAAAAGGAATTATAAGAACACAAATGAACAGGGAACATATACCACAAAAGACAAGCAGGGATAAAGCCCAACAAGAAAAGCACAATAACATCACCAGAAGACAGCAGTAGTCCTGAAGCACCAGAAAGGAGAGAAAGAAAAAAAGAAAGAAAGAGAGAGAAAAAAAAGAAAGAAAGAAAAAGAGAGAGAAAAGGAGAGAAAGGAAAGAAAGGAAGGAAAGAAGGAAAGAAGGAAGGAAGGGAGGGAGGAAGGAAGGAGGGAAGGAAAGAGGGAGAGAGGGAAAGAGGAAGGAAGAAAGAAAGAGAGAGAGAGAGAAAGGAAAGAAGGAAAGAAAGGAAGGAGAAAAAGAAAGAAAGAAAGAAAGAAAGGGTGCTAGAATGTGCAGAAGTTGCATTATCTGTGTATATTGTAGATATAATACTACATTGGTCAGCAACTATAATGTAAAAGGCAATGTATAAGAGTTTTTATATGCTTCTCAGAATTATAAAGGAAATGTGAGTGGATTTTAAACATTTTGATCAGCACTACAAAGATTTTGACACTTTATTTAAACAGTTTGAAGAAAGAAAGAAAGAAAAATAGATGAATTAATGGATGAATGGATGGATATACATAGATACGTAAATTTATAGATATATCTTGAGATGTACATGTGCATTGTGTATCTGTATATATGTACACACAGATGTCTAAATATATCTGTAAATCTATGTAAATAAGTTTCTATAATGCATATGTTTATTTGTTGATGGATATTATATAGATATATAAAAACATGCAGATGCAAATATAGATGCCTTCTTTCACTTACTCATGCATGGTAATGCATGTTTTTAACATGCATACCTCTCCTCATATTTTCTTCCATCTGTATGATTTTATCACACAGGTTTTCTAATGTATTCCCCTCCATATGTGCTTGTTATACATATCCATTCTTTCCTCTGATAATGTGTGGTAAAAATATGTCCTAAATTTATGAAGAAAATATTTAACAGATTTTTTCTTGCTTTGCTATTTGACCAAATATCTTTGTTTTGAACTAATCATGTCCTATGACAGAATAGAAAAAGTAAACATAAATGTAAGGGTTTGTGAAATATAGTTGTGAATGGATGAGGATCTATTCCCAATTCATCCTGAATCTGAAATAGCCTTGTCTGCAGAAACTATGGATGATTGGGGTTTCTATAGGTGCTATATTTTTCTCTATGTCTAGAGTATCTCACAGGAGAAAGTATATTTCTCAAAGACAAGAAATATTTGTACTTTTTTCATTGTTTTATTAACTAGATAATTAGTAAAGTTTTATTAAATTGAAATGAGTTGAAATGAACTTCATTGAATTGTTTGAATTTCATTTATTTTTTGTTGTTGTTGTTGTTGTTGTTGTTGTTGTTGTTGTTGTTGTTGGTTTTTTTTGTGTGTGTGTGTTTTGCTCAGAATATAGTTACTGATTGTGACTGATTAGGCTGTTTTTTGTTGTTGTTTTTTTTTCTAGACTACAATGAAACCTCTATGGAGAACTCCCCATATCTTCTAGATTCTATCAATTTTTTTTATATTAAAGAAACTGAGCAAAACCAACAGCCTATCAAAGTCACTTCATTTCCTTCCAGATTAAACATTTATCTTTAGGGTTTAGAGGACGTTGGTCAACATTATAACCCAAATGAATGACTCTTAAGTCAATCATGAGTTCTGATCACATTTATTTGATATAATTACAGAAGCCATATTCAAGGTATAGAAATGTCAAGTAAAGAAAGAAATGTCTGTATTAAATATCATGTTCATGTAACCTTTCTAAATACTCAATTCCTCACTCCACCTCACTTTGCATATCTTGTCATATTATATGAAATCATTCTCATCCTTCTCCTTTTCTCCATCTGCATGGCTACCACTCTGATTCAGATCCTCATCACCTCGACTATTTTTTTTGGAATAGTCTTCTGACTAATCTCTATGTTTTTCCCTCTGTCTTCCATATAACTACTGAAACAATTTTCTTAAAATACCAGACTGACTAAGTCACTACACCATTTAATAAACTCCAATGACTTCCAATTACCTCGAGTATAAAAAATAAATTCATCTGCTGACCTTCAAAGTGCCTCACATTCAGGTTCCATTCTACCTTTCCTGTCTTATCACATCTTACTACCTTTCTTCTCTCTTCCACCCCCAACCCATCATTACATATATATACTTACTCTACAATCCAGCCAAACTTCTCACCGCTATTCACCCAAGACATTCATGACATTGCTCCTCATTCCTTTACACTAACAAACTCCAATGCCTGTAATATTCTCACTTCTCATCTCTGTCTCTTAGAATTTGTAGTTTCTGTCAAGTCTTTGTTGAAGGGTCATGCTAAAATGGATAAGGAGTCTTTCCTCAATTTCAATATACTAAACAAAAATTTCATATATAGCTGTATAAGTACAAAACTCCTATTGCTATATATTATAAGTACCTAGAAGACAGGAGATGTGTAAATATTGTCTTTGTATCCTCAGTGCCTAAAATATAGTGAGTGCTTGGGAAATATTTGCTGATTGATTGATATGAAAGAAGAAAACAGACCCAAAATTGAAAGAGAGAAAGACAATTATTATTATTATTTTATTAAAGCTTTTTTTTATTTACAAAGCATATGCATGGGTAATTTTTCCAACATTAACTCTTGGATAATCTTATGTTCCAAAATTTCCCCTCCTTCCCCCACCCCTCCCCTAGTTGGCAGGTAGTCTAATATATGTTAAATATATTGAAATACATGTTAGATCCAACATATGTATTCATATTTATACAGTTATCTTGTTGCACAAGAAAACTCAGATCACGAAGGAAGAAAAAGAAAAAGTGAGAAAGAAAACAAAATGCAAGCAAATAACAACAGAGAGAGTGAGAATGCTAGGTTGTGTTCTACACTCTGTTACCATGGTTCTCTCTCTGGGTGTAGATGGCTCTGCTCATCACTGCTTAAGTGGAATTGGTTTGATCCATCTCAGTGTTGAAGAGAACCACAAATTTTTATTATTCTTAATATTTTTTGAAATTTGTAAACAAAGGATTTATAGTACAAACCCATCACATATGAGTGTGATGGTGGACATTGGAAAGTCATATAGATATTCCCTCATATGTATACCATTTGTGTAAAATATGGCCTAGCTCCCTGGAGGGTCTCAGGGTCAGCTACAGTCAGGATAAATCAAAGTCCTTGGTCTTTAGGGGGAGAAGTGAAGGAGGCAGACAAGCTGCCACGCAGTTTGCCAAAGATGTATCCTGGATTCTGGAGTCCAGAGTCTCCAGCCTCTCTTCTCCTCATCCTGCAGCCAAGTACCTCTCCCTTCTCTCCCTCCTCCCTCCAATCCTTGCTTATGATTATCTCACCACCAAACATTCAGCAAGCACCAATGGTGAGGAGAGACATCATCCAAATATATGCTAATAGAGCCATTTTCTCACATGGAATAGGTTGCCTTAAGTGCTCTCTTGTCTGATTCAGAGTTTCAGCCTCTACACATTTGTATACAAGAGGTCACAAGTATAACCAGAAACAAATCCAGCCTGAAAGTTCCTGAGACTCAGATGTTGATGGAGAAAATCATGGAAATAATACCTCCTAATACTGGCTCCTCCTCCTTGCCAAGAAATAGTGATGCCCAAAGACACTGAGACCAAGAGCTTAGAGGAACACAAAAGATAACCTCATAGAAGTACCATGAGTTCTTCTCCTTTGTCTCAGTGTTATATGATCCAGGTACGGGGATATATGTCCCTGATTAGAGCTAGATAGTCAAGAAATTGGGGACTAGAAGTAACTATCTCTCATCCTATATAGGAACAACCTGCTGTACTTCTGAATACTAATAGAATCTAAGAAGCATACATATTCACATTGTCTTAATTTCAGTGCAAATGGGAGCTTGGTGCTTCACTGCCATTTTAGCTTCTGAGATGGGAAGGAATAATTGCTGCTCATCTAAGTAAAGTCTGAGCCCACCTTTTTCATCCTGAAGCGCAATTCTTTCTTGTCAACCCAAAACTCTCTGTTCTTGAATCAATTATCAAAATCCATCTTCATAAAGTCTTCTCTGATTATCAGAAATCTTCTAAATACTCTTTATTGTCATAACATACTATGTTTGGATCATATATTTTCAACAAAATCCTTCAAATTGTCAAATGTTTCAACATTAGAAATGGATATGATTTTATCAGTAGAAATGGTGTATAAAAAAAGAGACATGAGCACCTGGTTTGTGGCTATGCTCTAAAGACCATGGGGCCTTTCCATTCTACTTACAGCCTTCTATATGTATTATTGGCCCTATAAAAATGTAACTCCTTTGAGAGCAGATACTGTTATTCTAAAGATACGTAAACCAAAGCCTGGAGACTCTAAATAATTTCACCAGTGCCACATAAGTATCCAAGGCTGAATTTGAATCCATTTCCTCTGTCTACCCAGAAAATAATTTCCATTGTGCCATGCTGAATCTGTTTTGTTGATTGAGGAACTTATGTATACAAAAATCACACTAAAGTGTAAAAAAAATTACTTATAGTTAAGCACTTTTTTTAAAGATCTCATTTCTATAGTACTCTGACCAGACATACCCTGAAAGAAAACTATAATGTAATGGATAGTTTCAAATTCAGAAGGATTTATTTCTCAGATTGCTAAAAATAGAAGGTCCCATTGTGTGAGAATTATCTCCCTAAAGGTTTCAAGCTAGATGAGAAACTTGCTCAAAAGTAGGTCATTTTTAACTGGGAAAAAAAAAAATATGACTTCTTAAAAAAAAAAAAACTATCTAGGGGTGAGGGATAGTAATTGTAAATGGATATGTATATATGTGTCTATTTTCATAGAAAGAGAAATTGATATTGATATCTCCAAAGACAGAATAGATAGGTTCAAAGATCTAACTACTGTTGACAAAGCAGAATGGGTGGCCATCTACACAATATGATTGGTGGGATATTGGGAAAGAGGCAGTATGGAATATTGGAATGTGCATAGCAGATACCTAACAAATGTCTGTTAGTTTATTATCTTGGAATCAGCAGATCTTAGCTTTAACTAAATCCCTTTTCTGAAGCTTGATTGGTTGTGTAACTATTGACAAGCTCTTTTTAAGTATCAATTTTCTTAATTATACAATAAAAATTATTGATTTTACAGAGTTGTGAAAAAAATACTTTGCAAATTTTGAAGTAAAAAAAAAGTAGGAATTATTTCTATTAAAGCCTTAAACACAAAAATATCTCCCCCACTGGCCTACTACAGTGCTCCAAATTCTAATAGTCTGAGTTAATTCCTTTGTGTCATCAACTCTAAGATTGACCTGAAAATCCAAACCCCCTTCAAAAGAATGGGCCATTGATTCATGCCATATTACGGAGATGTAGAAACTTTTTCCTGATAAAGAAAAACTGAATCCACATAAGATTAGTTTGTGCCTTGGTTCAAGATTCAAAAAAGGTGGAATATTAAAAAGCGGCATAGATGCATGGTAACTTTCTCAAATCTGACAAGCCATATCATTTGAACAAATCTGGCTCTCAATAGTTTGCCAAACCTACCTTAATGTTCTCATCTAGATCAACTCTTTGAAGAATTAAAAATCCACATGTAGCAGTTCCCAAAGATAAAAATGACATGGTTACCCATGCCACTGGCAATTAGAGTCATGAGACCAAGTTAGCTGAAGTTAATGAGAGAAAAGCAGATCTTGCTTAGGGAAATTAAAAATATAATATGCACCATTTAAAGTTGCTATAGATAAGAAGGTTTCAGTATTAGATATTTCTGCTTTGAAGAAACTGTTTGAATTCTCATTGAATGCTCTTACTTTTCACAATCCCATAATTACTAGAGTGTAGTATGATTAACAACCAAACAGAAATGCTGAAAATGGAGAATTAGAGTACCTCAGTTTCATCATCATAAAATGAGGAAAGTTAAACTAGATATATCCTCTGTGATTTCAGTTCTATATCTGTATTTTCACATTCCTATGATTTGTTTTGTTTTGCCTTGTTTTCCTGAGTTTACCAAAGTTTACTTGCAGAGACAGGACACAGGTTATTTGCCTCAAGGTATTTTTAATTAAATCTTTAAATGGCTACATAGGAAGGAGTTACTTGGAAGGAATGAAAGGGAGTTGGAATATATCTAGCTCATGTGGCCAAATCATGTGAAATGAAAACCTTCATGTATTTTTTTCTCTTTTTAAATTATTTATTGGCACAACTAATAAAAAATTTCAAGACATATAGTTTCTGAGTAATTTAATCATTTTATTAAGGAGATCAAAAGATTATTAATAAAAGGATGGTCATTTTGCTATCTCTCTTAGACCAAAAATAATCATGATGGGTGGGTTCACAGTTTATATATCCTTTGAGGCAAGCTAGTGATCAATTGTCACCCTTGAACAGAAAAAAAATATCTTTACTCAAACCATCCCCATCTGTCTCAACACAAGCTTGAATAAAACACAATGAACTCCACCTAGGATAAAAATTCCTTGTAAAAGTTGGGTGAAATCTAATGAAGATTAAGGAAAGTTAATGCAATCTCATTATCATTAATGTCCTTCAAAGACTTAACTTTTAAAGGACTTTAGAAGAAGGGGAGAGCTCTGAAACTCTTCCCAAATTATTGGATATTTATAATAATTTCTCTTTTCCTTAAAATAGTCAGTAGCTTCTATTTAAAAGCATCAGCAAGCATCATATGTAATGGGGATAAACTAGAATCATTCCCAATAAGATCAGGAGTGAAACAAGGAGTGAAACCATTATCACCATTGCTATTCAATATTGTATTAGAAATGCTAACCTTGACAATAATAGAAGAAAAGGAGATTAAAGAAATTAAAGTAGATAATGCAGAAACCAAATTATCACTCTTTGTAGATGATATGATGGTATATTTAGAGATTCCCAAAGAATCAACTAAAAAGCTATTAGAAATAACCCACAACTTTAGAAGAGTTTCACAATACGAAATAAATCCCCATAAATCATTCACATTCTTCTACATTACTAACAAAATCCAATAGCAAGAGATACAAAGAAAAATTCCATTTAAAATAAATGTCAAAAGGGTAAAGTATTTGGGGATCTATCTGCCAATGGAGGGTCAAGAACTATATGAGCAAAACTGCAAAACACTTTCCACACAAATAAAGTCAGATCTAAGCAATTGGAAAAATATCAAGTGCTTGTGGATAGGTCAAGTGAATATAATAAAGATGAGAATACTCACTAAATTAATCTATTTATTTAGTGCTATACCAATCAAACTCTCAAGAAACTATTTTACTGAATTAGAAAAAATAACAACAGAATTCATCTGAATGAACAAAAGGTCAAGAATTTCAAAGAAATTAATGAAGAGAAAAACAAATAAAGGTGGCCTAGCTGTACCAGCTCTAAAACTATATTATAAAGTAGTGATCATTAAAAGCATTTGATACAGGCTAAGAAATAGAGAAGTTGATGAGTGGAGTAGGTTAAGTTCACAGAACAAAATAGCCAGTGACTATAACAATCTAGTATTTTACAAACCCAAAGGCCCCACCTTTTGGGATAAGAATTCACTATTTGAAAAAAAAAACTGCTGGGAAAATTGGAAACTAGTATGGTAGAAACTAGGCATTGACCCACACTTAACACCTATACCAAGATAAGGTCAAAATGGGTTCATGATCTAGACATAACAAATGATATTATAAACAAATTAGAAGAACATAGGATAGTTTATCTCTCAGATTTGTGGAGGAGGAAGGGATTTGTCACCAAAGAAGAACTAGAGATCATTATTGATCATAAAATAGATAATTTTGATTATATTAAGTTAAAAAGTTTTTGTACAAACAAAATTAGTGCAGACAAGATTAGAAAGGAAGCAATAAACTGGGACAACATTTTTATATCCAAAGGATCTGATAAAGGCTTCATTTCTAAAATATATAGAGAATTTACTCAAATTTATAATAGTTCAAGCCATTCTCCAATTGATAAATGGTCAAAGGATATGAACAGAAAATTTTCAAATAAAACAAATAGTTTCAATTTCGTAGCCACATGAAAAATTGCCCCAAATCACTATTAATCAGAGAAATTCAATTTAAGACAACTCTGAGATACCATTACACATCTGTAAGATTGGCTAAGATGACAGGAAATGATAATGAGGACTATTAGAGGGGATGTGGGAAAACTGGGACACTGATACATTGTTGGTAGAATTGTCAACAGATCCAATCACTCTGGAGGGCAGTTTGGAACTATGCTCAAAAATGTATCAAATTTGCATACTCTTTAATCCAGCAGTGTGACTGGGCTTATATCTCAAAAAGATTTTAAAGGAGGGAAAGGGACCCACATGTGCAAAAATGTTTGTGGCAGCCCTCTTTGTAGTGGCAAGAAACTGGAAACTGAATGGATGTCCATCAATTGGAGAATTGCTGAATAAGTTATTGGTATATGAATGTTATGGAATACTATTATTGTGTAAGAAATGTACCAGGAGGATGATTTTAGAGAGGCTTGGAGAGACCTACGTGAACCAGGAGATCATTATACACTGCAACAAAAAGATTATATAATGATCAATTCTGATGGGCGTGGCTCTCTTCAACATTGAGATGATTCAAACCAGTTCCACTTGGGCAGTGATGAAGAGAGCAATCTACACCCAGAGAGAGAACCATGGGAACAGTGTGGAGCACAACATAGCATTCTCACTCTCTCTGTTATTATTTGCTTGCATTGTGTTTTCTTTCTCAGTTTTTTTTTTTTCTTTCTTCCTGATCTGAGTTTTCTTGTGCAACAAGATAACTATAAATATGTATACATATATTGGATCTAACATGTATTTCAACATGAAAAATAATCATTTCTTAGAATAGATTTCTACAACTTATATTTAATTTTGAGAAATTCAAGGGTACATGGATCTATTGGGAATAAATAAACTTAAAAGTAATGCAAGGTCCTACAGATCAAAAGTGATCCCTTGTGTGCCCACACTACACAAAAGATAGCTGGCTTCATCTTTTACTTTAAAAAGCAAATGCAGCCTATTTGAAGCTGTTATGATGATTACATTTTAAACGTGGAAATATTACAGTCAAAATTACCCTTGAAAATCCCTTAAATCAAGGCAGCTAGATGGGTGCACTGGATAGCGCACAAGCCCCAGAGTCAAGTGGTACTGATTTCAAATGCATCCTCAAACACTTAACATTTACTGTTTGATCCTGAACAAGTCACTAAAACCCAATTTCTTCTCAAAAAAGGGGGGAGAGGGGAATCCCTTAAATCACCTCCAAAAAGTAAACAGTTTTAGCTAGAAAGCACTTTCTCTTTCTTTCTTTCTGTCTTTGTCTCTGTCCTGTTTCTCTGTGTGTGTGTCCTCTCTCTCTGTCTCTGTCTTTCTTTCTCTGTCTCTGTGTTTCTTTATCTCTCTCTCTGTCTCTCTGTTTCTCTTTCTTTCCCCACTCTTGCTTCCTTTTCTTTAATTCCTCCTCTTCTCTCCCTCTTGATTAACAAATATTTATTTAATTTCTACTATTTCCAAAGCACCATGGGAGAAACAAATAATAGGGCATACACATACATTATGCCTTCAAAGAACAAAATTTTTGAGTCAAAGTATGAACTTATCTAACCTTAAATAACAGCATAAAAGTTAAGAAACTTTTCTGTCAATAAGGACAAATCACAGAACTCTATATGATGAGTGGTCAAATGATTGATTCAATATATGCTGAGAGATCAAAGAGTAGCGGAGATGGTCTAAGTACCTAAACAGAAAGATCTACAAGTTTAAAAAAATAGGTTGAATTTGGGTAGACAAGCCCAGAACAAAGGTATTCAAGCAGGGGTACCCATTCCAACATGGAATTTTTCAAAATATCTATGTAACAATAAATAAAAATAAACTGATGGCTTGATGGTGAGTAAAGAGTTTAGGATCTTGGAGATGATGGAACTTTACCATGTCACAATGAAGTGCTGAAAAACTGATGAAAGGAAAGAAAGAAGTAAAAAAAGAAGACTCCTATGTTGCTTTATTACATGTTCTCCATGCAGCTGTAATATAGAACTCTCAAAGTTCAAAAATCAGAGTCAGACCTTAGCTTGAGAAGAATCCATTTCCTGACCATAAAGACATTTTCCAGTCTCTGACTAAAGCTGGTACCAGTCTCACTGGATTTCTTTAAAAGAAGGCAGTTTGATTAGAGAATAAAAGAATGGTTTGTATGTCTTGGGATGGGGAGAGGCAAATTAGGAGAAAGTATAGTATTAAAGTCTGGGAAATTAAAAGTAGAATCAAGAGAATAATCAAAGTTAATTGGTCTGTACTCTCTAAAAGAGAGGACCTTGGAGAAGGAAATTGGTGTGGTAGTGAGATATTCCAGGATGGGAAGACTGCAGCTAAAGATGGATATTCAGGATGATGAGACCCTAGTGATGAGATAAGTTTTAGGATCAGATAGTATCTGACGCATCCCTAGTAAGGCCCAAAAAGTCAGATACAGGACCAGGAAGGGAACAATTATAAATTAACATGTGAGCAAGGCCTCTCCATCACTGCTGAAGAATGGCAAAGAAAGAGAATGATCAACATGTCCTTAGAACTAGGGTGTTATATTCCTCCATTAGATTGTAAATTCTTTGAGGGCAGAGATAGTTTTTTTTTTTTTTTTTTTTTTTTCCCGTTTTTTCTTGTTTGTTATCTCCACCACTTAGTACATTGCCTGGCACATAGTAGACACTTAATAAATGTTTATTGAATTGAATTACATTGAAGTTAACTATAATATACTTTTCAAACTTTAAATCCCTGTATAAATGCTAGCTCTTAATAGTAGTTATAAATAATTATAATTATTATTTTTATTTCCAAATATCATGCTAGCTTCTTTTTCTATAATTATAAAAACTCATAATTCCTATTCAAATGTATTTCCTAGTCTTTTTTTCTCATCTATTGACAATCATTCCCAAATTTGTTTAATTTCAATACTGCTCTTTGATTACTTGACCACTTCAACTTCTCAAGGTTATTTCAAATTATAATTTGATAATCCAAGTTATTAATGACCTCTTCCAACTTGGATCCCTTCATGAAACTTTATATATATATATGTTTCATATGTTATCATCAAAACCACCAACAAAATGTTGTATACAACCAATCCCAGACAGAATCCTGAGAAACTTCATTTGACATATCCTTTTAGGTAGCAGCCAAAGAATTAATAATGACCCATCACCATCTGAGCCTGTTATGAACCTGTTCTGAAGCCACCTGCAATTCCAAGCCATATTTTCTTAGATTTCTAGTGAACATAAACCTAAATCAGTATTCATCAGATCTTAAATCTATTTGTTCCCACCAAGAAGACAAATCCAGATTTCTGTTTCAACTTCTAGAGATAAAGAAC
Source organism: Antechinus flavipes (assembly GCF_016432865.1). NCBI lineage: Eukaryota > Metazoa > Chordata > Mammalia > Dasyuromorphia > Dasyuridae > Antechinus > Antechinus flavipes. The sequence continues at coordinate 182,353,279 of NC_067398.1, forward strand.
AATCTTATTTGAACTGATTAAAACTGACAAGTACATATACATCCAAACAATAAGTCAGTATAATTGAATATTAATTTAATTTTAGCCAGAAGCCATAAAAATAAACTCACAATTACTATTGCTGGCTGAAAAGGTTCATCACAGGCTCCTCTACTTACCCATTTTGACTTAATGGCCACTAGAGTCATTGTCTTATTTTTCCCTTTGTTGCAGCTGCTATCAGACTGGAAAGGACTTTTGTCCAGGCTCCAAGAAGTCCAGACAAGGTCTCCAGAGGCTTTCTATTTTTCCTGCAGTTCCTTTTACTGACATTAATGATGAAGCTGCTTTGTCTGTGGCTCTGCCATGGTTCGTAATGCCTTAGTGACACGGCAGCTCCAGATGCATTAGATCAGCAGCTGATGCCAGCACGTGCATGTCTAACACATACTTGAGATAGGTGACACTTCTTAATTTTCAACCCATTCTGCACAATGGGGATTTGGCGCAATACACAGTTTGGGATTTTTTTTCTATAGATTAAGATTTTTTTCCAAAATGCATGGTTTAAAAATGTTATTTGCAGTGTTTATCATGCCAGTGAAGGCAGTACATGTCTGAAAGAAAATGCATCCCAGAGTTCTTGTTTAGAAATGGTAATTAATTTTACAGTCAACAGTGGTATGACACACTGTCTCTTATTAGACGTCCACTGTGGCTTCCTGCCAGTCCTTTGTAAGAATGTTAATTGACGTCCAGAATTAACCACCCTCTTTTTTTGTGTTTTAAAACAAAAAGATTTTTCTAGTTAAAAAGACTCACCAATACCCTTTTAAAATGCTATATATTTTATTTTTATAATACCACTAGACAATGAATTTGTGCTTTTAAAAAATTCTTCCATTATAACATGAATTTTAGCATCCATTTCCTTCCTCCCTAAATCTTTCCTCTGACACTTACTACCTGTGTGAACTTGGCTAAGTCAATTAATCATTGTAGGTCTCTGTCTTCTTATTTGTAAAATGAGGGGTTTGGCCCAAAAGACCTTAGTGGTCCCTCCCAATCCTAAATCAATGATCATTTTAAAACTACAGTTCCTAAGTTAACCCACTCTTCTTTCCTCCAATTCAGACATCTTAAACACCTCTCAATCCTGATTGATAATGATATCTTCATTTCCAAAAGTTCCTTATTAGGAAGCCCAAGAATTTAATAGCAATATACAGAATATATACATGTGAAAATATATGAATACATGTGGAATTGCCTTTAAGTTCCCCCATTTAAAATTTTTTCTTTATGTTATATAAGTTGTTCTTTCAAAATTATATTTCTCTTTATGATTAATAATTTTATTATTCTATTTATGATTTGTAATGATATGACATTAATGTTCAGTGATAAAAAATTATAAGAATGATAAAAATAAGAATAACTTTTACATGTAGTATTACATTTGATCTTCACTGCCATACTGTGAGGTAAATGCTTCAAGAAATGTGCTCCAAAAAACCACTGAAATTTCTTGCAGGCAGGGTCTTTCGTGCAAATTTATATGTCCGTTCTTCATTTTATTGGCTCATACTTTCATCCAATCAGAAAAGACCCATGATGGTAGAGTAGATTTGTATGGCTGACTAGTCCTTATGATTATATAATCAGTTGGTTAAATAATTGGACCTCTCTCTTTTTTTCCACCAGAAATAGGAAAATGTCCCCATCATTTTTAGAATTAGAATAACTTTCTAAAACACAGGCCCCCTAAAAATTGTGGCCAGTACAATTTTACTTGCTCACATAGGTCCCCTAAAAATTCATAGCCAATACAATTTTACGCATTCACTCCCTTAATTATGATAGTCTTGCTAATAACTTTCCAAATATTCTTTCTTGATGTCAGAACCTAAGTTTAAGTCAAACTCTACAATCCAAGAGCTGTGTCATCTTGGGAAAGTTGCTTAAACTCACTAAATCTCCCTTTCTTTACTTTTAAATTGGGAATGAAGAATGAAAATGTGATGGAAAAAACAATGTGTAACATCTCTCTGTAGACGACTGAGGGTCAGGAGTTACAGCTATGTCAGCCATTAGCCAGATCACATCACAAAAAGGACAAACAAAAGAAAAATAACCCACCCAGTAAGCAGTTTAGTTCTCATAGGACCATCAGTAATTGATCAGGGAGGCTGAGAAAAACACCAATACTGTGACTATTTGGGAAAAAGGTGGGAATCTTGAACATGGAACCACCAGTTAAAGATCTGCATTGGTTCTATAGTAAGTAATGACAGGTTTGAATGTAATGCATATAGAATATGGGGGTGACAGTAAACTACTTTTCTCATAATGTTAGAATAAGTAAAATAGATTACATGTACATATATGAAGATCTACGTAAATGTAGAGATAACATGATATAGGGAATCAAATGCCGGCATTAAATCGGAAAGACCCATATGCTAATGTTGTCTCTAATATATACTAGCTATGTGATTACAACCAAGTTGTCATTCAAGGGAGAGTTTCCACAATAGAAGTTCCCCATAATTATGAAGTGATAATTACAAGTCTGGAATGTTCCAGAATGAAAAAATATATAGATATGTGTAAGTTATCATTTCTTACTCTGTACACAGTAGACATTTAATAAATATATATTTATTTATTGAGCTGAACTGAGTTTTATCAAGCTTGAGAACTCATGACTTTCCTACAACATAAATTTTGAGCTATGAATAGCTGTCTACTTAGAGTTTTCCCTAGGAGATCAGAATTTGGCTAGATCTTTGTAACAACAGAAAAAGGGTCCTCCGTTTCTCATCCAATAGAAAATTCAAAGTACTTATTCATGAGCATATGAAAAGCTAAACCAAATTCTTTCCCATCTCTAATTGGAGGAGATCTTTGTGTTCCAACATAAAAATATTACTCCGAGTGCTCTCTATAACAACAGGAAGGCATTCAGGGTTATTGGAGTCAATGGTCCATGTTGTGGTACATTCTACTTTCCTTTCAGACTTACAACATCTCTCCAAATCATAGCTCAAATGTTGAGGTTATGCTCATCCTTTAGTGACAAAGAAGTCTATTTCACTGAAGAGAAAGATAGGAAACAGGGTGGCACTCAGAATCTGTATTTGAATCATAGTGTTGACATTTGTTATCTAAGAAACTTTGGCAATCAACTTAACATCTTGAATAGCATTCTCCTTTATCCGAGAAAGGCAGCATGATAAAGCATAAAAAGAGCATAAATTTTGGAGTCAGAAAGCTTCTGTCCCTTCTTACCTGTGTAACCTTCAGCTAGTACTTAAACTGAATTTGTTTTCTCATGTATAAAATGATTGGCTTAGACCAGACACCATTTAAAGTCTATTTCAGGTATAAATCTATCATCCCAAGATCTATAAAATGAATAATTTGGCCTAGGATTGAAAGGTCCATTTGAGTTTTACCTCAATAATGCTGTAATGCTTTAAATTCTTGGACTTGTTGCTCCTTGGTTCTAACTCCTGAAGCTCCTCATTTGAACCAACTTTTTGGGGGGTCCAAGCAATCTTTCTCCCCATCTTGCATATCAATTGTTTCCATATTGACTGTGGAACTACTCACCAATGTGCCATCACTTTTGTGCCATGCCATTTCTGGCTCCTTAGAGGGACTGATCTTTTACAGATTTCCTTCCAACTACCTGAGTCTACTTCTCTATGTACACTTTATCTCCTCTGTCCAACTTTTTTTCTCTTTGGTATTTTATCTTTTTTAAAAAAAAAATCAAGAAAATTGATTAAGTGTATTAACTATTCAGGAACTTCATTTTCAATATGACTTCAATAAGGTAACTAGTATTTATGACAAAGTGAACCTTGTCAAAGTGTTGATCTAGTAGAGGGAATTCATACTTTGTTGAAGAGGTAATGTAGAGTTGCCTGGCCAGAGTTCCATCTCTTTTGACAATGATCAAATAACTAATAAGTATTTGAAGCTGAATTTGAACTCAGAAAGATGAGTCTTCTTGACTCCAGATTTTTTATTCTCTCCACTGCGCCAACTAGCTGCTCCTTGTTGACATTGAGTAAATATTTAATAAATGCTTGTCCATCCATTTGCTTTTTTTAAAAATGGTGAACCTCAGTTTCCTTATCTATTAAATGGGAAACATAATTCTTGCACTACTTATCTCATTGAGTCTTAATTAAGTGAGATAATGTGTGAAAAGCAATTATCATTGCTGGTATCATGGTTATATTTAATATTACTATTAAAATGAGTATTATATGAATTCTACTAATATTAATTACAATATTTGAATGTCCACAATTTGTATATGATAAAAGAAATTGAGCAAAAGTCATAAGGGAGCTATAAGACTAATGATAATTGGTTATGTATATATGTGTGTATACATATATATGTATACATATACATGCAAATTTCCATATGCATATATTTTATCATATTCATACAAATACCAATTCTTCGCTTCTAATTAATCCCATTTTCCTCATTATTTGCAATTTACTGGAAGACACATTTTTCATCCACATGTTTGTTTTGTGAGACTTTTTTTTTCATAAAAAATTTCATATAAGTAATAAAAATGTTGTAATTTATAGTAATACAATGCTGAGTATGCTAGAGCCAGCTCAAACCTGCTCATGAAAACCAATTGAACTTTAAATTGCCAACATAATAATTTACACATAAGAAATCAACAAGCAATACAAATCATGCTTTAATTTTTTTCTTTATTGTCTGTATTTAAGAAAGAAATGGGGGAAATTTTCATAACACAGATTAAATTTAAAAGTGTATCCTGAGTGCATTTTTGTGAGCTAATTGTTAAACATTTATTATTACACTGATTTCCTATTCTGTAAGAGATATTTTTCAAGATACTTTATTTGAGATACATTTAAGTTTTTTTTTTTTATTGTTCATTTTTACCACTTTCTTTTTCCTAAGAGACTTTTGAAAATGATGAAAATAGTTACATAAGTTCATCCTTGCAGTTAGACTATAGAAATTTTATAACTTACAGAAAAAGAAAAGAAGGAAGGACTGAAGTGCCTCAAACCACCAAAGAAAGGAATTCTAAACATATTTCCTGATAATGAGACTGTGAGGATCAGGATGGGCATCATGGAAGCACCATTAATCATTGTCTAAAGACTGTGTTAACCACCGCTTAACCTTATTCAGCATGTCCTTAGTGCTATTACTCTAATCTTACGGTAGGAACATTTGTTTCACTTAGGTTGGGATATTTCCATTTAAGGAATCAAGAAGACCATCTGAAGGATTTGGTTGAAAGAAAAGACTATGGAACTAAATGACTTAACCAATATAGAGCTATTATTCAGAGGGCCAGTAGAATTCACATTGCCCAAAGTGAGGTACCATTTTGTTCATTGCTTCCCTGGCAATTGTGGAATAAAGCAGCATCTTTTAAAAATCATATCCTTTTTATCATAAATAAAGTTATTAATTGCATTTTATGATCCATGAATACTTCATTATGATCAAATTCTAAGCATGCATCCTGGCAGTCACCTGAGCTGTTTGATCTACAATTATTGGTGTTGGTCAGCAAGATTGAATTGCAACTATTTTGTGGTTCAAATTAGGGAAAGGAAGGATGGAAAGAAGCATGCAATTATAAAGTGTCTACTATTATATATGCCAAGTGCTGCATGCTATAATTTTATGAAATATTACTTTACCATAGCAGTAACACTGAAATCTAAGTGTTGTTATCATCACCGTTTTATAATTAAGGAAATTGAGACAGAAAAAAACTTAAGTGCGGGTAGAGAAAAGGGTGAGAAAGGGAGCAATCATTTATTAAGCTATAAGTATGTACCAGGCAGTACCCTAAGGGCTTTATAAATATTATCTTATAGGATTCTCATAACAATCCTGAGAAGTAGATGCTATTATTGTACCCACTTTATAGTTGGGAAATTAAGGCATATACATTAAGTGATTTGTCCAGGGTCACATGGCAAGTAAGTTTCTGAGATTGGATTTGAATTTAGACTTTCTGACTCAAGATTCAGAGCTTTAATTGTCATGCAAAGAGATGTTCAAATATAAGTACCCTGTGGAGGCAGCACCTTTACATACAAATGGGGAGCTCTATCAATTCAATAAGGAGGAAGACCCTATTGATTCTTTAGAATTAATTCGGTGAAATCTTAACTACACAGGGAGAATTAAAAAAAAAAAAAAATTCTACAATCCAATACCCCTTGGCTGTTTCTAATAGTTTTTTTTTTTTTTTTTTTTTTAAGCTGGATCATCAGCTTAAGGAAAATGAAAATAAGTTGGTTTTGCATACTCAGCAATTAGAGACAGTTATAAATGATCTTTTGAATTTTAAGGATCATGTCTTAAGAATAGAACTATAGCTTACAAACTTGATAGCATCACAGGTAATAGGGGCAGTGCTGGTAATAGCTGGAACAGGCTGCAATCAAGAAGCATGATCTCCTGAACTCTGACCCAGTATCCCATAAGAGAAGATATGAAATCTTGCTAAAATCAGGGATATAAAGGAAATAATGGGAGCAGGAATAGGATGAAGACTGGGAATCAATAGTGTTAAGACAGCTTCAGATTTACCTACTGGTCTCCTATGCTGATCTCCAGAGGCAGAATGACTTTCCCACACAAAGTTTGGTTGTTATTCTTCTGTGATACTTGGCTCTTTATGATCCCATTTGGGGTTTTCTTGCAAAAGATACTGGAGTGGTTTGCCATTTCCTTCTCCAGATCATTTTACTGATGAGAAAAAAGCGGCAATTAGAGTTACACAGCTCCTTGAACTCAAGAAGTTGAGTCTTCTTGACTCCTTCCTCAGCACTCTATCCACTGTACCAACTAATTCTTTAAAAGCTTGGTAAGATGATAAGAAAAATTTAAATACTCTATGAGTCATCTGAACAATGCTTAGGGTGAGTGTTATCTAATAGGTAATTGCAGGGGGGGTGGGGAGGGAGGCGGAGAGGGAGGGGAGGAAGTAGATATTAAACATCTTCTCCCAGTAGAGTTTTAGCAGCTTGACAAACTCATAGAATATTTACAATGGCAATAAGATGGAATATTCTATATATCTGACTCCATATACATAAATTCCTTCTTAAATGTGTTCCTCAATGTGGGTTAGCAGGAAAAAGAGTTAAGTTTCTAAAAGAGTTGCCTCTGTGCTAACACTCCCATCCTCACCTCCTATGATCAGGCTTTAAGTATAATTAAATTCCGCCTTTTGGGTGGACACTCATCTGATTAGTGTCAGGCTTTGACTATGAGTATCCATCACTACACTGAGATGTAGGTCCGAGAGACCTATTTATGAAATTTGAACAGGAGATTGGGAAGCCCTGATGGTTTTCCTGACAAATATGTCTGCCTACATATGAATCAGTTAAGGGGTCTCTAGTTTCCAAATGGCTCTGGAGGGGAAAGTGAGGCAGGGGACTTTGCACTTCCCTCCCTCACTGAAATCCAATTCACTTGCACATCATGGCATCATCTCCCTGATGTCATGGTTCTTTTCAAGAATGAAGGACAAACAATAGCAACAAGTAGAGCTGCTATATACACTGACATTTAGATGGGCACAGGTACTATAATAATATCATACCATGTCACCTTCTTATCAGTAAAATCCAGTGGCTTATTTTTTGCCTCTAGAATCAAATATAAAATTCTCTCTTTGGTTTTAAAGCCCTTGAAACCTGGCATCTAAAACCTTTCCAATCTGCTTATATTCTGACTCTGTCCAGGCTCTCTACCATTTAAAGATACCTGCCTTTTTTTCCTGCCTTGAAAGTGACACTTCCCTTGGCTCAGCAATAGTTCTCTTGCACGCCTAGCAAGAAATCTCTCCTTGTCTCTGCTTAGCATTTTCACTGACTTCTTTTCTTCTAGACTCAACTTAGATCCCATTTTCTGCTTCCCAAACTCTCCTACTCAAATGCTAGCAGCTTCCCTCTAAAATGACATATTTATATCTATATAGATACTGATCAAGATATAGACACAGACACAGATATGGCTATACATTCAGAAGTAGAGATAGATTAGACTATAAAGAAAAATAGGTACTATAAAGTGATGAAATATATTATGTATGCATTTATTTATAAGAATATATGTATATTACACATGTAAAATATTTATATATTCATGCATGTATTATACAAAATGTACACATATAATATATGTACATATATAGACATAACATAAATGTTGAGATAAATGCATATAGATATTTCTCATCTATAGATGTATGTGTGTGTGTGTGTGTGTGTGTGTGTGTGTGTGTGTGTAATTCCCTCTGTGTGTCTATACATATAGAGAAGCTAAGTGGAACAGTGGATAAAGCATCAGGTCTGGAGTAAGGAAGACCTGAGTTCAAATCCAACCTCAAACACTTACTAATTTATGACTCTGGGAAAGTTAGATAACCCTGTTTGCCTCAGTTTCCCCATCTATAAAATAAGCTGGAGAAGAAAATGAAAAAACACTCCAGTATTTTTTCCAAAATACTCTAAAAAGGGTATCAAAGTGGCAGACGTACCTAAAAAAAAAAAAAAAAAAACCTGACAAACATTTTTAAATAATCATAAAGAATGTTGAATCACTTCAGATATTGTTAGTGGATGTTTGGGAAGCTTATGAATTCTTACCTACAGATAACCCTGACCCATGATGGGGATATTTGTGGATCAGTGGTACCCTCATTGTTTCCATATTGCTATGGTCTTGATGTTTCTGATACTATTCCTCCTCATCATCATCATTGCTTGTCACTGAGATACACTCTGAATTGCCCTTCTAGTTCCCTACTGCATGGAGCATATTCTTAAAGAAATTACTTTTGTATTATTTACTGTTTCTAATTTTTTATTGTTTTCATGTTCATTCCTCCAGAATTGCTTATCCTAGACCTCCTCCTGAAGTCAATGTCATTTAGCAAAAGCTTTAAGGCCATTTAAATCCCCTCCAGGATTTCACCAAATAATGTAACATAGTAGGCTGAGATAATTTTCCTTTAAGGAAGTAAGGAGCATATCCTTGATATTTGATTAGTCCATGCCTAGGGGCATACAAAGCTTAGTTTATGGGGAGTTGGTGTTTCTGAGACCTAACAGAGTTCTTACTGCACTTTTGTTTGTTTATTTAAGCAATTTTAGTTAAGTGACTTGCCCGAGGTCACATGACTAGCAAGTATTAAGTGTCTGAGGGAGCATTTGAACTCAGGTTCTCCTGAAACTAGGGCTCATTCTAACCATTGCACCACCTACTTGTTCTGTTACTACACTTTCTGAAACACTTTTTTTTTTTTTCCTGTTAGTGCCCTGGTCAATGCAGAGATAGTAGGAATTAATATCTATTTTTAATCATCATATTCTTTGTATCTCCTATTATGAGCAAAGTAAGCCAGTTTTATTGTATTTTATAGTTTATGAGAATTTCAATGCACACTAACCCCGAGCCTAAATCACTAGATTGGCTAAAGTAGGACTTACTCAAAACATTTAGATGTTTAATCAATATTTCAAGAAAAGGAAGAATATCAGTAATAAAGTTTGGCAGTCCTTAGTAGGAACATGAGATTACATTTTGGCTTTGAAAATATAGCTATGGGGACTAATACTCCTATGGAATTAAGGATTCAGATATTTCTTGCAATGGTGCAGATGGAAATCTATCTATACCTACCAATCCTATTCATATTTTCCTTCGAATTCATAATTGATACTCAGCCCAATGGTAGGAGGCTTCTTTCAGTCCTTCTGACAGGAAGCAATTCATCCAGGAAACCACAGAGGGAAAGAGAGTGGGAGACCTATTATATATTTGTTGTGCCACTACAGGAAACATGAAACTTAAAATCAAACTCATTACCAGGGAATGGAAGCTGGGGAGCACAGGTTCATTAGAAAGTATAGCTATATAAATAACAACACCATAAAGAGAATGTTTTGCCTTAGAGACTAATATATTTCAAAATTATTATCCACTTAAAATATTTTACCTAAAAGAATTCACAATTAGCTTTCAGTATTTAAACAGCACATTAAAATGGAATGTTTATAAATATCTGAAATAAAAGGGACTTCATTTCAATAGAAACAGTTTCTAAAACTCCCACATACTATAGGCTCCTGAGTATAATGCATATTACACGGTTTACTACATAGGTGTTGAGTTTTTTCTTTTTTATCTGAGCTGACAAAAGGGTTTTGATAATAGCTAATATAAATACATAAAATGTCATATTTAGAAGGTAGTATTCAAACATTTGTCTTTTGGAGAGTATTTCTAAACTTAACTTTTATTAACACGGGGAATCAGAGAGAAATATGGTGATGCTAGTGAACCTTTGAAAATCTTTTATTTTTATCACTTTTAATGCATGTTTAATATTTAACATTCATCTTATTATAGACAGAAATTGTGAAATGCTTGTGCTGTTTCCAAACAGTTTTCGAGTTCAATGCACAGTCACAATTCTGAGGGGAGATTTCACACATTTATGGAAAATAAGGCATTTTTGCAGTAAAGTTGCAAAGTGTGAAAGAATACTTGTTTTATCTCCTTTACTTATCATGTTTATGAGTTATTTTGCCTGGAAGTAAATTGACAAGTTGTCAATGAACAATAGGCATTGCTTCAGCGAGGCTTTTCACAGGTTCAGATGCCTTTGGGCAAAAGGCTAAATCTGTAGTTTGCAATCTAGCATATGGAGGCCTGGAAAAAGTGGCAACGGGGTGAGAGACATTTACTGCACAATGCATGCGGCTGCTGATCTCTAACCAATCGGCTTGGTCCAGTGTCCATTATGGATTCATGTACTGTATCCATCGGCTAGCCTAGCAGCCAAAGAGGAGGATTGCTGCCTCCATACAATAGCTCATCTTTATTTTATCACCAGGGCACTGTGATGTATTTTGTCACTTTGAGCCCTATTTTTCCCTCTAAACAATTGCTATTAATACTCATCGTTAATAATACAACATCACTTCTTCAAATTAGATGACTGTCTGGAACTTTCCCCTGATATGAGTAAGGAAATTATCTCAGATTTCCTTTTGTAAAACACTGTTTGACAGTGTACAGCTTCGACTGTTCATATTGTGATTACCTTCCTTTTATAGTTTATCAGTCTCTTCCCCTTGCCTCATGATTCAAGGTATCATGATGGCCCTTTTTTGTGATAAATCAAATCATAGCCCACACATGGGGTATTTCAGTGGATGGCACATTTTATTCTTAATCAATGCTCAGTTAGTTCTCTGTATCATCACAGCCATTTGTAGTCAAAGTAAAGAACTAATGAGTTATGTTAGGAACACAACTTATTTTTAATAATTAGGTATTTTCTCCTTCATGCTGACTTTAGTGAGTCAGGAATCAGAAGAACTTCTGATTGAAGGAGGGCGCTAAACTTTTAGCTGAGGGATATGGGTTCTGCCCTCTTGTAAAAGGATGTGTGCTATAGATTCTGATATACCTCTATAAGTTCCAATGATAGGAGAGTCCAGGGGCAGGAGGGATAAGGGGTTGTTAAAAAAAACACAGGGCATCATGGGAGATGGACTCCTTTGCAGTTTATAAGAAGAAATGTAGAATATAAAGAGTGGTAGATACGATTATGGGCTTCTTTGAAAGCTGCTTTTCCCTTGATCGTTCAATAAGAAAAGATTTCTTTCTGTTTCACCCATCCCACTGGCAATGGTAGCTATAAGTACACAGAAACAGGTTCATGTGCTTGCCTAGGTGAGGAGTACATTAGATTCTTGGTATTTCTGCCTTTCCATTCCACTCCATTCCATTCCATTTGTAATCTTTGAGTACAAACAAGAGAGCAGAAATACTAAGAAACAAATATTTTCAAACTTGGAGGTTAGCTAATGGGTTGCAATTTACTCATCAGTGGACCAGAGGAAAGAGAGCAACATTGACAATGCAATGTTTCTCAGAGAAGATAACTATTATCAAAAGGATTCTGTGGCAAAGGACTAAGTCCAAGAGATATCCTAACTGTTCAGAAAATCTGAACTCTGTCAGTTCCTTGAGAAATTGCAAATCTAGGGGCAATGTCAAATTTCAGCACTCCATTAAGTTTTTAAACTTTTGGAAGAGGCATAATAAGTCTAATGAGCTACTTTAGATGTTCTGTATTTTCACCATTTCTTCATGCACAAATGTCTCTTTACATCTTGAGTATTTTCTGTACAAGATCTGACAAATAGTTATTATATAGATAATAACCAATACATACCATGAGTCTTTTTTCAAGAGCATCTCATTACTATTTCTGGGCAGAACTTGGACATAAACCATGCACTTTGCTTAGTCATTTTCCCAGAATTTTACTCTGGTTTGACTGTAGATTAAAATAAAGAGAAAGCGAACTCATGACTCTTTCCCATATTTTTGTATCATTTCACCTTTAAGATGTGACTAGCCTAGAAGAGCTACTTAAAAAAAATACTCTGTAGTATCCAGGCTCTGTTCCAATTACAATTTGTCTATTCATCATAAATTTGGCCTGCACTCTACCCCACAGCAACAACCAGCATAATCTAGAAAAAAGATTTCTAATTATTTCTCTCAAAGGAAAAAGAACTTGGGTGACATAATCTTCATGGGTGGTAGACAGCTGGCCTTAGAATCATGGAAGTCTGGAACCAAACCCACATTGTTCCCTTGCTTTGGAATCTTTATTTTATTATAACACCTTTCTGGATTTCCACATTTCCTAGTTCAATACGAAAAGATGGCTTAAATTATTTCTAAGGTCATTTTCAGTTTTGACATTCTGTAATATTATTTATAAAAGTTTGTTAATGATTGCTAAGCAAATTTTTTTTAAGAGACAGAAAAAATACTCTTTCAAATGCTATCATACTAACTTTAAATGTTCTAACATACTTCCACCTCTTAAATTCTGTCATCTAGGATTCCTCCTGGTTTTTACACTCCATGTTCCTTTGAACTCTGCTATCCTGCTTTTAATTCTGCTATTTCCTCCCAATTTTCATAAGCTATATTTAAAGGTCCCATTCAGGTCTAATATTCCATGTTGCAAAAGTGTTTCTAGGTTGGACATTTTATGCTAAATTCTCTTTCAGTTCTGACATTGTTATAAAGCATTATCAAAGTCAGAAGTCCTATATTGTAAGGTTACTCCATGTTCTGAATTCTACATTATATATGTGTGTATACACACATAGGTATATATACATTTGACTATACCTATAAATATTAATATATATGTACATGTATGTATATGTACATGTATACACAAATATGCATTTTAAAATCAACATTCATTTATTTTCTCACTTTCAATTTCTGTCAAAAAAAAAAGAAAAGGAAAAATATATTACTAGCAACAGATACACTTTATCAAATTATACAAATAAATTATCTCAATCCACAAATACATGTCTCATTTGAATTTGAAGTCTATCACCTCTTTTTCAGAAGGCAGGTAGTATGATTCCTCTTCCATCATCTGCAATTGTAATTGAAGATTTCATGATTGTTTTTGTTAATATCATTATTGTTGTATATTTTTTTCTCTAGGTCCTATTCACTTCATTCTGCATTGGTTCAATAGCTCTTTCCAGTTTTCTTTGAAGAGGAGAGAGAGAGAAGAGAGAGAGAGAGAGAGAGAGAGAGAGAGAGAGAGAGAGAGAGAGAAAGAGAAAGAAGGACGAGGAAAGAAGGAAGGAAAGAAGGAAGGAAGGAAGGAAGGAAGGAAGGAAGGAAGGAAGGAAGGAAGGAAGGAAGGAAGGAAACCAAAAGTTGAATTGTCGTTTTGAAAAGAAATTCATAGGATCTTACATTTGAGCTGGAAGAAGCTTTAGAGGTAATCTAGAAAAACCCACTAATTTTATATATGAAGAAGCTTAAGTCTACAAAGATTAGGTGACCTGCTGAAAGTCATGTGTCCTTTATTCAATTTGAATTTGAAATAAATCCTTTATCTTCCTTACTTTGTATCCTTAGCAGAGTCAGGATTGAAACTCAAGTCTTTTTGACTAGAAATCTATCACCTTTTTCAATGCTCCTCTTGTCTCCTGTACACCACTCAACCAGTTCCCCATTCATTAACATCTCCATCAAATGGAGATTAAAGGAAAGAAATATAAAATATTGTACATTTACATGTACATGTACATGTACATTTACAAATTATTACTATAATTAAACCAAAATCCAAGTCAGGGACTGCTAGGGCAGTGGATATTGTTGGGCCTAGAGTCAGAAAGACTACTACTTCAAATTTTGCATAGGGTGTTGAGCAAATCACTTAGGCTCCATTTGTCTTAGTTTCCTCATCTATAAAATGGGGGTAATAATAACACCTACTTCTCTGAGTTGTGAAGACCATAGAGAAAACAATTATAGAGAGTCTGGCACACACACACACACACACACACACACACACACACACACAAAATCTATATATCTATCTATCTGGGATGGATGAATGATATATCTATCTATATATACATATATATGTATGTATTGTGTACTTATGTGTTGATATGCATAAATATATGTATATGTACATGTATATGTTAGCTATTATTATTATCAAGGCAATCTGTAAAAATGGGAATAGTAATTAATAATAGTATTTATCTCTCAGGTGTAGGCAAATGAGATAATAATTATAAAGAACTTAATACAGTTCCTGACACATAGTAAGTGCTATATAAATGTTAGTTATTAATATTATTATTATCATTATTATTTTTATCAGAGAATAACAATGATATTAAAATAGACTGATTCCCCAAGTTTTATTACTACCTGATGAATCAATATATTCACTTGCATCAACTAATGAAGATCATGTAAATGTCACTAGTGTGGAATTGTACCCAGTATACCTCCCTTTCCTTTCCTAACATAGCTCCTTTCTATTCTATCCCTTACTGCTAAAGGTTAACCCACATTATGAAGTCAGCCCATTCTAGCTCAAGCTGATTCCCACTCCAGTGTTTCCAGTTACCCCTACAAATGAGCTGGAATTGAGCACTTCTATGCTTTCATCCTTGTGGTTTCTGCATTGTTTCTTTCAATATGTTTTACTGTCCAACAGAAGCTTCTTCAGGGCATAGAACATACTCTTCTTTCCTTTATCATAGAGAAGTCTGCATATAGAACTCTGAATATGATTACAGAGTAAATGATACTAACATCCTATTACATAACCAAACAGAAATGAACAGCAACCCAGTTTTTATTTGGGGCCCGGATGTGTGCTTTCCCTAGTGTGTCTGATTACCTCTGCTCCAAGAGGTGAAGTCTACAATATATAGTCACACAGCCAGTAGGTATCAGAAAAAGCCTGTGAGCCTTGTTTTCCTGACTATAGGGTTGATTTTCTATTTGCTACTTCTCATAACAGATTTCCTACAGTAGGAACCTGGGTGGGATAAAACATGTATGCATCACTTTACCTTCACTGAAAGTATGTTAAACTTAGGAAAAATCAGCAAATTATACTATGTCTGGCTGAGAAAATGTTGGCCTTTTATCTTATTTTTACATGGAACTGTTCTACATTGGAACTTCAAGCTACCGGATGGGCCAACCTTCCTGCTTAGGGAATATTTATGCAGCTATGTATTTGGGGAGCAGTGCAGTGAGCAATTAGCATAAGAAATAATACCAGGAGCACTCAGAGTGAAGATAAATGATGGATGAAAGGACACTGAATTAGACTGGTTACCACATTTAATTAAGAAACAACTGTGCTGTTTGCTGGATGTCACTATCTTACATCTGCCAAAAAAGGGTAAGTATCTTCTTTTAGGTGTTATTATCCTAGACAACGAGAGCACAGCTAAAGCAAGAGAGGATGCAGATTATAAAATGCATACCATTATGTAATGCTCTCACCAGACCTGAGGAAAATAATGAATACATTATGTTTTAATGTCTTACAAACTGTTAAATTATTAATGATCAGGCAGACTATTTGTGCTACCTCATTGGAATCTTTTTCAGACTTTAATTAAATATCTTTATACAATGATAAAATACTCGTTACAGCTCCATGCTTAGCCTATAAGGCTTAATGGAAAGAATAACCAAAGAGCTCTGAACTACACTCCATTTTTTTAAATGATTATAATGGATCTAAAGTCAACCAAATAATGTCAGAGGTAGGGGGAATGGGAAAAGCTAGAGACAGCTTGATGGAAGGATGGAGTCTTCAAAGAGAGGAGGGAGTACATGTCACTTATTCCTTCCCTACCAATTAGGAAGCCTTCTGAGAGGTCAAACACAAAAGCACTTCTAAATTAAAACTGAAAGTGCTTCAGGAAGTCTTGCTTCCTTCTAGTCACTGTTGAGTCTATCTTTCAATGTCTAAGAGACCAAGATGTTATTAATAAAGCAAGATATTGTTATATTTTCTGATCTTACTTCAAAAACATTTGTTAGCCTACTCAGGAAAAGTAAAAATAAACCATAGGCATATTTTTAGACAATACATTGGAAATATCCTTATTTTAAGCCTCTCCAGAAATCAAAACACACTTAATAAACTTTAAGTCTTGTCTCTTGCTGCCATTATCAATTCACTGTGAAATGACAAAATGCTGACATTCATGACATGCTTATCAAATTTTCAAATGACTCAAAGCTGAGAGGAATAACTGGCACATAGAATTTGTAAAAAAAAAACCAAAAAAAAAAACAAACCTCAATAGACTATACCATTGAACCAAATGCAACAAAACTAAATTTAAAAAGATATAAATGTAAAATCTTACACTTGGGTTCAAAAAGTCAATTTCCTATAGAGAGAGGATGACCAACCTTTTCTCAGTTTATCTGAAAAAAGTTCTTAAGGTTTTTAGTGGATAACAAGGTCAATAAGAGTCAATGATGTGACAACAAAGAAAACTAATAAAAATTTAGAAAACATTTAACTGTATATGTCCAAGGAGACATAACTTGTCTAGATCTTTACTATGCAAAGCTGTTTGCATGTTCTCTCCTCAATTAGATTGAATTCCTTTAGAACAGAGAACTGTTTTTTCCTTTCTTTTCTGATCACTGATTTGATTATGGTATTAGTCTAGTAATGGAATCTCTGGGACAAAAGGTGTAATAGACATTTTTATCACTTAATTTGCTTAATTCCAAATCATTTCCTAAATTGGTTGTACTGATTCACAGCTCCATCAATAAATCACCAGTGCATCTAACTTCTCCTTATGAATGTCTATTCCCAACTTTTGTCAGTTTTGTCAACTTTAGGTATGAGGTGAAGCATCAAGATTGTTATAATTTTTCTTGTTTTTAGTGATTTGCAGTATTCTTTTAAATGGTTAATATTAAACCACTCTTTGAAGGCTTTTTTTTTAATTCTTTGAATACTTGTCTATTGGGGAATGGTTTTTGATCTTACAAACACATATGTTAATTGTTTATCTTGGATGTCATATCATTGTCAGCGAAATTTCATACAAAGATTTTTACTTAGTTTCACTGCTTTCTTTCTTATATTAAGTACATTAATTTTTTGTGTAATAAAGTTTTTCACTTTCATATAATAAAAACTAGCTATTTTACTCCATCTCTTAAGTCTAGATATTTCTTCTGGCTATGTTACATGCTTAGAATACTCCAGCTCCTTAACTCTGCCTGATGACTTCCCTGGCTTTTTTTAAGTCTCAACTAAAATATTATTGTTTACAAAAGGCCTTTCTCAGAACTTTTTAATCCTGGTGATTTTTCCTAGTAATCATTTCCTATTTATCCTATATACTAGTTTGCTTTGTGTATATTTGTTTGCATGTTGTCTTCTTCCTGAGACAAATATACTTGACAGCAAGATTTTGCTATGCCTGTTTTTTATATCCTCAGTACTTAGCACAGACATAGGTACATAATGGGTAATTAATAGCTATTTATATTTATTTGCGCTTCTATTGTTTCTACTCTTTGTTTTGATTAAAATATACCTCTCATAATTATGAAATGCACATTATTTGCTTCTTTTATTTTTTGTAGTATGAACTTTAATATTAAGTTCACATATCCATTTAAAATGTGGAATATTACAAAATGTTGCTCTAATACTAATTTCTGCCAAACTGTGATCTAGTTTTCCCAAAAGGTTTTTAATCAAATCAGATTTATTTTTACTAAGTAATTTATATTTTCTGATTTATTGAACACAGAGTTATTGGATTCTGTCATTTCTGATTCTATTTTGTCTTTTCTGTTCCATTTATCTACTTCTCTCTTTTTCAATGAGTACCAGGCAATTCTTTATACTTCTTGCACCTTTCCCCATTTTCTATATTGTTGATTTGATATTTCTGTTCTATTCATTTTAACTGGATTGGCTGATGTTTAACATTTTCTTTAGTATTTTCAAAGAACAAACTTTTTAATTCATTTATCATTTTTCTAGGTTACCTTTAATTATTGATTTATTTCTCCTATTAACATATAATATCTTTTTGTGTGCTTATATTTTACTTTTTATTTATTGAATTTCTATTTCTTAAAATGTATATTTTGCTAATTAATTCTCTCTTTTTCAATTTTGTTGAAATATCTCTATAGGAATATGCCTTTTCACTTGATAACTGTTTTGGCTGCATCTCAGAAATTTTGGCAAATTATTTAATCATTAGAATTTTACATAATTCATAATTATTTTATGATTTGTTCTTTGACTAACTCATCATTCACAACTTCGTTTTTGGGGAAGAACTTCAGTGCTTATTTTGATTTATGTTTTTTGTTTATACTCTATTAACTGATTACATTTTTATTACATTATATTATGTAAAGCATGTATTTTCCATTCTATCTTTTGATATGTGTTTACAAAATCTTTGTGCCCTTATACCTGGTCGAAATTTTTTTTAAGTTCCGTGTAGCATTCAGAAACACACAGTTCCATTTTTTTAAAGGTGAAAAGTCTTTTAGCTCTGAGTTCTCCAACAATTTAATTTTGTTTGTCCCCTTTTATTTATATTTTTGTTAGGTTTATACAAAATGGAGAGGACACTGAAATCTCTTGCCATTATTATATAATTATCTGTATCTTTTTTATGGTTCAGTAATATTTTCATTTTTACATTTGGATGCTAAGTTATTTGAAATATCCAAGTTGAAAATTAATATTGGCTTGTTGTCTGTGGAGTCTTTAAGCTGTATCTAGTTATTTTTTCCTTTTTCTATTTTTAAATGTTTATTTCTCATAGCATGATTATAACTCCTGCTTTCTTTTTATTCATATGATATATACTAATTTTTCTAGCCCCTTATTTTAATCCTGTTTCTATAATTTTTTAAAATGTATTTCTTGCAAGCAATATTTTGTAAGATTTTGGTTTTTTAGTTGATCTTCCACTCTTTTTCACTGTATTGGATAGTGAGGCTGTATTCACATTTAAAATTATTAGAGTTAGGTTTCTATTTTCTATTTATTCTCTTTCTTTTACTATGTTTTTCCCCTCTTCCTTTTTTAAGACAATTAAAAAAAAATCTCTTCAGTTATTTTAACTTAACCTTCTTTAAGGCAACCCTGTTCACACTGATTTACTCAAGGATCACTGCTCTTCCTGTTTGATACCTTTCTATAATGTGGAGTTTTATCAAACTTTTTTTTTCTTTTTTTCTTTATATCTACTTATTTAAGGCTTTCCCTATTTTTCTTTTTAGTTAAGAAGTTAAGTAAAGTCTTTCTTCCTCTCCTCCCTTTCAACTTGTTTTATTCTATTTTAATTTCATTTTGTACTTTTTATTAAAAAAGAAAAGACTTTTCCCTTTCATTGATTTCATTGTTTACCTCTTTTTTCTGCATATTCTATAATCTTATACTTTAATTCATGGCCATTAATACTACTTTAGTCTCTATATTCCTAATGGAATCTAAATTTCTAAAGTATTTATTGAGTTCCTTCTAAATAGTGTCCGTACTATTGCCTTGCAGACATCATACCCAGGTTCCCTGAATGCATTTTTATGTTGTGTCTCATTCTTAGAATGAAAAATTCCTACAGATTTTAGAAAGTCAATTCCCTTAATGTAGTGCCTGATTGTGTTGAGAGTGTGCTCAGCTCCTGGGGGATTGGGGAAAAGCCTTCTCTGCTGTTAGTTCTTCAGATTGTTTTCTTATTAGAGTTCTTGGTATCCAAATACCATGGAAGCCACTGAAATTACTTTATCTCATGAATAATTATATTGTGAAGATATACTGAGAAATTGGAGAAAAGGTGTAATATTCCATGTTATTGTTTCTATCACAAGGAAGTTGGTATATTTAGTTCTAATGTAAGGAAAGATTTCCTCAGAATTAGAAATATCCAAAAGTTAGATGTAATGCCCTAAATTTAATGGAAGCTTCCTTCTTTTGTCTTTAAGAAAAGACTGAATTTTCACATCTACTATATGTAAAAAGAGTACATTTTTTGGGTAAGAGTATCAACTCATTCCCTATAAAAATGCTAAAATGCTATCATTTTATGAGAATATGAATTATTCTATCATAGTTTGTAGGAATTTATTTTAAATAAAAAATTGGTAATCAGATTAAATAGGTGATTAAAAAATTCATTTTATACCTACAATAATTAGGATTTTTTTTTTGCTATAATACATATACTGCACATCCTCTCCTCCATTCACCCTAATTTCTAATTTAAAACATGTAGAAATTTTGTTAGCAATGGTTGTTTTATTTTTTTTTTATTTCTTGGTTAAAATTTCTTTAATTTTTCTCTAATTCTGACAAAGATGTCATTGTCTTACTAGTTATAGGGTAACTAAAGTTTCAGATCTAGCAGAGTAAATGAAGCCAACTGCTTCTGAGCTATCAGAAAATAATCAGTCCAAATAGGTACATAATGACCAAGGGTAAACTGTGTGTACTCATTTATATCACAATTGACAGAACACACATTTCACTAACGTCCTGGGTAAACAAACATATATATCACTGTCTTTTACCCACCCAAGGTAAAGATAATAAAAAAGAAGCATTCAAAAACATAATTTTACTGAATTTATGTTTATGTGCGTGTGTGTATACTCTTTTGATTCACACCAATCCTTGTTATAGGTGCAAATATTATCTTTATAAATGAGGAAACTGATGCTACATAACTAAAGGGAACACCACTATTGTGTCTAAGAGAAGAGTATTTGAGAAGCCTAGCTATCTACCTATACCACAACGCTGAAAAGTTAATAATGTGTAAAGAAAGTTGATTTCCAGGGCAAAGATTCTTGAGCTGCTTGACTGCTGTCTCTACTTCTTATACCTTTCAGTGATCTGATAACTCATCCTTAAGGTGTTCCCTCTGCAAATGCTAATTAGAATTCACTTCACAGTTTAGTAGGTGTTATAAAGTTCTTTTGTTATTGTTGTTCAATCATTATTAGTCATATCTGATTCTTCATGACAGCACTTAGGATTTTCTTGGCAGAGATATTAAAGTGGATTTCCCTTTCCTTCTCCAGTTCATTTTACAGATAAAGAAACTGAGACGGTAAGGTTATGATGAGATTAGATTCAGGGAATCAAAATGATGAGATTAGGGTTCCTGGTGGTCAGGAAGTTAAATAATGAGGTTACTGGCAGGTTCAGGGAACCAAATGAAGAGTTTTGGCTCTCCTAAATCCCTTTAGGATTCACACAAGCTGGGAAGTTTGTGGAAACCCTGCTACTGGCAGTGCAGAGGTCCTTCGTAAAGGAATTTATGAACCCAAAAAGCTAGACTGGTAAAAGAAGTTTATTATTGGAATTGGGAAGTCAGCCTTTGCTATGCATCAACAGAAAGGCTGAATTCCTTAGTGCCGAGGTCCCAATAGAGAGACATAAAGTCTTGTTAGGAAAATAGGTGAGGATAAAGAAAGGGTAGCGCTGAAAGAGAATATCATTCCAGAGGGAAGAGGCTTGCTGCTACGCCAGGAAAAGAGAGTTTCTTGGCAAGGCATATTCTGGTCCTTTGCAAGGATTGGGCTCCAAGTTTTTATAAGAAAATCTGAGACAGAAGTTTCAATTGAATGGGATTCCCTCAATGTTGTCACTGCCCCCAGGCCTAGATGAGACCATTTACTAGGAGTGGTTTTGAACCAATAATAGGAGTAGAAAATCTTGGAATTGAATACTTCAATTAGTCCCACCAAGATAAACTGCTTTATCTTGGTTCCTTGGGGTGGGTCTCACAGAGGTAGAATTCAAGGAGAATTTCTCCTTGAAGGAGTTTTCAGAGAGTTTCCTGGTCCTTTTCAGTTATGTGACCCACCCAGGGTCACACAGATATTAAGTATCTGAGGTCACATTCGAAATCAGGAAGATGGATTCTGACTTCTGGCCCATCACTCTATCCACTGTGCAACTAGCTTTTATTCTAGCCAAGCAATGAGTGTTACCTCATACTCAAGCTACTGGTGATGAGCCTTAGTCTGGTCCTCAAGATTAATCAGTGCTTACTTAAAGACTTTTTTTAAAAAAACTTGGTAGTACCTGCTAGAAAGTATTCTATTGGCATGATCTTCCCAAATACATCATGGTGACTCTCCTCCTCCCCCCTCCCCCCCATTATTCAAAGTGCTTTCTTAATTTTGTGACTAGACAAGCAAAACAAAAAATATGGAAGTAGAAGGAGCAAATGTAACAGCACAGTTTAGGGAACATTTTAAGATAAGCATTTGAGGGACCCTTTCCTTTCTTTTTTTAAAAATGTTTACAAAGACTTTCATCAATTATTGTTCCTCCCTCCTGCCCCCCTTCCCGGGAACCAAATGTAAGCCCTATGGCTAACTAGCAACTCCCTAGAATAATATGCAAACTATAACTGCTGGCTGTGATTTTACTGCTCTGTCATATGACAATATATCTGTTGTGGTTTAAGTGTTCACAAAGCTTAGTTTAAACAACAATGCAGGGTATTAAAGCATTTATTTACTGTGTGGTAAGACTAATTCTTCTTAGAGGTTCTTCTAACAGATGACAGGAAGTAAAAATCTAGGATATATGCAAGAAACAATGGGCTGTTTACAGTAATAGTTTAATCTTTCTGTGGCCAGAAAAACAAAGCCCAGGCTCAAGGCTTTGTTTTCCCATTGGTATATCCCTGAAGCTTGAGTTTTCCATAATCTTCATGAAGAACAATAGGACCTGAATCTTATAAGGTTTGCATAGACTGCTTCTGCATTGAATTCTTGCCCTAGGGAATGATCCTGGCACAGCAAATTGGAGGTGGCAGTGCAAGAGTTTTTCAGCCTATACAACCCTACAGGAGCATCCATTTGGTTCTCCCATAGGACTATGGGTTAGGCAATGTCGCATGAATAAAATGATATGAAATGACTCAAAAGCATAAAATAAAATAGTAAAAGAAGATATCTCACTGTAGCTATACGTTTTCCCCTAATGTTTTGAGAGTTTTAAAAAAACTGAAATGAATTAGAGCCATCTTAGATGACTCTAATACAACAGTTAGCTAATATAAGCATCAAGTCAACCCAAATCAACAGGTTTCCAAGTGTCATATTTTCAGGGAGATTATCATTACAGCCAAGGTGGATTTCCCCTTGAATTGGAACCCAAAGATCCCTTCATAATAGTCAAATACATCTTCCTTCACTGTTTACTTAGTTCTGTTTCAATTTTATGAAATATTTACTTTAGTTGAAACTTGAGTTTTCACCCACTTATCATAGCAGTCTCATAGAAAGGTGAATATAAAGGTATTAGAAAGAACTCTTTTGGAGTTTCTATATATACATGTTTCATTTTCTGATGTTTTTGGCAAGAGTAGCAGCAACAAAGTAGCATCCTAAATTAAACTTGCATAGAAGTGAAAATAGAATTCTCGCTCATAACAGAAAAAAAGTTTCATTTTCACCTCATAGACTATGAAAGGACATTGAAAAACCGGGATGTTTGACCATAGGCATCCTGTTATTTGTCACTGGCCTTATATACAAAGGTGTATAAATGCCTTTTGATTACATGTTTATATATGAAGTATTCAAGTTTATGTTGGGGGACAGGAGGAGTAACCAAACACATAAAAGTTGTCACTTGAGAGTGCCCTAAGGCAACATGATATAGTGGAAACAGTGATTTGGGAATGAGTCATCCTGGGTTTTAATCACAGATCTATCACCAATTGTCTTTAAGTGGGATGTTTTTGGGGCATGTCACTTTACCTCTCTATAAACGTCATTTCTTCATCTACAAAATAAACAAACTGAACAATATGATTTCTAAGGTTCCTTTTTACTATGAATCCTATGAGCTTATGATCCTCTGCACCTTTCTGTAATGGCCTAATATTTTTATTCAAACTTTTGGGTTATTATATTTAATGACAATAATAATAAATATAATACTAGCATCTATATTTTAAAGTTTACAAAGCACTGTATCTCTTTTATCTCTTTTGATCCTCATAGTAATCCTGTGAGGTAGGTACTGTTATTATCTTCATTTTACAGGTGAGGAAATTAAGTCTGAGAAAGTTCAAGTAATTTGCCTAGATTTATATATCTAGTATCTAGAAACTATCTTGTGGTAAAATTTGAACTCACTTCTTCCTGTCTCCAAGTCCAACAGTTTTACCACTATATCATCTGGCTTCCTCTTGTTGTGTCACAGTACCCTTTTATTGTCCTGACTCAGTTTCTATAAGGATCCTGCCTCAGTTTCCCTAAATTGTTCTGACTCAGTTTCCCCAAATTGTTCTGCCTCAATCCCAACTCCCCTCCCCTACCCCCCCTGCCCGGTTCATTAAAACAGATATAACTCAGAGCTACTTATTCTAAGGTTATAAATTGTCAAGATGTAAACTCAAGATAAGGGAGAGTTCAGACTTCCTGGCTCTTAACTCCTCCTAAGTCATCAAGAATTTATAGTCCTAGCCCCCATTCTGTCATTGTTCTTTATCCCAATTTATCAGAATGTCCAGTGCCTCCCTTCACCTTGTCAGAGCTGGATTAATAGTCCATTCCACTCTTAGTGTTCTGACTCCACTCCTGTCTTGGTCTACCTCTGTAGCTGTTGGATGCTTTGGACATCTGCCCTAGGAACATCATGCCCAGCACAATTTCTCCCTCTCAGAAATCCAAATAAAATATTAAAAATTCTCTAATCTCTATCCTGCCTCTATCTCCAGCATTACACTCTCTTGCCAGAAAACCTTTGGTAAAATACAAATATTACATGGGGAAACTTCAATAATAACCTGTTACTATGTATTTTTTACTTTTTTTTTTCTTTTTATCATGGCTTGATTTGTTAATTTCCTAGCAAAAAAGCAAAAAAAAAAAAGAGAGAGAGAGAGAGAGAGAGAGAGAGAGAGAGAGAGAGAGAAAATTAAGACATTAAATTTGTTAACTTGTTAATGAAGGGAACTTCAAGAGGACAAGAGATGTGATGAGCCATCTACTCAAATAGCCAACAAGTATTTATTAAGTGTTTACTATGTACTAGGCACTGTGTAAAGCACTGGGGAGATTTTTTAAAAAGGTAATAAATGGTCA
This sequence comes from Antechinus flavipes, assembly GCF_016432865.1. Taxonomy (NCBI): domain Eukaryota; kingdom Metazoa; phylum Chordata; class Mammalia; order Dasyuromorphia; family Dasyuridae; genus Antechinus; species Antechinus flavipes. The sequence goes on from NC_067398.1 coordinate 182,378,821, forward strand.
CTGCCCTCCAGGAGTATTCAACATGGTAAGAAAAATACAATTGAATTAGGTTGACACAATCAATTCTTTAGAGAAATCTCCATGGCAATTGAATAAAGACTATATTGGAATGAACTCAAGACAAGGATGTGAATTAAAAGGATACTATAACAGTACACAAGAGTAGTCATGAGGGTCCAAATTAGTGAAAGTATTATACTCTCTGAAGGTGATCAAGTCTTTCACATTCATGTATATAGTGCTTGTAGTTTAAGGCAATGATTTTGCTGTGGAGAATTTCAGGTGATATCAAAGGTTATGCTGATTTGGGTTTTAAATGGAAAGTCTTTAAACAGAAGATACTCATTGGAAATGTTCAAGTAGAAGCTGAATGGTTATTTGCTGAGGATATTATAACTGAGATACTGTAGAGAACATAATTTTTCCAGGTGCAAATTGACAGATGGGCTTCTAAAGTTCCTTCAAACAATTATAAAATGTGATTCTAAAGGCTCAGGAGTCTTCAAAAGATGCAAAGGAGCAGGGAGAATGGTAGAGATAAGAAAAGTCAGAGAAAATTTTAGTACTACTAGGTATAAAGGACCAACACTTCACTTCATATTAATTTTATTCCCTAGGGTTAGTAAATTACTAATTAGGTTGGATTTTGTGGGTATTGTTTACCTGGATTTTAGCCAAATGTTTGACAAAATATTTCATAATATTCTCATGGATATGGATAGATATAAGTTATGTATTAAGGCATCAAGTGTATTTGGAATGGAATAGATGGTCAGATTCAGAGGATAATTGTTGATTGCTTAGTATTAATGTGGCAGATTTCCAATGAAATAACCCAGAATTCTGTGCTTTCTTGTTCTGTTTAACATTTTGCCATTGCCTTGGATAAAGTCTTAAAATGGTAGGCTCATCAGATTTTCCAATGACACAAAGCTTGAGGGGTTGGCTAATACACAAGATGACAGAGTAACTAAAAGGATTTTTAAAGGCTAGAAGCTAATAAAATGAAAATCAGTAAGGATTAAGTTCTGCACTTAGGTAACAAAAAAAACAATGTCACAATTTTAATATAGGGAATGTACAGTTAGTAATTATTCTTAAAAAAAACAAAAAACAGATGAGAGGCATTTAGTGCATTTCAAGGTCAATATGAGTCAATAGTGTCATTTTTCAATAAACACACACACACACACTTAATGTTATCTCGGCTTATATCAAAAGGATATACTTTAATGTACTCTGTCATCATAGCTTTAGTATGGTTTTAAGTTTTGTATGCCACAATTTAAGGACACTTCAGTGTTTCCAAAAGGGAACATCAGGAACAACAGATTCCTTCAGTCCATGAAAGATGAGGATCAATTGGATGAACTGAACAAATTTAACCTAGGAAAAAGAAGACTCAAGAGCAACATGATAGCTATCAAGTATTTGAATGCTGGCATGGAAGATTTATTTTGTCTGGACCCCGAGAACAACAATAGGAGCCGTAGCTCTTTGAGCTTAGAAGCTCAAAGGGGGGATATTTAGACCTGAAATCAGGTAACCTCCTAACATTTGTAACAGTAGAATGGATAACCTCAAGAGGTAATATATTCACTCCTTCTTGGAAATCTTCAGGCAGAGGCTTGATAACTGTTTTTCACGTGTGTTATAATGAGGTTTCCTTTTGTGTATGGATTGAACAAGATGAATGAGAAGTTTTAAGATTGCTTACCAATAGGGTAAATCTAGAAAGTAGAAAGCATGTCTAGGCAACAAGATTCAGGAGATTCGATTAGGACAAGTAAATTGCACAGGTACTATCAATAATCAATCCACATGATTTAAATGATTAGCATCCTATTTCCTTTACTTTTTTATTTTTTAATGTACAGTGCCCTCTCTACCCATCTACTGGTTCTGACAAGTACTAGCTAGCATTGCCTATGAATATTATATGACAAAGAATAGTGCTTTTGGAAGGTTTAATATTCACAGTATGGTGTAGAGCCTGAAATCTTTTCTAACTACCATAGACTGGAACATCCCTTCTTGTTTATCCATTCACCTGACTCTGTATGTCGTACTGGGTTTCTGTGCCCTAGGCACCATCCCAGAGCAAATGTGTGGTCTTTGCATGCACTTGTGGAGGATGGATTACTCTTAAAGAAACCCTATCAATATATATTTATTTAAGAGTAAAGAAAAATAGAAAAACCAATGACAATGAGGGTGAAATGGTAATGAATTTGGCCACCTACTTAATGAATAGAGCATGTCAGGTTAGTATGTTTTTAAAATGTCTCTTTTAATTCCTAGAGATAACCCACACTTGAGAAAATTAACTTTTCTCATAGCAGAGGACTTTTAATTTTTCACATACATATGATAGTTGGTACTTATTTTTACCTTTACAACATTCATCACATATAGACTCTAAAGTGTCAGATTGCTCAATTTATGAAATTTCTAAAGAAAATACCATCTCTGGGTCCCACCAAAAATAAGATTTTCCCTCATGGTAGCTCCAACACAAACACATACTATAATTCATTATCCATATTTATCTTCCTCCTGGAGAGTTTTAAAAATGGAATCCCAGCTAACATATTAATAATTTAAAAAGGAGTAAATACCAACAATTCCCACAATAGTTGCACTAATAGGAAGAGAATATTGTAGTCTACTCTCTAATCTTGATCAGCCAAGTTCTAAGAAGGATGGAAAAGTGATCTATATGGCTGAGTCAATCATAGAAAAGTCCAACATGTTTCATTGATAGGATACAGATCACGTTGCTAGAATGCTAGAATTCAAAAACATTAAGAATGTCAAAGTTTAAATAAACAGAGATAAAAAGACTAAAAGAACCAAAGTTCAAAATGGAGTCCCTTTCATACATTGGAAATGAGAAGAGAAGGAGGAAGAGGAGGGAGTTTTTAAACAAGAAAGACAAGTGAAAATACAGATTTAATTTTTAAAATATCCCTTTCCTTGTCCTTTATCTATTATGTTCTCTCAGGCATCTCAGTGAGAGATATATTGGGGATTTTGTTTGTTTGTTTGTGGAGATTTTTTGCCACCTGTAAGCCATTAGGCCTGGGATGAAAATCAAGCTTCAAACCTGCCAATAGTTGTACGTTTAATTTTAAATGAGAAGGGAACAAGTCAGACAGAGCACAATTCTATGGGTCCAGGAACCAATAGAGAACATTGAGGATGCCATGCAATAAATCAAAACCACAACCTTGCTTGAGTCCACACCTGCTCTTTGGATACTTTTTGTCATTTGTTACCTTAGAACATGGATAAGTTCATTTGAAGAAAAGCCCTAGGGATTGGTACCATAATACTGGCATAAAATTAATATTTAATCAATGAGGCTAAAACTATATAGCATTTTGTTATAGAGGATGTATTCATGCAGTTGAAAGAATATTCTAATTTGCTGTCAGCAATCAGGGAAGTCAGGACTTTTACAATTAAAAAAATCTCCACAAAATTTCTTTATCAGACTGGAATAAAAAAAACAAAAACAACCAATAGTGGTTTTGTACAGATCTTAGAATGCTGAGTTTCAATGTGTGATAATTGCCCTTTCATCAAATATAATTGCTCATAACTTGAAAAAACAGTAAAAAGACTATTGTATAAAACATTCATATAGAAATTAAACAAGTCAGTGCAAAGAGCAATTTTATAGCTTCTCTCATGTCAAGCACTTCAAAAATTGCATTTGCACTTTAATTCTACCTCAGTTGCACATAGAAATTATGAAATCAGCTTCCAGCTGTCCCTATTATCTAGCATGGGGTCTCAGAGGTGTCCCAACAAAATGGATTTTAAAGCCTGCTAAGTGCATTGCAGGAAATTGGTCCAAATTAAATAAATGTCTTTATTAAATTGATGGTCAATGTATTCATTATATTTTTTAAATTATTTTTAGTGGAGATTTTATAAATGCAGATAACTACTTTAATATTTTATTCAGGAATTTTGGTTGGGTTTTTGTGATTTTTGTTGTTGGATTTTGAAGGCTTTTGGGTTTTTTGGTCTCATTTCACAGAAACTATCAAAATAAGTTTAAGTTGCTAATGCAAAAGAAAACTAATAACATTCACACTTTTACTTCAGTAATATTTTACGGGATCTGTGATCTGACTATCCCTTGTAACTATTGTAGAAAACCCACACCTGAGAAATCTTTCATAAGATAGAACTTTCCACTTTCCATATAAGTACCATAGTTTGTGCTTATTTTTATCTTTACAACACTTACCACCTATATCCTTTAAAGTGGCAGATTGCTCAATTTATGAAATTTCTAGAGGAAATACCATCTCTGAATTCTACAAAAAAATATATAGATGTTCCCTTGTGGCAATTCTAATCAATATGCACTATACTTCACAATCTATACTTCCCTTCCTCCTGGTGATTTTTGAAAATGAAATCCCTTCCAGAATATTGATAAAAAATTTGAATAACTACCCACAGGTCTCAGAAGAACTATATATTCAGAAGTTAACTAAGAAAAGAACCTTACAGTTTATACTCTAATGTTTTCTTTCTTCAAATCATTACTTTTAAACACACACAAAAAAAATTCCTGCTCTTCAGAAAATCATCATAGTACCCATAAGATACTCTGCTTTTTCTGAAGAGCACCAAAAATGTACAGTCATTCACTAAGCTTCCAGAATGGTGTGATCTGAGGAAAGATTTGATTACTGTTTTCTTGTCTTACAATCTGGTCCTTACCTATTTCATTTCATGTGACATTTTAAACAGATAAAACATGAAAATATGAAAGTGATCTTCTAGCACGCCAGCTCAACCAATGGCACAAACCAATTTTGTGGTGTTTTCCTTTAAAATTACAAAATTATATTTTTTAAAAATATCATTCATTTCCATAAGATAGAAGCCTGCAAATGCCTATCGGGGCTGAACAAGAGTGCTAGGCAGAATGGCAAGTAAAAGGAATAGTTGTGGACTGTGGAATGGTAGCAGTAAGAGCAGCCAAGCACCAAGGACAGTAAGGAGATTGTAAACTTGGTCAAAGAGAATTCCTAGGGATCCCTACACTACTACTGGACACAGAATTAAGTGCCATTTGGCAGCTCTGCTGGCCATTATGCAGTTCTAGGATTGCTGTACCAGGCAGAGGAGAGTGGTCACAATTGAGGGAGAAAGAGTCCTACTTATGTAAGGACCAGATTGCAAGACAAGAAAACAGTAATCAGATCTTTCCTCAGATCATACCATTCTGGAAACACCAAAAATGTACAGTCATTCACTAAGCTGTAAAAGCAGTGGTAGTCAATTAAAGCCAAAAGCTAAGGCCAAACATATCCAGCCTACACTCCCAGAAATGAGGAAAGCCCAATTCTAAAATAAAGTCCAAAGTCAAGAAACAAAATGGAAAAATGAACTAAGAAGAAAGAAGCTAATGGAGCAAGTGTTCTCCAACCTAGTAGAAGAAGAGCATATTTTTGAACTTAGGATACCCTTGTAAACACATCCTTGAAGACTAATCCATTTTAATGGGTTTCCCATGACTCTTCCATTTCTATTTTTGTCTGAAATTTTTAATGTTCAAGAAATAGCTAAAGTGAATAAAGAAAACATGATTATATTCCATAATAAAAAAATTTAATGTTGGAATATTCATTTAAAGTTATAGCTATTTGTAAGTGTCTACATAATATTTATACCTGGATTTCTTGCCAAAAGCTCAAAATAGATATGACCCAAACGAAGTTCATTATGTTCCACTAAAATAAAAACTAAAATAAGCTTCCTTAACTCCTAACATCCCTTTTTCTATTGCTAAGACAATTATATTTCTAGTCACACAGGTTCATAAGTTTTATTCTTTTCTTTTCCTCACTCCCCATATCCAATTAGTTATCAAGTATGATTGATTCTAATTCTACAATAGCTACCTAATTTCCCACAATTACCCTTCACATTTCTACTGGCTAGCTGTAGGTCACTGTTACCTTTGATCTTTCTTCTAGGAAAAAGCATAACTAGTCTCTCTCTGACTACAATTTCTTCCATTTTTTTCATCTTTCATATTGCAACTAAAATAATCTTCATTTATGTGTAGGTTAATCAGTTTTTGCTAAAAATCTTCAATTGTTCTTCATAATTTACCAAACAAAATATAAATTCCCCAGTCTAGCATTCAAGATCCTCCATTTTCTTGTCAAACAATCTTTACACTCTACTCTCTTGTGTCAAACAATTTCTAAGTCTTTGTTTGCATGCAGCTCCCCTTTCTACACTCTATATTCCAGTCAATTCTACTTGCCTTTTTTCTTATCATATACTGCTATTTTCAGATATTTTTAAGGCATAATGCTCCCATTTCCAGAAAGATCTACCCTAACACTTCTATTTGGTTAAATGTTCCTCCTACTTCAAGGCCTTATTATGATGCCATCTTTCTTAATTCCTCCAGCTAAGAGATCTCTTCCTTCTAAATCTTTCATGTCACTCTGTTTGGCCTTCTGCTATACATTTATCACATGAAACACTTATGCTATATCATATGCATATTTCAATACATCTATCAATCATATTTTTAGTAGTTGTATGCCTAACATACATTCCTTAGTACACTGTAAAAATTTATTTAAGATACAAGTATAGTGTAAGTCTGATGGGACTTTGCTACACAGAATTTGTCTTCTTCCACCTCACCTAAATCTATTTAACATCAAAAGGGAGGATGCAGATTGGTGATCTACTATTATACTCCTCATTGAAAAAAAGAATGATATTTTTTCCAAAGGATATATTATAGACTTTTAATATATTTAAAAGTTAAATTGAAGCCTAGTTCTCAGGCCAAATGTAGAATCACCTGAATTTAGAATATATGAAAAATCAATTAAATTCAGAACCATAATTAGTACAAGAGAAGTAGAGTTTTATTCCACAATACCAATATCCAATAACCATGTATTCTTCATTGTAAACATTTAACCCATGGTCTTCATAACTCATGGTCCTTGGCTTTTCATGTATGTGGTACTGTTTCTTAAGACTCTACTTTTATTCCTTCCCATCACTACCATGTCTCTTACTGTCTTCTGACCCTGAAATCCCTGCCTCTTTTCTGGAATTAGGGGTAATCAGATATGCTATGGAAACAGCGATACATTGTGACACATGTACCTTCCTCTGTCATAGCACTAGTTTAATCAGTGAAGCTGTCCTTTTGTTCTTCTAACTCAACTAAATTTTTTCAGCATCAAAATTCAAAATTCTAGTTGTACTTTTAATCTAGAAAGAAAGTCAGAATCATAGGGAAGGACCCACCTGTCCTCATCCCCTTGAAGTTAGAAAAACTATGAGACCACAGAAACAACATTAGAAAGTGATGAGAAGGCCATGGATAAAAAGTTATTTTGTCAGAACAGAATATATAGAGAATATGGAGAGAGATGGGGCTACTGGGCACAAAACATCCCTGAGATACAATGATAAATCTGAGTCCCATCATATCAAGAACTTTCCCACTTACTGAGGATTCTAATCTCCTCTCCACTACTACATCTTTCTGTTTTGCCAAATCCTATGTCTGCCACTTTCCCCTTGGATTGGGATGTAGTAGTATCAGCTATGCCACAAGCATAATAACAAAAATCTTAGGAGGAAGATTATATCATAACTCTACCAATATGACCACACTTTCCTAGATAAATCTGTTAATCTCCCTCTTCTCCTCCAGTATGGAGGTCTTCAAACAGAAATTCAAAAACCATTTTTCAGGTATATTATAATAGAGATTCCTTTTGCATATCAGTTGGACTAGTTATCTACAGAGTTTGTCCAGCTGTCAAATTGTATGTTTCTTTCTATAGATACCAGAAATCCTAGTTATAGCTCTGCTTTAATGGTTTTAGCCAAGAGAAAAATAGAATCCAGTTATCAAAAATGCATATTTTTTCAATTTGAATGCAAACTAATCATATGAAATAAACTATGTATTTAATAAGTGGCTTCAGGGCTAGCCTAGATCTTCAAATTGATATTTAGTAAACCTTTTAAACTAAAATTTTAAGTGTTTTTATTAGTACTAAGTATATGTTATCACATTTTTTTCTTGCTAATAGGAAGCTAGCTACTAACTGATCTCTCACATTCTCTAAGTCTTGAAATTATATCTCTAATCATAAAGGAGGGAAAGGGACCCATATGTGCTAAAATGTTTGTGGCAGCCTTTTATGTAGTGGCAAGAAATTGGAAACTTAATGGATGCCCATCAGTTGGAGCATGACTAAATAAGTTATGGTATGTTAATATTATAAAATATTTTTTTCCATAAGAAATGATCAGCAGGTTGATTTCAGAGATACCTGGGGAGACTTACATAAATGGATGCTAAGTGAAATGAGCAGAACCAGGAGACCATTATACACAGCAACAACAAGATTATACAATGATCAATTCTGATGGACAAGACTCTTTCCAACAAATGAGATGATTCAGACTACACCCAGAGAGAAGATCGTGGTAACTGAGTGTGGAACACAACACAGCATTTTCACTCTTTTTGTTGTTGTTTGCTTACATTTTGTTTTTGTTCTCATTTTTTCCCTTTTTGATCTGACTTTTATTATGCAACAAGATTATTGCATAAATATGTATATATCTTGGATTTAACATATATTTTAACATGTTTAACATACATTGGGTTACTTGCCAGCTAAAGGAAGAGGTACAGGTAAGGAGAGGAAAATTTGAAATACAAGGTTTCATAAGCACATGTTTTGAAAATAAAAAGCTTTAATAAACAAAAAGATATTATACCTCTGTATATTCCTCTTTCTTCTCTATCTTCCGTGTTTCTTTCCTTCAATGTTCTCTTCTCTTTGAGAAATGATTTCAGACTTCAAAAAGTGACCAGTTTTGCTGTTAAACCCTCTTTAGCACTTTATTCCTTTTTTTCCCAAACATGATAAATTTATAAAAGATACATAAATTTACCAATAAATTGTATCTCAGCTTCCTCAGCTATACTAAATGAGGGGTACAAATTTCTTTTATAGTTTTTGGGAGATAGGACAAACAACACATCAAAGCAGGGAAATAGTTATGATTGTTTCCATGTTATGAATGTTGGCCCTCTATTCTTTATACTCCAACCCTAGAATATTCCAAACAAAAGTTTTCTTTCTAAAACAGAAATCCCATAATGAACACCCAAAGCTCCAGAAACAGTGACCTGGCCTGGAGTGACCAACCTATGCCTACAAGCCACCTCTGGATAGGAACATAGATCAAGATGGCATAACTACTAAATAAGTTCCACAAATGAGGCTATTGAAACAAATAATAAAAGTAATAAAACTAGATTTATTTCTGAGCAGAGAGAATGAAAAACAGAAAGGAGATGTTGAGAAACTGAATTTCAGATATACCTATTATCGAGGAGGTGGATGGACTTGCGAGCACTGTGATCTTTCTCTGTGCCCTTATGTCCTTAACTTCTATTATTGTGAGCACTCCAGTTCCTTAAAATACAGCCACACCATTTTTTCAAGATTAATATATAAAAGAGTAAAAGATTGCTCCTGGGCTAGGACCTTGTATGCTAAGTTTCAGCCTGGAGCACATTTTTATAGCTGAGTTATAAACCTTTGAAAATAGATGTTTAGAATGGAAATGTTAAGAGACTCTTAACTGAGTGGCACAAAAGGTACTGGTATCATTCATCTAGAAGAAGAAAAAAATACTATCAGCAGCCATACTATTAAAGTTTACACTTGAGAGGAAGAAACCAGAGAGAGTTTAGGTTGTACTGTATATGGATTAAATCACTCAGTTTAGAACACTTGCTTGTCTGACAGGTAGGGAGGGGAAGGATAAAGGAGAGAAAGGGGAGCAGGGAGAAGCAGAGTAATTTGAGATTTACACCTTTGTTAATGTGAATTGTGAGTTTCTTAAGGCAAGCTGAGATAACCAAAACTGCTGGCAACAAATTAGCTGTTGGCATGATTACATTGTAATTACCTTTTATTGCTTTTAAATCAAGAGAATGCTATTTAATATACTTTTGGAATAAAGCCATATTGCCCTTATAGAAAATAACTGTATAGATCAAGGACACAAATAGCATGTCCATATTCATACTCCTCAAGTGAAAAGGAAAATTGGAACTATAACAAATTTCACATTTATAGAAGTTGTAATTAGAGAATAAAACATTCAATGGTTTCCAGAGTGTCTTTATTGTGATACTCCAGATGTCCATCCTCTGGATAGAGTCCTGACTTTGTTGGACAGTTTCTATTTGCCATTTCAAGGTAAGTTAGGGGGCTTCCCATTTTCAGCCATGATGTCCAATGTGAACCTCTGCATTCTTACTCTAAAGCTTCACTCTCAAATGCAATCATCCTCTTCCATAATTGCCTTAGATCTATCATCAGTTTTAAAAGGCACAGTTCTATTTTTAATAATCCAATTGTGTCTTTTTAGATATAGAATTTAAAAGTACGACTAAAAATGATCAAAATCTTAGTGCAAAAATTAAAGAAACACTATATATATACTTTCTATCTATACATTAACCTTTTAAATTGATTTCAAAGGAATAAGTAAAGAAAAATACTTAGTCTTCAAATGATGTTGAAATATTTTTGTTCTATATGACTTAAATACCTCCTCTATTCTTCTGTACTCATGCAAAGCCATTCCTTTTAATTTAGTTTTTTATTTTTATTTTAAGAAAAAAAGGAAGAAAGAGAAAAAATTTACAAAGCCCACCCATTATTTGCCCCTCCCTTGTATTTTACCCCACCTCTGCAAAGTAAATGGTAAAAGACATGTTTCCTTGTTGGGGGGATATTTTTTTTCTTAGTAATTTTGCTACAAACATTTTCTGTTGTTTTGTGTTTTTCGTTTACATTGTCAAAGTCATGTATATTGTTTGTTTGGGGGGTTACTCTACTTACTTCATATTTCACTATTTCATATAATTCTTCAAATGCTTCTTTATATTCATTTCATTCATCATTTCTGATAGCACACTGGAATTTCCTTACATTTATGTAATCAAACTTGTTTTAATCATAACCTAGCTGATGGATATTTGCTTTGTTACCACAAAAGTGCTATTATAAATATGTTAGTTTATATGGAGATTCTCTTCTTCTCAATAATCAAAGGTGGAATCTGGATCAAAGGATAAGAACATGTGTGTCAATTTATTTGCATAATTTCTAATTGTTTTCCAAATGCATGTACAAATTCAAGTTTTTACAATAATATGTTGTGTGACTATCTTAATAATAATAATCCCCTTTTTAAAAAAATAGTTAGAATTTTTATGAGACTTTAAAGTTTGCAAATCACTTTACAACTAGCATTTTATTTCATTCTCAAAACAATCCATGGAGATTGCTGTGGTTATTATCCTATTTTACAGATAAATAAATTGAGGCTAACATTGACTATTCCTATTTTTTGTCATCTTTGTCAGCCTGGTGGGTATAAGATAAAATCTGAGTTGTTTCTAAATCTTTTACTATTGGTATTTTGGAGGATTTATTCATCTGGTTATTAATAGTTTACAATTTCTTTTAAGAATTATTGTTTAATGTATAATATATATAGGATTGTTTGTCATCTAGGGAAGGGGATGGGGAGAAAAAGGGGAAAATCTGATACACAAGACTATGCATCAATCAATGTTGAAAATTTTTGCATGCGCATATTTTGAAAAAAAAACTTAAAAAAAAGAATTATTGTTGGTATTATTTGATGACATCCATTTGGGAAGCACTTTTTCTCATATATTTCTATTAAATTCTATTGTGGCTATCACTTAGAAAAAATTAGTACAAAAATATTTTTATCCATTCAACCACTTCCATTCTTATACCAGAAATAATTCAGTTGAAAATGATCAAATATTCATCTCCTGTTGCTATTTTTCTATCCTTTATCCCCAAACAGTGGTAATTTTAGAAGGAAAATTTCCAGTGAAGCTAAATTTAGTCAGCTTTATTCTAGCAAACTCTGGAATCTGCCACATCACACCAGAAGGATGTCCCAAAGAAATAAGAAGAAAGGAGAGATAGTTTTTATATGTTATTGTAGCAATTACTGACATCAATGGCAAATCAATAGGATAAGAAGGTTGAGTACATGCATTCCAGTTCAGGAAAGGCTTGTTAGTGGCTTTAATTCAACATAGATACTGAAAAGAAGGTTGTATCCCCATAAGAAGAATTCAAAGATCCCTTAGTCCTTGATTCCTAGCAGTCTACTCAGATAAAACATCTTTAACTAAATAGAGTCAGGAGATGGCCTAAATATTGAGAAAACAAGACCCCACATTTATTACTATTAAACATTGACATAAATATAATATAGAGGTACTTGACCTGGAATCAAGAATATTTAAATTCTAATTCAAAATCAGACACTTCCAAGCTGGATGACTCACTTAACTTGTGTCTGCCTCAGTTTGTTCAGTTGTAAAATGGGAATAATAATACCAGCTACCTCCCAAAGTTGTCGTGAGAATAAAGTGAAATGAGATTTGTAAAGTGATTTAACAGAGTGCTTGGTACATAACAAAATAAATGGTTATTTCCTTCCTGCATCATCCTCATCATCATCCTCACAATAATACATTTACTTTCCTATTCAAAACAACTTTATCAGGTACAGATTATAGATAACATTATTATAAATTTACAAATGTCAGAGAAATTAAAAGACTTTTCCATGAAGTAGTAAATCTCATGTTACATGTTTTTTGAAACTATCATATGTAATCATCATTACATGAAAAATCCATGTGATGAAAATGACATCAAATCAGTGAAAAAAGATCAGTAAGACCATTAATCCATTCATTAGAGAAAGGAAACATATTATTTGACTAGAATTTTCTCTTTATAATTTGATATTGAATGATGTCAATAAAGTTTTAGAAAATAAGTCAAGATATTTGAAGGAAATGAGATAATTTGTGAATATGTAAATTCTTATTCTTAAAATAAGAAATTATAAATAAATTATCATTCTTGTTTGGAGATCATGGCAGCTCCCTGAAAAAGAATGTATAGTTCACGAATCCCTGAATGATTCAATTGTTTCTTCATTGAGTAGTACAAATATACTAAACTTCTTTTGGGAAGTTAAAAAGAAAAACACCCTTCTTGGTCATTTCTAAAATGTGCTCATTTGACATTTCTAAGATTCCACATTTCTTCCTTTTAGGAGTTTTTTTTTAACTTACTTTTTTAAAAAAGTTCTTAAAAAGCACCTCCATTTAACTATAATTTAAAATGTTTGGATATTTTCAGAATAAAAATATTTTACTAAAAGATTTTTGGGTCATATAACCATTTGATGGGGCTATTTGTAGTTCTTAATATTTAATAATGTTGCTGCAGGAATTCATTCCTAATCGTGGAATGTGTCATTTGCCCTTGAGCACATTCTATGGTATCTAAAAATAGTACAGGGCACATTCCATAGGTCATGTAAGATGGCCACCTTGTGACTGGTTGTTATAAATAAGGGCTCTGGGGTCAAACCTGTCTCTTCTTTGAAGAGGTTCCAAGGTTTCACCCTGAAAGCAACACCAGCCCTCAGTCTGGAAACCAGGTCCCAAAGGATTTCCTGGCCAAGCACTTTCAAATAGCTCAGAGTGAGAGAATAGGCACAGTAAATGTCAGCTTACATAAACCCATAAGAGCAGAGATGAGAAAATGGTGTCCTTTTTTACAAGGGCAAAAGTTTGACTTCTCTTAGGGAATGAAAAAAAAATCATTGTGGGGAGAAAAAGGGAAAATGGTCAAAGAAATTAGAGGGGTGGGGGGAGTCTGGTAAATAAATCCACGTGTTGCTATACATAACAATGTGTTTCAACTTGTCTACTTCAGTTAGAGGCAGGGAAAGACTTTGAATTAAACAAACTATCACCAGAAAAAGAACTCAAGGGTAACATTAGCCTTTGGCTTCACCTATTTTCAACAGGGGTTCCTTATGAAGATGCTGCCTGCTTATATTCTTATGGGGTCAGTAAGAGCAAGAAAGCCCATTTGGAAAAATGTATTTTAAAATGGTTTATTATAAAGGGTAACTATGGGGCACACATATATATATATATGGCTGTATACCTCAGAAAATATGTCATTTTCCCTTTGGTACTAGTGTCATTCTCTTTCTCTAGTTGAACCAAAATTCAGCTTCATCATGTAGGTTTATTGTCATCATTACAACACATTATCAATCATCATCAAAATTATTATCTGTTCCTTTTCTTTTTCACATGTCTCCTTTCTGTCTTATCCCAGAGTCCTCATATAAAATTGGAGTGTGTTAGCCTAGGGGAGCCAGAGGGGAAAATGAAGTAGGGAAAAAAATTACAATGGACATATTCCCCTATGTTTTCCAGAGAAGGTACTTAGAGAAGTTGGGTGGTATACTGAAAAAATCATTGTGTTTGGAGTAGGCAACATCTGAGTTTAACCCTGCCTCAGATATTTAGTATATGCATATGGGCAAATGACTTTATTATCTTCATCTTATTTTTTCATGTGTATAATGAGGAAATTGGATTCAAGGAGCTTTCAGATCACTGTCAGACTATTCTCCTTTGATCCAATAATTCAAGTCATAAGATAGCACTAAGAAAAACTGGGAAATAGGAAAATATTATCTTCTACACTTCTTCCCTGTGTTTAAATGTACTCCATCTCTACACTATCAACTCTCTTGGTAACTCAGATGTCCATGTAGTTAGGACAAAGTCCTGTATTCTTAACATTCTACCCCTATCAATACTGACCTAATTTGTATCCTATTGTATTCCAAATGGTAAAGGACCCTCCTTTTGAGCAGACTGAGAAATTCAGGTACCTCTGATAACTCAAAAGACCTACTTAGGTACTGTGAAAACTTCTGTACAGTCTATGTGAAATGTTGCCTTCTTCATCAACAAAAAGGAAGTCTGACTCTACCCATAAATATAAAGGATGTTTTTAAAGTCCAGTGACTTTAACACTGATGAGTTATTATGAATCTATGTCCAAGTTAACAGATATAGATAAGGACTTCTTTATACTGTGTAGTAACTTAGCTACATGAGAAAATTCCATTGAGTACATTGAATACACATATTTTGCAAAAAAAAAAAAAAAGTCAAACTTTTTTCATATGATTTGGAATTAAAGGATTATAAAATGAACTTTCAGAGTTATTCCCTTTCCTGTGATTTTACATATCAATCAATCAATCAACAAATAATTTTGACACAAATTAATGTGTGCTAGAGTATGAGTATATAAGTCAAATCAAAAAACATTTGACAATTCTCTTGATAGATACTCAGGGATTTTATGAACTGGTCTCTTGATATCTCCTGTGATATATGATTTCAGAAGAACATGTGATTGGAGTTGCAATTCCACCTAACCAAGGTGAACAGGGCCCAAATCAGTAAATATGTGCCTTTTGAACTAGAGGAATCATTTATCATTACATCCATCAAGAATTTCTTTCCTTCACTTTTGTTGTATAATCATCAGCATCTTACTCCTAAGCTGTTCCTGTTATTATTTCCATAACTTAAGTGACCTGTGGTCCTTCACCTACTTCTCTCCCCACTGAGACTGAATAGAAAAGTAGGGAAGACATGGAAAATACTCAGTAGTATCTGTAGCTACTCAACTTACCCCTGCTTCAGAGAACTTGGGTCAATCTTGACTTCTGGGATATAGGATATTGCTAGGAAAATGACCTAGAAGTAATTTTAATTTTCAATTAAAAGATCTGGGTTCAAAAACTAACTTTACTACTGTTGGATTTTCATCATGTTACAGTTTCTCTCAGACTCTTTCTTCATGTATAAAATTTCAAGGAGAGGACAGAAGTGGATTAGATGTTTGCTAAGGACGCTTCTAGCTTTAAATTTCATAATCCTTCTGACAGTATTTTAATAAAAATTTGATTTCCTTTCATCAGTTATTACTAAGAGATATTCTGGCAGCCATCCTGGAGTCAGGAAGAACTGGATTCCAGTTCTTATACATAAAAATCATAACCAGGAATTAAGTCAATTGTTCATTTGGAGTTGGAAAGGACATTAGAGATAATTAATCCCAATCCCCTTATTTTATAGATAAAAAAACCAGAGTTCTAGAAAGATAACTTATACCTAGTATAGAGAACTGGGAGACAACCCAAATGAGATAAACAATGTAAAACATTCTATAAACCTTAAAGGATTTGTGGATGCTAGCTACTGTTATTAATGTCCAGAGACACATCTAGCAAGTGCCATAATCACAATTAGAGTATATATCTTCCTTATTCCATGTCCAGCACTTTATCTACTATGTCATTTATTTGCCTCAAGTACCCCACTAGTTTTCACAACTTACAGACAAATTGTCAGGAGTATTATTAGAAAGAGTTTATAGATTAGGTGTTGCTGCACTGAGAAAATATGGGTCAGAACTCATCCCCATTCCATTCTCTCCTCTCTCGCCAAGTTAATTAACAAACTAGGTAGTTAGTTGGCACAATGGGATAGAGCACTAGGCTTGGAATCAAGAAGATTCATCTTTATGAGTTCAAATCTGGCCTAGGACACTTAAAGCTATGTGATTCTGTTTGCCTCAGTTACTCATCTATAAAAAGAAGATGGAGAAGAAAATGGCAAACTACTTCAGTATCTTTGCCAAGAAAACCTCAAATAAAATTATGAAGAGTCAGACAGACCCAATTGAACAACAACCACAAAGTCCCTGACAAAACCTAGATGAACTTTGTGTGCTCAAACCTTTTTTTTTTTTTTTCTGAATTTGAAGCTTATGGAGGTAATTTAGAAATTATAGCTGCTTTTTTATTCTCATGCCATTTGATTCTTTTCTATAATTCAGCAACCATCGGATAGTGCAGTAAGCTACCCAAGCCATTAAATTTTTTAAATGCACAAGTTTCATGAAAAACTCATTTAAGATGGCTTTGGATTACATTTGACCTCTTAAGTCTATCTTGAACCCAAGGCTAAATGAGAGTAATGCGTTAGTTCACTTATAGTCAGAAGCTTTGCATTGCAATTTTTTAAAGTCTCCTACAGCAGAGTCATTTACTAAGATTAAAACTGAAAGAGGAAAGTGTTTGTTGTCTAACTCAATAAAATAGAACAATAGTTCAAATATCATAAAACTTCCAGAGGTGAGCTTCAGGTTGACTAACTATTCTGAATGCCTAATGGCCTTTCCCCTACTTATATAAAATAGTAATTATTCACTCATTCTATAAACACTGTTTAAAAGCTACTTAAACTCAGATAAATCAATATAAATATTTTCATATTTCCTATGTATTGTTGAAGATGTTAAATTTCAATGCACTTCTTTTCTTGTACAGCACATCATTATTTTATCTTGTTAAATTATTGTTATGTAAATATTGGTATTGTACAAAGGAAGAAAATTGGGGAACTGATTATCAAAATGAATATTCAGAGATTTCTGGCATCCTTTGGGTAATTGTTCAAGCAGGTGAGGAAGAATCCGAAGAATACTTGAGTAGATAATATCAGGTGATTATAAAAACTGTCACATTTTCAAATAATTTACAGTCATATAATGCTTAAAGTTTTTTTTAAAAAAAAACTCTTTACAACAGGTTTGTGAGGTAAATTGCATATGTAACAATTAAAAATAATAATATCTATCATTCATCTAATGCTTTAAGGTTTTCAAACCACTTTACACAGATTTTCTCATTGGATTCTCAGAACAACTCTGTGAGCTAGGCATTATATAATTCCTCATTTTATAAATAAGTAAACTGAGGCTAAAAGAGTGCAAGTGAATTGCATAGAAATACAAAGTGAGATCTGAAGCAGAATCCAGAGAGCCTGTAACAGGAATACAGAAATATGAAGTAAACTGACAAATTTAATGAAGCAAGTAATAATAAAGACTAGCTTTTGAACTCAAATAGATTTTTTTTTTATTTTTCAAAGTACATGTAAAGATAGTTTTCAACATTGCAAACTTTGTGTTCCACATTTTTCTCCTTTCCCTAAGTAATCCAATATATAGTAAATATATGCAAAAGAATATGTCTTAAATCAATTAACTCCTAAGGATCAAATGGTGATTCAATATTTACTTATAAAAAGAAATTAACATAAGGAAGGAATATGTTTGGTTATTCCTTATTTTGTTTTGCTTTTCTCAAAGATCTTTTAAAATATTTCTTTTG
Source organism: Antechinus flavipes (assembly GCF_016432865.1). Taxonomy (NCBI): domain Eukaryota; kingdom Metazoa; phylum Chordata; class Mammalia; order Dasyuromorphia; family Dasyuridae; genus Antechinus; species Antechinus flavipes. The sequence goes on from NC_067398.1 coordinate 182,397,061, forward strand.
TTTATATATTATTTCTTCTACTTACACTGTTGTAGTTGTTGTATATTGTGTAAAAATATTCTTTTTATCTTACTTTGTCCCAGTTAATTTAATTCTTCCCATGCTTCTCTATATTCTTCGTACTCATTCTTATACTGCAGTAATATTCCATTATCATCATGCTATCCATTCCCAACTCCATGATCATCTACAAAGGCATTTATGTCATAGGGAAATAATATCATCTATAATGCAAAGAAAAATAAACTTAAAAGTATGTGTTTCTTTTTCTAAGTACTCAGTAAGGAGCCTTCCTTTGGAAAAGAGTTGTATTTCTTGGAGTCTAAAGTGAAGTACAATATATAGTCCCTAGGAATAAAATGCAACACTTCTATGGGGATCAAAAGAATTTAATAAAGGGAATCTATTCTAAATGTTTGAATAAATAGTTTTAACTTGAAGTTTTGAAGTCCACAGCATTGTTTCTTAAGAAGAATTTTGTTTGTTTAAAGAGGTATTGTGAATCTTACAAGAGGTGAATTTCTATATTTCTTTTGGGGGAATATATAATGTTCAAGAAAATGAATGAAGAAAATATTTATTAAGTGCTTACTAGGTACAAAATAATTGCTAAGTATTGGGGATGCAAATAGAAAAGTATGACAGTGCCTGTTCTCAAGGAACTCTCATTCTAATGAGGGAGACAAAACATATGGAAAATTCTACAAATCAGAATAATCCTTATGGTACAGTAACAGAATAGATACTATTTTAAATAAATAAAAGTGTGTATATATATAAATGTATATATTTATAAATATCATTATTTTTCACATATATGTATATAATGAAGATTTTTATAAAACATATACATAAGCATCTAGGTGTATAGATAAAACTGATGTATGTGCATATATATATATACATATTTAAGTAATTGTTACATTTATATATGTAATGCAAGTATATATAAAACATATGGATGTATAGATAAAATGTGTGTATGTGAAAAATAAGATAGAATCCCTTAAGAAATCTGCCAATTATCTCCCCCATTAGATTATGAGTTCCTTCAATACAGAGTCTATGTTTTTGCTTTTCTTTATCTCTCTGTATGCTAGGTGCATAATAAGCACTTATAAGTATTTGTTGACTTACAAATAAACTAGGAAAAGTCCAATAGAGTTATATAATATTTGAAGTGAGCTAAAATAACAGAAAAGTAACAGTAATCTCTTAACGGATTCCTCCTCTTCCTCTCTTTGTGGCATAGTTCTGCCCATATCCACCAATATTAAAATTCCTGAAATTATAATTATCTTTCATAAACATCTAATATAACCGTAAAAATCTATCCTGTATAATAAAGAATTCCTTGTCAAGGCCAACATGGAACCTTCTTAATTATGAATAACAAATGAAGTTTGTTAAGTGAAGAATGACTACTTTTTCTTGTGGGAAAAAAGATAGTAGAGTGTGCTACAGTTAAAAAGAGACACATTTGGCTACATAAAAGTTTGCTGTTCCAGGAAACAGAAAAAAGCAGATGTTGCAGGAAATGGGAAAGTGATCCTTAGTCGCAGAAAAGTCCAGTAGAGAGGTTGCTTCCTTCTGTGGAAAAGCTATATTAGACCACATTCCAAACCTAGTTTCTGCAGAAAAGGCAAGTGATTCTCCAAGAACACAAAAATATCCTGAAGTTGTACTACTTATCTCCTTTACTCCCTTGGCCCTTAAAAACAAAAAGAATATTTATGTAATTTGAGAATTTTAAGATTTATACATTAAAAGCAAAATTTATATTTATGTGACTTAGAGGTCATATAAATCAACATTGCCCTCTTTCTCCTTATTTTATAGATGAGGAAACAGAGACTCATAGCTTTCCCAAGGTCACACAAATAAAAAGCTGAGCTAATATGTGAACCTTCTCATTTAATCCAATCAGCTTGGAGATTGGAGCAATATACAATTGCTTTTCCAAGGGTATTGGGGGTATTGGGGGAAGTGGAGCCAGCCTTCACTGGGAAGGGTAGCAATTAAGTAGTGATACTTCAGAGACAGTACAATGTCCACTTGCTGAAATATTTCTCAGAATCTCTAAAACCTCACACTTCAGAGTCATCAATTGGTTAGACAACAAAAGGAGTGTGAGTGCAGGATTTTCTTCAGAAAGTCACTCTTAAAATATAAGTTATCTAGGAGGGGTATGTAATTGGCATAATTCTGAAGATTAGTTATTTGAAATCTTGGCCCTTAAGGGAATATCGTAACCTATGAGGGATAACTATAACCCAAGAGGAAGATTTTTCATTATTTCCTTCAATTGCATGTCAGTGGATAGATGTTTACAAATTAGATTATGTGGATACCAACCAAGCAGATTATTTTCCTGTTCTCGGTGAATTTACCATGTAAGTCAAAATCAAATGTTTCAAATGAATGTGGTAATTCATCATGGAATCATTGATTTGGAGACAAAAAGCCATTTAGTCCAACCCCCTCATTTTACAGATGAGGAAGCTGAAGACCAGGAAGGTTAAATAAGGACCAGTAAAATATGTTATCTGTGAAGTTCTTCAAAGATCCTTCCTATAAAACATTCAGACTTAGGAAAACACTACTTTCTCCTTTTCTCAGTGGAAAAAAATCCCAATTCTGATACAGAATTCTATGCTGAATGATTGATTTGGAAGGGAATATAAGGCAATCAGCTTCTCTTTAGGGATTTTTGTCAGTACAACATGGAGTAAATCTCTGTTCTATCCCCCAAAGTGAATCAAAGCAGAATTCCAAGAATGAGTCATAGAACACCTAGGGAGAAAGTAGAATCATTCACCTTCCTGATCTTTTGCACAGCTGAATTCAAACATATTCAAAGACCTACAATGCCCTCCCACTGATCGCAATAAATAAACAGAATAGAAAAGAAAATACGTTTCAAATGATCTACTAGCCAAAAATAGTTGAGCATTTTAGCTATTTACTTATGAGGTCTATGGAAGATAAAATATAGAAATAAAGCCTGGAAGATATTAGCTCTTAGGTCATGTAGGATGTCTCCAACTGAGGTTGGACTGCTAAATGAATTTATTACTAATGTGATGAGATCATGATGATTTTGGACTCTTCTTCCCCAATCTTAATGTAATTAACTCAGAGAAGTCTTTATCTGCAATGTAGGATATCATTACTGATATACATTTCATTTCTTATTGTTTTATCTTTTTTCCAGTTCAGGATAAAATATAATATTGTAAAGTGCTTGAAAACTTTAATATGCCAGATAAATTCAAGTTATTGAGGGCTTTTCCTTAAGTTTTATATTTTCTTTTTGGTGCTATTGCTAATTGATAGGTTACCACCAAGAGACAGCACTGATGTCAGAAGTCCAGAAGGAAAAAAAAAATTCATTGGCTGGACTCAAAGCTTGAGCTATGACAAAAAAAAAAAAAAAAAGGACACGGACTTGTTGGTGAACTCCTTACTTTTCTACAGGAAACTTTTTTCTGGACAATAGGTTTGAAATGTCATGGTAGATTGAAAGAATGAATGCACTTCCCTGAAAGTGAGTAATTTGCTCTTTTCTCACTGATGGGATCAAGCCCAATACCTTTCCTAGATAGGTGCAGAGTCGAAATGAACTTCGTCATCCTTGTGAACAGAACTTGACAGACATTGTCAGATTCTCAGGCTCCACGGATCATTGTCATTCACTCAGCACTAACCCTGCTAGGAGCTACTGCTGGATTTAGCCTTCAAAGTCTCCTCATTATTTGACAAGTTAGAAGAGGTAGTGGCACGACTAGTAATTGGGGAACTACAACTCCATCCCAGGAAGTGACCTTGTCCCCAAACTAAGCGCTTGCTGGCCCCAGGTACACCATCTTAATTGGCAGTGCAGTTATTACTGTTCCTTCTCAATAGACATATTCCAGGGAAGGAATGGGTGAGAAGGATTTTAGTACAATGCAGTGTGGATGAAATGCTGATAACTCCATCTGAGGCTGGCATATTTTGTGCAAGTGTCACTGGCTTTAGATTTATCTCTGTCACTTATTTTCCATCCTATAGAAGAATTTGATTTAGAGTCTGGAAAAAGCAAACCCAAATGAGAAAGGGGTGAACATATTAAAAAAAAACTTGAATCCAACCCTCTCCCATCTTCCAACTTCAACAATCTGACCCTGCAGCATTCAGCCACACTGATGCTATAGTGATATCCAGTGAAGATTAGTTAACTTTTAATTAGTTCTACTTCTTTATCTTTAAAATTATCAGTACCAATTGAAACCGAAAATGGGAAATAATGTAGATGCTATTTTGAATTTTGAACTAGCTTGTTTTCATGATCAAGTTGATTAGGGTGTTTTAGATCTCACTAGAAAACATGATCTAAAAAGTTTGAATGCTAATGAGAAGGTTTTCATAAGTAGTTTAACCTTGAGATTTTTTTTTTCTGCCACAATAAAAAAGTGCAACTTGTAGGAGTTAGCAAGACATTTTAATTAATGGAGCATCTGCTCAGTACTGGCATTACATGTATATGAAATATTTAAGCCTTCTTAAGTATGTTGCACCATTGTTCCAAGTCTATTGAGTTTTCTGAAAAAGAAAGCTGAGTTGCTCTACATTTGCATTCATTTTTAAAGCCATCCTTGCAGCTAAAATTATTTCTTTCTCATTTAGTCACCAATGCTCCTCCAAATTTCCCAACCATTTGACTCCCAGATTTCTAGTGATTCCATTAGAATCATAGATTTAAAGCTGGAAGGGACCTTGAAGATCCTGGAAGATTGGACCTTCCTCATAGAGACTAGATTATAAGGAATCTTACGGTCACTTCTAGTTCTAAATCTGTTTCTTCATGAAGCTGTAGCCTAATGAGTTTAAGTGACTTGTCCAGCATCACATAGCACCTGATTCCAAGTCCAACATTCTATCATCTAACTGGATACATGAAAGGAGTAGGGAGTTGAAAGAAAGCAGAGTAAACAGGAATCCTTTTTTCTTAATATAAACTATTTATATTTATGTAGAGATATATAATATCTAGTATCTATCCTTTAGAGCTTGAGAAACATTTTGTTGCTGTTTAGTCATTTCAGTTGTATCCAATTCTTTGTGACTTCATTTAGGGTTCTTTTAGCAAAGATATTATAGTGGTTTGCTAATTCATTCTCCAGTTCATTTTATAGGTAAAGAAACTGAGGCAAATAGGATTAAGTGACTTTTCCAGAGTCACACAGCTAGTGTCAGAAGTCAGATTTGAACTTAGGAAACTAAGTCTTCCTGACTGTAGGCACAACATTCTGTCATACACACCTGCCCTTTGAGGGAAAAAAAAAGTGCTTCCTTTTTTTGTTCCCTAAAATAATTCAACTCATCATTAGACACTATTTTAGCTTCCAAACTTTTCCACATACAGACCTAGAAAAGTAGGGTTCATAGAAATATTCTTTACATGTAATTGATCTAAAAGAAGATGTGAGTGCTTAATAATTTCTGACTTTAGACCAATTATTTGATTATTTAAGTATAAAATATCCATTTGTAATAACTGGAGTAGGACTTATTTGATGAGTTGAAGGTTGTCCATTTGCTAATCAGAATGATTTAAATAAAAAAACCTCTTTGAGTAACTAATTACTCTTCAATTTTTGAAACTGTCAATCATATAGTTAGGCAGACTGAAAACTACATATTATATTCCTACAAAATTCCAGAGTTGGAAGGAATCTCAGAGACTATCTAGTCTAAAATATTCCTGAATAAGGATCCCTCATTAAACATATATGATGAATGATTTTTTTTGTTTCATATGATCCTAGAATAACAGATCTAGAACTGAAAGTAAAGTCAATAAGCATTTATTAAGCACCTACTATATGGGAGAAACTCTAAGTGCTAGGAAAACAAAGAAATGTAAAAACAATCCCTTTTCATAACGGATTCACAGTCTAGTGGAGAAGATGACATGAAACAATTATGTACAACTATTAGATATATCAAAGATATTGAAGACATTTCAAAAGGAAAGACATTTGCATTAAGGGCGATCAGAAAAGACTTTCTGAAGAAGCCAGAGTTTCAGCTAGGAAGCCAAAGAAGCCAGGAGTCCAAATTGAGGGAAGAGAGAACTCCATGTATAGATAGAGAGCCCGAAAAAATGTGAGAAGAAACAATAAGGAATGTAACAGGATTAGAGAGAATATAAAAAGGAGTAAAGTATAAGAAGACTTAAAAGGTGGTACAAGATCCAGGCTTTGAATGTTATAAAAATCAAGAAGAATTTTACATTTGATCTTGGAGCTCACAGGGAATGATTGGAATTTATTGAATAGAGGGAAAAGGGTCAAACTTGTATTCTGGGGAGAAGTTGGCAGCTGACTGGAAGTTAGCCTGAACTGGGGAAAGGCTTGAGGCAGAAAGAACAATCAGCAGGTTATTGTGGTAGTCCAGGTATGAGGTAACGAGGGTGCATCAAACCCCATTCCCTCATACTTACCTAAGAAGAATTCCAGGTTCCAGCACATGATTTAACATGTATAATTGAAATCAAATTGCTTCCCTTTTCAAGTTAGACAAAAGGATAAGAGAAAGATAGAGAATTTGGAATTCATTTAAAAAATTGATTAAATTATTTTACATAAAATTAGGAAATATTTAGCAAAATGTTTACAAAATAAATATTAGGCAAAACACACTGCCTTCTGGGGAAACACATTCCAATTCACACAGTCCTCAAGTTTTCCATGATAGAGAAAAACCAGCCATGCTTCTTTGAGATTTTGATGTACCTGATCTGCATACATGCATTTTTTACAATGATAAATTGCAATGCATCTCACTCTTCTCATACTGTGCTGTTATCTCTATCTTCCAGTAAATTCTTCATATAGAGCCAACTTAGAAAACATGAAACCCTCTCATAGACCTGTGGAAATTTTGAATAAAATGGAGCATGTAGGCTATCTATTGATTAATCCAGGTACTTGTTTAATGACTTCCCACTTTCTTTTTCAGGGCATAAATTTCTTTGATGACACTGTTTCTGCTACTTCTATTCAGTCCTTCATCAGGAATATGTCGCAGCCTACTGAAACGCCATCACTTGACTACCCTTAAGTAATCTGAGACTCTTCAGAGATCATAATATTCCATGACTCACATCCAGGAAGCATAAGCAAAAGAATATTGTTGTTCCAAAGATGGGTATTTTTTTAGGGCAAAGCTTGATGCTTTTTCAAAGCACATATCCAAAAGACAATCCAGCCTGCTTTCCTCCTCCTATCAATTTTGGCTCCAAACAAATTTTTATGAAAAGAAAGAACACTTGAAAAGCAATCCTTCAATCATTAATAAAAATTCCAAGTATGACAAATTTAAATCAAAATCTCTGATTTTGATGTTTATTATTGCTAGAGTCAAAATTTTAAACTTTCATTCCTAATAGGTGAGTTTAAATAAAAGGGGTATGTTTTCCCTCTTCTTTGTCATTTGGAATGGTTTTATTATTGTTGTTTTAGGCATGTACAACTTTTTGTGATCTCATTTTGAGTTTTCTGGCAGAGATACTGGAATGGTTCAGTGTTTCCTTCTCCAGCTCATTTTATAGATAAGAAAACTGAAGCAAATAGGATAACTTGTTCAAGGTCACACAGCTAGTAAATATTTAAAACTAGGTTCAAACCTGTAAAGAATTCAAATAAAATTAAGATTAGGAATAGGAAGGAAAAAAAGGAAAGAGGGAAGGAAGGAAAGAAGGAAGGAAGGAATAGAAGGAAGGAGGGAAGGAGGAAGGGAGGAAGGAACGAAGGAACGAAGGAAGGAAGGAAGGAGGGAAGAAGGAAGGAGGGAGAGAAGGAAGGAGGGAGAGAAGGAAGGAGGGAAGGAAAGAAGGAAGGATGGAGGGAGGGAGGAAGGAAGGAAGGAGGGGAGAAAGCAAGGAAGGAAGGAAGGAGGGAGAGAAGAAAAACTTTCTTTTCTTCCAAGTAGGCTTTTGCAAATCTTGCTCAATATATTTCTTATGCCCTTATGCCATAGCTTCTAAGCCCTCATTATAAGAGTATACCACAAATACAGCTCATGGGAGAGAGATGTAATTTAAGATGTTGCAGAGAACCTGATATACTCTTTCACTTTCCAATAAAACACAAGCATCAGTAATGCTTGGGATTTAAAAAGTCCCTAAGGACTTGATGAATTTCTGATGGGCATTGCATAGGTAACCATCAGCTAGAATCCAAAATGGATCTGGTTTTAGTAGCCTATTCTTCCTCAAAGATTATGGTCTTCTCAGGAAAAGTGACAAAGTATGAGAAAAATTGAACAATAATAGTAAATAATAAGGGGTTGAGAAAAAGAAACATCCATTAACTCCTTTTTTTTCAGTAGCCTTTGAAAAGTAATGGGCATCTACAATGACAACTCCCTGCTACATTAAACGTTTCAGCCCAACTTGCTAGCACCACAATACACAGGTAGAAGTAATAAGTAATAATGAGTCTTGGGCCATTGAACATTGTGAATTTTCCCAGTGTACTGCAATTATAGAAACATCTGTGCTAAATAAGTTTGTACTGAAAGCTAAGAGTGTTTAATAATCCTCACAATTTCTCATTATCAACTCTAATGGAAGGAAGAGAAAACTCCAAGAAAGTTTACCCCCTTTCAAAGAAAATTGCAGGAAATGTGATTGTTTTTGGTGCCACATTTCCCTGGACAATAAAAACACCAGAGACAACTTTCTTGGAAAAGAACATTAAACTGAATCTTTAATAACATGTAGTTCACATTGTACAAGGCAAATTATACCCCTCTCGACAACCAGGCCATTTTGGCTACAGGGCATCCCCTGTGTCTCAACCTGACAACTGTGTTACTGCTGACTCCCACGTATCACTTCACCCCATCTTTTCTCTAAAGAAGAATAAGCCTAAAAATACACCAGTTTGTCCTCATGTTTGAGTTAACCAACCTGGCTCAGCAGGAGAAACCACATAAATGGGTTCCTTCCCATAACACCCATTCTACTGATACTAGACTTCAAAAGGAAATACAGCAGCAAATTAACAATACTATCTAAATCGCTATTGTTGTGAATGTCACTCCTCTGGAGAAAAAGAGGGGCCTCTATATGAGTATTAGTTGTTGATTAGTTGCCTTTTTAAGTTGTATGAGAACTATATCTCAAATATTCCATTTGGATAAAACATTATTTGGGAGCCACTAAGTGTGTATTCTAAGTGTAGGGTATTTGTGAATGAATTTTTTAAAGGTCCATATCAGTGCAGCCAAGTGTTATAGTGGATAGAGCACAGACCTAGAGTCAGAGGGATCTGGATTCAAATCCAGCCTCAGTACAAGTTGTGTGGCCCTGAGCAAGTCACTTAATTTTGTTTGCCTCAGTTTCCTCATCTGTAAAAGGCTGGAAAAGAAAATGGCAAACCATTCCAGTATCTTTGCCAAGAAAACTTCAAAAGGAAACATGAAAAGTCAGAAACATTAAAATGACTAAAGAACAATAACAATTGTTTTCCTAGTCCAAAAAACTGCTTAATAAAAACTAAGGAGAAACAGTTGTACACATCTATGCTGACCGAAACCACAATTGTATGAAAAGCCTAAGCTTGAAGAGATATCTTCAAGAGAAGAACTTGATTCTTTAGTCTTCCTTACAACACTGTCAAAATACCATCATAAAAATGCAGTATAAGGCACTTTATCAGCACTGTTCCAGGGATTTGGGGATGTTTCTTCTTCAGAGAGAAAATAACTTAGTAACTTTGCTCAAAAAAGACCACTTACAAGCTCCATGAAGCTTTCTGGTATAATTTTAGTTCTGTACAAATATACAAATTCATCAAAATGACTTTTACAAATTGAGGATATAATTTGCAAGGAAACATTATACTTACATAAAGAAAGTATGTAAGGAACTGTGAAGTGGTGGGACAGCAACTAAATACCTTTTTTTCCTCACTACTCCTGATTGAAGATAGGAGCCTGAGAAGATTGGGTTTGGGAAAATAATAGCTAGTTTAAGAAAACTATGTCTGAGAATGGAATTTGTATTGCTGGGCCAGTGTTTAAAATGTAGGAATAATGGGACTTTGTCAAGGATAGCATGCTTCTCAGGAGGACCTGTAAAATTAAATCTGCTCAGACATGTGTGAATCTGATCAATAGGACTATAAACTGAAAATGGAGAGGGAGGAAAAATGGTGTTCTCATCTATGTCATATCCTCCTCAGGGGACTGATGTGCTGGTGATTAAGGAATTCACTAAAGTTGAAAAATCCTTCCTAGAAAAAGAGGGTGTGTTCCAAAATGGAATCCAAGAATGAACATAAACCAAAGGCTGGGCAAAGTCAGGAACCAGAAATATTTCAGAACCGTAATGTCCAAGAGTAGAGGTTTCAAGCCAAGGAGATTTACACAAGAAATTAAGAAGCAAACTATCAGAACTATCAGATACCTCTTTTTTCTAGAAGTAAATTGTCCCTAACTCTCATTGCCCTAATCACCTACCCATGCATGGCCATCTTGCTGCAAGGGGATATTCCAAGGTTTGCCATACAGAAAATCATATTTATAATATGGATAGAAAAATATCAGTGAGGAAGACCAGTGATCCTTAGGAGGTCATATTAACAAAGACATTAATAAAGACCGTGACCTAAACAGATACTCAAAGTACAGGGTATCAACAAGGTGAAATAAAGATGTTAATGCAAAGAAGCAAATTCAATCTCATAAATATTACCTTTAGAGGTGATGGAGATAATGAGTTCCTTTCCTTGGAGGTCTTTTGTAGGGTAAGTTAGAGGCAATTCTTTTTCAGTCACTGATTAGATTAGATAGCCACTGAAATTCTTTCTAACTTTTCAATTTGATGACACAGTTTTAACAAAACAACAAGTAATAAGTAACAAAAGGACTTTGGAATAGCTATAATTGTTCAGGAAATTTTTTTCTCACCTCAGGCCTAAACTTAATCTATTATTTTCAACTTCAATCCATTATTGCTCTAATCTCCATTCCAGATAACTGTTCTTCAAAAATTTGACTATGGTTATCATGTTATCCCTACATATTCCCTTCTCAAGTACATTCTCATCCAATTCTCTTAGACATTCAAATGACATTTACTTGAGGCTTGTGTCTATTTTGTGTGCATTTGTGTATGTCTATATCTGTCTCTGTCTGTGTCTGTTTTCCCCTAAAAATCTGTTAGCTAGCCATGACTTGATGTTCAACTTTTCAGAAAACTGAGCTTTTTTAAAGCAAGTGCAAAGATTCACATTTATCCCTATTAAACAGCATATTATTATATTTAAGTCAAGTTCTAGCTTATCCAAAATCTTTTAAATTTCTAATTCTGTGATTTATTTTAGCATGCCGATTTTGTAATCTATAAGCATGACAGTAATTACTTTGTCCAAATTATGAATAAGACTGCTAAATAATATAGAACAAAAATGCAGGCATCCCTGGAGCACTTCTGTGGAGAAAATCTTCCAAGATGACATTGAATAATCAAACCATTCAAAGAAATTATTGACCAGTTATTCGGGTCTGAAAGGGTCTTCCCCTAGCAGATTCATTTGTATAGATTGTTTTTGACTAGATCAAAGAGGAGATTCTTTGCCTCAATTGCTACCAGTCTTAATCACTGAATGGGGACAGCCTCAGTCAAACTGAGACTTGTTGAAAACCTTAGCTTAAAAAGGCCAAGGTTTCCCATTGTATCCAGGGCCATCCCCAGTGTAATTGATCTATATCTTTCCACTGGATCCAAATGGTTTTGGACGGGAGAGGGAGGCAGGTGACTTTGCACAGCTCTCCCTCCGTCAATCCAATTCACTTATAAGTCATGGCATCATCTTCCTGATGTCATGGTCCTCTTCAAAAACGAAGAACAAATAATATCAACAACTACAATTACCATTCAACCAGCTCCAAATCCAAAGAAAAATTTTCATGTAATTATCTATAGCTTAACATAAATCTGAATATTTTAGTGGGAAGTGAGAGATTTTTGTCTAAGTTGCATGGATTTCTTTTTTTTTTTTAATCTAGCCAGAGGAGATAAGATTTTTTTTTAATAATTATAACTTTTTATTGACAGCACATATGCATGGGTAATTTTTTACAACATTATCCCTTGCACTCACTTCTGTTCCAATTTTTCCCTTCCCTCCCTCCACTCTCTCTCATAGATGGCAAGAAGTTTTATACGTATTAAATATGTTATAGTATATCCTAGGTATAATATATGTGTATAGAACCGAACAGTTCTCTTGTTGCATAAGAAGAATTGAATTCAGAAGGTAAAAATAACCTGGGAAGAAAAACAAAAACTGTTTTCATTTTTTCATTTCATTTCATTACAAAAATGAAAACAGTTTACACTCATTTCCCAGTGTACCTTCTCTGGGTGTACCTGCTTCTATCCCTCATTGATAAATTGGAACTGAATTAGATCTTCTCTTTGTCAAAGATATCCACTTCCATCAGAATACATCCTCATACAGTATTGTTGAAGTATATAATGATCTCCCGGTTCTGCTCATTTTACTCAGCATCAGTTCATGTAAGTCTCTCCAAGCCTCTCTGTATGCTTTTTGCTGGTCATTTCTTACAGAATAATAATATTCCATAACATTCATATATCACAATTTACTCCAATTGATGGGCATCCATTCAATTTCCAGTTTCTAGCCACTACAAAAAAGGCTACCACAAACATTTTGGCACATATAGGTCCCTTTGCCTTCTTTAGTATTTCTTTGGGATATAAACCCAGTAGTAAGTTGCATAGATTTCTATAATGATTCTCCAGTGGGTCAAAAAAGATAATATTTTTTTTCTGGGATAACCCAAAATTTGAGGGGATGGCTTTATTATGTACTTCATACACATGGAGGTTCAGTAGCTATCACTGGCTAATTCTAAAGAGGACAGAAGAAAAAAATAGAGTGATTCTAGATAGGCAATAACTTAATTCTCTGAGTAAGAAATTATCATAATTGTTTAGATTCTATTGCTTTTTTTATACTTACTTACTGTGTTTCACACATACTCTCTCGTTTGATTTTTACAAAAGTAGAAGGAAGTAATGTTTACATTATTTTCTCCAATTACACATGAGGAAAATATAGATTTAGAAAGGCTGATATTTTTCCAAAGTCACACAATCACTAAGTAGCAGACTTGGGACCCAGATTTTCCCACTAGAAACACAATGGTTATTTCATTATTTCTTTTCACTCATCTCCAAAGATATTGGTGGAGGCTTCTGAGAGAACTGAGTATTTGTGTCTCTAGAACTCTTTAGGAATAAGTAATTCCGACAATCATATGCCTAAACACAAGGGGTTGGACCTAATGACTTTGATCTATTTCCTATATGAGCCATTTTGAATATTTCTTTTAATGGCTAGCATTTGAGTAGCAGTTTTAAGTTTATGAAGCATTTTCCTTTTGTAAATTCAGTCAATCTTCACACCAACCCTATAAAGTAGGTACTATTATTATCAATATTGCACGAAATCGAGGTACAGCAAAGTGACTTATCCAGAGTTACACAGCTAGTGTCTGAAGTAGAATTTGAACTCTTCTCTTCCTGATTGTTAGGTTCAGTGTTCTATCACAGCATCTATCACATTCTTAGTGATTCTTCTAAATCATTATTAACACTAATAGAAATAAGTGCTGTAAAAATGCTCAGCATTTCAGTAATGTTGGGGTTACTATTTGTCTTATATTAGCTTTTTTATTTCATATTGGTGATAAAGTCCATTTCATACATTATTGGCTTTTATCTCCACTGAAAGGAGTCGGCCTAAAGCTGGAATTTTCCATGGACCAACAGAGCACATATGAAAATGAAATATGTAGGTCTTACAACTGTAATAAATAGTTTTTGAAAGAAAGAGGTCATTTCTTCTCTTGGTGAAGGCAGCTGGTACATGCAGAGTAAAAAAAATGCATTTGCATCAGAACTCTGCAAATATGACTGTCATAATTACAGTAATAATACCATAGAATGGTGCTAAGTTTGTTGCAGTGCTAAGATGTACATAAAATAAAATTTTAAATAGGGCAGTAGCTTCATACAGAGCTCTTATTCCTATAAAGATATGTCCAGAGAACAATGGAGCTGTTTGTTCTTACTGTTACTAGGTCTGGTTACTCCATAGACTTTTTTTCTCCTAAACTTATTTCCAATTTTGCCTTATTCCTAATTTGCCAAAAGAGTAGATTAGTCTTTTTTCTAAATGTATAGGTGTCTTAATTAGTACCTCAAGTCTATTCTCTTCTCTCTTCGATAGAAATGTAGGGATGAAATGCATGGGGCTAAATCTCGTACTGCCAACACCTCATCTCTGGAGGAATTCCAGGAAAACCAAAGAGTACAATTTAATAAGTTTGGGGTTTTCCCAAGAAATTTTGGTTCTTCTCTGTTATTCTGAGGGCCAAAGATATATAAGAAACCTTACTTAGGCACTAAGACTAAATGCCACCTATTGTCACTATTTGACATCTTTATCTCTTCCCTGCTACTGCCCAATTCAGTAGGGTAAGAGAAAGAAAAACATACGCCAGCAGGAATGTCACTCATAGTTCCATCAAAACACAGATTTCCATAAAAACCAAAGGAAAAGGGAACCGAAAGCAGAGGTCGTGTATATTCCTGCTAGGCCTACAACCTGATTCTCATTATTCTAGCTTCCTTATGCTAATTAAGCCCACCATGATTTATTTTAGGGTATAGGAGAGTGCCTATTTTTGTGGCTGCATTAAATATTTGAAAATCAGGATTTAGGGAAAAAACACTAAAGGAAATATAGTTACATAGCTTTAAAGAGGTTAAGGCTAAAGAGAAAAAATTATTATCTTCAAGTCCATGAAATATTAGTAAAGAATGATAACTATTTCCATTGATAATGTACTGAAAAAGATCTAACTGAACTGAAAGACAAGCAGACTAAATTGAACCATAACTATAATGGTGAAAGTAGGTACCCAAGCTCTACAGTTGGTTATACATTTGTACTATTTGAAGTTATAATTATATAAAATATGGTTTGATTTTAGCTATGTAAATTGAAATAATGAAACCATTTCAGAAAATTTATTGTTCACAATAAACGGGACCTTGTTTTCCTGAGAGTGGCCATAGCCTCTCCTTCTATGGTTCAGAGACAGAAGCAAAAGGAGTTATGTATTAGAGTGTGTGTGTGTGTGTGTGTGTGTGTGTGTATTCAAAAAGAGTTTTCATTACCACTGTTAATGGGCACTCTTTTGGTGCCCCTCCCAAATTCAAAGCTTTTTACTGGCCCTTGGTTTGGGGTGGGAACACTTGATATAACACTCCATGAACACCTTATGTTGGTACCTCCACCCTCTTCACTGTAGGATCATAACAATTTGACCTGGAAGTTATTTTCAAAATCAGGTGCCCCAACCCTCTTATTTGACAAAAGAAGAAATGTCCAAACACAAAAAGTAATTTACCCACAATTACACAAGTAGCAATCCTGCATTAGAATTTGAACTCATATTCTGGAACCAAATCCTCCTTAGTAGAATGTTTGCATCTCTTCCAAATTTTTCTATTCTCGTATTCATTCTAGTAATGTCTCTTTCTCTCTTAGGTGGAATGATGGATTTTCCACTAATTAAAAAATAATCTGTGCTGATATATCTAATTAATTAGTTAATGTTTAACTCTTTCCCAGGAAATAAAATAACAACCTGCTAGAAAGTACATCTATTCTTTAAAGGATCCTTGAGGAATAAAGGCTAGTTATGGGAATTTCAGGCATTATTGCAGTTCTGGGAGGGAGATATTTATGAGATTCTGTTCTCTTTCATCTCTATGTCTCTCAAATTTCACAATGCCAATACAAAAAGAGGAGCTTAATGTGTGTTTATTAAATTGAATTAAATGTATGGGGCTTTCTATATCCCTCAAATCATACTATCTGGGCAAAATCCTTCTCTGTTTCAGCAAAGATCTAAAGTTCTTCACACTCAGGATAGGTTTTGTTGTCTGATGTGGTTTAATAGCATGACCTCTTTCCATCCCTTCAGCATTAGGAGATTATAATTTAGAATTTTTATCTATGAGATAAAAGCCTCTTTCTGGAGGACTACTAGTAGCTAGTGCTTCACTAAAATATTTATTTTTGTTTATTTTGTATATATTGTGAATATGAGATAAAGCATCTTAGAATGAATGGAGAGCTAGCCTCAAAGCTTGTTATCTTGGCAATGACACATAGTGCACGTAGTTTTGACAAGTGTCCTAAGAAAATCTCTAAATATAAATTACTGGACAGATATTGATCTACATAGGGTAGAAGATGTTTCTTCAACAGGGAAGTCCCATTATAAATGAAATCACAGGTAACCTTCCCCACTCCCCACAAAAAGGAAAATATTTGTAATAGTTTCATATTTTTGTCTGTTATCTTTTCTGATAGGAAATACACTTCTTGAGGTTAAAAACTATTTGATTTTTACCTTTCTACTTCCAGAGCTGAGAGCAGTTCCCGGCACCTAGTTGGCACTTAATAACTGCTTCTTGGTTGAGAAGGAGGAGATCAGTCCGACATCAAGTGAATGCTTGAATGAAAGCTTCATGGCCATTTTAGTAGCTGTCATTTTTAGGGTATTTTTTTTAAATTAGCATAGGCATCAATTAAAAATGAACTAAAGAGAAATCCAAAATCATATATGCTTTGCTCTCCCGGAGCATAATATTTCCTCCATCTGTGAATCTCCTATTGACATCAGAGGGAGTCACCCCGTGCAGAGTCGAGAGAAACATGCCAGGAAAGTGAAGCCCATTATGTGGTTGCAAGCTAATTTTGCTTAATCTTCTTGATCTCCATAAAGAGCAATATAAGACCCCCTAGGATTTAAACAAGAAGATAAAGATGAAGAGGGACCGTTCTTGCCGTGCAAGTATAATACTTATTTATTAATGTCGTCCATCACAGAGTGTTTGTTTTCCTAACCAAAATCCAAAACTGTCTGCTTGAGAACAGAGGAGGAAGCCCAGGCTTTGTGTCAAGGCAAAATAGAACAACTCTATTCCCACCCACTTAAATCTGTGAAATCAGACTAAATAATATATAGCTTGCATATTAAACTTAAATCGGAAAGGAAGCTAAATGAAGACATCAATCCATGGTGCTAGCTGTATACCAAGAGAGAAAATCAGCTTATTCATAAAACTTCATTTTCTCCATACAATCTAATGCAAGTTGAAGGATCTTTCTCCCACTTTTATATACTCCATCCCATAGTAATATCAGCATCACCTGTGGTTGGGCTTCTTTCCATTTCATTTCATTTGGATTATCTCTGATAATTCTAGATAAATGCATCCCTCCTGGGAGTAACCATAAATTTTGCTCTTTCAGAGGAAGAAGGGCAGGTCCATGGCACAAGAGGATTCTTACGCCTGGATTATCTCCTGAAATCACCCTTATTGATGAAAATGCAAAATTTTCCACCTTCAAGCTGCCTGAGAATGACTAGTGAGCAGCTGGAGTGTCACAGAGAGAATCAGCAGGGCTGACGACTGTTAATGTACTTCAGTTATTTTTAAAATGTTCCCAAATGACAACTTTTCTTGGTGGATTTATTGGATCCAGAACTGAAAAAGACCTTATAAATTAGTTGTTGCAGACCCTATATTATACAAAGGAGGAACCTGAGTTTCAAAGAGATAAAGGGACTCACTCAAAAAGATTTGAACTCACTTCTACTGTCTGCAGGGATAGTTTGGTGGCTAAATAGGTAGAAGACTGAGGACTGGAGTCAAGAAGATTCATTTTCTGGAGTTCAAATCTTGCCTCAAATATTTTCTATCTGTTTGATCATAGGTAAGTCACTTAACCCTGTTTGCCTTTGTTTCCTTATCTGTAAAATGAGTCACAAAAGGAAATAGAAAACCATTCCAATATCTTTGCCAAGAAAATTCCAAGTAAGGGCATGAAGAGTTGGACACAAATGAAAATGACTAAACAACCCCCATTGTCTTCAGATTGAGTGCTCATTCCACAATACTATGAGTACTCTTTCCATCGTACTATCCTTAAATATCTGTCCTAGGCTACATAAGTAGTATTGTATCTAGCTATACTTTATTGACATAAATCAATGGCAATGGAGTTTATTTCCTTTATAAGAACATTTTTTAGTCCCCAAGACTAATGAGAACTAATAAATCCCCATAAGAAACAAAATATTATAAAGCAGAATAAGCAGCTGCCCATACACTAAGGTCTTGGTCTTACATCTTTTTAGTTATACATGAAATTCTACAATTAGATATCCCTTTGGTGTAGTCTTACATTCATTTTAAAAACATATATCTTAAAAAATATGGAAATATGTTTAGATGAACTGCATATGTTTAACTCATATTGGATTACTTATTATCTAGGGTAGGGAAGTGGCAGGGAAAAGAATATGGAACACAAGGTTTTGCAAGAGTGAAAGTTGAAAACTATCTTTGCATGTATTTTGAAAAATAAAAATCAATTATAAAGTATCCTTAGAAATGGCAGCACACTATCATTTATATCTTCATGTGAAAAAAAAGGCATCTAGGTGGTTCAGTGGAGAGAGCACTAGATCTAAAGTTAGGAAGACCTGAGGTAAAACATGGTCTCACACACTTAGCTGTGTAACCCTAGGCAAGTCGTCTAACTTCTGTTTGCCTTAGTTTCCTCAATTGTAAAAAGGGTATAATATTACCTACCTCCCAGAGTTATCTTGAGAATAAAATTTGGTAATAATTGGAAAATGCCAAGTATATAGTATTATATAAATATTAGCTATTATTATTGTGAATGAGTTTCTTGTCTCCTTTCTAACCTAATACAACAAGCATATATTAAGTTCTTTTGAGAGGTATGATAATTACTGTGTGAGGCAATTAGGATACAAATAAGAAAAAATAATCTTTTAACTTAAGTACCTTACAAAACAGGAGGCAGTATCATATCATCAATCAATCAATATTAATTATTTACCTACTATGTGCCAGTCACTGAACTAAGAACTAGAGATACAAAAAAAAAAAAAAAAAAGGCAAACGAGTTTATAATCTAATGAGGGAGACTTGCAAAAGTATACATAAAATAACAGAGAGAAGTCATTGGAACCAGGAAGGATTGGGAATAGATTCTTGTAGAAGCTGGGATTTTAAGTGAATTTCAAGGAAGTAAAGAATATCTGAAGAGGGAGAATGTTCCAATCTTGGGGGCCAATCTGTGAGAATGTTCAGAGCTGAAACATGGAGTGTCTTGTTCCTGGAAAAGTCAGTTGCATTTATTTTTATTTAAGTGATATTGGATTTAAGAATCTAAATTGGGGAATAAGGTGCAAAAAGACCAGAAAGGTAAGAATGGGCCTATTTATGAAAGATTTTGAATGCCAAATAGAATATTTTGGATTTACTTTTGGAAGCAGTAGAAAATCCCTGGGGATAATTGAGTAGGAGAGTAATGTGATCAGATCTATATCTGGAGTCTTCCATGCAACCAAATGGTAAAATTTTCATTATACTATAGTTTTTTTTTTCTTTTTCTTTTCTGTTATCCAGTGCTAATTATTAAATCTCATTACCCTGCAAGATTAAATCAGTCTTGGTATATTCATTTCATAGGTACCCTGAGTGGACCTTTTGACTGAAAAGCAGAGTCTGACCTCTAAGGTTTCCACTTAAGGAATGTGCTCAGCCACATTCTCCACTAGCAACACTGTTTTTTGGTATTTTCAAACCTGTCCCAGGCCTATAATCTTCTCATCTCCCTCATGGCCCTATTTCCCTAGTTTCTGAGCTTCCATGTCTGTATAAACTTCTCTTATGGTATAAGTACATTGAAGGTATAGGTTGCCTTTCTTTTTATTTCTATTCACATCCCTAGATTTTGAACATTCCCTGACATATAATAGATCCTTAAAAAATGTTTCTTCACTATTTATTAACTAATTCTGGTTGATTAAAAGCCAAAAATAAAAGCAACAATTAATAGGCATCAATATCTGATATGATAAATGTTTTTGATTCTATTATGCTAAGACCATAGAATTAAGATCCATAAAATATAGCTAGCTCAGGTGAGAAGGATGGTTTTCCAGACATGAGGACTTAAAAGCAGATTTCTGGTGGGTTCAATCTATAATAATTCATATCTTCTAGATAATGAGTCTTTGCCTAGACTGATAGAGCCACAGCTGAATGATTTCTTCCACAGGCTGAGAACCTTTCAGAGTTTGGAACAGCCATCAGGACTTATGAAGAGAGTAAATATAGGATAATAAAGCAAAGAGTAGAATATGACCTATCAATAGGCAAATAAAAAAGGCTTCTATCATAAAGACCTCAACCTGCAAAAATGAGTTTAATCATTACATAGGAAGAATTTCTGCAGACCTTAAATAGAATTGATAAACCTTCAGATATAACTATTGAGAAAATCAGACATGGGAAGAATTTTTGAAATGCTAATAACATAGAAACCAAGAGAAACCCAAAACAAAGGCCAGTGTAAGGGGCGAAGGCAAAGGGAAGCAAATTTGAACATTTTGAAAGGGCTAAATCAAGTGTTTACATTCAGAAAAGGAGGAAAGAAATCATTTTCTTTCCCTAACTGTAGAAACCAATGAGAGGACAAAGAAGACAATTTAAGGGTCTGAATGTTTAAAGAAACAAGACCAATTGGCTTTGGGGAGGCTAACCTAAGAAAACAATGGATTGTTGGACTATCTAAGAAAGAAGAGGAACTGGAATTACATAAACTTGCCTTTGAGACTGGCTAAGAAATATTGTTCTTTTGAGAAAAGAGATACAAATAATCCAGAAACTGGACTGGTTTAGGGATTATTATTTGTCCTTTATTCTCAGAGAGGACCAATGATGTCAGGAAGATGATACCTTCACTTGCAAGTGAATAGTTTTAAATGAAGCACATCTATGGAAATCCACCAGCTTCAATCTTTCCTAGGAAGCCATCTGGATCCAGAGGCAAAAAAATAGGTCAGGACAACTGGATATGTCCCCAGA
The DNA here is from genome assembly GCF_016432865.1 of Antechinus flavipes. Taxonomy (NCBI): domain Eukaryota; kingdom Metazoa; phylum Chordata; class Mammalia; order Dasyuromorphia; family Dasyuridae; genus Antechinus; species Antechinus flavipes. The sequence continues at coordinate 182,418,137 of NC_067398.1, forward strand.
TGAAGTAGGATAAATAGAAATTAAAAGAAAGGGCAGTGTCATAGAAGAAACAATGGTAAGCAAAATAAATTTCAATTACATAGAATTCATTATAAAGGAGAAAAAAAAAAAGAGAAAGGGCAACTCATGATGATCTGTGTTCTGGGGAAATAAGAAAAGAGAAGATAATTGATATCAGACTTGCCAAACTCAGCAATTGTGCTGATTACATTACATTCCCCTCTCTTAATTTTTCTATCAAAGTAAAAGAGTGACAAAAATAATACATAAATAATTATTACAATAGGATATAAAAGAGAAAAAAAAGCAAACCTAAATATTATAACTGTAGATGTGAATAAGATAGAATATTCCCATTAAATATGAATATAGTAGAATGGACAGAAAACAAAATCTTATTTACAAAAGCAAACACTTATAAAAATGTATACACAATTGGACTAGAATCTTTTATACATTAGTTAAATTACACTCTACATTCTCACTTCCCCCCACAAAAAGGTTGCTTGGCAATCATGATCTCAGGCAATAGTAAAAATAGACATGCATAAGTAGGGGAACTATGTTATGTTCAAAAAAAGTATAGTTAATAACATAATATCAGGACTAAACATATGTAAATTAAATGACACAGAATCTAATTATTTAAAGGAAGAAATTACTTAATTACACAGAAATTTAGAATATAAAGTAATAATTTTGTTTCCATATCTCAACAACACTCCCTTTCAGACATACATAAAATTAACTAGAAAATCAAATAATAAAGAAATAAATATCTTTCTTTTTCAATATTTTAAAATAGATATATTTTTCAATAACAATATTTTAAAAATATATTTTTTCAATAACAACTGAACAAGTACTAAAAGAATATACAACCTTTTTCAGCTTTATCTAAGACCTTTGAAAAATTTGAAGATAGGAAATTTCAAAAAATCATAAGCAAATATAGGAAGAAAAGAATATTAAGTATACAATAAAAGTAACAACTTTTATTATAATGAGCAAAGGAAAATTACAAGAAAAAATTAGATTCAAATTAAGAATAACTAATGAATGTGATTCTAAAGAAAGAATGGGAATGAGTCAAAAAAGATCAAAATATATTATAGATGCATTAATTATAAAAAAATAAAATTATAATATAGAAAATCTCCCAAAACTTGACACATGCAGCAAAAGTTCTTATGTAAAAAGCTACATAAATCAATGAAGAATATTTGCTAAGTTCCTAAGAGAGATCACTGACCATTAATTTATTGATTATTTGCCAATCTAATTAATAAATTGATTATTTATTGTCCAGAAACTCTGTCTTAGGTTTTTCATTTGCCAAGTTGGTTCCTTTAAAGCAAATAACATCTTACTTGTATTTATATCTTCTAATTTTTATCATAGTGTTTCTTAGCAGATAGTAACAAAATAAATGTTTTTAAATAATTTGTTCATTCATTCACTTATTTTTGAATATAGAAAAGGGAGGCAGAGCAGGATAGATTTTCAGAGGTGGACAAGGGTAAAACAGCAGATAATAGTAGAAAGGGGGCAAGCTTTACAGACAGCCTGTAATTCTAAATTACAGAGATAAGATTAAAAACAAGAAGCTAGCTAGTTTCAACTCTTCCCTCCATGATACTCCTGTAAATAATAGAAAAGGATATTGTTGGATTATTCCTCAAACAGTAGCAAAAAGGAGACATTAGGAAAGTAACAAAGGAAAAGTTGCTGACTGGAATACCAGGAGACTGTTCTCATATTCACTGTTTCTTTGGCTTCTCATCAGATGGCAGGAGTTCGCTAACGCACAGTAAAAAAAAAAAAATACCCTAGGTCTTCTCATTTCCTGGTCTAGTCTGGTGTCTGAGGCTTGGAGTTGTAGGAGCTGGACCTCTGGCAGCTAATCTTGGTGTTTATGGAAGCTGAGACATAATTAACTTTCTTATCCTTTCCATTAAGCAAACTAAACTTCTGTTAATGGTAACAAAGTATAGAAGGGTTTATTTTGTCACCCTTTCTGGTAACTGGGGCTCTTGGTGACAGTACTTAAGGCAGGGTACTTAAGGCTCAGACAAGAATCTCCCTTGATGGTAATAAAGTATTGATTTTCTCATCCTTCCCATTAAGCAATAGTACCTTTACTCCAATTGTTACCCTAGGTGATGATGGATGGATGTTGATTTACTCATGCTCCCTAGTAGCAGTTATTTCTTGAAAATAAGATTTGGGAAAAACAGAAATAGCTTAATGACTCCTGGAAGTTCCTAAAAGCAGAGAGGACCTAATTGGGTGTTGAAACCCTTTACAATTTTCCCTGAGACTGTCCAGAGCTAATTCAAATAATACTTATCTTCCTCTTTTTGAATGTTCTTTAGGTTGAATTAGCCCTATGGAGTATATAATGTTGAAATTTCCCAGTTGATAGACAAGAACTTTCTGTGATATTTTATGTGGTATCAATGGGATGGCCATTGTGATTTTAAATTCTCCTCCTGAATTAATTAATTAGTTTTCAGTAAATAGATTTCTCTCTCTCTCTCTCTCTCTCTTCTCTCTCTCTCTCTCTCTCTCTCTCTCTCTCCTTTACTAATATAGCCCAAGTTTATATTATTTTTGGGGGGAGGTAAAAATGTAGCTCATATCTTCTAAATTTAAGTCAGGAAACTTTTCTTTAGATCTGAAATCACAATTGGCAAATTACCTTTACAGAACCTCAGTTTCTTCATTTGTAAAACAGAAATAATATTATTTACACCATCTATCTATGGGATTATTGTGAGTAATAAACTTTGATAAATCAAATAGTATTATTAAATGTTATATGCCATAAAGTATGCTAAACTCTAGAGATATAAAGTCCAATAATAATAATAACAAAAACAAAATCATCCTCTGTTTGCAAAAAGTTAGTCATCATAATCATTATCATCTTCAACACACATGATCCACAATTAACTTGCAAATTAGAAACAAATATGATTCTTTGAAAATCCTATTCCATAATATCACTTAGAAATAGAAATTAGAAATAGGGGCTTATAGTTTCACAGGATGCTAAAATACATTAATCATTCATTAAATAATAGTCACTCATTGATTACTTATTATGTGCAAAACTCCTTAATTAGTACTGATGAGATACAATGCAAGAGAGAAACACAAGAGAAAGGATGATTTCCAACAAATAACAGCACTTCATTTTTGTCAAGTCCTTACTGTTTCAGCATCCTGATTAATACTCTTTGAATCTTTTTAGGCTTTAAAACTACAGCCAACACTTTTCATATTATGATTCAAAATATGTGCCTAATGTACATTTTTGGATAGTTTTTGTTTGTTTCAGTTACATGACACTTGGAGAATTTGAGGTTCAAGTGTAAAAGTTGACGTTAGAATCAAACTCAGTGATATTTTATGAATTTTCTAAGAAAAACTCACCTGAAAACTTCTAAGTATCTATTTTTCACTATGATATCTATCTCTGAGCACAAACATTTTTCCTCTTTCTAAACAATAACAATTTCAAAAGCAAACTTGATTCTAGTAGCTTTAAAGTGAGAACCATTAAAATCATCACTTGATTTTTTAAAAAGAATTTTTAAGTTTTAGAAATTATACTTGAAGAATACAAATTACTCAAGGATACCAGGTTTTTAAAAGTTCCATGCTGTTCATATTCTTTTTTCCTACAACTTTTTTTTCTTTTTTATGAACTTAACAATCATCATATAAAATTCAAAGTACAAATAAGATTAGTAAAGCAGGGTATGTAAGAAACTGTGGATTCCTATTATGAAATTAAAGTTTCATTAAAAGATATATGTATAACAAGCAACAACATTTTTGTGTCCATCCCTGCATTTCTCTTTTTTCTATTCTTTTGAAGATTTTTTCGACAGACATTTCATATATACTGACCCACCTTTTCCACCAAATCTTGAGTAAAAATATCTCCCTTATGACCTATAATTTTTCTATGAAATTCTTGTTGGTTTCTTTTTCAAAATCTTTAATTTCATAAAGTATAGATACTAATCAGGAGTCAGGAAGTTCATGGCTCTACCAGTATAATTCCCAAGCAGTAACTTAACCTTACCTCTTAGTTTTAGTTTCTACATTTGTGTACTAAATGACCTCTAAAGTCTCTTCTAATCTAAAATATCAAAAATGCACGAGTAATTCACTACCAACCGTCTACCATGATTGCTGTATAAAAAGGCTCCTAAATATATTGTTTGTAATAGAGGCCTGCAAGATCAGTCTTTGCTGTTAAGATAGTGGATCATCTTTGTTGACCTTTGATACCAATAAGTACAAGTATATTTTCTCTTCTGACTGATTTATACATGACATAGCTATTTGGCTTTAATAGCTTATACTACTTGTAAATATAAGCAACTCCAATAGTAGAGTTGTAATAAGCACAGCCATTTAAGGAGATACTGGCAATTTTTAAAAGAATTCTTTTTGCTTAATTCTCTTTCTTCTCCCAACTCCCATTCTACTATTGAGATAGATAGATGGTTGGATAGATAGATAGACAGACAGACAGACAGATAGATAGATAGATAGACAGACAGAAAGAGAAATGTATGGTAGAGATGATGGATAAATGAATAATAGAATTGTAGTTAGAGGTGTGCATATGTAATATACATATATATTATATAGACATATGTATGTCTATACATTAGAAATCATCTTGTGAAAACTGGGACACTGATGCATTGTTGGTGGAACTGTGAACGAATCCAACCATTCTGGAGAGCAATCTGGAATTATGCCCAAAAAGTTACCAAATTGGGCATACCCTTTGATCCAGCAGTGTTTCTATTGGGCTTATATCCCAAAGAAATACTAAAAAAGGGAAAGGGACCTGTATGTGCTAAAATGTTTGTGGCAGTCCTGTTTGTAGTGGCTAGAAACTGGAAATTGAATGGATGCCCATCAATTGGAGAATGGCTGGGTAAATTGTGGTATATGAATGTTATGGAATATTATTGCTCTGTAAGAAATGACCAGCAGGATGAATTCAGAGAGGCTGGGAGAGACTTACATGAACTGATGCTAAGTGAAATGAGCAGAACCAGGAGATCACTTTACACTTTGACAACGATATTGTATGAGGATGTATTCTGATGGAAGTGGATTTCTTTGACAAAGACTCAATTTCAATTGATAAATGATGGACAGAAGCAGCTACACCCAAAGAAAGAACACTGGGAAACGAATGTGAACTATTTGCATTTTTGTTTTTCTTTCCGAGTTGTTTTTACCTTCTGAATCCAATTCTCCCTGTGCAACAAGAGAACTGTTCGGTTCTGCAAACATATATTGTATCTAGGATATACTGCAACATATTTAACATATATAGGACTGTTTGCCATCTAGGGGAGGGGGTGGAGGGAGGGAGGGGAAAAATCGGAACAGAAGTGAGTGCAAGGGATAATGTAAAAAAAAATTACCCTGGCATGGATTCTGTCAATATAAAGTTATTATAAAATTAAATTAAATTAAATTTAAAAAAAAAAAAAAGAAATCATCTTGCTTCACAGTGGAGTAATAGCTTTGTTAACAAAATGATGTCATAACTTACTTAAAAGTTGATGCAATAGAAAAGATTTTAATAGAATAAATTTAACTCTAACTAGTGTAGGGGGAAAAAAAGACATGTGAAATTAGAAGAGCTGCCTTTAAATGCTAGGTACTCTAGTAATTCTTTATGTAACCACAAGCATATTACCTCATCTCTCTAAACTTTATCATCTGGAAAATCAGAGCATTGAATTAGATGATCCTTAATTTTTGTTGCAACTTTAAAATCCTATTGCCCTTTGTCAATAGCTTGGCCAATTAGGATTGCTGTGCTGTTTTTTTAAGTTGTGTTCAAATTATAAGAAACAATTAGAAACAATTCTAGAAAAAAATAGTCAATTTGACTGTTACTCCATTAAAACTAGAATAAAATAAGCAAATTAAAAACACCCAATTAAATACCAAATTAATTTTTTGAAACTCAAAGGAGAGATTAAGAAAATAGAAACTTAGAAAACTATTGAACTAATAAACAAAACTAAGTCTTGATTTTACCAAAAAAAAAAACCTTACAAAATATATAAACCTTTAGTTAATTTGATTAGAAAAAGGAAAAATAACAACAACAACAACAACAAATCACCAGCATCAAAAATGAAAGGAATGATGTTACTACCAATGAAAAAGAAATTAAGCAATAATTAGGAGCTATTTTATCAAACTTTATGGTAGCATGTCTGACAGTGTAACTGAAATGGATGAATATTTACAAAAACATAAATGTCCCTGGTAAACAAAAGAGGTAAAAAAAAAAAAAAAGGTAAACCAAAAAATACTTTAAATAGTCCCATTTTAGAAAAAGGAATTGAACATGTTATTAACAAACTCCCTAAGAAAAAATTTCCAGGATCAGATGAATCCACAAATGACTTCAACCAAAAATTAAAAACCAAATTAAAAAACAATTAATTCCAATATTATATAAACTATTTGGAAAAATAAGTAAACAATGAATCCTTCTAAATTCCTTCTATAACACAAATATGACACTGATATTTAAGCCAGGAAGGGCCAAAACAGAGAAAGAAACTTACAGACCAATTTTCCTAATGAATATGAATCCAAAAATTTTAAATAAAATATTAGCAAAGGGATCACAGCAACTTATCAGTAGGATAATACTCTATGACCAAGGAGGATTTATACCAGAAATGCAAGGCTGATTCAGTATCAGCAAAACTATTACCATAATTGACCATGTCAATAAGAAAACTAACAGAAATCATATGATAATCTCAATAAATGCAGAAAAAGCTTTTGACAAAATACAGCACTCATTCCTATTAAAAACATAAAAGAGTACAGGAATAAAGCGAACTTTCCTTAAAATAATAAGCAGAATCTATCTAATACCTACAGCAAGCATTATTTGTAATGGAGAGAGAAGCTGGACACAATCCTAGTAAGACCAGGGGTGAGACAAGGATGTCCCATTATTACCACTATAATTCAACATTTTACTAGAAATGTTGGCTTTAGCAAAAATAAATGAAAAAAGAAATCAAAACAAAACTACCACTCTTTGCAGATGATATGATAGCATACTTAGAGAATCCCAGAAAATCAATCAAAAACCTCTAGGAAACACTTCACAGCTTTAGCAAAGTTGCGGAATATAACATAAATTCACAAAAATTATCATCATTTCTCTATATTACTGACAAAGCCCTCTAGCAAGAGATAGAAAGAGAAATTCCATTTAAAATTGCTATAGACAAAATAAAATACTTGGGAGTCTATTTATCAAGACAATCCTAAAAACTATATGAATACAATTACAAAACACTTCTCACACAAATAAAATCAGATCTAAACAACTGGAAAGATATCTTTTTTTTTTTTTAATGCCAATTCTATTTATTGTATTGTATCATATTAAGAGACTTATTTCGGACTTCCGGTTAAGATGGCGGAGAGGAGGCACACTGCTGCATAAGCTCCACGCTTTCTCTCACTATCCATTCCATTACAAGCCTCTGAATTAATGCTTGACTGAAAAAAAACCCACAAATAGTTACCAAGAGAAGCCATCCTTGAGATTCGCCAAGAAAGGTTTGTCTTTACTGGAGGGCTGGGACGGTTTTAGATCGGGTGCAGGTGGCGGCAGTGAGAGCACGGGAGCAGACTGGAGAGGGGTTGGGGAGTGATCGCAGCAGTCTCTGCGGGGAGAGCTTCGCTACAGGTTTGGATACTTTGCTCCGGCAGCAAGTCAGCAGCCCAACAGAGAAGCTAAAAACACCGGGGCTGAAGAATACAACCCCAAACAGCTGGAGTCTCCCGGGACCTGGCCGCCTCCTCCCTTTCCCTCCCCCCCCCCCCCCCACAGTGACTCAGCACGCTCTGGGATCTCAGAGCGCAGGCGCAGCACAGTCCTGCTAGTGCCTCACTGCTGCCCCCTGCAGTCTGGAGAGGAAGCTCGGTAACAACACCCAGCCCCTCCCCCAAAGAAAGACTCCAGTTTTTTCTGTTTTTCTTTGCTAATTTGTCTCTGATTATTAGACAGAATGAGCAAGAAGCTGAAGAGGACTTTAACCCTTGACAGCTTCTATACAGATAGAGAGCAGACTCTAAATCCTGAGGAGACTAAAAACAGACAGTCCCCAGGTGAATCCCCAAAGGAGGAGATTATCTGTTCCTCAGCACAGATGAACCTCATAGAAGTGATTAAAAAGGCTCTCACAAGGGAGCTAGAAGAAAAATGGGGAAAGCAGAGTGAGGCTTGGGAAAAGGAGAGGGAGGCTTGGCAAAAGAGCCTGGAGAAAGTTAAAGAGAGAGTGGATAAAGAAGTAAAATCCTTGAAAAATAGGATTAGTGAACTGAAAACAGAAAACAGCTCTCTAAAAAACAAAATTGGCGAAATGGAAAAAAAATTCCACAGAACAAAAGAACTCAATTGGACAATTAGAAAAAGATTTTTAAAAAGTGAGTGAAGAAAATACTTCACTGAAAATCAGAATTGAACAAGTGGAATTGAATGACTCGAGGAGACAAGAAGAATCAGTCAAGCAAATCCAAAAAATTCAAACAATGGAAAAGAATGTGAAATACCTTCTGGGGAAGACAACAGACCTGGAAAACAGATCCAGGAGAGACAATCTGAGAATCATTGGACTTCCAGAAAAACATGATGAAAAAAAGAGCCTGGACACTATTTTCCAGGAAATTATCAAAGAGAACTGCCCAGAAGTCATAGGAACAGAGGAAAAAATAAACATTGAAAGGATTCATCGATCACCCACTGAAAGGGATCCTAAAATCAAAACACCAAGAAATATAGTGGCCAAATGCCAGAACCCTCAGATGAAGGAAAAAATATTGCAAGCGGCTAGAAAAACCCAATTCAAGTATCAAGGAGCCACAATAAGGATCACCCAGGATCTGGCAGCATCCACATTAAAAGATCGAAGGGCCTGGAATATGATATTCCGAAAGGCTAAGGAACTTGGTATGCAACCAAAAATAACTTACCCAGCGAGAATGAGCATCTTTTTCCAGGGAAGAAGATGGACATTCAACGAAGTAAGCGAATTTCATCTATTTCTGATGAAAAAACCAGAACTTAACAAAAAGTTTGATCTACAAATATAGAACTCAAGAGAAATCTAAAAAGGTAAAGATTAATCTTGGGAACTATATTTTGACTATATAGATGTATAAAGAATACATGTATACCTTGTTCTAGAAATTGTGGAAAGGACATTGTATCAGAAAAAGGGTAAAGTGGGGGTAGTACATCTCATGAAGAGGCATAGGAAACCTATTATATCTGAGAGAAAGAATGGAGGGGGATGAATATAGTGGGTATCTTACTGCCTTCAGAATTGGCTTTAAGTGAAAAATCTTAAGACATATTCAATCTATGGTGAAACTTCTCCCACCTCATTGAAAAGTGAGAAGGGAAAAGTGAAAAGGGAAGGAATAAGCTAAGCGGAAGGGAATACGGGAACTGGGAGGGAAAGGGGTAAGATAGGGGGAGGAACTCTAAGGCGGGGGGAGGGATACTAAAAAGGGAGGGCTGTGAGAAGCAAGTGGTGCTCACAAGCTTAATACTGGGAAGGGGGGGAAAGGGGAAAGAAGGGAGAAAAGCATAAACCGGGGTTAACAAGATGGCAAGTAATACAGAATTGGTCATTCTAACCATAAACGTGAACGGGGTAAACTCCCCCATAAAGAGGAAGCGGTTAGCAGAATGGATTAAAAGCCAGAATCCTACAATATGTTGTTTACAGGAAACACACCTGAAGCGGGGAGATACATGCAGGTTAAAGGTAAAAGGTTGGAGCAAAATCTACTATGCTTCAGGTGAAGTCAAAAAAGCAGGGGTAGCCATCCTGATCTCAGATCAAGCTAAAGCAAAAATTGATCTAATTAAAAGAGATAAGGAAGGGAACTATATCTTGCTAAAGGGTAGCATGGATAATGAAGCACTATCTATATTAAACATATATGCACCAAGTGGGGTAGCATCTAAATTCTTAAAAGAGAAACTAAGAGAGCTGCAAGAAGAAATAGACAGTAAAACTATAATAGTGGGAGATCTTAACTTTGCACTCTCCGAATTAGACAAATCAAACCACAAAATAAATAAGAAAGAAGTCAAAGAGGTAAATAGAATACTAGAAAAGTTAGATATGATAGATCTCTGGAGAAAATGTAATGGAGACAGAAAGGAATACACTTTCTTTTCAGCAGTTCATGGAACCTATACAAAAATTGACCATATATTAGGACATAAAAACCTCAAACTCAAATGCAGTAAGGCAGAAATAGTAAATGCATCCTTTTCAGACCACGATGCAATGAAAATTACATTCAACAAAAAACCAGGGGGAAGTAGACCAAAAAATAACTGGAAACTAAATAATCTCATACTAAAGAATGATTGGGTGAAACAGCAAATCATAGACATAATTAATAACTTCACCCAAGAAAACGATAATAATGAGACATCATACCAAAATGTGTGGGATGCAGCCAAAGCGGTAATAAGGGGAAATTTCATATCTCTAGAGGCCTATTTGTACAAAATAGAGAAAGAGAAGGTCAATGAATTGGGTTTGCAACTAAAAATGCTAGAAAAGGAACAAATTAAAAACCCCCAGTCAAACACTAAACTCGAAATTCTAAAAATAAAAGGAGAGATCAATAAAATTGAAAGTAAAAAAACTATTGACTTGATTAATAAAACTAAGAGTTGGTTCTATGAAAAAACCAACAAAATAGACAAACCCTTAGTAAATCTGATTAAAAAAAGGAGAGAGGAAAATCAAATTGTTAGTCTTAAAAATGAAAAGGGAGAACTCGCCACTAATGAAGAGGAAATTAGAGCAATAATTAGGAGTTACTTTGCCCAACTTTATGCCAATAAATTCGACAACTTAAATGAAATAGAAAAATACCTCCAAAAATATAGCTTGCCCAAACTAACAGAGGAAGAAGTAAATATCCTAAACAGTCCCATCTCAGAAAAAGAAATAGAACAAACTATCAATCAACTCCCTAAGAAAAAATCCCCAGGACCAGATGGATTTACATGTGAATTCTACCAAACATTTAAAGAACAATTAACTCCAATGTTATATAAACTATTTGAAAAAATAGGGATTGAAGGAGTCCTACCAAACTCCTTTTATGACACAGACATGGTACTGATACCTAAACCAGGTAGGCTGAAAACAGAGAAAGAAAATTATAGACCAATCTCCCTAATGAATATTGATGCTAAAATCTTAAATAAAATATTAGCAAAAAGATTACAGAAAATCGTCACCAGGATAATACACTATGACCAAGTAGGATTTATACCAGGAATGCAGGGCTGGTTCAATATTAGGAAAACTATTAGCATAATTGACTATATCAATAACCAAACAAACAAAAACCACATGATCATCTCAATAGATGCAGAAAAAGCATTTGATAAAATCCAACATCCATTCCTAATAAAAACACTTGAGAGCATAGGAATAAATGGACTTTTCCTTAAAATAGTCAGGAGCATATATTTAAAACCATCAGTAAGCATCATATGCAATGGGGAAAAACTGGAACCTTTCCCAGTAAGATCTGGAGTGAAGCAAGGTTGCCCACTATCACCATTATTATTTAATATCGTATTAGAAACACTAGCCTCGGCAATAAGAGTCGAGAAAGATATTAAAGGAATTAGAGTAGGCAATGAGGAAACCAAACTATCACTCTTTGCAGATGATATGATGGTATACCTAGAGAACCCCAGAGATTCTACCAAAAAGCTATTGGAAATAATTCATAATTTTAGCAAAGTAGCTGGCTACAAAATAAATCCCCATAAATCCTCAGCATTTTTATACATCACCAACAAAACCCAACAGCAAGAGATACAAAGAGAAATTCCATTCAGAATAACTGTGATACCATAAAATATTTGGGAATCTATCTACCAAAGGAAAGTCAGGAATTATATGAGCAAAATTATAAAAAAGTCTCCACACAAATAAAGTCAGACTTAAATAATTGGAAAAATATTAAGTGCTCTTGGATCGGCCGAGCGAACATAATAAAGATGACAATACTCCCTAAACTAATCTATTTATTTAGTGCTATACCAATCAGACTTCCAAGAAAATATTTTATTGATCTAGAAAAAATAACAACAAAATTCATATGGAACAATAAAAAGTCGAGAATCTCAAGGGAATTAATGAAAAAAAAATCAAATGAAGGTGGCCTAACTGTACCTGATCTAAAATTATATTATAAAGCAGCAGTCACCAAAACCATTTGGTATTGGCTAAGAAATAGATTAGTGGATCAGTGGAAAAGGCTAGGTTCACAAGACAGAATAGTCAACTATAGCAATCTAGTGTTTGACAAACCCAAAGCCCCTAACTTCTGGGAAAAGAATTCATTATTTGATAAAAACTGCTGGGATAATTGGAAATTAGTATGGCAGAAATTAGGCATGGACCCACACTTAACACCATATACCAAGATAAGATCAAAATGGGTCTATGACCTAGGCATAAAGAACGAGATTATAAATAAATTAGAGGAACATAGAATAGTTTATCTCTCAGACTTGTGGAGGAGAAAGAAATTTGTGACCAAAGATGAACTAGAGACCATTACTGATCACAAAATAGAAAATTTTGATTACATCAAATTAAAAAGCCTTTGTACAAATAAAACTAATGCAAACAAGATTAGAAGGGAAGCAACAAACTGGGAAAACATTTTCACAGTTAAAGGTTCTGATAAAGGCCTCATTTCCAAAATATATAGAGAACTGACTCAAATTTATAAGAAATCAAGCCATTCTCCAATTGATAAATGGTCAAAGGATATGAACAGACAATTTTCAGATGATGAAATTGAAACTATTACCACTCATATGAAAGAGTGTTCCAAATCATTATTGATCAGAGAAATGCAAATTAAGACAACTCTGAGATACCACTACACACCTGTCAGATTGGCTAAGATGACAGGAAAAAATAATGATGAATGTTGGAGGAGATGCGGGAAAACTGGGACACTAATGCATTGTTGGTGGAGTTGTGAACAAATCCAACCATTCTGGAGAGCAATCTGGAATTATGCCCAAAAAATTATCAAATTGTGCATACCCTTTGATCCAGCAGTGTTTCTATTGGGCTTATATCCCAAAGAAATACTAAAGAAGGGAAAGGGACCTGTATGTGCCAAAATGTTTGTAGCAGCCCTATTTGTAGTGGCTAGAAACTGGAAAATGAATGGATGCCCATCAATTGGAGAATGGCTGGGTAAATTGTGGTATATGAATGTTATGGAATATTATTGTTCTGTAAGAAATGACCAGCAGGATGAATACAGAGAGGACTGGCGAGACTTACATGAACTGATGCTAAGTGAAATGAGCAGAACCAGGAGATCATTATACACTTCGACAACGATATTGTATGAGGACATATTTTGATGGAAGTGGATTTCTTTGACAAAGAGACCTGAGTTTCAATTGATAAATGACGGACAAAAGCAGCTACACCCAAAGAAAGAACACTGGGAAACGAATGTGAACTATCTGCATTTTTGTTTTTCTTCCCGGGTTATTTATACCTTCTGAATCCAATTCTCCCTATGCAACAAGAGAACTGTTCGGTTCTGCAAACATATATTGTATCTAGGATATACTGCAACATATCCAACATATAAAGGACTGCTTGCCATCTAGGGGAGGGGGCGGAGGGAAGGAGGGAGGGAAAAAAAAATCGGAACAGAAACGAGTGTCAATATAAAGTAATTATTAAATAAAAATTAAATTAAAAAAAAAAGAGACTTATTTCTTCATCGTCCTCTTCAACCCCCTTCCTCAAGTGCCGGGTTTGTTTTCTTTCTTTTTTTTTAATAACTTTTTGTTGACAGAACCCATGCCAGGGTAATTTTTTACAACATTATCCCTTGCACTCACTTCTGTTCCAATTTTTCCCCTCCCTCCCTCCACCCCCTTTCCCCTGATGGCAAGCAGTCCAATATATGTTAAATAGGTTACAGTATATCCTAGATACACTATATGTGTGCAGAACTGAACAGTTCTCTTGTTGCACAGGGAGAATTGGATTCAGAAGATATAAATAACCCAGGAAGAAAAATAAAAATGCAAGAAGTTTACATTCATTTCCTAGTATTCTTTCTTTGGGTGTAGCTGCTTCTGTTCATCCTTGATCAACTGAAACTGAGTTACCATGTTTCCCTGATAATAAGACACTGTCTTATTATTTTTTTGGACAGAAAACCACCAGAGGGCTTATTTTCAGGGGAGGGCTTATTTTAATGAACATTGACAGCAATTTTAATAAACAGGTAAATGTGAACAAAAAAAAAGTACCTTTATTCAATAATGATCATGCCATCTTCTTCAACAACATCATCATAAGTGTCCATACCCTGAATTCCATCCTGGATGTCTTACGCCTCTATTTCCTTCAGAAGAAGTGGACCCAATCTGTCATGTCCAGCAATATAGCTCTCTTTAAATGAACATGTCTTGTCCAGGTAACCTGCTCGTAGTGCCTTGGCGACACAGCTATCAGTAATTTTATCCCATGACTGCTTCACCCAAGTCACGACTTCTTGCAGACAAGGCTTCACAAACTTTCCACACTGATTTCTTTCCATTCTATTTTCAATGTAGTCATTGACTTCCATGCACAAATGGTCCTTGAATGGCTTGTTTATTGCAATATCAAGGGTCTGAAGATAGGCAGTCATTCCTGCAGGAATCATTACTTGATCTATTCTTCTCTCTGCAAGGAAGTTCTTCATTTCTTTAGCATGGTGAGTGCTGGCTGAGTTCTTCTTTTATCCTCCATCATGCCCCCTGAGTTCTTCTTTTATCCTCCATCATGCCCCTTTTATCCTCCATCATGCCCCCTCACTCCTGCTTACATACCGGGTTTTTATGTTGTCCTGCCTCAGCTCTCCTCCGTGGCACTGCTCTCAATGGCACCAGCAAGCAAATCACTGGGGAAGAACAGGAGCTCACTGCTACAACTCTGATTGGATGCAGCTCGGAGCGCGGCGTGCGTTTTCACCCGGGGGGGGGGGGGAGGGGAGGAAGGGGAGACGGTACATACAGAGGGTACCATAATGTAGCATGTAGTGCAGGGGATCACCTTCACTACAGCAGCAATCTCAATAGGGCTTATTTTTGGGGGAGGGCTTATTTTAGAGGAATCTTACACAGTAAGGGGAGGATTTATTTTCGGGATAGATCTTATTATTGGGGAAACACGGTAGATCTCTTTGTCAAAGAAATCCACTTCCATCAGAATACATCCTCATACAGTATCGTTGTTGAGGTATATAATGATCTCTTAGTTCTGCTCATTTCACTTAGCATCAGTTCATGTAAGTCTCACCAATCCTCTCTGTATTCATCCTGCTACTGGAAAAATATCAATTGATCATGGGCCCACCAAGATAATATAATGAAAATGACAGTTCTGCCTAAATTGGTCTACTTCATCACTGCCATACTAATCAAACTGCTAAAACATTATTTAGAGAACTAGAAAAAATAAGAAGAAAACTCATCTGGAAAAACAAAAAGTCAAGAATGTCAAGAGAATTGATGAAAAAATACAAAGGATGGAGGCTTAGCAGTAGCAAATCCAAAACAATATTATAAAGTAACAGTAATTAAAAACCATTTGGTACTGGCTAAGAAATAGAGAGGTGGATCATTGGAATGGATTATGTACACACAACACAATAATCAAAACCTATAGCAATCTATTCTTTGATAAACCCTAAAACTCCAGTTTTGGAAATAAGAACTCACTATTTGACAAAAATTGCTGGGAAAACTGATGAAACTCAGCATAGACCTATATCTCACACCCCATACCAAAATAAGGTCAAAATGGATACATAATTTTGGACATGAAGAATGATACTGTAAACAAATTAGGAGAACAACGGATAATTTACCTATCAGTTCTTTGGAGAAGAGAGTTATTTATAACCAAAGAAAGACAAAATGACCAACTCTGATTAGATTAAATTTAAAAGATTTTGCACAAACAAAACCAACATAAACAAGATTAAAAGGGAAGTACAAAGCTGGGGAAAAAAATCTTTACAACTAGTGTTTCTGATAAAGGTGTCATTTTTAAAATATGTAAAGAACTGTGTCAAATTTATAAGAATACAAGTCATTCCCCAATTGATAAATGGTCAAAGGATATGAACAGATAATTTTCAGATGATGAAATTAAAGCTATTTATACTTATATTAAAATTGTTCTAAATCACTATTAATTAGAGAAATGCAAATTAAAACAACTCTGAGATACCACATTACACCTCTCAGATGGGGTAAAATAACAGAAAAAGATAATGATAAATGTTGGAGGGAATGTGGGAAAACTGGGACACTAATGCATTGTTGGTGGAATTGTGAAATGATCCAAACCATTCAGGAGACCAATCTGGAACTATCCCTGTAGGGTTATAAAATTGTGCATTTCCTTTGATTCAGCAGGATCATTACTGGGTCTGTATTCCAAGGAAATCATAAAGCAGGGAAAAGGATCCACATGTGTAAAAATGTTGGTAGCAGCTTTTCTTATAGTAGGAAAGAACTGGAAAGAAGTGGATGCCCATCAATTGAGTAATGGCTGAACAAATTATGGTACATGAAGATAATGGAATATTATTGCTCTATAAAAATGATGAACAAGCTGATTATAGAAAGGCCTGGAAAGATTTATATGAACTGGTGCTGAACAAAATAAGCAGAACCAGGAATACTGTACACAATAACAGCAAAAATGTATGAGGATTAACTATGGAAAACTTTGTTCTTTTCAATTATTCAGTGATCCAGAGCAATGCCATCTGCATCCAGAAAAAGAATTAAGGGGACTGAATGTAAATTAACACGTATTTTGTTCACTTCTTTTTTCTGCTTTTCTTTTTTTTTTTTTTTTAATCTCTCCCATGGTTTTTCCCTATTGCTCTGATTTTTCTTTCCCAACATGATTCATAAAGCAATGTATATTAAAAATAAATAAACTTACTACAATAACATTTTTAAAACAAATAAGAAAGAACATTAAACAGCAAAATCCAGGTGTGAAGAAGAGAAAGTTGTACAGAAAGAAAATATGAAGGGCATTGTAGACCATATTTGTCATTTTGATCATTTTCTGTCTTGCTCAATGGTTTTCATTTACGTGAATTACCATTCATAAAAATCATCTAATTCTATTCTAGTTCATGTCAGCTTTACTCTTTCTTCAGGAAACAACCCTTTATTTTATCCTTTCCCACCAATCTATCCAACCATAAAATTAGGATTTTTTTCTTTATCCTTTTGCTTTTAAAATTATATTAGCTTGCTTCTTGTTTTCATTCTATGACTCTTTCTCAACTGCTTGATTTTTTCTTCCTCCCTAAATTATAGATTCATGAAGATTAGGATCTGTATCTTCTAGTTCTTTTGTATCCTCTTATAATATTTCTAAAATCATTACATATACAGAAGGTTTTCAAAATGTGATCCTTAAATGAATTAAACATGTTCTATCTCAAAACATGGCTCTTGTGACTTGCAATAATAACTCTTAATTCTTATTGAAAATCTTCACTGAATCTACTTAGTAAAAATTATTTTTTAGTGTTTTCTTTTAAATTAAATTTGTTTGGGTTTTTTTGGTCTTTTAAATTAAAATGAGGAAAAATTATTCCTATATGCATCACTTCTAGCCAAGAAATTTAGTGCACTAAAATTAATATTCCCAATATAAATTAATGATTTGACAGTAATTGTGAATATTTCTCTATAAGGGAAAATATTTTACAAAAATCATATCACTTAATTTCACCTACTAATGTTTACCCCAAATTCCTTATACTATCCAATTAACTATTAACTGGTATTTTATTTAGTTTATTAGATCATTTCATACTTTCATACCTTCCTAATTATACCCTATATTCAATCTTCATGATTTAAAATAAAATTGAAAAATAATAAATAGCATTTACTACCTAGTACATGCTGGAGGCTGCGCTGAATACAGTGTTACCTCACATAATGCATTATCTTACTCAATCCTCTCAATAACCCTGGGAGGTGGGTGCTATTCATATTATTATTTTACAAGAAATTGAATTAATATGCTTACATGTTTGCTCCAAATTATACATTGATTAAAAGTCTGAAACTCTGATTTAAAAGTCTGATTTAAATTCAGGTTTTCCAGACTCTACGTCTAGTGCTCTATCTCCCACTTCTTACCTGGATTTTGCTATCTGAGTTGCCTTTTAATATTGAGTGAAAATGACATAATAAACTGAGTCATATTTGTAAGTTTTGTTTTTATTTTTGTTTTGTTTTTTTGATTGGGGAGGGGTTGTCTGCACTTAAGATTTCACTGGTGCTAGAAATTCTTGATGAAGAGGCTATCTCTATCACTGCAGATGGCCAAGTATTGCCAAACTGTTTAAGGAGATGTCTGGGGTCTGGGAGGGTTAAGTCTGTGGTCACATAGTCAATATCTTTTAAAGTTGGCACTTGAACCTCACTTTTCCTGATGTTTACACTGGCTCATTGTCCTCCATAATATAATACCTCTCCAAAGTAAACTCAGTGACTATCATTGGACATTTGGGAATAAATAAATTGAACATTAGGAATAAATCTGTAATAGTGGAATTTTAAGTACTATGTCACTTGGGTCGGAGAGAAATTCTGGAATGGGGAACTTTTTAATTATTACTACTTCCATACTACATGAGTAATAATCTGCCCCAGAAACTTGAATTAAGAATTAACAAGTACATGAAGGGAAAAATGAAAAGTAGATTTGAGAACAATAGTGTAAATAGATACATGATGGGACTGGGATCATACTATTTAGGCCAAGTGAAACTAACTATTCCAAATACATTAGGCAGAAATTTGAAGTTCCTGATTCTTATGTACTTAATTGAAGTAAAAACACCAAGCAGTATCTAAGTATGATGTATCAGATTCAATCATGTTCCATAGCAATAATGATGTTTTTATCAGGACTTATTGGGGGGTAAAGATTGGTCATTCCAAAACTAAATCTAGCATACACATGATAACAATGAGCTTTTGCATTTGTGTTGATAATTTAAGTATTTAAGGAAAAGGGCATTGAAAAGCATCTATGAAAAATCAAAATACCCTGCAAAGACATTCTAGAAGCCTTCCATTTGCCTAGGACTTATAGAGAACAAGCATCCACATACAATGACTCTTTCCTTGTCATTATGTGAGTCCAGAATTATAATAATCATTTTCTAAATTTTTTTCCTAAGATTCCTCCTTCTAAAATTAATTAAAATCTCTATTCCAAGAAATTGACTTAGCCAGGTGGGAGTGTATTTGGAGGGGAGAAAGAACGATTTGTTTCCAATTATTCTGGATCTTTTACACAGTGGAAAATTTGACTGAATTCCACTAAATAAACAAAGATAATTTTGCTCCAGAGAGAAGGAGAGATTTACTTAAGGGGAACAAACAAGCAAATGGATATTCAAGAGAATTTGTAGACTAATACAAAATAAAAACTTCTACAAATTGAGAATTTTTTAAATTGATATAAAATATATATGATGATATATGCATATATACATATATGTTTATAAGCGTATGTTCATATATCTACATGTATAATTTCTCTATTATATATTAAAACAATTTTGAACATTTTTAAAAAAGCTTTTAATATTCAAATTCTATCCCTCCCCCTCTTTTTCTGTCCCTGAGATGGTTAGAAATCCAATAGAGATTATATATGCAATCAGGTAAAACATTTTTATATTAGTCATTTTGTACATAGTATTTTTACCTTTTTGCTGTCATTTGTTTGCTTGGTTTTTCCCTTTCTCATAATTTTTTCCCTTTTGATCTGATTTTTTTTAATCACCATGATGAATATGGAAATATGCTTACAAGAATTACACACACATTTAACGTATATCAAATTGCTTGCTGTCTTGAGGAGGGGGGAAAGAAGAGGAAAGGGAGAAAAAATCTGGAACACAAGATTTGCAAAGGTGAATGTCTTAGCATGTATTCAGAAAAATTTAAAAAAAAAAACATAAAAAATAAATAAATAATGATTAAAAATAACCATCTCACCTCAGAATTTTTACTAGGTATACCTGATGAATGGATTATTGTCCAACCTCATCTCCATTTCCTACTCTCCTTGGCTTTCTTCAAATCCCAAATAAAAATAAAATTCTGTCTTCTGCAAGAAGACTTTCTTGATCCTCCTTAATGCTAGTATCTCTGCATCCCAAAGTTATCTTCAATTGATCCTTTATATATCTTGTCTGTATAGAGTTGTTTCTGTGTCATCTTCCTCATTAGACTGAGAGTTTCTTGAGTACAGAAACTCCTTTTTCTTTCATCATATCTCCAGTTCCTGGTCCATATTTGGTGCTTAAAAATACTTCCTGATTTCCTGTGAAAGAAGATGAGACTATCTTGTAACATTAAAGCCCAATTACTAAATTACTCCTCAGTCTTCTCTTCTCCAAGCTAGGCAATCCCAACTCCTTTAACTTGGACTCAGAATTATTTTCTAACCATTTAGTTATTTTTATTTTTTTCTGAGCACTTTCTAAATTCTCCATAGGCATTCTAAATATGGAAAGCCCTATAGTAACAACAATAATAGTGATGACTCACATCTGCATACAGCTTTACAATTTACAAAGTAACACACAGTGCTGTGAGGGTTGATATTATCTGTGTCTTTGTCACTAAGGCTCTAAATAATACCAGTTTTTCCGAGTGAATTTTATGTTGTTTCAGCAGATGCAAAGGGTTTCTACAGTTTCATCACAAATATCCATGACTGATTCATGATAAAAATGAAAATATCATTCTTGAAAAGTGACTTATTGGCACATTTGGCCTTGGAGCAACTTTAGACCTTCATGATCTATGCAAGATGCAAACAAAGGTAAAGATGCATGACTGGCTAATTACTGCAGATGAAGTGAGGAGAAAAAGAAGCCTGAGGCTTAATCCAAACTAGGTCATCAATTCTGTAATTTTACTTAGGCTATTATGCCTCAGTTTCCTATTGAGTGTAACAAGAATAATAAGCTTGACCTATATTCCTAAAATGTCATTTGAAGCATTTTTTTTAGAAAAGATACAACCGTTATAAAGTGATTCATGGTCTCTGAGCATGTACTATAGTAGTAATAATAATAAGTGAAAAATAGATTCATCTTAAGGTTCATTGAAAGTTTACAAGATCCAGAAAACCTTTTAATATATCTTTGTTAATTCCATTATCTTTCTTATTGCTATAATTACTCAAGCAACATATGATGTTAGATTTCAAGCAGAATGTTTCCCACAGAACTAATCATATCCCCTCTCCAACTTGAGATTTACATTTATTTCCTTAAATGTCATGAAATTCATTAATAGAATAATTCTCCAATGGCAGTTCTCTCTCTCTCTCTCTCTCTCTCTCTCTTCCTTCCCCTTTCTCTCTTTCTCTTCTCTCTCTGTCTCTCTCTGTCCTTTACTCTGTCTCTGTCTCACTGTCTATTTCTCTGTCTCTCCTTCAAAAACTTTAGGGACAAAACATACATAAGAATTGATTGTCCTAGAGTAAAAAGAATACTGAGTATTTTGTCAAGCATAATGACAAACAAGAATAATTAAAAATAGTATTTATATGTCGCTTTAAAGTTTGTAAAAGACTTTACAAATATTGTTTCATCTTATCCTCAGACAACAGCCCCAGGAATTAGGTGCTATAATTATCCTTATGATTAAACTGAGGGAAGCAACTAGCAGCACAATCAGTTGAGTGATTTATCCAGGATCATACAGTTGTTTTAGATGTCCAAGGCTAGATTTGAACTTAAATCTGTACTACTATTGCTTATGGGAAGAGTATAACAATCAACTGGCTTATGGCTTCAAAAACCAATCTTATATTACCCCCAATATAAACTCTTTCTCTTAGTCACGACTTCCTTAATAAATACTGTCACACCCAAACAATGTAAACCCTTGAAGACAAGGACAGTGTTCTTCTAATATCTGTATCTCTAATACAATGTCTACCATACAATAAATGTTTATTAAAATCATTTTCATTCATTCAATCATTTATTCATAAAATGAATGCAGATTCCATTCTGTAAGAAAGCAATTTAAAACAGAACTAAGAATAAGCACCTAGTAATTTGTCACCTTGCATCTACTTTTCAAAACTCTTGTATTTTGTCAGTAACTTCTGCATCAAATTTACTCTTTGCTTTCCCAGTTCTTGTCACCCTTAGCTCACATTTTCTCCCAAACCCTCCATTCTCGTCTAGTGACATGCATCTACAATTCATTACTTTAGTCTAACATTTCTTAAATTTCATGATCCATGAATTTCTTGGGATCCCTGAATCTTTTAAGAGATTAAAACTGTTTTTATGATTATACTGACATTTTAATTCATAACAGGATAATGATCAATAGCTATAACTTACAAAAAAGCTCTTGGGGGAAAGAGATGCGCAATCTATTTAAGAGTATAAACAGGGTCATAGAAGAAAAAGGTTGAGAACATCTGTTTTAAACACTCTCCCATTAATAAGTTGTTTCCTCCCTCTCTAATAGGGCATGTGTTTAAGGACGTTCAAAAGAGTTTCTCTTCTTCTCCAGTCCTATAGGATCCTGGGTAGAAAACCTTTGGAAATTAATGCACAATGGTAATAACAGTCAAATAACTTAATGAATACAAATGTTTCACAGAGGTGTTGCTCAAGAAAAGAAGAAGAGAAGACTATTAAGTAGATGTGTGAATCTGGAGGAGGAGAAGGAGTAATTCTGTTTAATAAGATGTTTCAAGCATTATCTTACTAATTTGCTAAGGAGCAGGTACTGGCTATACAGTACTTATAAAGTAATTAGAAATCCTTGATAATTGTTTTTTTAATTAACAACAAAACTTGAAAAAAGCTGCTACGCATTCCCACGTCTCTTCTGGATTAATTTTGTTAGATTCAGGAAAGGCAGTTTATGCACAAGAGGCTTTTCCATTCCAAATTAGAGGGTGAAGATGAACAGAATGGATTCACTCTTGTAATTTATAGAACCAAAGAGAGCCCTTACTAGGATTACTTTCAGAGTTCTAAGAAATGCTATTGATCAATTCAGACAACCTTTTGGTCCTTTATAAGGGAAACTATTAACACATTGTGGAACCTTTCTCTACTCCAAGCATCTGATGCTCTTCTGTTCCATCTCTAATTATTACAATCACTAAAGCCACAAAAGCCCAAGGTACAAGAAAGAGAATTCAGGTCATCAGCAGACGTGACAAAGCCATCAACACAGATATAATGAGACCTGCATGATCTATATAAAATAAGGAAGAATATTACTGTGATAAATCCAAGGACTTCATATCACATTGCAAAGTGACTGATAACTGGGTTAACTAATATGAGAACGCATGTGTTTGGTGTAGTCTGTTGAGAGTGTAACTGCACTCTCAGTGCAGAGTTCTGCACTTCTGAATAAGATCCATGCTCAAAACCCAAGTATCTCTTTCAATAGATGCAAAAAAAAAAACTCATAGACTACACATGGCAGGTCATCCCCTGCAAATTTGTGAGCCTTGAAGCTCAAACTCCTTTATAACAATTACAAAACTTTTCTGTTTAACACATTTCGTTAGCAATTTTATCACATCTTTCATTTGTGCCTGAATTTTGTAGTTGGGGCACAGGGAAGGCAGAAGTATTTGCTGTCGACATTATAATTTTCTTTTCATGTTTTTGGCTGGCTGGAAATTGGGACAGCTCTTATAAGATAGGTGAAAGAAGATCTCTGTTCTATTCTCAGGAAAGCCAAATTCTAGCAATTACTTCATTTCTTGACCCTTCTTCATCTTTACCACTGGATAAACTGGAAGTCATTTCATTCACTGGTAACCAGGTCATCAATCAATGAGTTTAAAAACAACGAACACTATAGAATACTAGATCAGAACAAAGAAGTTCTGGAATCACAGCTCTAAAGCTGGAAAGAACTTCAGAGATCATCTGGTTTAATTCTCTCATTTTACAGAGGAGAAAAATTAAGTCTGGAGAGAATAAAAGATTTCTTCAGGCTCAATGAACAGAATAGTCAGAATTTGAATCCATTTCTTTTGGCCCTTTTGGGAGTCATTGCTCTTTGTACTATATATTACATTGTCTTTGATCTTTCAAATGAATTGCTGAATTTTAATGATTTTTTTTCTCTGTAATGCTAAACCTCTGATCAAACACCAAAGTGAACTGCTTCAACACTTAATTAATAGCTATTTTAAATCTTAAAGTTTTCATTTTGTGAAGTTTCTGCTCTTTCTCTTTGGAGCTGAAAGTTTGAATTTAAGGCAAACTCTAAAAAGAAGAATCTGTTTTGGATTTATGCCCAGACTGGCTAGAGTCAGAAATGATCAGGAACCTTGTGAGGAAGCTTATTCCAGCCCATTTGACACACTCAAGGGTTTGAATAATCACCACCATTCACATGAATTAAACTAAATCTTTGAAACTCTTAAGATTTAACTATTAGGAGAAGAAAGATTCAAAGAAAAGCAAAATCAAGTTTTGGAAATGATACATTAAGATATTAGAAGGAAGTATTAAAAAATCATCAGTGAGGTCAGAGAAGATTGTGAGCTTGTTTTACCACAAGGAAAACTGCTGGGGAAGTACTACCACAATCACAACCCCTCCATTCCATACACACATACACACACACACACACACACACACACACACACACACACACACAAAGTGAGGGGATAGTAGATAACTTAGTGTAAATGAAAATATACCACTCTGAGAATCAGAAAACTTTTCTTAGTTCTCTTAGCAAATACATTATGATCTTGGGCAAATTATTTTAATCTCTACAGGTTTGTTTTCCAATCTGTAAAATAAACCGATTTTATCCCCAGATTTACCTATCACTAACCTATTAAGACAATTGTAATTTTGTCTTTTACTTTTTGAAAGTTTAAAGTCATAAAATGGCACAAAATCAAATACCCTTTCCTCAGTTTCAGTTTATGAAACAATTCATTGCCTTATACATGCATAAACTAGTTAATGACTGTAAATATTCATGAGAATTTATGTCAATGATTATGTGAATTCAATGTGTGGTAATTCTCTCCAGTGATTCAGATCACAATGCATCCATCCTATGTGCAATCTTACTCTTCTGCCTCATTAAATGGAGATGATCTTAGGTATTCAGCAAGGCTGGCCACTTGGTGATGAAATCTTTCCCAGTGGTTAACCAAAGGTGAAATGAAGTATTTAAAATGATACCTCTGAAATCTCCTTGATTATGAAGCTGCTGAGAATAAGGCCCAGTTGTTTGTTCGTTTGTGTGCTTTACATCTTTGTAATTTTCACATGAATTGCTCAAATAATTAGTGCTTAATAAGTATTTGTTGGAGGAATAGATGGTAGAATGGATAGATGAAAGGATTAATGGATGGATGGATGGATAAATTTATGAAGAAGTAAACATGGTCTTGACAAGATGTTGTTACCAAGATTACAGTAGAGATTAAATCCTGTTAGGACTATAAAGGGGCTTCCAAAGCCTTTTATTTCACCACTGTTTTATTGTATTGTTGTATTGATCATAGTTCAAAATAAATGAGCCATTGCCTGAAGTCTGGAGAAGAAAATGTTTTTATTACTCAGTTTCACTGTAATGGCATTTGTTGTGTCAGGGTTTGACCTGTAATACAGTATAAGTACGTACACACAGACAACAATTATATATAGACAGGCTTTTTTTTCAAAGAAAAAATGCCCAGTTTCCCTTTTAATGTATTCCATGTCTCTGTTGGGTCATTCCTGTCCAATTTCAAGGGCCGAGGTCCAACCTTGGAGCTTTGGCAAATTAAAAGGTGTATGGTTCCAGAAGCTTTGTCTTTCTTATGTTAATCAAGGCTAATCATGTTAAAACATGTTAGCACAGCAAGCCCAGGGATGTGTGATAGGATGCCGGCTCTAAAGTGAAATTAGCAGTGTGAAGGAAGCCTATGTGAAAAATCGTGTGGAGAGGCTGATTGAAAATGAAAATGAGGTATCTTTTGAAGAAGATGTGCTAGAAGTCCAATGGTGTGATCATAGGGTATGTCAAAAAAGTACAATCAGTGCTGTCAATGCCTCCAAGATTAAACTAATAATTTTTCTGCTTAAAAAATAAAAAAATAAACAACATAAAGAGGGGGTAAAAACCCCATTTGCTATGTACATACCTTATCATGGCAACTTCTAGAAATAATGTGAACAGTGAATTTCCTGCTTCAAGAAAAAAATATAAGAAAATAGAAGATTTCTCATTTGAGAGCTATTGTGTGCTGGCTGGTATTTTTTTTTCCTCTCCCTATTCCATGAGCACACACACTCCATTTCCCTTTCTCCTGATCTTTGGAACACTGTGATAAAGTTACATGTATTTTAAGATTCATCATTTCTCTGATGGGACCCTCTAACAACATAAACCTGCTGACCCCCATTAGTTCAGTAGCTTAGTTCGCTCTTCTATTACTGCCTGTGTAAAATGTTTACATTTACAACTCTTTTTAACCACTTACAGTGATGGTGTGTGCCTGCTTTCATCCCTCATTATTACCAGTATAAATTAAGGAATTGCCTTGGGGTCCTAGGTGCTCCATCTTCATGACTAGAACAGCCCCATTCCCTGGCTGAAGATACAGAAGGAACAGTCTACAGATTTTATTTGAAGCCACTTTATAAGGGGTACCCAGAAGTATACACAGGGTACCATGTAGTAAATCATTCTGTAATGAGCCACAAACCACTTGTTAAGAGTTGCATGCAGTTCACAAGCTTCACAGTGAGGATCATTGCCTTAAGGCAAGTCATTTTTAGAATAAGGCATCAGGATCTAGGTGGATCATATTTCTTTTAACACAACTTTTTCATGTGAACCAGAGTTTATTTATTTAATTATTTCTCTTCTAATAGTATGTTCATCCACTATATAAACCATTCCAGATTTACTTACCTGAATACTATGATATATGTATTTCAAATTCTTCCTTAAATCCTTACTGACTGTGCAATGGATGGGTGCCTACATGGATGCAAGGATGGATGAAGAGAAAGATGGAGGGAGGAACTATTCAATTTTATTTACATGGTGCTTACTTGTTACTACAGGAAAAAGTGATTAAAGAAAAGTTGTCTTAACTCCAAGTCTACCTTTAGTATTCTTCTTACTCCAAAAATAAATCTTAATTTAGAATTCAGTTCTTAAGATGATGTCCATTAACATGACTTTTAAAAAACTATATTGATAACTACACTTAAGTTTAATTGGTCTTCTTTGTAATTTGTCTTTTAATACATTTTAAAAATTCTGGAAATATATATTGATTTCACCAGACTACCAAAAGGTCCATGAAAAAAATAAGAACTCTCTGACCTGCAAATATCATTCTACACAATAGATACTGATTAATATAAATACATGCACACACACACACTATCCATTGTTCACTTTCAAATAGTAAGAAATGCACAAGAAAGGAAATATCAGGACTTAATCAAGAGGAATAACAATTGTGTCTTACTTTAGCCCATCATTCTGGATAATTTGCACAAGAGTGATTGTTAAAATGCTACATTTTATAGAAATATCACAGGTTATAAATCAAAGAGATGAATGGAATCTTGGTTCAACTAATAAATTACCCTGAAAAAAAAAAAGAAGAAGAAGAGGTCTGTTTATTTGTGCACATTGACTTGGGAACAGTTCCCATTGTCTTCAGACATGGATCAGTAGAGAGGGAAGGAAGCCTGGGTGTTAAGTGAAGGGAAGTACATTGTAATTATTAGGACCTCAGAGCCCCCTTCTTTTCACATTCCCCAAAATGGAGCAGTTGACATGCTGAATAGCTAATGGTGGTTCTGTAGGAGCAGAGGAAGATGGAGTAGGCAGCTCTTCCAAATTACACTCTTGCCTGTCCCTGTTGGGCTGGTGCTTTGACATGGGCATGAGGGTGCATGGTATGATTTCAGTGGCAATTTGGCAGGATACCATTTCAAAAGGAGTTTTCAGCTTAGAGTAGGAAAGCAGACCTGTTATTACTAGATACTTTAAATTCATGGACTTTGTAAATGGGGATCTCCACTTAACAAATAATCCACATTTAAAGAAATGCTTGTTTGGACTTAAAAAAAATAATTTGACCTTCCATTATATAATATTTCATTTCAGCTGGTCAAGAGCAAGAGTCAACTGCATCCAAAAGAAGGAATGATAAGGATTATAAATTATCTTCCAAAACCAGAATTTACTCAAGAATGCACAACTTTAATGAGCATTTATAAATGCCAAAAATAAAACATTTAATGAGTGGGCTGAAGTTAGATTGTGCTTATTTGTCATAGTAGTTCACTGGAAGCCTTTTAAGAAAAATTCCAACAGATAATTTATATATTGACAAAAATGTTAATATATTACAGATGTGGTTACAGTCTGCTGTTATATGGTTTTACTCAACAGTGATGCTCCCTACAAATGCTCTAAGTCACATATACATGATTATCACTTGTGTGACTATAAAGTAACAGGACCATCTTACAAATGTAACTTGAGAAATCAGTGACATCATTCCATCATCATACTGTTTTTTGTAAAAAGATTGTACAACTATAATTAACTAAAACTTACAGCAGCTAATCAGATTTTTTTATTTAATGAAATTTCTTATTTGTTTGATAATAACATTAATAAATGAAAAAATACTTAAATAACTACTTTTCTTATTTTTTGTTGTCCCAAGATCTAAAACCAGCAACAATATTCAGTCCATGGTCTCAAAAAAAAAAAAAAAAAAGGAAGAAGATAGAAAAGAAGATCTAGACCTGTCATCTCAACAGAATGTTAAGAGTTGCTCTACCCTGGTCTCATGAAGGACATAAACAAGTAACATGCTAATGATAAAAGGGAAATCTATTTAAAGAGGTAAAAACAAGAGAAATCAACTAACTTAGAGAAAGAGAGAGCTGTTTATATAAGGGATGTATATATGCATGTATGTGTTATGAATATGTATACATTGATATCCACATTTTTTTATCTATTGATGGGAAAAGTGGAATATCAGAGATGGGACAGTATCACTTTTCATCTGACTGCATGATGGTTAACAGCCAACAGAAAGAAGGTAGAAATATCTATCTCTTATCATGCTCCCTTTTTATCTGTTAAGAAGATTATTTGAACTGGGTAAGGTATGACAAAAAAGAATGAAAATCAATTGAAACACAGTGAGGACATAATAATAAGTAAATACCAATTTGTTCTTCAATGAGTTCAAGTGAGCAGACCTAGAAAAACTCCATTCCTAAACAAACTACACCTTGTGCACATGCTTGCAAAGAATGTATTCTAGCATACTAGCATTCCTTCAGAAAGCATTGTCCTTTCCTAAAGGGGAAAGACAAGGGAAATTCTACCTTATGGGGAAAAGGCCAATGAAAATGTGACTTGCACATCTAGTCCATGTTCTAACCTGCCCTGAAGATATTTGACAATGCTGAAACATTGGTGTACTTACTGAAACACTGTAAATGACCAATAACTATGGGAGAGAAGACATAGGATTATTGAAAGTCAAATATTGACTGAATTTTCAAAAAAAGGAAGAGTATAGAGTCTGCCAACTAAAGAATAAGCTTTATTTTTATTCCTAAGAAATTCTAGAATATGTGATAGGGATCATTGATTAACTTTCAGAAAATAGTTTTGCTAAGATTTAGACATACTAAGCTTGGCTCATTTCCTTTAAAAAGTTATTTTTCAGAAGGTTATTAAAACAATAGATCAAGAAAATGTCAAAGACAAATTATGCCTACATTTTACTTTATCAAAAGATTTTAAATTGTGATTTCCTTCCTAATGGACAAGATAAAAAAAATCCAGTGGATTATATTGTGGTTAGGGAGTTTTGGAATTAGTTGACTAGACCCAATGTGTCTGCTCTGTATTAATGAGTTAAAGTCAAATAAAATCAACTAATCTTCTCTCGGTCTTGTACTATTCAACTTTTTTTAATTGATGAAAACACACATAATCTATTTGTCAGAGTTGTAGATGACATGAATCTGGGAAGCATAACTAACACTTTTGATGACAGAACTCTTGATAGATTAGGATGACGGTTTGAACCTAAAAAGAAGAAATTTGATAAGGATAAAGATAAAGTTGTATATTTGGGTTCAAAAATTTAACTCTGAAAATATATAATACAAATGAGCTCTCTAGGTAACAATTCATGTGAAAAAGAGCTGGGGAATTGAAACTCCTCTGGTGCCCCACTCCTGCCTGATATAATAGAAACTCTCTAAGGACACGGCCAGTTTTTTCTTTGTAACTTAAACATCCAAAACAAAATCTGGAATAGAGTAATCACTTAAGTGTTTATTGAATGAATGAATAAACCAAATAAAAGAGTTGGTTAAGTTGGCACTGATATATATCCAAAAGTAACAACAATATCATTTCATAGGACATTTGATTATCTCATGCTGAAGGGTATTTGCAAAGAAACCACTTTGAAAATAACTCTAGCTTGCACATTAATTTCTCTTATAAAAGATGAATATTTAGATAATTTTAAGGAAGAACTGATAACCTGAATTAAAGCAACATTTACTTTGATGTCAAAATAAAAAAAATGTGAATAGGGAAAGATAGGGGAAAATATGTTGGAACATAAGATTCAAGAGTAAGGAAAGAATTAGTCCAAAAGATTTACAGATTACACAGAAGCCTCATATAACTTGTGTTATATATTATACTTGTGTTATCATGAATATTTTCTTCCAGAAAAAAATTTATGAAGCAATGTTCATAGTAAACACTAAATAATGTCACATAAAATAGGATTGATTATATATTGATAGGAAAGAATGCTAATCTTCAAAATAATACAGTTTGGTAGACAATCTATAGAATTCTTCTATTGTGTATATTATGTACTCCCTTACTTTACCTCATTTAGGAGTGGCTATATGATGCAATGGATAGAGCTCTTGGCCTCAAATCAGGAAGGTTTGAGTTTAAATTTGACCTCAGACACTTACTAACAGTAAGTGATAGGAGGAAAATCACAACTTCTATTTGTCTAAGTTTTTCATTTTTAAAATGAGGGTGATAATAGTTCTTACCTCACAGGATAAATCACAGGATCAAATGAAATAACATTTGCGAAGGTCAGCACAGTTCCTGGCACATTCCTGGCACAAAGAAAGTATTATGTAAATGATAGTTATTATTCAGTAAACATTTATGAAGTGTCTGCTATATGCCAGGCATGTATTAGATATTAAGAACAAAAAGAAAAGGGATCTAGACATTATTTTGAAGGAAATTACATTGTATGAGGAAAAGAGCTTCAATCTACTTAAAACACATACACACTTATTTATTTACTTATTTCTGGAATAGGGAAAATTAATTAGCAAATAATAGGATCAGGGCAATCACTTTACTATTTATTATATTATCTATGAAATCAATTACCAATACTCTATTGGTATGATAATTCATTTGCTTTTAGCCTGGAGTGACACATTGACCCCTAAAAATCATGTGGTTCCTTCCTCTTTAATTTTATGGAGTTTGTTTTAAATAAACACTTGTGAGTTTCATCACAATTGCTCTGGGTACGCTCTAGGTACCCAGTCATCTAAATGTTAGTTAATCCCTGGCTACTTTATAGTAGGAAAAAAGATTAAATTTATAGTAAAAATTTGTGTAACAAAAGTTTATTACATTATAGTGTTTCTGGAGAGGAAGCTGGGGACTCAACCTTTTAATAATTGTTCTTTCAACCCAATTCTTCTATCTAAACAGTCCTACAAATTACCAAGACTGTCATTAATATCTCACTTCTTTGCTCAGGCCTACCTTTACTTAGGAGAGTACTGGGAACCCATGCTTGCTCCAGTTTCCCAAATCTATACATTCAGAATGTTGGTGTGTGTATGAAATAGGACCTAGCACATGCGAAGGAATCTCTCAACAAGGAGAGACTGGGTGGCCAACTATGGGAGGGCATGATAATGGATATTTGAAGTACCTTGAAGAAAAGACAGAATATAAGAAGATATTTTCTAAGTGATTAAGATAAGCTTATCATTAAGTGAGCAGGTTCTGTGATTGAATTTGGGGCTATTCCAAAAGAACAAACAATCACAACCTTGGTTATTTTTTTTTGTTCTTTTTCTGTTCTACTTTTGGTTTGATTCCTTTGCTGATGACCTCCAGTAACCAATAGTGTGAGAGCAAGGGTTTTAGGCTTTCCCCATGAAGGGCAATATAGGATCCTCTGAAAGCATCTCAATCCTTGGCCTCTGCATTTGTTCACTCATTCTAGATGAAAGATATTGAATTGGAGATACTGACCTTATGAGTTCTAAAAGGTTAGGAGAAAAATCCTAAGGGACAGGTTTCATGATGAGCTTTTGCTGGGCATTTAGCATCACTACCCTAACGATGAAAGAGGGATCTTTGGGAGTGATTTTCAGGACTCAGTTAAGCAGAAGGTGAGACAAGAACTAATCTGATAGCAGTCTCATATCGAATATGAATTTAATGGGACTAGGTTATGTAGGAACTGGGCTAAGTTACAGCCCCAATCTCCCCAGAAATCAAGACAAGATGGGCTACAGTTTGCCCACAAGGTGATGAGGGAAATGTTAGTACTTATTTTTCTCTTGGTATATTTTTTTATTAAATCTTTTTATTTTAAAAATATATGTATAGATAATTTTCAACATCTCACAAAATCTTGTATTCCAAATATTTCCCTCCTTTCCCTCCATTCCCTCCCCTAGAAGGCAAGTAATCCAATATTAAGCATGTGCAATTCTTCTATACATATTTCCACAATTATCATGTTACATAAGAAAAATCAAATCAAAAGGGGGAAAAATGAGAAAGAAAATAAAATGCAAGCAAACAACAACAAAAAGAATGAAAATACTATATTGTGATCTACATTCAGTTCCCATAGTCCTCTCTCTGGGTATAGATTGCTCTCTCCATCACAAGACCATTGGAACTGGCATGAATCATCTCATTGTTAAAAAGAACCATGTTCTTCAGAATTGATCATTCTATAATCTTGCTGTTGCTGTGAACAATGATCTCCTGGTTCTGCTCATTTCACTTAACATCTGTTCATGTAAGTCTCTCCAATCCTCTCTGAAATCATCCTAATCATTTCTTAAAGAACAATAATATTCCGTAACATCCATATACCATAACTTATTCAGCCATTCTCCAACTGAAGGACATTCAATCAGCTTCTAGTTTCTTATCATTACAAAAAGGACTGCCACAAACATTTTTGCACATGTGGGTCCCTTTCCCTCTTTTATGATCTCTTTGGGGCACAAGCCCAGTAAAAACATTACTGGATCAAAGGGTCTGCACAGTATTACAGCATTTTGGACATAGTTCCAAATTGCTCTACAGAATGGGTAAATAAGTTCACAACTTCTCTTGGTATATTTTTCAAGCAAATTTCTCTCTGTAAAAAAGAATTGATATTAAATGGTCAGATGTAACTGAAATCTTAGTAACTACTTAACAGATGCTAGTGGAGTGCATCTACTGGCGGTTGAATCAATAGCATTAGAGAAGAGGCACTCCAAATGCAATATATAATCAATGATTAAAGAGTTACATAATATAGTTTTATCTTTTTTTAATTTTTATTTAATAATTACTTTATATTGACAGAATCATTGCCAGGGTAATTTTTTTTTACAACATTATCCTTTGCACTCGTTTCTGTTCCAATTTTTTCCCCTCCCTCCCTCCACCCCCTCCCCTAGATGGCAAGCAGTCCTTTATATGTTAAATATGTTGCAGTATATCCTAGATACAATATATGTTTGCAGAACCGAACATATGTTCTTGTTGCATAGGGAGAATTGGATTCAGAAGGTATAAATAACCCGGGAAGAAAAACGAAAATGCAGATAGTTCACATTCGTTTCCCAGTGTTCTTTCTTTGGGTGTAGCTGCTTTTGTCCGTCACTTATCAATTGAAACTCAGTTAGGTCTATTTGTCAAAGAAATCCACTTCCATCAAAATATGTCCTCATACAATATCATTGTCAAAGTGTATAATGATCTCCTGGTTCTGCTCATTTCACTTAGCATCAGTTGGTGTAAGTCTCGCCAGTCCTCTCTGTATTCATCCTGCTGGTCATTTCTTACAGAACAATAATATTCCAAAACATTCATATACCACAATTTACCCAGCCATTCTCCAATTGATGGGCATCCATTCATTTTCCAGTTTCTAGCCACTACAAATAGGGCTGCTACAAACATTTTGGCACATACAGGTCCCTTTCCCTTCTTTAGTATTTCTTTGGGATATAAGCCCAATAGAAACACTGCTGGATCAAAGGGTATGCACAATTTGATAATTTTTTGGGCATAATTCCAGATTGCTCTCCAGAATGGTTGGATTCGTTCACAACTCCACCAACAAGCATCAATATTCATTAGGGAGATTGGTCTATAATTTTCTTTCTCTGTTTTCAGCCTACCTGGTTTAGGTATCAGTACCATGTCTGTGTCATAAAAGGAGTTTGGTAGGACTCCTTCAATCCCTATTTTTTCAAATAGTTTATTTAGCATTGGAGTTAATTGTTCTTTAAATGTTTGGTAGAATTCACATGTAAATCCATCTGGTCCTGGGGATTTTTTCTTAGGGAGTTGATTGATAGTTTGTTCTATTTCTTTTTCTGAGATGGGACTGTTTAGGATATTTACTTCTTCCTCTGTTAGTTTGGGCAAGCTATATTTTTGGAGGTATTTTTCTATTTCATTTAAGTTGTCGAATTTATTGGCATAAAGTTGGGCAAAGTAACTCCTAATTATTGCTCTAATTTCCTCTTCGTTAGTGGTGAGTTCTCCCTTTTCATTTTTAAGACTAACAATTTGATTTTCCTCTTTCCTTTTTTTAATCAGATTTACTAAGGGTTTGTCTATTTTGTTGGTTTTTTCATAGAACCGACTCTTAGTTTTATTAATTAATTCAATAGTTCTTTTACTTTCAATTTTATTGATCTCTCCTTTTATTTTTAGAATTTCAAGTTTAGTGTTTGACTGGGGGTTTTTAATTTGTTCCTTTTCTAGCATTTTTAGTTGCAAACCCAATTCATTGACCTTCTCTTTCTCTATTTTATACAAATAGGCCTTTAGAGATATGAAATTTCCCCTTATTACCGCTTTGGCTGCATCCCACACATTTTGGTATGATGTCTCATTATTATCGTTTTCTTGGGTGAAGTTATTAATTATGTCTATGATTTGCTGTTTCACCCAATCGTTCTTTAGTATGAGATTATTTAGTTTCCAATTATTTTTTGGTATACTTCCCCCTGGTTTTTTGTTGAATGTAATTTTCATTGCATCGTGGTCTGAAAAGGATGCATTTCCTATTTCTGCCTTACTGCATTTGAGTTTGAGATTTTTAGGTCCTAATATATGGTCAATTTTTGTATAGGTTCCATGAACTGCTGAAAAGAAAGTGTATTCCTTTCTGTCTCCATTACATTTTCTCCAGAGATCTATCATATCTAATTTTTCTAGTATTCTATTTATCTCTTTGACTTCTTTCTTATTTATTTTGTGGTTTGATTTATCTAATTCTGAGAGTGCAAGGTTAAGATCTCCCACTATTATAGTTTTACTGTCTATTTCTTCTTGCAGCTCTCTTAATTTCTCTTTTAAGAAATTAGATGCTACACCATTTGATGCATATATGTTTAATAGTGATATTGCTTCATTATCCATGCTACCCTTTAGCAAGATATAGTGCCCTTCCTTATCTCTTTTAATTAGATCAATTTTTGCTTTAGCTTGATCTGAGATCAGGATGGCTACCCCTGCTTTTTTGACTTCACCTGAAGCATAGTAGATTTTGCTCCAACCTTTTACCTTTAACCTACATGTATCTCCCCGCTTCAGATGTGTTTCCTGTAAACAACATATTGTAGGATTCTGGCTTTTAATCCATTCTGCTAACCGCTTCCTCTTTATGGGGGAGTTTACCCTGTTCACATTTATGGTTAGAATGACCAATTCTGTATTACTTGCCATCTTGTTAACCCCGGTTTATGCTTTTCTCCCTTCTTTCCCCTTTCCCCCCTTCCCAGTATTAAGCTTGTGAGCACCACTTGCTTCTCACAGCTCTCCCTTTTTAGTATCCCTCCCCCCGCCTTAGAGTTCCTCCCCCTATCTTACCCCTTTCCCTCCCAGTTTCCGTATTCCCTTCCTCTTAGTTTATTCCTTCCCTTTTCACTTTTCCCTTCTCACTTTTCAATGAGGTGGGAGAAGTTTCACCATAGATTGAATATGTCTTAAGATTTTTCACTTAAAGCCAATTCTGAAGGGAGTAAGATACCCACTATATTCATCCCCCTCCATTCTTTCTCTCAGATATAATAGGTTTCCTATGCCTCTTCATGAGATGTACTACCCCCACTTTACCCTTTTCCTGGTACAATGTCCTTTCCACATCAATTTCTAGAACAAGGTATACATGTATTCTTTATACATCTATATAGTCGAAATATAGTTCCCAAGATTAATCTTTACCTTTTTAGATTTCTCTTGAGTTCTATATTTGTAGATCAAACTTTTTGTTAAGTTCTAGCTTTTTCATCAGAAATAGATGAAATTCGCTTACTTTGTTGAATGACCATCTTCTTCCCTGGAAAAAGATGCTCATTCTCGCTGGGTAAGTTATTTTTGGTTGCATACCAAGTTCCTTAGCCTTTCGGAATATCATATTCCAGGCCCTTCGACCTTTTAATGTGGATGCTGCCAGATCCTGGGTGATCCTTATTGTGGCTCCTTGATATTTGAATTGGGTTTTTCTAGCCGCTTGCAATATTTTTTCCTTCGTCTGAGGGTTCTGGCATTTGGCCACTATATTTCTTGGTGTTTTGATTTTAGGATCCCTTTCAGTGGGTGATCGATGAATCCTTTCAATGTTTATTTTTTCCTCTGTTCCTATGACTTCTGGGCAGTTCTCTTTGATAATTTCCTGGAAAATAGTGTCCAGGCTCTTTTTTTCATCATGTTTTTCTGGAAGTCCAATGATTCTCAGATTGTCTCTCCTGGATCTGTTTTCCAGGTCTGTTGTCTTCCCCAGAAGGTATTTCACATTCTTTTCCATTGTTTGATTTTTTTTGGATTTGCTTGACTGATTCTTCTTGTCTCCTCGAGTCATTCAATTCCAATTGTTCAATTCTGATTTTCAGTGAAATATTTTCTTCACTCATTTTTTAAAGTCTTTTTCTAATTGTCCCATTGAGTTCTTTTGTTCTGTGGAATTTTTTTCCATTTCGCCAATTTTGTTTTCCAGTTCACCAATCCTATTTTTTCAAGGATTTTACTTCTTTATCCACTCTCTCTTTAACTGACTTCTCCAGGCTCTTTTGCCAAGCCTCCCTCTCCTTTTCCCATTTTTCTTCTAGCTCCCTTGTGAGAGCCTTTTTAATTACTTCTATGAGGTTCATCTGTGCTGAGGAACAGATAATCTCCTCCTTTGGGGATTCACCTGGGGACTGTCTGTTTTTAGTCTCCTCAGGATTTAGAGTCTGCTCTCTATCTGTATAGAAGCTGTCAAGGGTTAAAGTCCTCTTCAGTTTCTTGCTCATTCTGTCTAATAATCAAAGACAAACTAGCAAAGAAAAACAGAAAAAACTGGAGTCTTTCTTTGGGGGAGGGGTTGGGTGTGTTACCGAGCTTCCTCTACAGACTGTGGGGGGCAGCAGTGAGGCACTAGCCCTACTGTGCTGCGCCTGCGCTATGAGATCCCAGAGCGTGCTGAGTCACTGTGGGGGGGGGGGGGGGGGGGAAGAGGAGGTTGGCCAGGTCCCGAGAGACTCCAGCTGTTTGGGGTTGTATTCTTCAGCCCCGGTGTTTTTAGCTTCTCTGCTGGGCTGCTGACTTGCTGCCGGAGCAAAGTATCTAATCCTGTAGCGAAGCTCTCCCCGCAGAGACGGCTGCGATCACTCCCCACCCCCTCTCCAGTCTGCTCCCGTGCTCTCACTGCAGCTGCCCTCAGCCTGCGCCCGATCTAAAACCGTCCCAGCCCTCCAGTAAAGACAGACCTTTCTTGGAGAATCTCAAGGATGGCTTCTCTTGGTAACTATTTGTGGGTTTTTTTTCAGTCAAGCATTAATTCAGAGGCTTGTAATGAAATGAATAGTGAGAGAAAGCGTGGAGCTACACAGCTATGTGCCTCCCCCTCCATTCTTTCTCTCAGATATAATAGGTTTCCTATGCCTCTTCATGAGATGTACTACCTCCACTTTACCCTTTTTCTGGTACAATGTCCTTTCCACATCAGTTTCTAGAACAAGGTATACATGTATTCTTTATACATCTATATAGTCGAAATATAGTTCCCAAGATTAATCTTTACCTTTTTAGATTTCTCTTGAGTTCTATATTTGTAGATCAAACTTTTTGTTAAGTTCTAGCTTTTTCATCAGAAATAGATGAAATTCTCTTACTTTGTTGAATGACCATCTTCTTCCCTGGAAAAAGATGCTCATTCTCGCTGGGTAAGTTATTTTTGGTTGCATACCAAGTTCCTTAGCCTTTCGGAATATCATATTCCAGGCCCTTCGATCTTTTAATGTGGATGCTGCCAGATCCTGGGTGATCCTTATTGTGGCTCCTTGATATTTGAATTGGGTTTTTCTAGCCGCTTGCAATAATTTTTCCTTCGTCTGAGGGTTCTGGCATTTGGCCACTATATTTCTTGGTGTTTTGATTTTAGGATCCCTTTCAGTGGGTGATCGATGAATCCTTTCAATGTTTATTTTTTCCTCTGTTCCTATGACTTCTGGGCAGTTCTCTTTGATAATTTCCTGGAAAATAGTGTCCAGGCTCTTTTTTTCATCATGTTTTTCTGGAAGTCCAATGATTCTCAGATTGTCTCTCCTGGATCTGTTTTCCAGGTCTGTTGTCTTCCCCAGAAGGTATTTCACATTCTTTTCCATTGTTTGATTTTTTTGGATTTGCTTGACTGATTCTTCTTGTCTCCTCGAGTCATTCAATTCCAATTGTTCAATTCTGATTTTCAGTGAAATATTTTCTTCACTCACTTTTTAAAAATCTTTTTCTAATTGTCCCATTGAGTTCTTTTGTTCTGTGGATTTTTTTTCCATTTCGCCAATTTTGTTTTCCAGTTCACCAATCCTATTTTTCAAGGATTTTACTTCTTTATCCACTCTCTCTTTAACTGACTTCTCCAGGCTCTTTTGCCAAGCCTCCCTCTCCTTTTCCCATTTTTCTTCTAGCTCCCTTGTGAGAGCCTTTTTAATTACTTCTATGAGGTTCATATGTGCTGAGGAACAGATGATCTCCTCCTCTGGGGATTCACCTGGGGACTGTCTGTTTTTAGTCTCCTCAGGATTTAGAGTCTGCTCTCTATCTGTATAGAAGCTGTCAAGGGTTAAAGTCCTCTTCAGTTTCTTGCTCATTCTGTCTAATAATCAAAGACAAACTAGCAAAGAGAAACAAAAAAAACTGGAGTCTTTCTTTGGGGGAGGGGCTGGGTGTGTTACCGAGCTTCCTCTCCAGACTGCAGGGGGCAGCAGTGAGGCACTAGCTCTACTGTGCTGCGCCTGCGCTATGAGATCCCAGAGCGTGCTGAGTCACTGTGGGGAGGGGCGGGGGGGAAGAGGAGGGTGGCCAGGTCCCGAGAGACTCCAGCAGTTTGGGGTTGTATTCTTCACCCCTGGTGTTTTTAGCTTCTCTGCTGGGCTGCTGACTTGCTGCCGGAGCAAAGTATCTAATCCTGTAGTGAAGCTCTCCCCGCAGAGACGGCTGCGATCACTCCCCACCCCCTCTCCAGTCTGCTCCCGTGCTCTCACTGCCGCTGCCCGCTGCCTACGCCCGATCTAAAACCGTCCCAGCCCTCCAGTAAAGACAGACCTTTCTTGGAGAATCTCAAGGATGGCTTCTCTTTGTAACTATTTGTGGGGTTTTTTTTTCAGTCAAGCATTAATTCAGAGGCTTGTAATGAAATGAATAGTGAGAGAAAGCGTGGAGCTACACAGCTGTGTGCCTCCTCTCCGCCATCTTAACCGGAAGTCCCTAGTTTTATCTTTTAAGGAGTCATGTGTAATGGCATATTCATGGGAGGTGTATTATTGATTGCAATTGATTGCAAAATTGCTATTTTGCTTTATCAAATAAATTTTTTATAGTCAAAAACAATAAATACAATCATATATAGTGTTTTCTTTACTTTTATTCCTCTCTAAACCACACAGCTTTTTCTACCATGCCTCAGAAAACTCTGAATCCTGGAAGCTCATTCCAGTCCTAGATTTCACACATTGAAGGTACTCCAGTTTGAAAATAACTCTCCAGACTTATGGCCTCTCCATCTGCTTAGATAGATTCTCTCAAAATTTTCATTTAAGGAGGGTTCTTTGACTAGCTATGCCTCATTCTCTTCCAGGTGACCCTTTGAACTTTTCTCTACCATAGGCCTAAAGTGAATACTCAAGTCCTTCCATTCCTCCCTAAATCAATTTCCTTTTATGTATTGTCTTTCTCCACAAATTCTCTGAGTGCAAGGTCTATATTTCTGCTTATATTTATATTGTGCCTGTCACATTATAAGCACTTAATAAAATTTTATTAACTAACCGCCTCACTAACTTTTAGTCCCATTACAATAATAACTAGAAAACTTTGTGGGGAAAATCTAATTGTTCCTTTCTAATACTCTCATTGATATTTCCATGTATACATAAATTATTTTTATACAATTTTATATTGATGGGAAAGTACTAACTTTTTTGGAAATTTATTTTATTTTTTTTTTTTTTGTTTTTTTTTTTTTTATTTTTTTTTTTTTATTTTTTTTTTTTTATTTTTTTT
The DNA here is from genome assembly GCF_016432865.1 of Antechinus flavipes. Classification (NCBI taxonomy): domain Eukaryota; kingdom Metazoa; phylum Chordata; class Mammalia; order Dasyuromorphia; family Dasyuridae; genus Antechinus; species Antechinus flavipes. The sequence goes on from NC_067398.1 coordinate 182,459,250, forward strand.
TTTTTATTTTTTTTTTTTTATTTTTTTTTTTTTTTATTTTTTTTTTTTTATTTTTTTTTTTTTATTTTTTTTTTTTTATTTTTTTTTTTTTTTATTTTTTTTTTTTTTTATTTTTTTTTTTTTATTTTTTTTTTTTTGTTTTTTTTTTTTTATTTTTTTTTTTTTATTTTTTTTTTTTTTCTTTTATTCGTCATAGACTAATTAGCTTCTATAATTTTAGAGTCAAATAGTTTTAGGCTACATATGTATACATAATTATATGCACACTCACTATGAGTATACAGATACACATATATACACAAACACAAATTTTAAGGTGCTTGGTAATAACTTATAGGTAGAAATAATCTCCCATAGGCAGAATTGATGATATGGATCATAAAGGAGTCAGCATGTATGCACATATGTGTACATACAGGAGGGAGGATACATAAAAGAGATAAAAGAATAGAGGAAAGAAGGAGGAGGACATCATAATAGTCTAAGTGGTAAAGAAGACTTGTGGCAGTAGAAATAAAGAGACTGAGAGATTAGAGGGAGAAATTAGGCAGACCCCAGATTTACAATGCATGATGAATGATCAGATGTGAGAAGAAAGAGGTAAAGATGACACCAAAACTAGCAACATTGGTAATTTGCATCTCTTTAAAGTTCAGGATCACCTATTCCAACTACAAAACATTGCCACCCATATGTTACCACCAAGCACCTGCTCCTTCAGAACTCACATAGCATAGTACTTTCCCTTGACATTCCCAAACACCTATAATACAGTGTGTATTGAAGCTCACTATATTAGTATCTCTTCTCCCTCCTGGACTATAAATCCTCTGATGGTGGGAACCATCTCCTTTCTATAGTTTTATGTTTCCCCCAGGCCCTAATACAATGCTCAGCATATAAGACAGAATAAATGTTTATATATTTCATATGTTAATTCAAACATAAACTATCATCTGAATTTCAGCCAATGTTAATAATGATAGCTAGTATTAACTTTTAAGGAGTCATGTGTAATGGCATATTCATGGGAGGTGTATTATTGATTGCAATTGATTGCAAAGTTGCTATTTTGCTTTATCAAATAAATTTTTTTATAGTCAAAAACAATAAATACAATCATATATAGTGTTTTCTTTACTTTTATTCCTCTCTAAACCACACAGCTTTTTCTACCATGCCTCAGAAAACTCTGAATCCTGGAAGCTCATTCCAGTCCTAGATTTCACACATTGAAGGTACTCCAGTTTGAAAATAACTCTCCAGACTTATGGCCTCTCCATCTGCTTAGATAGATTCTCTCAAAATTTTCATTTAAGGAGGGTTCTTTGACTAGCTATGTCTCATTCTCTTCCAGGTGACCCTTTGAACTTTTCTCTACCATAGGCCTAAAGTGAATACTCAAGTCCTTCCATTCCTCCCTGAATCAATTTCCTTTTATGTATTGTCTTTCTCCACAAATTCTTTGAGTGCAGGGTCTATATTTCTGCTTATATTTATATTGTGCCTGTCACATTATAAGCACTTAATAAAATTTTATTAACTAACTGCCTCACTAACTTTTAGTCCCATTACAATAATAACTAGAAAACTTTGTGGGGAAAATCTAATTGTTCCTTTCTAATACTCTCATTGATATTTCCATGTATACATAAATTATTTTTATACAATTTTATATTGATGGGAAAGTACTAACTTTTTTGGAAATTTATTTTATTTTTAATTTATGTGAAAAACATGCATTTACATAGCATAATATAATAAACAAGATTGTATATGAAACTGAAAATCTATCATGCACAACTTGCTATGCTATTTATATTATATTTACATATTTATATTATATATATAAAATAAATTTATATATAATCATTTTCCCTCTCCTTCAAACCTAGTGATGGCTACCATTAGATAGGAACAGGTATATACACATACACATATATGTATCTGTGTTTATAGGTATGTATTTATGTATAATTATTCTATACATTTTTCTTTTATTAGTCATAGACTAATTAGCTTCTATAATTTTAGAGTCAAATAGTTTTAGGCTACATATGTATACATAATTATATGCACACTCACTATGAGTATACAGATACACATATATACACAAACACAAATTTTAAGGGGCTTGGTAATAACTTATAGGTGGAAATAGTCTCCCATAGGCAGAATTGATGATATGGATCATAAAGGAGTCAGCATGTATGCACATATGTGTACATACAGGAGGGAGGATACATAAAAGAGATAAAAGAATAGAGGAAAGAAGGAGGAGGACATCATAATAGTCTAAGTGGTAAAGAAGACTTGTGGCAGTAGAAGTAAAGAGACTGAGAGATTAGAGGGAGAAATTAGGCAGACCCCAGATTTACAATGCATGATGAATGATCAGATGTGAGAAGAAAGAGGTAAAGATGACACCAAAACTAGCAACATTGGTAATTTGCATCTCTTTAAAGTTCAGGATCACCTATTCCAACTACAAAACATTGCCACCCATATGTTACCATCAAGCACCTGCTCCTTCAGAACTCACATAGCATAGTACTTTCCCTTGACATTCCCAAACACCTATAATACAGTGTGTATTGAAGCTCACTATATTAGTATCTCTTCTCCCTCCTGGACTATAAATCCTCTGATGGTGGGAACCATCTCCTTTCTATAGTTTTATGTTTCCCCCAGGCCCTAATACAATGCTCAGCATATAAGACAGAATAAATGTTTATATATTTCATATGTTAATTCAAACATAAACTATCATCTGAATTTCAGCCAATGTTAATAATGATAGCTAGTATTAACATAGAATTTTAATGTTTATATAGCACTTTACAAATATCATCTCAACTGATCCTCACAACAAGACCTTCATATATTTTTAATCTCTGTTTTAAAGATGAGGAAAATGAGGCAAATAGAGGTGAAATAATTTAACTCAGGATCCCACAGCTATTGTCTGAGTCAGGATTTGAACACAGATCTTCCTAACTCTAGTTCCACTATATATTCATTATATTACTAGCCATCTCAGTTGATGAAAGAGTCACTATTTCTCTCAGAATCTGGCACCTCCTAAACATCACTGATACAGAAAGTATTCCCAAAAAAAGAATAAAAGTATCATGGGAATAAATAAGTAGAGCCACATCTCTCCACTACACATCTCTTCTTAGCAAAGAGAGGGGTTGATGAGAGAGGAGGCAAAGCTAGATTAAACAAGCCTGTAGGCAAATGGAGATCTCATCCTCTCCAAGTACATTAAAATTGTGGTAATGGGAAGTCTTTCTTCACTATCAAGCTCTCCTCTTAACATTAAAAATACTTGGAAAGTCTAGTCATTCTGATATTGAAGTTTAGTATATTCCAATTCTGGAAAAGAGTTTTTATGAGACTTTTTTCATAAGTGGAACTCGAGGAGAATAAATGATCTCCTGCCTACATTCAGCAAATTAAGGTTGGAGCATTGCCTGCATTGCTGGACTTACAGCTTTACAACTCACTACATGCTTTCTCAGCAAGAGGACTGGAATCATTTGTCTTGCACAAGAAAAAGTTTTTTAAAAGGAAAGGAGAGAGGGGAAAGGTAATTTGAGTAGTCATATGGTGTTCAGTTACTTCCAAATAGAGAGACAATATTACATATTGCTTCAGCCTTGCTGTAAAGAGGCTTTTAATTATTATTAAGTAATTTACCAGTTTCCTTCAGCCCATGAACACGATAGGTGGGAAACATGAAAGCAGCCTAATTGATGCACAATGTTCAAAAATGTTTGACTGTGTCTATAGGGCAGTTTCAACTATTAAGTAAGGTGCCTTGTGAAAGCTTGTAAATGAGATAATTCTTTTTTGTCATTTATATTGGATTAAAGATTTTTGCTAAAAGAAGAAAAGTCCTAAGGAAAAATAAATATGGCTTCCTTATCCATAGTGCACAACTTAACATTTAGCACTTACTTTGTTATGCTGACAGCAAAGCACAGTGGATAAAGAAAAATTGTCTCAGAGTGAGAGAGAGAAGAGTTCATCTTCTACCACTGAAATATTATGGATATATGATCTGAGACAAGTCAATCACCCATATATAATTCTGGGTCATGATTGAGGACAGCGAGAATCACTTGTGATTGGTCACAAGGTACCAAAGGTGCTGGTCACAGTTCCAAGGCAGAGAGAAGTACAAGTTCTTGTGGATACATGAACACAGGGGATCTTTTTACAATTTCATGGAGAAGAGGAACACCAGCTTTCACTGTCACAGAAGATAAGGGGCCCTTTCTAGGTAAAGATCAAAATAGAACAGAAGGGAAATGACTACACTTCTTTATAGAGCACAACACTATAGAAGCACAACACAAAAACTTGCAGACTAGAACTAACTCTAAAAACTTTAGCAGAAAAAAAGGCTGAAGCTCCCTAATATGAGCAGAGACAAAATTTAAGATAAAGTGCAAAGTCAAGAAATAAGTAGGAAAATGAACAAACAAAGTTTTAATAACTTGAACATAGAAGGTGCCATAATGGCAAGGAAGACTAAGACATGCTTAGAAAAAGACAACAATATTATACCTACAAGCAAAGCTATTTGTCCCAAAATGCAATAAAATTTTTGGAAGAGATCTTTTTTTTTACTGGATGAGTTGTAAAGGAAAAATTAGAAAAGAATCAGGAGTGATAAAAATATGAAAAGAAATTATTAGTTTGGTCTAAGAGGTACAAAAATACTGAAGAAAATAACACCTTAAAAAAGTATTGACCCAATAGTGAAGAAGCACAAAAATTCAACTGAAAGAAAAACTCTTTAAAAAGTAGAAATAGGCCAAATGGAAAATAAGATACAAAAATTAATTGGAAAAAAGAATTATTTAAGTATAATTGTCCAAATGGGGGAAAATGTACAAAAACTCACCAAAGAAAATAATTCCTTAAAAAATTAGAATTGGGCAAGTAGAAGGTAGTAACTCCACAGGAAATCAAGAAACAATAAAACAAAGCCAACAGAACAAACAAAAAAGAAAATATGAAATATCTCATTGGAAAAAGGCACCTGAAAAATAAATCCAGGAGACATCACTTAAAAATTATTGTACTTATTGTATTATGTGAACCATGTAATTAAGAAAAGAGTCTAGCACAGAGCCAAGATGGCAGAGAGTAGACAGGTTTTGTCTGAGCTCTTCCTTGTTTCCCCCAGATCAACACCAGATCAAACTCTGAAAGAGTGAGAGAACACACAAATATTTGAAGTGTAACAAATTTGCAATGGAAGATATTTTGGAGAAACTTCAGAAAAAGTCTGTTTCAATTGGCAAAGGAGGAAAGTGGGTTAGCACAGGTGCAGCACAGGGACCCAGGACAGTGCAGTATCTACCAGGGGAATCTACCAGGAGGAGGCTATTTGCGAAAATACAGCAGTATTGGCAACTCAACCCTGGTTCAGAAGCCAGTAGATTAGTAGACTACCTGTGAAACATCCAACAAAATGACAAAAGGCAAATAGTGAGCCCCTTAAATCCCAGAATAACTCAGGATTTAGCCACACTCACCAAACACTGGAAGGAAGTTTGCAGTACCTACCCCAGGGCAGGATAAAGTTATGGTCACCTGTAGAAGAAGCTTAGGACAGTCTCTCCTTTGTCTTAATATTTAAACATTTTAAAATTAGCAAAAGTACCAGCCCAGAAGTCAGGAGGACCCAAGATCAAATCTGGTCTCAGACACTTAAGACTTCCTAGTTGTGTTACCCTGGGCAAGTCACTTAACCCCAATTGCCTCAGCAAAAAACAAACAAACAAACAAAACAATAAAACAACAAAAATGAGCAAAATAGCAAAAATAACTGTGACCATAGATAGCTTTTATGGAGACAGAGAAAAAGAGACCCTAGATCCTGAGGACACTAAAGATAATCTCCACATTAATCCTCCATGATAAGAATTTGTCTCCATTTCACAAGGTTCTCTTGGAAGAATTCAAAAAGGATCTTAAAAGATAGAAGAAAAATGAAGGAAGGAAATTATCTGAAGAAAAATACTTTAAATATATTTAGAGAAATGGAAAAAGCATTAACTCCTTACAAAATAAATTTGATAAAATGAAAAAAAAAGCATATAACTACTTACAAAATAGATTTGACAAAGTGGAAAAAGAAACCAACTCATTGAAAAACAGAATTTGTGAAATGGACAAAAAGCCAATGAACAAAACAACTCATTTAAAAGTTTGATTGGCCAAATGCAAAAGGAGATTGAAAAAAACTAATGGAAGAAAATAATTCACTAAAAATTAGAGAACAAAAGGAAGTGAATGACTCAATGAGACATCAAGAATGAATCAAACAAAAACCAAAAGAAGGAGAAGAAAAGAAGAGGAAGAAGAAGACGATGATGAAGAAGAAGAGGAAGAAGAAGAAGAAGAAGAAGAAGAGGAAGAAGAAGAAAAAGAAGAAGAAGGAGGAGGAAGAGGAGGAAGAGGAGGAGGAGGACGAGGAGGAGGAGGAGAAGAAGAAGAAGTAGTAGTAAAATACCTCATTGGAAAATCAACTGACCTAGATCTAGGAAAGAGACAATCTAAGAATTATTGTACTTCCTGAAAACCATGAATAAAAAAGAGCCTAGACAACATCTCTCAGGAAATCAATGAAAACTGCCCTCATGTCCTAGAACCAGAGTAAAATAGCAATTAAAAGAATTTAACAATCATCTCCTGAAAAAGACCCCAAAATTAAAACTCCAAGGAACATCATAGCTAAATTTAAAAATTATCAGATCAAGAAGAAATTACTGTAAGCCACCAGAAAAAAAAAATTCAAATCTCAGGAAGCCACAATCAGGATTACCGAGGACCTAGTGACTTCCATCTTAAAGGTTCAAAGGGCCTAGCATATGATATTCCAAAGAGCAAAGGAATTTGGCTTTCAGCCAAGAATTAACTATCCAGCGAAATTAAGCATTATCTTTCAGGGGAAAAGATGAACATTCAATGATACAGGTGAATTTCATTTATTTCTGATGAAAAGATCAGAATTGAACAGAAAGTTTGATCTTCAAATACAGAACTCAAGAGAAGTATAAAGGGGTAAAAAGAAAAGAAAAAAAAAACGTTTCTTTTTAAAGTTAAAAAGTTCACATCACTATATAGAAAAATGATATATTTACCTATTAAAAATTGTATCGCTGATATGAGTACACTTAAATGGTACAGGGATAATTTTATTATGATAGAGGAAATGGGATTGTCTTAGAAGAAAAGGAAAAAGGAGAGAAAAATGGGATAAATTACATGTCATGAAGAGGCAAAAAAAAACCTATTACAACTGAGGAAAGAAAGAGACAGGGATGAGCATTGTCTGAATCTTAATCTCATCAGATTTGGCTCAAAAAGAGAATATCATACATATTTACCTCACAGAGAAATTTGTTTCATCCTATAAGCAGTACAAGGAGGGAAGGGGAGAGGCTCATAGAAGGAAAAATTAAAGTAGAAAGGGAAAAGGATAAGAAAAAGGGAGGGGCTATAAAAAGGAGGACTATTAGAAGGAGATGGTGATCAGAAGCAAAACACTGGGAAAAAGGAAAATATAGAAAGTAAGGAGAAAAGTATAATGGGGAAAACAAGATGACAAAAAATACAAACTTGGTAATTTTAATTGTGAATGTGAATGGCATGAATTCTTCCATAAAACAGAAGCAGATAACAGAAAGGATTAAAAGCCAGAATCCTGTAATATGTTGTTTATAAGGAACACATTTAAATCATAGTGATACATATAGAGTAAATATAAAAGGCTGGAGCAGAATGTATTATGCTTAAGCTGGAATAAATAATAATAATAATAAGCAAGGGGAGCAATCCTGGCCTCAGATCAAATAGAAGGTATAAAATAGATCTAATTAAAAGAGATGAGGAAGGAAAATACATTTTGCTAAAAGGTACTATAGATAATGAAGTATTATTAGTACTAAACATATTTGCATCAAGTGCCATAGCATCCAACTTCTAGGAAGTTGAGATCTATAAGAAGAATTAGACAGCAAAACTATACTACTGGCAGATTTCAGCCTTGTTCTCTCAGAACTAGCTAAATCAAACCACAAAATAAATAATGTTTAAAAATTAAGGAAGTAAGTAGAATTATATAAAACTTGTATATGATATATCTTTGGAGAAAATTGGGTGGAGACAGGAAGAAATATACTTTTTTCTTGATGGTATATGGAACCTACATAAAAATCTCAAAACCAAATGCAGAAAGGCAGAAATGATAAATGCATCTTTTTCAGTTCATGAAGCAATAAAAATTACATGTAATAAAAGGCCAGGGGAAATAAACCAAAAATTAATTAGAAATAATAATTTAATCCTAAAGAATGAGTGGGTGAAAAAAATAAATCATAGACACAATCAAAATTTCATCCAAGAAAAATGACAATAATGACACAAAATACCAAAATTTATGGGATGCAGCCAAAGTAGTTCTTAGGGGAAGTTTCATATGTCTAGAGATACTTATTTGCATAAGATAGAAAAAGAAAAGATCAATGAATTGGTCATGCAATTTAAAAAGCTAGAAAAAGAACAAATTAAAAACCCCCAATTAGGCAGAGCCAAGATGGTGGAGAAGATACACATGACATTCTAAATTTCTCTTCTACCCTCACTACTAATTACCAAATTCAGTCTCAGAATAGTGGTTGATTGGTAAAATCCAGAAATATTTGGAGTACAACAAATTGCCAGCCAAAGATAATCTGGAAGATGACTAGAAAAGATTTATCCTGATTGGCGTGAGCAGGCCAGCACAGGCAGGGAGGTAGAACTCAGAGGCTAGCACACTGAATGGATGGGGGTGGGGTGGTCTCCACAGGTGAAGATTTTGCAGGAAGGACTCCAGCACAAGTTGGCTGCTCTTCTTTGGTTGCAAAGCCGTAGACCAGCAGAGAAGTTACAAAAAGGCCAATGTAAGAGTGTACTCCAAAAAACGCCAGAATCTAACAGGATCTGGCTACACCCATTCAGCACTGGGAGTGATTCAGAACAGATCACAGCACAGCCATACAGCCGCATTGTGCCACACGGGGCTTGTGCGCGGGTCAGCCACGAATCTGCAGAGCAGAAGGGCTCTGTCCAGGACAACAGAACTTCCCCAGTGTGGATGCACTTCCCAGGGCAGAAACACTTTCCATGAGGGGCTCTTCCCAGGGTACTTATGCAGCTCCGCTGCTCTTAGCAGCTCGTTTACAGGACAGCTACTGTCCATATAGCTATCCCTGCTCTGCAGAGGAAGCTGATAATCTCCTTGCCCTGAAGGCAGACCCTAAAGGCTTTTGTAGTTAAAAAAAAAAAAAAAAGCCAAGCATATATATTAATGTAGCTTCTCTACAAAAAGAGAGCAGGTTTTTGAGCTCAAGGAGACTAATAACAGACAGACTCCAGACAAAACGGCAAAATGTTGTGTAACCTGATCCCCATTATACAAGGCTCTCCTAGAAGAATTTATAAAAAGTCTGAAAATAAAGCTAGAAGAAAAATGGGGAAAGGAAAGAGAAGCTTTGCAAGAGAGTATGAAAAATATATAAAATTCACTTAAAGAAAAATTTGATGAAGTGGAAAAAGAAAACAACTTCCTGAAATGTGAATTGGAAAAGATAAAGAACTCCCAGGGAAACAGAATTTGTGAAATGGAAAAAATAAAGAACTCCCAGGAAAGTAGAATTTATGAATTGGAAAAGATAAAGAACTCCCAGGAAAATAGGATTTGTGAATTGGAAAAAGAAAGTAACAGTTAAAAAAAAAATTAGTGAAATGGAAAAAAATTCCATAGAGTAAAACAACTCACTTAAAAAATTAATTGGACATATACAAAAAGAAGTAAAGAAAAAAGAAAAAGCTAATGAACACTCATTAAAAATAAGAACTGAACGAAAAGAATTGATTGATTCATTGAGACATCAAGGCTCAGTCAAGCAAAACCAAAAAAAAAAAAAAAAAAAAAAAAAAAAAAAAAAAAAAAGAAAGAAAAAAGAAAAAAAAAAAAGAAAAAAAATAGAAAAAATGTTAAATATCTACTTGGAAAAAAACCAACAGACCTGGAAAATAGATCTAGAAGAGATAATCTGAGGATTATTGGACTTCCTGAAAATTATGATGAAAAAAAAAAAAGAGCCAAGACACTATTTTACAGGAAATCATCAAAGAGAACTGCCAGATGTAATAGAATCAGAAGGTAAAATAGACATTGAAAGAATTCATCAAATACTTTCTGAAAAAGACCCTAAAATAAAATCTCAAAAGAATGTTGTGACTAAATTTCTGAACTATCAGACTAAGGCAAAAATATTACAAGCAGCCAGAAAAAAAAAAATCAAATATTGAAGAGCCACAATAAGGATCACTCAGGATCTAGCTGCTTCCACATTAAAGGATCGAAGGGTCTGAAATCTGATATTTGAAAGGCAAAAGAACTTGGAATGCAGCCAAGAATAAATTACCCAGCTAAGCTAAGCATTTTCTTCCAAGGAAGAAGATGGACATTCAATGAAACAGATGAATTCCATTTGTTTATAATGAAAAAAAAAAAAAAAAAAAAAAAGACCTAAACAAAAAAATTGACCTCCAACTATAAGACTCAAGAGAAGCAGAAAAAGGTAAAAAGAACTCTTGAGAAATGAATTTCTCTTATGGACATACATAAAGAGTGCACATATAATTTGATTTTATTGATATAATATTAAAAAGAAGTAGAAGTGGAAAGGGGATAGTATCAGAAAAAGGGAAAAGGGGAAATAAAAACAGGGAAATTACATTCCATGAAGAGGCAAAGGAAACCTATCATATCTGAGGGAATTTAGGGAGGGAATATTGTGTGAATCTTATTCTCATCAGATTTGGCCCAAAGAGAAAATAATAGACATATTTGGTTTCCAGAGAAATTTCTCTCACCTCATTAAAAAGTGGGAGAGGAAAAGGGAAAAGGAAAAGAGTGATAAGGGAAGGGTACAAGAAAGGGGAAGGGATTCAAAGTGGGGAGGGAGGGATCTTAAAGAGTCAGAGCTGCGTGATGCCAGTGGTGCCCATAAGTTTAATACTGGGAAAGGGGGTAAGGAGGGGCAAGAAAAAGAGAAACATAATCTGGGGATAATAAGATGGCAGGAAATACAGAATTAGTCATTTTAACCATAAATGTGAATGAGATGAACTCTCCCATAAAGTGAAGGTAGATAACAGACTGGATCAAAAGTCAGAACCCTATAATATGTTGTTTACAAGAAACACATATAAAGCAGGGAGATACATATACAGTAAAGGTAAAAGGCTGTAGCAGAATCTATTATGCTTCAGGTCAAGTAAAAAAAGCAGGGTAGCCATCCTTATCTCAGATCAAACAAAAGCAAAAATTGATCTAATTTAAAAAGATGAGGTAGGAAACTATATCTTGCTAAAGAGTAGCATAGACAATGAAGTAATATCAATATTAAATATATATGCACCAAGTGGTATGGCATCTAGCTTCCTAAAGGAGAAGTTAAGAGAGCTGCAAGAAGAAATAGATAGCAAAACTATAATAGTGGGAGACCTCAACTCTTGCACTCTCAGAGTTAGATAAATCAAACTACAGAACAGATAAGAAAGAAGTTAAAGAGTTAAACAGAATATTAGAAAAGTTAGATATGATAGATATTTGAAGAAAACTGAATGGAGACAGAAATGAGTACACTTTCTTCTCAGCAGTTCATGGAACCCATATAAAAATCGACCATATATTAGAACATAAAGACTTCAAAATTAAATGCAAAAAGAAAGAAATAGTAAATGCATTCTTTTCAAATCACAATGCAATAAAAACTATATTCAACAAAAAGCTAGGGTTAAATAGACCAAAAAAGTAATTGGAAACTAAATAATTTCATCCTAAAGAATGATTGGGTGAAACAGCAAATCACAGACACAATTAATAATTTGACCCAAAGGAATGACAATGAGAAACCATACCAAAATTTGTGGGATGCAGCCAAAGTGGTAATAAGGGGAAATGTTATATCTTTAGAGGATTACTTGAATAAAATAGAGAGATGATTGGGCTTGCAACTTTAAAAAGTAGAAAAAGACCAAATTAAAAACCCCCATATACTAAACTTGAAATTCTAAAATTGAAAGGAGAAATTGATAAATTTGAAAGTAAAAAACTATTGATTAATAAATAAAATTAAGAGTTGGTTTATGAAAAAACCAATAAAATAGGTAAACAGTTGGCAAATCTGATTTTAAAAAGGAAAGAGGAAAATCAAATTCTTAGTCTTAAAAATAAAAAGGGAGAGCTTTCCACTAATGAAGAGGAAATTAGAGCAATAATTAGGAGTTACTTTGCTCAATTTTATTCCAATAAATTTGATAACCTAAGTGAAATGGATGAGCACCTTCAAAAATATAGGTTTCCCAGATTAATAGAGGAAGAAATAAATTGCTTAAATAGTCCCATTTTAGAAAAAGAAATAGAACAAATATTAATCAGCTCCCTAAATAAAAATCCCCAGTACCAAATGGATTTACATGTCAATTCTACCAAACATTTAAAGGACAATTAGCCCCAATGTTATATAAACTATTTGAAAAAATAGGGAATGAAGGACTCCTACCAAATTCCTTTTATGACACAGACATGATACTGATACCTAAACCAGGTAGGTTGAAAACAGAGAAAGAAAATTATAGACCAATCTCCCTAATGAAAACTGATGCTAAAATTTTAAGTAAAATATTACCAAAAAGATTACAGAAAATCATCCACAGGATACTACACCATGATCAAGTAGGATTAATAGCAGAAATGCAGGGCTGATTCAATATTAGGAAAGCTATTAGCATAAATGACTACATCAATAACCAAATTCACAAAAGATATATGATCATCTCAATAGATGCAGAAAAAGCATTTGATAAAATCCAACATCCATTCCTATTAAAAAAAAACAATTGAGAGTAGAGGAATAAATGAACGTTTCCTTAAAATAATCAGTAGCATCTATTTAAAACTATCAGTAAGCATCATATGTGATGGGGGAAAATTAGAACCATTCCCAATATGATCAGGAGTAAAACAAGATTGCCCACTATCACCATTACTATTCAATGTTGTATTAGAAATTCTACTTCAGCAATAAGAGTTGGGAAACAGATTAAAGAAATTAGAATAGGTAATGAGGAAACCAAATTATCACTCTCTGCAGATGATATGATGGCATACTTAGAGAACCTCAGAGATTCTACTAAAAAGCTATTACAAATAATCCACACCTTTAGCAAAGTTTCAGGATAGAAAATAAACCACATAAGTCATCAACATTCTTATATATCACTAACAAAATCCAACAGTTAGAGTTACCAAGAGAAATCCCATTTAAAGTAGCTGCTGATAATACAAAATATTTGGGAATCTCACTGCCAAGGGAAAGTCAGGAACTATATGAACAAAACTACAAAACACTTTCCACACAAATAAAGTCAGATCTAACCAATTTGAAAAATATTAAGTGCTCTTGGATAGGTTGAACAAATATAAAGAAGATGATAATACTACCTAAACTAATCTATTTATTTAGTGCTATACCAATGACCTAGAAAAAAAATAACAAGAAAATTCATCTGGAAGAACAAAAGGCCAATACTTTCAAGGGAACTAATGAAAAAAATCAAATGAAGGTGGCCAAGCTGTATCACATCTAAAACTATATTATAAAGCAGTAATCACCAAAACCATTTGGTATTGGCTAAGAAATAGACTAGTTGATTGGTGGAATAGGTTGGGTTCAAAGGACAAAATAGTCAATAACTTTAATAATCTAGTGTTTGATAAAACCAAATACCCCAGTTTTTGGGTAAGAATTCACAGTTTGACAAAATTTGCTGGGGAAATTGGAAATTAATATGGCAGAAACTAACTATTGACCCACACTTAACACCATACATTAAGATAAGGTCAAAATGGGTTCATGATCTAGCAGAAAGAATGAGATTATAAATAAATTACAAGAACATAGCATAGTTTACCTTTCAGACCTATGGAGGAGGAAGGAATTTGTGACCAAAGAAGAAACAGAGATCACTACTCATCACAAAATAGAAAATTTGATTATATCAAATTGAAAAGCTTTTATACAAATAAAATGAATACAGACAAGAATAGAAGGGAAACAATAAACTGGGAAAACAGTTTTACAGTCAAAGATTATGATAAAGGCTTCATTTCAAATATATATAGAGAATTGACTCAAATTTATAAGAAATCAAGCCATTCTCCAATTGATAAATGATCAAAAGATATGAACAGACAATTCTCAGATGAAGAAAAAAACTTACTAGCTCCAAATCATTATTAATCAGAGAAATGAAAATTAAGACAACTCTGAGATACTACTACATGCCTGTCTGATTGGCTAGGATACAGGAAAAGATAATGCTGAATGTTAGAAGGGATGTGGGAAAACTGGCATACTGATACATTGATGGTGGAATTGTGAATCCAGCTATTTTGGAGAATGATTTGGAACTATGCTCAAAAAATTATCAAAATGTGCATACCTTTTGATCTAACAGAGGTACTACTGGGCTTAGAGTCCCCAGACTTAGTCAGACTTAGTCATCCCAAAGAGAGCTTAAAAAAGGAAAAGAAACATATATGTACAAAAATGCTTGTGGCAGCCCTCTTTGTAGTGGCTAGAAACTGGAAACTGAGTGGATGCCCATCAATTGGAGAATGGCTGAATAAATTGTGGTATATGAATGTTATGGAATATTATTGTTTGGTAAAAAATGACCAGCAGGAGGATTTCAGAAAGGCCTGGGTATACTTACATGAACTGATGCTGAGTGAAATGAGTAGGACCAGGAGATCATTATATACTTCAACAACCATATTGTATGATGATTAGTTCTGATGGATGTGACTCTCTTCAACAATGAGATGAATCAAATTAGTTCCATTTTTTCAATAATGAATAAAACCAACTATACCCAGCAAAAGAACTCTGGGAAATGAATGTGAACAACTATATTGCATTTCCAATCCCTCTGTTTTTGTCTCCATTTTTTTATTTTCTTCACAAGTTAATTTTACATTATTTCAAAATCCAATTCTTCCTGTGTAGCAAAATAACTGTATGGATATGTGTACATATATTGTATTTAGCATATTTGACATGTATTGGTCTACCTGCCATCTAGGGGAGGGAGTGGAGGGAAAGAGGGGAAAAATTAGAACAAAAGGTTTTGCAATTGTCAGTGCTGAAAAATTATCCATGCATATATCTTGTAAATAAAAAAGCTATAATAAAGAAGAAAGAAAGGAAAAACCTCCAATTAAATGCCAAATTTGAAGTTCTGAAAATAAAAGAGGAGATTAATAAAACTGAAGTAAAATTGGTAAACTAATGAACTGTTTTAAAGTAGTCCAGTAATTTTGGAGAATAATTTGGAATTAATCCCAAAAGGTTAAAACAAACAAACAAACAAACAAACAAACAAAAAAACCTGTGCTTATTTTTTGACCTAGCAACATGACTACAAGGTTTTTTTACCCCAAAGAAATCAAACCAAAAGACCTATATTTACAAAATATTCATAGTAGCTCTTTTAGTGATGACAAAGGATTAAAAATTGTGGGGATCATCACTTGGGGACAACTAAACAAACTATGGTATACGATTGTAAAAGAATACTATTGTACTATAAGAAATTGCATTCATTTCAGTAAAAAAAAAACATGTAATATGTATATTTATATATATATAAACTGATAAAAAGTGAAATGAGAAAAACAAGGAGATCAATTTAATGATGATGATCTACTATGAAAGACTTGGCTATTCTGATCAATACATTGTTCCAAAATAATTCTAAAGGATTCACGATGAAAAAATGCCATCCACCTCCAGGGAGAGAATTGGTCAAATATTAATAAAAATTAAATTTTAATTTTCTCATTTCTTAGTTTTCTCTGCTTTTTAGCAATATAAAATATATTTGTATGATTTCACATATATAATTGATATCATTTGGCTCACCTTCTCAGGGGGAGGGGTGGAAGTGAAGTAGAAAATTTGGATTTCAGTTTAAAAAGACAAAAATGTTAAATAAATAAATATTTTTTAAAAAAATAAAATGTTTTTGGGGAAAAAAGATCCACTAAACCATTGGCTCTTTTTAACTAATGATCAATTAGGGTATTGATTCATTACTTCAAAGTTCCAATTCTTCAGAACTCTCAATCATGTTCATGGAAGTTTCCACAATGGTCCTTCTAGTCATACTCCACAAATACTTCAGTTTTTACTACAAAATTATTGATCATGAATATTAATGATGAAAAGGGCACATAAAGTCATTATATTTAACTCTACATTTTAAACAAGTGAGAGAGGTAAAAGTCTTATTCTAATGTTACAAATTAAATACTAGAGCTAAAAATCAAATTCAGATTTTTTTTAACACTTCTTTCTACTATATCACGATTTCCTTTTATGTTTTAGTGCTGGAATGTATTACAGAGATGATCTCATCCAAGCTCATCATTTCTTAGGTGATGAAGCTGATCCACAGAGATTAAATTACTTTGTCAATGATTATATAGTACTCATGTCTCCCAATGTCACAAGGAGTTCCCATATGTGCATCATGCCATTTCTCCCATGATTGTTTTATCTCTGGAACATGATTGTTAGATACTGAAAAGACATAATATATGTTTATCACATCACCCAGTAGAGCAGTGAATATAAGTCAGTACCTATTGATTATATACTATATATATATTAGATGGTATTTAGTGCTAGATAGGACATTAAAGATCATTTTATCCTATTCATTGATTTTATTAAAAAATGTGATGCACGTGCAAAAATATTTGTGGCAGTCCTTTTTGTAGTGACAAGAAACTGGAAACTGAGTGGATGCTCATAAATTGGAGAATGGCTGAATAAGTTATGGTATATGAATGTAATGGAATATTATTTTTCTATAAGAAATGACCAACAGAATGGTTTCAGAGAGGCCTGGAGAGACTTACATGAACTGATGCTAAGTGAAATGAACAGAATCAGGAGATCATTGTACACAGCAAAATTAATAGTATATGAAAATCAATTCTGATGAACATGGCTCTTTCCAACAATGAAATAATTGATGCCAATTCCAATGATCTTGTGAGGAAGAGAGTTATCTACATCCAGAGAGAGGACAGTGGGAACTGAATTTGGCTTACAACATAACATTCTCAGTCTTTTTGTTGTTTGCTTGCATTTTGTTTTCTTGCTCATTTACTTTCTTTTTTTGATCTGATTTTTCTTGTATAGGAAGACAATTGCATAATTATGTTTATACATATTGGATTTAACATATATTTTAATATGTTTAACATATATTAGATTGCTTGCCATCTAGGCGTGGGTTGAGGGAAGGAGGAGAAAATCTGAACCACAAGTCTATGCAAGGGTCAATGTTGTCAAATTATCTGTACATATGTTTTGAAAATAAAAAAGCTTTATTAAAAAAGAAGCACTGTGATGTATTGAATTCTCCATTTACCATTTACTATCTGAATGACCTTTGTTACCTCACCTCTAGGTTTCGGGTTCATCTTCTGAATAAGGAGGTAGTCTAGTGGACCTTCTAAGGGTCTTCTAGCTCTAAATCTATTACATGCTGATCTTATAAATTAACCTGAGACCCAAAGAGGTAAAGTAAGTTTCTTAGAAAATTGATTAGATTAATATCCCTTCCAAAAAAGGATGCCCAAATATTCAAATACTGAGTTAGGGTACCTGACCAAGTTCTTTGGTGAGGATCAAATAAAACAATGCATGTAAAACACATAGGCCAGTACCTAGCACATTGTGCATGCTAAACAAATGCTCCTTTTTTCCTCCCTCCCTTATTCTTTCTATTTCTCCTTCCCATTTTCTTTCCCTCCCTTTCTTCCTTTTTTCCTTTTCCCATTCTTCCACAATCACTTTTTGAGTTATTACTATTCACAAAGGGCAGCTATGTAGCACAATGGATAGAGAGCCAAGCCTGGAGTCAGAAAGACATATCTTCCTGAATTCAGATCTGGTCCCAGACCCAGTGTGACCCTGGATATGTCACTTAATTCTGTTTGCATCATATCCCTCATCTGAAAAATGAGATAAGGAAAGAAATGGCAAATCAATCCAATATTTTTGTCAAGTAAACAACAGACAGCATCACAAAGATTCAGAAACATTTGAACAACAATAAACTATTCATAAAATAGCATGTTACATTCTATAGGATATATAAAGTTGAATATAACTATCAGATTATAATTTCCAACAGGACAGGGATTATTTGATTTTTGCATTTCATTCAGTCCTTATTAGTGGGTACTTAATAATTCTTATAGATTCACACTACTCTCATGAGTATCTTGATTCCATGTTAAACTTTATGCCATTCTATGTAAAATTTCACTTATATGTTCCCAGTGCAATCACATTAGTTTCTTTAAGACCCTCCTTTTCCCCTCTTCCTCCTCAGATCTATTTATGTGTATATTGTCAAAATTCTATTCTTTAGAATCTCTTTCCTCCAAAATTCTTTGAGAAAACTTCTCTTATAATTTATTATATCATGTTCCCCTCTTATATCCACTTTGTGAAATTACTGAATGTAATTGGGCCAAAATTTAAGATAGATGTCAGACTGTGCTAAACATTCATTTAATTAATTACTGATTACAAACTCTGAAGTAGCATGTTCATTTCTTCCCCAAGGTTACCAGGGAAAATAAATCTCTAAACTTGCAATGGGAGACAGTGAGAAAATATGACTCAGTTCACAAAATCCAATATACATGCAACTTTCCAATGACAAGTCTATTAAAAGAAGGTAGACGAGTTATTTTTCTACATGACTTTGTAAAGGATTCTTTTCATATTCAGTTTCATAGAGTATAATTGAATTAGCCAATTGTAATCCAAAAGAGAGCCAAGTAACCAATTCTTTCTGAAAAGAAAAGTGTTTTCTCTACAGATGGCCAATTGTCAGCATCAAAAATCTCTTTCAAATATGATTTCAATTTTTTTCACCCAAGTAAAGTTCTTTATTTTGACAGCAAAATTTGAAATTTTATATTATATATTATATTATATTATATTATATTATATTATATTATATTATATTATGTGTGTGTATGTATATATATATATATATATATATATATATATATATATATCCATAATGGCACATTAAGTTTAAGGTAAGAGGAGATTTATAAAGCACCCCTTGGTTATTAACAAAATGCTAAGTTTTTAACATTCATCTAAGCAATTAAAAATTCTGCTGCATTTTAGCAAATGGTTATTCCGCACATGATATTGTACATAAACAGATAAAATGGGAAAGAAGATTTGGGAAATATCATCTTAGAATGAAATAGTTTAATGGATCATATAAGTGTTATAAGAGAAAGGAAGTTTAGAAGAGAAAGGAGGGTTTTTATTTTGTTTTATTCTTTAAAATTCAATTGCTAAGCTCTGAACATGTATGTTTTGTAATATTTGGAGGGCCTTGGGCAGATGTTCCAAATTTCAGAAACTATGATTTCTTCAAAGCCACAGAAGATTAGATTCATGCTTTGATTTTATAGCATTTTGATGTGGACTTGGCCAAAAACAAGTTTCCTGTGCTAATTTCCTTTAACTTTATGTAATTAGTCACTGTTTTTAATTATAGAACAGGATCTAATTGTCTACTGACCATTGAACTACTCTTTTTATAATGGGAGATTTTTTACTTTCATATGTACTACATTATTGTCTACCTTTTCACTTTTCCAGCTGTCTACTTTCCTCTTTATAATTCTTTCAGTCCCTCTCACACACCCCTTTTCTTTTGTGGGGCCTGCAATGAAGGTCCTTTCCCTTCCAGCTGGCAAGGCATTAAGAGGGTCTGAAAAGGGGTGTACAGGAGTGAGTTACACTCTCCCTGGGGACCAATTACATTTGAAATACTCCTGATCTGCCCTGATCAGGGAGTGGGTCCTCCCTTCACAGCACATTGTGCTATCCCTGTGCCACCTGATCAACCCTGGTTCTTGCCTTTATTTAAATTAGGGTGCCACCAATCTTGGATCCATGTCAGGGCCTTTAGGTAACACTGGGGAATAAATTAGCATCCTGCTGTTGTTTCCAAGCCACATGGACAACGTTATTAGACGCTCATCAGAAATAAAG
Organism: Antechinus flavipes; assembly: GCF_016432865.1. NCBI lineage: Eukaryota > Metazoa > Chordata > Mammalia > Dasyuromorphia > Dasyuridae > Antechinus > Antechinus flavipes. Next base: position 182,479,499 of record NC_067398.1, read on the forward strand.
GGAGCAGTTACAAAAATCTCAAGAAGAAAGGATTCAGAAGAATGTCATGAAATTCTATGATATTATACAGTTTTTAATGAAATGAAGAATGTAGCAACTATTTTTGTTTCCTTTTGGAAGATAAAGTGATTGTGGGGATATTGTTTTTGCTCCTGCAAGGGTTTTTTATTCTTATCATGTGTCTTGGTGATATGTTAATGTTGTTAGTGTATTCTCTGGAATTTTCAAATTCTACAAAAAAAAAAAAAAAAAAAAAAAAAAAGTAAGGTATATTAAGTATATCATAGTATTTCAGCTGGCTCATAATTCAAATTATCAATATTGGTGGATAGAAATGATTCAACTGGAATAAGAAAAACACTTGCCCAAGAAAACAATCCTCAGAAATTGTAGAATATTAGAAAATGACTAATACGCAACTTAGTAGGTATCCAAGAAACTGATTCTAAGTAAGAGCTCTGCTAGAAAATATATGTCACAAAACTCAAAGCAGTGCATTTTTATAGCATTTTGGAAAGCATGGAGAGAGAGAGACTGCATTTATTGAGGTCAAATCTTGGCAGGGCTACATATGATGAAATCACTTTTATTTTACAGCTAAAAAATTATATAACCTAGTTGAGGTTTTATTGCTTTCAGTCTGAGTTGCTGTGTTTGTTGTTGTTGTTATTTACTTTTTTTTTTAAGTAATTTGTGATATTGGTATTGAAATTGTGCTGTGAATTCCCACAATAACTTTCATGGTCATTCCCATTCAGGGTACACTTCTTTCATGTAATTATATCCCTCAATATGTCAGACATTTTATTTTGTTCTTTTGTAACCTTGTGTTAGAGAGTCTGAAAAGAAAATGAAAGGAGAAAAAAAGAGAAATAAGAATCTTGTGAATATTCAGGACAATTTTTCAGTTTGAGCAATAAAAAAGAGTATTTCATACACAATATGCTATGTCATTCTTCTCTTGGAGAATCTATATGTATATGAAAACTGCAATAATTATCAGACTAGAAGTATTTTACTGTTTTTTAATAAAGAGTGAGGCCAAATCAACAAATGAATGTTGATATACTCTTTGACAAAAAGGCAATGTAATTTTAAAGAAATATTTTATTGATGGTTTTTGGCTTTTACCCAAGACATTTCCCACTGTAGATACCAAAACTTATAACTGTTGAGAAAAGTTGCTTTCAAGAAAGTTAGTCAAATTTATCCTTCATTAAGTGTTTTTTAATATGTTTAGTTCCATCACTGATATACTGTGTTTCTTTTGTAAGTAAAGCAATATGTTATCCACAAATAAGGATAATTTCACTCATATTATTTTTATAATTAGCATTCCTAAAATTAATTCTATGCACTGTATATCTCTGCTTTATCCCTGTATTTGTTGGGAAGACATCAACTGTTTATCCATTACAAATAATGTTAATTGTTATTTTAATTCAATTTTTAGATTGTGCTTTTAATAATATTTCCTCTTCTTTTTTCTATTTCATTTAAAAAAAATTAAATACAAAATAAAAAAAGCAAAACAGAAAATTAAAATTAAAAAATCAAAAAAAAAAGTCACATGCCCAGCAGAACATCAGGGAAGATTCAAAATATGTAACCATAAATTTCCATTTGAAGAAAACTTATGTAATAAAGAATATATTTATGATTGTTCATCTTTTCTTTGATTCCTTCTAGGTTAATAATTTGTTCTGTGCTGTGCACTTTTTTACTTTATTCTTACCATTCCTTTTGTCCCCCCATTTTCACCCAGTAGGCTGAAGTTAAGTGCCAGTATACATGCATGCATGCATTCACACACATACATATATACATATATTTACATTACATAATACATATATCTATAAGCATGTATACACACACATATACATAAGCATTTCTACATGTGTAGAAATGCATCTAAAACAATAATAATATTATTGGCATGTAATATAGACTTCTGTCTTGATTGAATCTCTAAGTTTGATTTTGTCTGAGATCAATGATTATTAGCCTACTTATTTGTTCTAATTAATTCTACCCTGATCCTTGTTATAGTGTTTAAATTTATCTCTCATTTCCTTTCCCTGCTAATTCTTCTACTTTAATTCTAGTTCTTGACTTGCTATTGCTTAACCTCTTCCCATTCATGAATTCCTCCTTATCTTGTGTTTCCACCATTTCCCTCCCTCTTGATTCCTTTACCATTAATTTACATACTTTGTCTCACTGCCATAAACTTACTCATTCTTCTGTTCCCCACCTTATCCTATTCCCTCTCCCTTATTTCTTTGTAGATTTTGGAAGGTAATATTCCCTTCATGGTATATACAAATGTATTTATATGATAAATAAATAAATAAACAAATAAATAAGTAAATACATGAATAAATACATAAATACATAAGTAGATAGATAGATAGATGTGTGTATGTATGTACAAATGTTTTGTTCAATATATAGAACATTCCACATATAAGTAGGTTTTCAGAACTACCAGCCCTCCTCCCCCTAATAATGCCTCTGTGTTGATTTTTATTCTGTATCTCATTCATATAATATAATTAATATTTTTGCTTTTTCCTATAGTTTTGCTTTTTAGAGGCAGATCATATTTACATCTGCTCTAATTTTTCTTTTGAGCTACTCAGTTACACACTACTCAATTATAACAATCAAACATATGGTATATATTTTCATGTAAAATACATAAAAAATTTGTCCTTGTTGAATCTTTAAATTAATCTTTATGCTGTCTCTTTTGTTAAATTTTCTATTAAGTTCAGATTTGGTGAGATAAAGTTGGGAAAATCTGCAATGTTTTTTAATATCTTTTTTGTTGTTGTTCAATATTATGATTACTTTTGTTGAATATGATATTTTTAGCCAGGGGCCTAATTTTTTTTTTTTATTATTGATAAATGTTGTTCCAGGATCTGTGGTTTTTTATTGTAGATGCTAATAAATTCTATACAAATTTAATTGTAATTCCAGCTTATTTGAATTTTTTTCCGTTTTTGTTTTGTTTAGGATTTTTGTTTCTTGTAGAATGTTCTCTTTGATGTGGGAATTTTGAATTTTGGCAATAATAATTCTATGTGTTTTCCATGTAGGATTTCTTTGAGGTGGTGACTCATGGATTTCTATTTCTATTTCTGCTTTTCCCCCAGGACACATTTTTGTTGACTGTTCTTGCATTATTGTGTCAAGGTTCTTTTTATCTTTAATGTGGAGTGCCATACCCTTTATGATTTATATGTAGTGTTGTCTATTTAACCCATTTCCGATGTGAGTAGATTTTCAGAACTACATGCTGTCCTCCCCCCACTAATGCCTGTGTCTATTCTCCATCTACACTTCATTTGTATAACATAATTACTATTTTTACCTTAATTCTGCACCATTGTTGATGTCAATCTTAAATATATATTATTCGTTTCCTGTGTTAAAATATATATATATATATACAATTTGTGCATATTGAGTTGCTTAAGATTTGTCTTTGATTTTGGCTCTTATATCTTTTCCATTGAGTTCAGGTTTTATTATTATTAAGTCCTGAAAATCTCCATGTTTGAGAAAATGACCATTCTTTCTTGTATTCAACATATATAGATATAGATAATTTTGATGGCTATGATATTTTTGGCTGCAGGCCTAGTTCTTTTGATTGTCAGTAGACATGATTCCAGGATCTGTGGTCTTTTGTTGTGACTGCTAATAAATCTTGCACAATTTTAATTGTAGCTCCAGCATATTTGAATAGGCTTTTTTTTTTCTTGTTTCTTGCAAAATTTTCTATTTGGTCTTGGATCACTCTGATCTCTTTGATCTTTCAAAATTTGGCAATAATGTTCCTGTGTGTTTTCCACATAGGATCTTGTTGAAGTGATAATTGGTGGATTCTTTCTATTTCTACTTTCCCCTCATGTTCTATCACTCCAGGACAATTTTCTTGGATTATTTCTTGCATTATTGTGTCAAGGTCCTTTTTTTAGTTAGAACTGTCAGGTACTTCTATTCTTCTTATATTTTCTTAAATATATTTCTTGTATTTTCATATATTTCTTAATCTGTTCTCCAGATTTCTTGTTTTCCTTATACAATGTTTCTCATTCTGTTCTTTTTTTTCATTCTTTATAATCTGTTTTGTAGGGACTTCCGGCCAAGATGGTGGAGTGGAGGCACATAGCTGTGTAAGCTCCTTGTTTTCTCTCACTATCCATTCCATTACAAGCCTCTGAATTAATGCTTGACTGAAAGAAAGAAAATAAAAAACACAAATAGTTATCAAGAGAAGACATCCTTGAGATTCACCAAGAAGGGTCTGTTTTTGCGCCAGGGTGGGGACGGTTTTAGATCAGGCACAGGCTGAGGGCAGACAGCTGAGAGCACGGCAGGCAGCTCACAGCCGAGCAGATCGGAGAGGGGGTGGGGTGTGATCGCAGCAGTCTCTGCGGGGAGAGCTTTGCTACAGGATTGGATACTTTGCCCTGGCAGCTAGCCAGCAGCCCAGCAGAGAAGCTAAAAACACCGGGGGGTGAAAAATACAACCCCAAACAGCTGGAGTCTCTCAGGACCTGGCCACCCCTCCCCCACAGTGTCTCAGCACGCTCTCAGAGTCTCAGAGGACAGGTGCAGCACAGTCCTACTAGTGTCTTGCTGCTGCCCCTAGTCTGTAGAAGAAACTTGGTAACACCACCTAGCCCCTCCCCTCAAAAAAGCAGACTCCATTTAGGGGTTGTTTCTTTTTTTCTTTTTGCCAGTTTGTCTTTGATTCTTCTCTGACAAAATGAGCAAAAAATTGAAGAGGACTTTAACCCTTGATAGCCTCTATACAGATAGAGAGCAGACTCTAAACCCTGAGGAGACTAAAAACAGACAGTCTCCAGGTGAATCCCCAAAGGAGGAGATCATCTGTTCCTCAGCACAGATGAACCTCATAGAAGTAATTAAAAAGGCTCTCACAAGGGAGCTAGAAGAAAAATGGGAAAAGGAGAGGGAGGCTTGGCAAGAGAGTCTGGAGAAGTCATCCCACTCATTTAAAGACAGAGTGAATAAAGAAATAAAATCCTTGAAAAATAGGATTAGTGAACTGGAAACAGAAAACAGCTCTCTAAAAAACAAAATTGGCGAAATGGAAAAAAATTCCACAGAACAAAAGAACTCAATTGGACAATTAGAAAAAGATATTTAAAAAGTGAGTGAAGAAAATACTTCATTGAAAATCAGAATTGAACAATTGGAATTGAATGACTTCGAGGAGACAAGAAGAATCAGTTAAGCAAATCCAAAAAAATCAAACAATGGAAAAGAATGTGAAATACCTTCTGGGGAAAACAACAGACCTGGAAAATAGATCCAGGAGAGACAATCTGAGAATCATTGGACTCCCAGAAAAACATGATGAAAAAAAGAGCCTGGACACTATTTTCCAGGAAATTATCAAAGATAACTGCCCAGATGTCATAGAAACAGAGGGTAAAATAGACATTGAAAGAATTCATCGATCACCCACTTAAAGGGATCCTAAAATCAAAACACCAAGGAATATAGTGGCCAAATGCCAGAACCCTCAGACGAAGGAAAAAATACTGCAAGCGGCTAGAAAAACCCAATTCAAGTATCAAGGAGCCACAATAAGGATCACCCAGGATCTAGCAGCATCCACATTAAAGGATCGAAGGGAATATGATAGTCTGAAAGGCTAAGGAACTTGGTATGCAACGAAAAATAACTTACCCAGCTGGAATGAGCATCTTTTTCCAGGGAAGAAGATGGACATTCAACGAAGTAAGCAAATTTCACCTATTTTTGATGAAAAAAACAGAATTTAACAAAAAGTTTGATCTACAAATATAGAACTCAAGAGAAATCTAAAAAGGTAAAGATTAATCTTGGGAACTATATTTCGGCTATAAAGATGTATAAAGAATACATGTATATCTTGTTCTAGAAACTAGATGTGTTGTACCAGAAAAAGGGTAAAGTGGGGGTATTACATTTCATGAAAAGGCAAAGGAAATCTATTATATCTGAGAGAAAGAATGGAGGGGGATGAATATAGTAGGTATTTTACTGCCTTCAGAATTGGCTTTAAGAGAAAAATTTTAGACATATTCAATTTATGATGAAACTTCTCCCACCTCATTGAAAAGTGAGAAGGGAAAAGTGAAAAGGGAAGGAATAAGCTAAGCGGAAGGGAATACAGAAACTGGGAGGGAAAGGGGTAAAATAGGGGGAGGAAATCTAAGGCAGGGGGAGAGATACTAAAAAGGGAAGGTTGTGAGAAGCAAGTGGTGCTCACAAGCTTACTACTGGGAAGGGGGGTAAAGGGGAAAGAAGGGAGAAAAGCATAAACAGGGGTTAACAAGATGTCAAGTAATACAGAATGGGTCATTTTAACCATAAATGTGAACAGGGTAAACTCCCCCATAAAGAGGAAGCAGTTAGCAGAATGGATTAAAAGCCAGAATCCTACAATATGTTGTTTACAGGAAACACACCTGAAGCGGGGAGATACATGCAGGTTAAAGGTAAAAGGTTGGAGCAAAATCTACTATGCTTCAGGTGAAGTCAAAAAAGCAGGGGTAGCCATCCTGATCTCAGATCAAGCTAAAGCAAAAATTGATCTAATTAAAAGAGATAAGGAAGGGCACTATATCTTGCTAAAGGGTAGTATGGATAATGAAGCAATATCACTATTAAACATATATGCACCAAGTGGTGTAGCATCTAATTTCTTAAAAGAGAAATTAAGAGAGCTGCAAGAAGAAATAGACAGTAAAACTATAATAGTGGGAGATCTTAACCTTGCACTCTCAGAATTAGATAAATCAAACCACAAAATAAATAAGAAAGAAGTCAAAGAGATAAATAGAATACTAGAAAAGTTAGATATGATAGATCTCTGGAGAAAATGTAATGGAGACAGAAAGGAGTACACTTTCTTTTCAGCAGTTCATGGAACCTATACAAAAATTGACCATATATTAGAACATAAAAACCTCAAACTCAAATGCAGTAAGGCAGAAATAGTAAATGCATCCTTTTCAGACCATGATGCAATGAAAATTACATTCAACAAAAAGCCAGGGGAAAGTAGACCAAAAAATAATTGGAAACTAAATAATCTCATACTAAAGAATGATTGGGTGAAACAGCAAATCATAAACATAATTAACAATTTCACCCAAGAAAACAATAATAATGAGACATCATACCAAAATGTATGGGATACAGCCAAAGCGGTAATAAGGGGAAATTTCATATCTCTAGAGGCCTATTTGCATAATATAGAGAAAGAGAAGCTCAATGAATTGGGCTTGCAATTAAAAATGCTAGAAAAGGAACAAATTAAAAACCCCCAGTCAAATACTAAACTTGAAATTCTAAAAATAAAAGGAGAGATCAATAAAATTGAAAGTAAAAAAACTATTGAATTAATTAATAAAACTAAGAGTTGGTTCTATGAAAAAACCAACAAAATAGACAAACCCTTAGTAAATCTGATTTAAAAAAGGAAACAGGAAAATCAAATTGTTAGTCTTAAAAATGAAAAGGGAGAACTCGCCACAAAGAAGAGGAAATTAGAGCAATAATTAGGAGTTACTTTGACCAACTTTATGCCAATAAATTTGACAACTTAAATGAAATAGAAGAATACCTCCAAAAATACAGCTTGCCCAAACTAACAGAGGAAGAAGTAAATATCCTAAACAGTCCCATCTCAGAAAAAGAAATAGAACAAACTATCAATCAACTCCCTAAGAAAAAATCCCCAGGACCAGATGGATTTACATGTGAATTCTACCAAACATTTAAAGAACAATTAACTCCAATGCTAAATAAACTATTTGAAAAAATAGGGATTGAAGGGCTCCTACCAAATTCCTTTTATGACACAGACATGGTACTGATACCTAAACCAGGTAGGCTGAAAACAGAGAAAGAAAATTATAGACCAATCTCCCTAATGAATATTGATGCTAAAATCTTAAATAAAATATTAGCAAAAAGATTACAGAAAATCGTCACCAGGATAATACACTATGACCAAGTAGGATTTATACCAGGAATGCAGGGCTGGTTCAATATTAGGAAAACTATTAGCATAATTGACTATATCAATAACCAAACAAACAAAAACCATATGATCATCTCAATAGATGCAGAAAAAGCATTTGATAAAATTCAACATCCATTCCTAATAAAAACACTTGAGAGCATAGGAATAAATGGACTTTTCCCATAGTCAGGAGCATATATTTAAAACCACCAGTAAGCATCATATGTAATGGGGAAAAGCTGGAACCTTTCCCAGTAAAATCTGGAGTGAAGCAAGGTTGCCCACTATCACCATTATTATTCAATATCATATTAGAAACACTAGCCTCTGCAATAAGAGTCAAGAAAGATATTAAAGGAATTAGAGTAGGCAATGAGGAAACCAAACTATCATTTTTTGCAGATGATATGATGGTATACCTAGAGAACCCCAGAGATTCTACTAAAAAGCTATTAGAAATAATTCATAATTTTAGCAAAGTAGCTGGATGCAAAATAAATCCCCATAAATCCTCAGCATTTTTATACAGCACCAACAAAATCCAACAGCAAGAGATACAAAAAGAAATCCCATTCAGAATAACTGTTGATAGCCTAAAATATTTGGGAATCTATCTACCAAAAGAAAGTCAGGAATTATATGAGCAAAATTACAAAAAAGTTTCCACACAAAGTCAGATTTAAATAATTGGAAAAATATTAAGTGCTCTTGGATAGGCCGAGCGAATATAATAAAGATGACAATACTCCCTAAACTAATCTATTTATTTAGTGCTATACCAATCAGACTTCCAAGAAAATATTTTAATGATCTAGAAAAAATAACAACAAAATTCATATGAAACAATAAAAAGTCGAGAATCTCAAGGGAATTAATGAAAAAAAAAATCAAATGAAGGTGGCCTAGCTGTACCTGATCTAAAATTATAGTATAAAGCAGCAGTCACCAAAACCATTTGGTATTGGCTAAGAAATAGATTAGTGGATCAGTGGAAAAGGTTAGGTTCACAAGACAGAATAGTCAACTATAGCAATCTAGTGTTTGACAAACCCAAAGATCCTAACTTTTGGGATAAGAATTCATTATTTGATAAAAACTGCTGGGATAATTGGAAATTAGTATGGCAGAAATTAGGCATGGACCCACACTTAACACCATATACCAAGATAAGATCAAAATGGGTCCATGACCTAGGCATAAAGAACGAGATTATAAATAAATTAGAGGAACATAGGATAGTTTATCTCTCAGACTTGTGGAGGAGAAAGAAATTTGTGACCAAAGATGAACTAGAGACCATTACTGATCACAAAATAGAAAATTTTGATTATATCAAATTAAAAAGCCTTTGTACAAACAAAACTAATGAGAACAAGATTAGAAGGGAAGCAACAAACTGGGAAAACATCTTCACAGGTAAAGGTTCTGATAAAGGCCTCATTTCCAAAATATATAGAGAACTAACTCAAATTTATAAGAAATCAAGCCATTCTCCAATTGATAAATGGTCAAAGGATATGAACAGACAATTTTCAGAGGATGAAATTGAAACTATTACCACTCATATGAAAATATGCTCCAAATCATTATTGATCAGAGAAATGCAAATTAAGACAACTCTGAGATACCACTACACACCTGTCAGATTGGCTAAGATGACAGGAAAAAATAATGATGAATGTTGGAGGGCATGCGGGAAAACTGGGATACTGGTGCATTGTTGGTGGAGTTGTGAACAAATCCAACCATTCTGGAGAGCAATCTGGAATTATGCCCACAAAGTAATCAAACTGTGCATACCCTTTGATCCAGCAGTGTTTCTATTGGGCTTATATCCCAAAGAAATACTAAAGAAGGGTAAGGGACCTGTATGTGCCAAAATGTTTGTGGCAGCCCTGTTTGTAGTGGCTAGAAAATGGAAATTGAATGGATGCCCATCAATTGGAGAATGGCTGGGTAAATTGTGGTATATGAATGGTATGGAATATTATTGTTCTGTAAGAAATGACCAGCAGGATGAATACAAAGAGGCTTGGAGAGACTTACATGAACTGATGCTAAGTGAAATGAGCAGAACCAGGAGATCATTATAGACTTCGACAACGATATTGTATGAGGATGTATTCTGATGGAAGTGGACTTCTTTGACAAAGAGACCTAACTCAGTTTCAATTGATAAATGATGGACAGAAGCAGCTACACCCAAAGAAAGAACACTGGGAAACGAATGTGAACTATTTGCATTTTTGTTTTTCTTCCCGGGTTATTTTTACCTTCTGAATCCAATTCTCCCTGTATAACAAGAGAACTGTTCGGTTCTGCAAACATATATTGTATCTAGAATATAATGTAACCTATTTAACATGTATAGGACTGCTTGCCATCTGGGAGAGGGGGTGGAGGGAGGGAAGGGAAAAATTGGAACAGAAGCGAGTGCAAGGGATAATGTTGTAAAAAATTACCCTGGCACAGGTTCTGTCAATATAAAGTTATTATAAAATAAAATAAAATATTAAAAAAATAATAAAAACAAAAACAAAACAAACAAACAAATAAATAAATAAATAATAAAAATAAAAGACCTGGGTTCAAATTTCCCTGTGCCATCTACTTGTTTTTGGGCATGTCATTTAACCTCTATGCTCCTTAGCTGCTTCTTCCCTTTGTTGGGGATAATAAACACGAATTAAGGAGAATTATTTTAATAGTTCAATTGAGAAATTGTGAAAATTCTTTGTATCACACTATAAAAATATAAGTTAATAACACAAAACCACATCCATTTACTAATACATCCTCAGCTTTTACATGGTTAATAATAAAATTTTTAAAATAAAAATAATAATAATAATAATCCATATTTTCATCTGAGACTCTGTATCTCCTTTTCTGATTGGTTAACTTTTTTCATAATATTATTTTTTCTTGGATGGTTTTTATTATTCTTTTCGTTTTTTCTCAACATCTTTCATTTGATTTTTAAATTCTTCTGTAAATTCTTCTATGAATTCTCTCTGGACAGGGAGCTATTTCACATTAATCTTTGAGGTAGAAGCTTTTTTTTTACTTGAGTATCCTCTGAAGATGATTTTTTTTCATAGTCTTATTTTTCTTGGAAGGTCCTTTTGTAAAGTTTTTTTTTTTTTCCCTCAGTCTCTCTCATTTGACTTTTGAAGTCTTCATTTGAATTCTTCTATAAATGCTTTCTGGGCAGGTACCATTTATTGTTACTCTTTTGGTAAAAAATATTTTTTTTTACTTTGCTGTTCTCCTCTTAAGATGAATCCTGGTCTTCCTTACTGTCATACCAAGCTTCTATGGTAAAGTTCTTTCTTCTTTGGCTGCTCTTTGTTTGTTTAATGAGAATTATTAGTGTAAGCACTGGAATATTCTCTAGCTTCACTTCAGCTCTTTTTTCTGACTTGGAACCCCAAATCAAAAGCTCCACTCTCCTGCACATATCAGTAGCCAGCAGTATCTCTGCCTTAATGTTTCTGCATTCAACAGGTGTGCTTGTTTCTTCTTGAGTAAAACAGCATCTCATCAGCATAGCTGGGCCTAGTCTTCCTTATCAGCAGATAGTATTAAAGAATCCTTCTAAGACTTTGGTTTTTGAAGGGTTTAGAGCATAAAATTGTCCCATATTTTATAAAACTCTTTTTCTTTGTCTGTTGACAATAAGATGGTTTCTGCAGTTTTTTGGTTGCTTTTATTTTTTATATGATTACTAATGCTTATTATTTTCCTAAAGTTGAATCATCCTTGTATCACTGGAAAAATACAACATGATCATTATGAGTGTTTATACACATTCACACATACATATATGATATGAGTCTATTTTTAATGTGTTAACAATATTACATAGATAATAATTACTTAAATGATTAGATTTTTGCTCTTAATCACTAATGATCACAGAAATACAAATTTAAACAACTCTGAGGAACCAGTCACACATATCAGATTGGCAAAGACGACAGAAAAAGATAATGAATTTTGGACAGTGTATGCAAAAACTGGGACATTGATGCATTGTTGATGGAGTTATGAACTGATCCAGCCATTGTGGAGAGCAATTTGTAACTACAAACAAAAGGCTCTAAAACTTTGAACCTTTGACCAGCAGTCTCACTACTAGGTCTGTTTCTCAAAGTGATCATAAAAGAAGGGAAAAAAAGACCCATTTGTACCAAAATGTTTGTAGCAACTTTTTTTGTGATGGCAAGGAATTGATAATTGAGTAGATGCCCATCAGTTAGAGAATGATTAAATAAGTTATTGAATATGAATGCAATTGAATATTATTGTTTGATAATAAATGATGAGCAGGCTAATTTCAGAAAAGCCTAGAAAAACTTAGATGAACTGATGCTAAGTGAAGCAAGCAAAATCAAGAGAACATTATATAAGTAATAGCAAGATTATGTGATTATCAAGTATGATAGACTTAGCCCTGCATAACAAAACAGTGATCCAATATAATTCTAAGAGACTTAGGATAGAAAATGTCATCCACAACCAGAAGAGAAAACTATGGAGATTGAATGTCATGGTTTTTTCGTTTTTGTTCTGAATTGTCCTTCAAAACATGACTAATACGGAAATATATTTAGAATGATTGCACTTGTATAATCTACATCAGTAATAAAGGAAAGGAAAAAAGAAAATTTTTAGAATCTTAGAAATCTTAGAAAATCTTAGAAATCTTAGAATCTTAGAAAAATGAATATTGAAAACTATAAAACAATATTTACATGTAATTGGAAAAATAAGAAAAAAGTCAAAAAGATTGAAATAGTTTTTTTTTTTTTACATTATTCACCTACAAAAATTGTTCTTTATTCATTCAATACTATTCACTTGTAATATTGTCTGGACCAGTTATCCCCCTTTAATAGGTTTTTTAACTTACTGTATTAGTTTTTCTGATACTAGATTGTTTAGTAACAATTTTTTGTAAGTTTACATATTTAGTGTTTTTATATATATAGAAAAATGTTCAATTTTTCTGGCATATAAATTTGTATGAGAAATAGCATGATATTTAAGATAGAAGACCAATCTTAGAATTAAGATAAACTCAGCTGACATCCTGTCTCCGTAGATTTGTGAGGAAGAAGAAGAAGAAGGAGAAAGAGGAGGAGGAGGAGGAGGAGGAAGAGGAGGAGGAAGAAGAGAAGGGAAGAAGGAAGGAGGAGAAAGAGAAGGAGGATAATCCATTCCTTTTGATTTTTTTATTTGTTTTCTGTTTATTATGATATGGCATGGAAAGTAGAAATAATTCTATGTTCCATGTCATGGAACCCAGAACCCAGCATTATTCATTTGTCCTCATGTTCATCTCTCATTCCTTCTACAACTAGCACAGTCTACCTCCACACCTAAATCCTCCTGCCCAAAAACACTAGGGCCCCTTGAACCTACATATTCATAGGGTAAGACATTGTGCTAAAAATATAACTCTTATTCTAAAAGTGAAGTCTCCAGAGGGATACTCTTTCCACAAAAAACAAACAAATAAACAAAAACCACATAAGATTTTTATGTCATCCCCACTCATGTGAATATTCCCAAAGACCCTTCCTTCTTCCTTCTCCTCTCCTTTCCAATTGATCCCTTTACTCAAATTCTTTTGGCATGGGAACAAAATGTATGTGTATGTTGTTGTGTATGCATATGCGTATATTTTTTATTATAGCTTTCATTTACAAGATATATGCATAGGTAATTTTTCAGCATTGACAATTGCAAAACCTTCTGTTCTTACTTTTCACCTCCTTCCCCACACTGTCTCCCCCAGATGGCAGTAGAACAATACATGTTAAATATGTTAAAGTATATGTTAAATACAATATATGTATACATATCCATACAGGTATTTTGAATATGTAGGTATTATAAAAATAAATAAGAGGAATTCAAGGAAATACAGAAGTATTTATAGAATATGATAAAAGTAAGATTAATAGAAAAGCATGCACATTAAATCCAACTATACAGCAAAAGTAAAAAGCAAAGAACAAAAGTATTTTTTTCTGTTGGTTAATATTTTATATTTTAGATGTAGGGGGCGGGGCCAAGATGGCAGAAAAAACACACGTTTCTCTCTGACCTTCTCTACAAACTTCACAATAATTATGAAATCCAGACTCTGAATTAGCTCTGAAACAGCAGAACCCACAAATATTGAGAGTATAACAAATTACCAGCAGAAGATATTTTTGTAGATCACCAGAAAAGGTCTGTTTCAATTGGAAACAACACAAATTGGAAATTAACACAAACAGAAGACTGCAAACGCCAGTGCAGACAGTACAGAATCCCAGGGCATTGCTGACTCCACCTACATTGCTGATTCCACATACCAGAGATTCTATAGGTAGGAATCTACAGGAATCTACAGCAGTGTTGGCCATCCTACCCTGGTTGCAAGCCAGTAGATCATCAGAGAAATTATAAAACACCCAACACAAACACAAAACATGAATAGTGAAATCCAAAACGCCAGAATCTCAAGAGAACTGGCCATCCCCACCCAGCACCAGGAGGGAATCAGGACTGACCCAACCCAGTTGCGGCTGCTTGGAAAATCCCCGACCTCTAAAGGCAGACCTTATTTTTTTTTAAATGAGTAAAAAAGTAAAGAGGATTCTGACAATAGACAGCTTTTATGGTGAAAGAGAAGGATATATTTCAAACCCTGAGAAGACTAAAGGCAGATTGTCTCCAAATGAAGCCCCAAAAAGGTGATATAATCTTGTCCCCATCACACAAGGATCTCCTAGAAGAAATTTTTTAAAGTATCTTTAAAGAGAGCTAGAAATAAAATGGGAAAAGGAATGAAAAATTTGCAAGAGGTTCTGGAAAAGGCAACACAGAAACTATCTGAAGAAAATTCACTACAAAATAGACTTAGTGAAATGGAAAAAGCATATAACTCATTAAAAGATAAATTTGATAAAATAGAAAAAGAAAGCAACTCTCAGAAAAAACAGAATTTGTGAAACAGAAAAAGAAAATAACTCCTCAAAAAACAGAATTTGTGAAATGGAAAAAAATTCATAGAACAAAACAACTCATTTAAAAATTCAATTGCACAAATACAAAAAGAAGTAAAACAAAATAAAGGAAGAAAATAACTCACTAAAATTAAGAATTGAACAAATGGAAATGAAAGACTCAATGAGACAACAAGAATCAGTCGAGCAAAACCAAAAAAAGAAAAAAGAAAAAAAGAAAAAAATGTAAAATTCCTAATTGGGAAAACAACTGACTTGGAAAATAGATCTAGAAGAGATAAACTAAGAATTACTGGATTCCCTGAAATAAATAATGAAAAAAAGAGCCTAGACACTATCTTTCAGGAAATCATCAAAGAGAATTGTCCAGATATCATAGAAATAAAAGGTAAAATGACCATTGAAAAAATTCACCAAATGCCTCCTGAAAGAGACCCCAAAATTAAAATCCCAAGGAACATTGTGACTAAATTTGAGGACTATTGCACTAAGGAAAAAATATTACAAGCAGCCAAAAAGAAACTATTCAAATATTGAGGAGCTACAATAAGGATTACTCAGGACCTAGCAGCTTCCACTTTAAAGGATCAAAGGGCCTGGAATTTGATATTCCAAAAGGCAAAGGAACTTGAAATGCAGCCAAGAATAAATTGCCCTACTAAACTGGGCATTTTCTTTCAGGGAAGAGGATGGACATTCAATGAAACTGGAGAATTCCATTTCTTTTTGATGAAAAGATCAGAGCTAAACAAAAAAAAAAAATGACCTCCAAATATAGAACTCAAGAGAAGCATAAAAAGCTAAAAAGAAAAAAAAATTTCTTGAGAACTGTATTTCTGTTGTGGGTATACATTGAGAATACATGTATAATCTGATTTTACTGTTATAATATAAAAAAAGAAACTAGAGATGGGAAGGGGATTGTAACAAAAAAACAAAAAAACAAGGGGAAAGTGGGGGTAAAATGAGGGAAATTACATCTCAGGAAGAAGCAAAGAAAACATATTATATATATACATATATATATTTTTTATAATTTATCAAAATCTACTGTAGAACTTGAGGGTCATATTAGTATCTAATTTTGCCTGTTTATTTGATAATTTATTTTGTTGATTCTCTTATGAAATGTATAATTTACAAAAGTAAAAGGAGCTAGAGTCTTTGAAAGGTATAAAAATCCAGAAAAAAAAAGTTAAAAGTAAGTAATGAAACTCTAAGCCATATGTCTTTATTTCAGATTGGTTTCAAAGGTCTTAGACAATATGTGTGCATATGAATATGAATAAAGAGTATAGGTAGATGTTAAGAAAACCAAGACCAAAAGAACATCTTTTTTCCATCAAAATATCCAGATTGTGTGGTACCATTGAGTTTTAGATTAAATTATTTGTATCATTGTCCTATTATCCTATGCCACTTTGGACATATAGACAAAAGCTGAACTTAATTCTGTCCAGAATTATCATATGGATTGTGTCTTATACATTTTTTCCTTATTAAAGCATTTTATTTTCAAAACATATGCATGGAAAATTTTTCAACATTGACCATTGCAAAACCTTGTGTTCCAATTCTCTCCCCAACCTCTTTCCCCAGTCAGCAAGTAATCCAATACATGTTAAACATGATAAAAATATATGATACAGATTTTTCATCTCTTTTTTAAGGCAATAATAGTGCTCTGATATTTTCTGGGTGCTAATGATACAATCCTTTCTTTTTGTACTGGGCAGGTAAGATATAAATGACTAAGATACGAAAGTAAAAGAGAAGCCCTCTTTAAATCTGTGGCCATGTCCCAAAAAAAGTCAGAAAAATGGTAAAGTTCTAAATATTATCCATAAACACTATTTTTCTCTGAGGGCCTTAATAATTATAATGTTGTCAAGACATGAAATTTATTAAAAGCAGTATTTTCAGTCTATAAGTAACCTGGAGAAGTCCTTTATTCCTTACTCCCACACTTTTTTGTACATCAGTTTCATCTTGAATTTCCAAGATCTGAATTAATTGCAGGTGCCTGTTTCCAACAACAGTGTAGTTCTTAAATTACACATGTCAGGGCATCACTTGCATGGTGTCACATCCTGTTAGGTTTCTTCCCTCTGTAAGCTGGCATAACACAGTATGACATGATAGAAAAGCGTTGACATGGTACAAGATGTCAAAAATAAATACAAAGTTTTAGCAGATAATATGGGATAGATATTTTGAGTAATCTAAATTTTTGAGTGATTCTGATTGCCAAAAAATTATCATATTAGTGCTTGAAAAAGCTGATAGTTAAAAGATTTTTCATATGAAAAACTTGACAAGAAAACTTAAATAATAATTTGAGTATTAAAGTTTGATAATTTTCAACTATAACATAAAAATAATTTTTCTCAATATGTATACATGAAAAGTGAAGAGATGAGGGGAAAGTATTTACTGTTAGCTACCATATACTAAGAAATACTTTCCATGTATTATCTATTTTGATCTTCAAAACAATCCTGGGAGGAAGGTGCTGTTATTATATCCATTTTACACATGAGGAAACTGAAGCAAATAGTAAAGTGACTTGCCCAGAGTTACACTGTCAGTAACTATCAAAAGCTTATTTGAACTCAAGTCCTCCTTACTCCAGCCCGTCTTTTATCTATTGCACCACCTAACTGTTTTACATGTATTTTTTGATATATCTACAGTTATATATTTTCCTCAATGAATATGCATATATATATGTCCATTTGGAAGTTCATGGAGCCCCTATTATGGAATAATATCTTTGACATAGACATTAAGGAAAAAAATACAGTGAATCAAACAATTTTTACTCAGAAATAGTTTTTTTTTTTATGGTAAATACATTAAGTAGAAAGATAGATATAAACATAGATAGGCAGATACATATATCTATATATCTGTATCTATCTATAAAGATACACACACACACACATGCATCTGTGTACATACACATACAAATATACAAATACACATGGGATAGCTAGGTGACATAGTGGATTGAATGCCAGTCCTGGAGTCAAAAAGATTCATCTTCATGAATTCAAATCTATCCTCAGACATTTACTAGCTGTGTGACATTGTATGACAGGGAAGTCATCTGACCCTATCTTACTTTCCTGATTCATAAAATGAACTGGAGAAGGAAATGACAAACCCTTCTAGTATCTTCACCAAGAAAACTCTTAAATGGGGCCATGAACAGTCAGACACAACTGAAATGACTGAACAACATTATAAATATATATATAGACTAAATGTAAAGAAAATAATTAGAAATCAGTGTAAAATAGTTAAATACAAAATAGTTTGATAGGCACAGGAGTGGAGATAGGGGAAGACAGTATACAACAGTAGTTGAGAGGATCAGAAAAGACTTCATAAAGTATATGGTACCTTCTATGAAGTAAGAAGAGATTGCATTTTAGAGCAGAGCCAATATAAAGGCAGAAGATGAAGAAAGGAATGACTTATGTGAGGAACAGATAAAAAGCCAGCTTGACTGAAGTGAAAAATATGTGAAGGGGAATAATACGTAATGATTCCAGAAGAATAGATTGAGACCCTGGTGTGAAGGGCTTTAAAAACAGATTTTAGATTGTATTATAGGAGTTACAAAAAACCACTGGAGTTGAGTAGGAGAGTAAGATAGGATCTTCCAGTAATCCTTAATAATTATCTTAGAACATCATAATCATTGAAGAATCAAAGTTGCAAGCAACTCAAATAGAAATGAAAGAAGTATGATAACCAAGCTGAAGCATATTTCTACTGACACCCTACATGCAAAAATTTACATGAAAGGTATTGTTGAAGAAATTTATGATCAGAAAAAGAAATAGGACTGTTGTGTAGATGAAGATACAATAGATAAATGTTCTAAGTGCTGCACTGCTATCTAAAAAATATGTTTAGGAAGTTTTAGAAATATTACATGTATATAGCCAAAAATACTTATATATTTATTTATTCTATGGAACTAAAGAATGAGAAAGAGGAACAAAAAGAGGAGGAGGAAGAAAAGGAGGAGAAAGAGGAAGAGGAAAAGGCAGAAGAAGAAGGAAGGCGGAAGAAAGAAGAAGAAGAAGAAGAAGAAAAAGAAGAAAAAGAAGAAGAGGAGGAGGGGGGGAAGAAGAAGAGGGAAAAGGAAGAAGAAGAGGGGGGAAAGTTTTAAAAATTCTGTTCTATATAATTTATCTTCTTAGAATTCCCAAAAAACTGAGAGGCTAAGTGACTTGCCTAGTATCATGCTGCCAGTATGTGACAGAGGCAAAACTTGAATAATATAAAATCATTGTGAAAGAAATAGAAAGTATTAAGTAAAAAATAGAAGAATAAAACAAAGAGAGACAATTGAATCAGGATTTTGTGAATTATAAAACTCAGTGACCCTTCAAAAATTCTGGTACAAGAAAGACAGAAAAAAAGTCTCGAAATTCTTCTTTAAAACATCCTTTGAAGAAAAAGAGATAATTTTAAAACAGGAAAATTTTATGGAACAAATTTTGCCAGTAGAGAAACTAAAAGGTAAAGCTGAATATAGATTTCTTAAACCGCAAATATATATATATATATATATTGTCTTTCTCAGGAATCTTCTCAGAGCTCCTAGTGAAGAGTGTGGGGAATTGAACTGGGTATGATAGAGAATTAATAAATGGGTAATAGACATTTGAACTAAATAAAATATATAAGTGAGTGGAAACTGTTAGAGGACCTGATTTTGACATTTAAAGTCTCATCAAAGAGAAAGACCTGAAATTCTATTACTAAATTACTATTTAGACATCAATGTAATTATTAATTATATAGTATTGTAGTACAAACTGAATGCTGAAATAATGCTATCAAGTAAAAAAGAAGACTTACCAATCAAAACTGTGATTGAACTAGAGAACTGACTGCAAATATTGGTAGGAAAAGGAATAATACAACTTGAGAGAGAAATAAAAAATGACTCAAATGGGCAGAGGACTACAAATATGGCATAATCAATTCTAAAGGAATGTCTAGAAAATGATGTATCAGAATAGACCTTTAACTTGCACATAATTGTTAGAAGCAAAAGTATTTGAGAAATGAGCAGTGACTCCTAAATTAATTTATTAAAACTTATCTAAACTAATTATTTTTTAAAAACCTCATATATCAATTGAAGATCATTTCTAACCATCAACACTTCTTAACTTTTGGACCTAGAATTGCACTATTCAGCTCTCCCAAAATGTTAGTCTCTCAAAAAAAAAAGATACTTTCTCCATGACATAAGTATTAAATTCTGTTTTATCAGAAATTATTTTCTTTAATCTTTTTCAATGTTGATAGTTGATTCATTTGATTCATTGAATCTTTCACACAGGGCATTGCTAGTCTTTTTTCTCAGTGACATATTCTCACTCCAGTCATGACTGTTAAACCTCTTCAAATGACATTTAAACTGCCACATTCCAAATATTCTATTTCTTTTTAAAGATATAATTATAGTCTCCATACTTGCTGTGGAAGGAACTATTGAAATTAGGATTAGATATAAAAATATCAAGAGGACAGCCTTTGAATCATTGGATACCTCGTCTATGAATGATCTTTGGGGTAATATGGACTGCAATCACCCAATATGAAAAGATGTAGATGGGTTGTGATCTTTATTAATAGAAAGAATACCAATGAGATCACAGATCCGCTGCACTATATATTGAGGAAAGTAATCACTTAGGATAATTTTTGAGAAACATAATTTATATATCCCTGTGAATTTTTAATTTATAACTCCCTATATTAAAAAGAGAATTTTGTTGAATAGTTTGCATAAAGAACAAAATAGTAAAGACAGATTTAATGAATCATTCAGTAAATTGCTCTTTATTAAATCTTCTTTTTGTTTTTAAACATAGTTTATCCAAACACCTGAATTCACATTATTTAAATTAGTTATAACAAAGGAAAAGAACCAATTAAAGAATCCCCTTGACCATACCCTAGTATAAAAGATATAAGTTTATAATGAAAATTGTATGTATAGCTAGGACAGGAAGGGGATTAACTTAGTACATCTATTTTTGTTTTTACAATTTTAATTAATGCTCAACTTTTTTTTTTATTTTAAAGACTGCACTTACACTAATTTTAATTGAATAAATATTCAGTGTTTGTAATTTTGAGGACAATAAAGGCAAGCACATTTAATTTACTTTAATACTTTCTAAAGTAGGTTTCTACAATCATGGCTCATTTCAGATATAATACATTTGTTCTTTATGCATTGATACAAAATATCAAAAGACTGTTTCTAAGGTTTCACTAATAAAGCTGTATAGTAGTCGATTATAATGAGATTCAAGTGAATTAGTGGATTTTGTTTTCTTATTTATTGTACTATTAAGTGAAACAAAAAGTAACAGTTTGATGACAATATCTTTTGATGTATATGTTTTCACAGTGTATGTTATTCATCAAAACCAAAAAAGCAACTCATTAGCAAATTGGTAGGCAACTGTTTGACAAATAAAAATGAAACTAAATAATTGAAACCCATGAGGGCTTTGCTTTAATTTTTTGAGAAATTAAAGATAATGCAGCATAGCCAACATATTCATATCTCTACACCATCCCTCTTCATTTTCCCTCCAGATTCAGAGAAAGAAGGATAAAAGTTCTTCTCTTTCTAAAGTTATACTGTCCTATCACTTGAGCAGTCTTTTAATAATATTAATTCTCTCTTTTTTCCAACATCTTCAACTTCTTTACTAAACTCTCTCATTAAATATTTGAATTCTCTGTGAGATTTAAATTCTCCTTCATGTAGATGTTCCCTCCAATAAGGCAAATATTACATGAATGTGAATAGAATATGAAACCAGTACAGGAGTCCCCACCATAACTAGACCTTCTTCTTTCTTTGTCATATATTTCTTGAATGACATCCCTAACTTTCCTTCTCTTTAATAATTCTTTACTTTTTTTTTTCTTTCTCTGTAGCTCATTAGTAATGTGCTGTAGCCTACTTAAGCCCATGAAACAATATACCTCATTATCCCTTGTATGACTCTCAACATCAATTCTTCAGACACTTTAATACTCCATGAATCACAGTCATAAAGTATCACCACAACAATATTAATGGTGAAAAGACAGATTTTTCTTTTCATGGAAAAATTTTAAGTTTTTCAAAGCACTATAAAATTTTCCAAAGATATTTGAACTTACACTTCTCCTCTTATAAAAATCTAAGCCCAGTTCATTGAACATGCAGATGTATTTGCTTATGATTATCTCTCCATTTTTGTGTCTATCTGTGTGTGGAAAGTATAAATAGATACAGACACATATACCTGTATGTATGTATATATGTGTATGTACATATGTGTGTGTGTATGTGTGTGTATCCTCGATCATTCGCATATCATTATATGCACATATTTATATAGGTATATGTTTCAGAATGAATGTATCATATGTGTATATGTTCCATACATATATATGAATATATCAGAATATATGCATTTGTATATAGTGGAAATAGCTCTGAACTGCCTTGCCAACTAAATATCATAATTTGAACATGTACTTTTTCCATTATGTTAAAAAATTTTATGTGATTAGTTTGAGTCAATTATTGAGTGGTTTGTGTCCTATTTAGGAAATATAGCAGTGTTCTCAGGATTAATGAAATTATTTAATGTCTTCCCCAAAAAGGAACATCTGAAAGACCCTAGTATCTACATGGAATCCCTCTTTCATTTGGGACTGGACATGGTCCATGACAGTAGCAAACACAGTTAATAAACATATATCTCTTTTTTCCTACATTTGAGATTAATTATCAGAGAGATATTGAGCAACGTTATCTCTGCTTTTACAGATTTTTAAAAATCTTCTGTGATTCTCATAGGTACATGGATGCTGCCTTATTGGAGAAGAAGCTATAAAAAATACTTTGTTCTAGGGAATCAGAAAAAAAATTATTGGTATATAATAATTATACTGGGAAATTTTATTCGTAGTACCTTTGAGTTAATAATATGATTCAAAAGATGTCTGAATGCTAGCAAAATTTTTATTTATGAGGTTTTGCCTATGTCCTTCTCTTGTTTTTATCAAAGATGATCTAGTACTCTTTGATGAAGGTTCTTAACCTGGGCGCTTGAATAGATTTCACTCATACTATAAACTTGGATAGGAAAAATGTCTTTATTTTCACTGTTTGTTTTCCTTTGTAATATTTTGTTGTTTTATTTTATGCATTTAAATATATTATCCTAAGACATGATTTATAAATTGCACCCAACACACACAAAAGAGATCCATGATACACATGCAAAAACATTAAGAATTTCTGCACTAGGGGAGTGCAAAGGTAGAAAAGTAGAAATGCAGATTTTATTTATCTATCTATCCATCTATCCATCTATTCATTCATTCATTCATTCATTCAGTTATTTTTTATTTATTTTCTTTTTTGGCAAAAGCAAGCTTTGAAATTTTCCCCCAGATATTTACTCTCTTCCCTTCTTTCAGATGTCTTAAGTCCAGATGCCCAATACCCACCAAGACAGTGTTAACCAAAGTCTTCTTCTGAATGTACTTGGTATCATCAGCTATTTTTCCTTTGTTTGGTGACAATTTTATTTCTCAAGCAGCACAAAGACTGTGAGTATGAATGTAGTACTCCACTTTTATTGATGGAAAAATTTTGCTTTGGAAAAATGTTGGCAGATCTTTTCCATTTTTGTGCTTATTTTTCTCTTTCTAGATTCATCTTTAAATGTCTTTGGGGAAATTTTGTATGTTGGGTTTGATTAAGTTGATTAAACTTTCTTTATCCTTTTTTGTCCCTCTTTATTACTCACAAACTTCTACTATTGTCCCCTTCAAGATTTTATACAATTTTATATTCTCAGCTGTTCTGGGCCAAAACTCTGAACTTGAAATAAGGATTCTTACAAGGTACTAACTAAATAGAATTGATGATATAATGGTTATCTAGTTTAGCATGATGCTTAATAGTTCTCTAAGTATGATAGATTTAATCTTACAACAAATCATGGTTTCCTACTGATATAATGATTGGTTTATACTCAGTGTAGAGCATATAAGTTAGGAGCCTCAGCTACATTGATTCAGAGATTCAGAGAGCTAGAGAAGACAATAAGACTGGAGGCTGAAGCACAAGCCTTTGGACTCAGATTCCATTCATCCCATTTCACACCACCTGATTGGAAGGTTATTCTCCTTAAGTTTCTCCACTGAAACCAAGACTCCAGAAGGCCTTTAAGAAAGCTAGCTGGGCCCTAGGCAAGGAGACAATAAATGATTTGGACTTTAACCCCTGGATACTCTTATGGTGATTACTGAACTGAAATGAAAGAAGGCTCTCAAAGACCCCCAGGAAAACCAAACAAAGGACATTACATTTTGACACTCGGACAGGGACATGAACCCCGGACCCTGAATGTGGCACCAAGGACTTACATCTGTGACTCAAAAATTAGGGTGAGTACAAGAAGGAAACCTTGTAAAGGGCTAAACTAGTGCTTCAGCTAAAATGGGAAAGATGTTTAGAAAGGAGCCTTCTTTTCCAATTCAAGGAAAATATGTTGAAAGCTTAGTTAAATTTATAAAAAACCAAGATTTGATTGTAACTTTGGAGCAGATAATTGAACTTTTCGAATCAGTAGAGTATATATCTCCTTGGTTCTCAAAGGAAAAAGAATTAGATCCAGATGAATGGAAATTAGTAGGAGAGCAACTATGTGAATATTACAATGATAATAAATCTGACTCAATTTCTTTTTTTTTTAATTATTATAGCTTTTTATTTACAAGATATATGCATGGGCAATTTTTCAGCATTGACAATTGCAAAACCTTTTGTTCCAACTTTTCCCCTTCTTCCCCCAACCCTTTACCCCAGATGGCAGGTTGACCAATACATGTTAAATATGTTAAAGTATAAGTTAAATACAATACTAAGTGGAATTGATGAGACAATGATTATCTAGTTTAGTATGGTGCTTAATAGTTTTCTAAGTTCAGTATGATTGGTTTAATCTTAAAACAAATCATGTTTCCTAGTGATATAATGATTGATTTATACTCAGTGTAGAGCATATAAGCTAGGAGGCTCAGCTAGATTGTCAGAGATTCAGAGAGCTGGAGAAGATAAGTGGACTGGAGGCTGAAGCACAATGCCTTGGTCTCAGATTCATTCATCCCATCTCACACCACCTGGGTGGCAGGCTTTCGAGCTCTTTAGTTTCTGAAACTAAGGCTTTTAAAAGCCTAAGGCTTTTAGCTAACCAGGCCCCAGGAAAGGAGACAAGACTTTGAAGGAGATAATAAAGAATTTGGACTTTAACCCGTGGCTACTCTTGTGGTGATTACCAAACTGAAATGAAAGAAGGTTCCCAGAGACCCTCAGGAAAATCAAACAAAGGGCATTATACTCAACTACTTTTACCATTGTCTTTGATCTCAGTTTATCAGACATCAAATTTTTGCAGATAGTGACATTTCCTAGATTCTTTTCATCTCACATTGGCAATCAATTTCATAGATAAAGCTTAAGGTGTTTTTTTTTCTTGTAAATGATGAAAATTTGTCAATTTTTTGATCTATTTCCTATTTGGTTGGTATCAACAATTAGTTTAAATAGGCTAAATTGAAATACCATCTAATATTGTCTCTTTTTTTTATTCTTTCTTCTAGTTCATTATTGTTCATGATCTCTGGTTTAGTATAGTTGCAATCTGTCTATACTCAAAGAATTGATTCAGGCATGAGGAGCACATCACTAATTAGACATCTCATTTCTTAAAAAAAAAAAATCATTTTAATTTTTGATGTTATTTGTTGCTTAACAATTCCACTACTTCCTAACTCTTTTCTAGAAAGATATCTATGCTATATATAAACTAATTTTAAAAATATTTCCTTAATTGCTTCTTTTTCAAATAACTGTAGTATTTTTTACCATTATTTCACCTTTAAACTCTTCAAATAAATTATGTCTCTTGGATTTCTCCCTTGTGTTCATCCCTACTGCCATCATCCTAAGCAGCTGTTTCATTTCCCTTTGGATTACAATATTTTCTTAAATTTGGTTGCAAGCCTCCAATTCTGCCTCAAATGACAATCTATTCTATACATTCTTGCTGAATAACTTTATAAAATTTTCTAAAACACTGGGCTCATTATAAGATTGAAATATTCATTAAATTTCTCTGTTGACAATTAATAGAGCAAATCTATGTGGGTTGCTATGACTTATAAGGTGGCTCTGCTAAAGTACAGATTTATTTCTTACATGGAACTTGAATCATTAATTTCAGGAGCAATAGTATGATTATATTCACTCTCCCTCATATTTTGCATTTTTTAATATAATGCCTTAAATCACTCCTTGCAATAAGAAAGGTTTAAGTATAATATTTTAGAATGATTAAAAGCAGTAAACTTAACTCTGAGCCATAAATCTTAATCAGTTTCTAATTTGAGGACCTAACACAGAACTGGGCACATAGGCATTAAATGTGCCCAGTTCTGTGTTAGGTCCTCAAATTAGAAGCTGATTAAGATTTTTTGGGGTTTTTTGATGGATGAATGAGGGAGTGAAATATTTTAACTGTCTTGGAAATCTGTCATCACTATATAACCTCTATTCTCTGCCATCCTCAGACTTTCTTTTCTTTGGTTTGTTTTGTTTTTAAATTCTTATTGCAAAGTTGGATTTTGACTGAACAGAAGAACACAATGACTTTTAGAATTGAAATAAGCAAAAGGAATCTCTATGCTATAGCATAGCTAGAATAGCATTGCCTTTGGAGTTGAAATAAATTAAAAATCAGTTTACTAGAAAATATCTTATTCTCATTTAATCTCAGCAAAAGCTACTTTATTCTTCATTAAAATCATAGATTTAAAACTGGTAGAAGCCTTAGATATCAATCTAGTTTAATTCTCTCATTTTATATCTGAGGAAATCAAGGCTCAGAATAATATTGGCTCATCTAATCTCACTGGAATAGGAAGTAGCAGAGGGAAGCTTTGCACTCAAATCCTTGTGTCTCAAAGGCAGCCTTCCTTTCATTGTGCCATAGTGATTCTCCCAGATTTATTCTTTTAAACACTGAATGAATGTTACTCTGCACTTCAACTGCTCCAATCTGCCAATAATACAGTTCATTTGTAAATGGACTGGCTTTGACATGAGCACTATTAAATACACAGTGCACAATTCAGCCAAACCCTAGTGGTCTGAAGGAGTTAATGCACTTTCTGTTTAACTGCGATGCTGTCTTTGCAGAAAGATAAATGTTCCATTCTAAGAAATAATGAATCAGATCCTCCCTAGAGTCCAGGTGACTGGGGTATTACTTTGGAGCGGAGGGATGTACATTAATAAATTCACTAGTATCCCAGTGGCCTGAAAGATTGAATCTGCCTCCCTAAGCACCTAACTTACTGCTGAGGAGGGACTCTAGCACAAGGGAGAGTAGAACACATTATTACTTATCTTGTGTTATCATTTTGCAAATTGACTATGTCTTCTCTCACAGAATTCAAGTGTAAACTTCCTTATTCCTGGATTTTTCTCTATGCTACTGTAATGGTATCCCTAATCATATCAAGGGATAGCATCCAGTTGGACTATGTGTAAAAGTAATTATCAAACAGTTCCATGTAAAAATCGTCTAAATACCTTAACTGAGCTAACTTGTAAGTTTCTAGCAACCCACACAGCTCTGGTCTATCAATTACTAATGGAGAAATATAATGAGCATTTGAATGAAATAGAGCTCAAAAGATAAGAAATTGCCTATATTTGGAGTCATTTTACAAACTGCCTGTATCTTGAGAAAATTAGGCTTGCACAGTCTCCCTCCCACCTTACCCTTTTTTGAACTCAGCTTTGAAGTCACAGGGCAGCATCTGATTCATACCACTAATGTCTCTTTGTTCTTGGCTCTACTGTTTTCACAAAAATGCTGTAGGCGGCCCACTAGAATGACTAATTTACTGGAGAAGTTATCAAGTCCACTCACTTGCAACCTATGAAATAAGTCAAGTAAAACAATGGTGCCTGCTAGCACTCTTATGGCTAAAGCTTGTCTGTGAAAACCTATCTTGTGCATCATCCCCAATTTTTAACCACCTCCTACTCCTAATCATTTCATCTTTGAGAGAAGAGAGAGAGAAAGAGTTACACACGAAAGAGAAAGAGAAAAATGTAATAAAGTAAAGGAATTTTTCAGACTCATTTAGCTCAAAAGCAATGCATCAGAAAATTCAATTATTTCACAAGCATTATAATATATTATGTTATTTTGAAATTTGAAATTGCCTTATGTGTGATAGAAGCTTACAAAAGGGTTTGCATGTTGTCACTGATCTTGAATATTTGATATATGCACATACCTAAATCTGTATAATGTTTCTATGTTTACGATCTTAAATTTTTATTAATAATTTTATACTTAAGAACATAAAATATTTCAACATCAATGAGCTTAAATATAAAATGTGAAGATAATAAGATTTGATTCTATGGGAGTTGTGACATTTTCAATCAGCAAGGTAGGATTGAATTAATAAGCCTACTCCTCCCATAGTTGGATTATTCCCTTAAGAGCCTGAGCATGAAATCCTGGTAGTTGCTCTAAGACAAGGTGATGCCAGTATGTTGAATTGCCAATAAATAGCTCTTTCTTCAGGTCTATGTAATGGAGATTTAGCATAAATCACAATTCAGTCTTTTTTCAAAAAAGATACAGTTTTTTATTAAAACATTAATATGAATTTTAGTCAACTTATGAGAGGCAGTATAGCATAATAAAGGAAAAATCTTGGACTTTAAGTAAATAGTGTTGGAATGAGAAAGACGTGGATTCAAATTCCCTTTCTGACACATATTTGATGTGTAACCCTAGGTAAATTACTTAACCTTTTAATTCACCCTGGAAGACCACCCTGATCTGCACTAGTAGAAACAGTCTCCTCACTAGGGGTTCCCTATAAAGATAAAATTCCATGTCTATTGAAAAAATTAATCTGTGTGATTTAAGTAAATTGATATAAAATGAGAAAAAAGCTTGAAGCAAGAATTAAAGAAACATAAAACAGGTCAAAATTGATGTTCCTTTCTATTCCTATTTGAGTTTTAACTAGATTCCAAAAATTTTCTAAGTTGTATGCAATCTTATTAAAAATCTACTTTTATATTTCTCTTGGGATCAAGAATAACTACTGTTGATTGATTCATGCATTATATCACTCAACAAATAATCATTAAACACCTCTGATATGAGAAGGGAAGCAGACAAGCATTTTAGATAACTGTCAGCCTTGAAATCAGACAACCTGAGTCCCAGTTCTGCTTCTGACACAGGGTGATTGACTGTGGACAAATCATTTAACTTCAGAGTGTCACTCTGAATGGCTACTCTTTAAATCATAAGTTACAAATGGGTTGCTATTTTGAGATGGTGGAAAGAATTTCAAAACCAATGGCTTCTTATATTGATGAAATCACAAATCTCGACCCCAAAAATAAAACTGTAAGGCATTCTGCTGAAGACAGGATTTTCTCAATCATATAAACTGTTGGTGTCTCTTTCCAATCCTGACATTTAACAATAATTCAAGGCTGACCATGACAGAATAACTTTTAATTCACTAGTTTCCTTCTACTTAAGTAAGAACTTAGCAATCTTCCCAAACTACCAAAATGATTGACTTATGGCTACATATGAAGCAGAGCATCTTAGAATCAGACTTTTTAAACATCCTGAATACTATAGTTGGGCATTTTTTTCTACCAAGTGAGGCTCTTTTGGATACTGTTGTAGGAACAAACAATCTTTTACTTATCTGTCACACATTCCCCTAAGCAAAAAGCAAGTCTATAAAAAAAAAAATAAAATAGTTAGTTCTCAGACAGCATTACCATGACCTTAGAACTTCCATTTTGGGGGTGCTTCGTCATATCTCTGATATGTGCTCCCATTATGATTTCCAGCTTTCATTCTTCTTAGAAATGCATAATCTTCTTCTTACATCTATTCCCCCATCAACTAGTATGGGTTCTACATTTTCCTCAAAGGATGCATGTTAGAGTTGGAATAACTGGATTAAAATCTTGGATCCACTTATTATTTATGTGACTTTAGTCAAATCATTTCATCATCATCATTATCATCACATTATATAATACTTTAACATTTGCAAAGCAATTTACAAATATTATTTTATTTTATCTTATGAGAACCTTGTAATGCAAATGCTATTATCATGCATATTTTAGATTTAAGGAAACTGGATCTAGTCACATAACTAGTAAATGTCTGAGATTAAATTTGAACTTGAATCTTCTTGGTTTTCCAATGGTCTATCTACTGTTACCAACTTGATACTCTTTTTTGCTTTTCTCCCCTTTATCTACAAAAGAAGGGGATTGATGATAACTAAGCTTCTTTTTAGACTTATATTTTAAAATTTTAGTATAAAAGGAACAAATATTTTCTTTTATAAATTCCTCAGCCACTTTTAAATGTGTTTTAATGTAACTAAATATAAAAGCTTTTAAGAGTTATTGGACATCCAAAAATTGACTTTCCATATGGTATCTGGGAATCCAACATTAGAATCATTATTAGATACTTTAATATTTTAATGGATATGTGATAGCATTAATTTGGTCATTCTTTTCAACATTATAGGTACATACAAACACATAAATTCATTACATGATATACTAAACAACCTATTCTAGTTGTGCTTTTAAATCTTTTTATTTTTTTATTATAGCTTTTTATATACAAAACATATGCATGGATAATTTTTCAACATTGACCCTTGCAAAACATTCTGTTCCAACTTTTCCCCTCCTTCCCCCAAACCCCTCCTCTAGCAGGCAGGTAGTCCCGTACATGTTAAATATGTTAAAATATATGTTAAATGCAATATATATATATATATATATATATATATATTATATATATATATATATAGTTATCTTGTTGCACAGAAAAGATTGGATTTAGAAATAAGGTAAAAATAACCTGAGAAGAAAAAAATGTAAGCAAGCATTACTTGTTTTTAAATCTTGAATGGTCTTTACATGCCCTTAGAAACTCTCCAGAGAAAAGGTTGTGCAGTATGCTAAAGTCCTTCCTCTAAAGTAGGGTTCTTAATTTTTCTTATGTTAAAGATTTCTTCAGCAATTTTGCAGTCTATGGGCTCCATCTTTGAATTTTTTTAAATCCATAAAATAAAACATATAGGATTAAAATAAAACCAATCATATTGAAACATAGATATCCATATTCACAGACCTCAGATAAAGAATCTATATCTATCAACAATTAAATAGATACCTATGCAGTGGAAGAGTCAATTCTAATAGTATTCTTTATTCCATTTCTCCTGCACATTTTATAAGTGGGGAGAAATGCTTGGGGAAATTATAGACATCAGGGAAAAATTATAGAGATTATAGGAATTATAGAAATTATGGACAGCAAGGGGAAAAAAGAGAATTGAGAAAGTTTCACTAACTGCCGATCTATCTTCAGTAATTCCATAATATACTTATAAAAATAATCTACACATATATTGAAAGCATCCGTGATGAAGGTATTAGAAGGTTCACAAACACTATTTACAGCAGTTCAAATCTTTATAATAATATAATTGATAAAGCAGTTCACAGACTACAAGAATACATTGTGCTTATTTGTTAAAAGTCAAAAGAAATCAATAGAGGAAAATGTCTCTTTTAAATTAACTTATAAGGTATCTTCCAAGCATATACTATATTATACAAAAGTAATTGAAAGACATAACAGCAGCACAACAACAATTTCCACAATTAGATTTTGAGTTCCTTCAATTCAGAGACTAGTTGTTTTTGTTTTTCATTGTATTCCCAGAGCTTAGTACAAGGTCTGGCACTAATAACTAACTGCTTGTTGACTGACTGCCTGACAAGAAATTTGTGAATATTATAAATATCAAACAAGTCATAAAATAAGTTTTTGTCATTGTCATTTAAAATATCTGGCACAGAATCTATATGGAGAAAAATCCTACTAGATGCTTCTCTTGTTGTTAATCAGTTATTTCAGTCATGTACAGTTTTTCATCACCTCATTTGAGGTTTTCTTGGCAAAGATACTGGAGCAGTTTGCCATTTCCTTCTCCAACTCATTTTACAGATAAGAAAACTGAAGCAAACAGAGTTAAGTGACTTGCCAAGGGTCACACAGCTAGTAAGTGTCTAAACTTGATTTGACCTCAGGAAAATGTCTTCCTGACTCTAGCTCTAATAACCTTTATGAAGATACTGTCAAATTGGTGAGTGTTGGGGAAAAGGACAAGGACCAATCTTGTAGCAAAAAAGAAATATAACTGATATTGGGTCATGTATTCCATTGCTACTTGCATAATGTCAAGAATATGAACAATGCAAGGACTTCAGAATTGATAGGACAAAAGTAGAATGGATTTCACTTGGAAAATAAGAAGATCAACTTCATAAAATCCAAAAGTTAGCAAGAACATAAAAGGCCATGTGATCCAATTTCTGCATAAACAGGAATCTTCTCTTTGGTATGCCTAATAAATGTCAAATTGGTATTTATGTGAAAAACTCATATGAGAAGTTATCCTTAAATGAAAACTTCCAGTGATGGAAAAGACCCTAGTTTCTATGACATAATGCTTAACATTTTAGGACAGCTAAACTATTAGAAAGTTAAGTTTTCCCCTTTATTTCCAGACAAAATGTGTCCCTCTTAAATTTCCAAACACTTTTAATTACTTCCTTAAAATTAACCAAGACAAGCCTTTCAATTACATGAAGGTGACTATAATACCCTCCCCACATTCCTTCACCAGGTTAAAAATCCACACTTCTTCTGATCAATTCTACTAATAAATCGTTTTGAACCTTCTAATCATCCAGATTAGTACTTCAGTTTAATGACCTTCTTCCTCAGAACTGAAAAACTGACAAACCACGATAGAGTAAAACAAGGATATGATTTAATTTTTATAGAATAATTACTTACTATTAAGACTTCTAAGATTAAATTAAAAATTAAATTCGTTTTTGATTGAAATTAAACTCATTATGATTGAAACTGACCAAATAGTGCATTAAATTACTTACATTAACTGTGTTTTGTTCTTTTTAAAGCTGTTTTTATTTTCAAAATATATGCACAGATATTTTTCACCCCTCATCCTTGCAAAATCTTGTGTTTTAATTTTTTCTCCCTCCCTTTCCTTCACCCCCTCTCTTAGCCAGCAAGTAATTCAATCAATATATGTTCAGCATATGCATATATATGTATATATATACGTATATATATGTGTGTGTGTGTGTGTGTGTGTGTGTGTGTGTGTGTGTATATATTTCCACAGTTGTGCTGCTCAAGAAAAATCAGATCAAAAACGGGGAAAATGAGTTAAAAAATGAAAAACAAGCAAACAACAACAAAAAAGTGAAAATATTATGTTTTGATCAACATTTAGTCCCTAAAATCCTCTCTCTTGGTGCAGATGGCTCTCTCCATCATAGCTCCATTGGAATTAGCCTGAATCACCTTGCAGTTGAAGAGCCATATCCATCAGAATTGATCATCATATAATCTTCTTATTGTCATGTACACTATTCTCTTGGTCCTACTCACTTCACTTAGCATCGATTCATGCATGTCTCTCCAGATCTCTCTGAAATAATCCTTCTGATCATTTTTATAGAACAATAATATTCCATTATCTTCATCTACCTCAACTTATTCAGCCATTCTCCAACTGATAGACATCCACTCAGTTTGCAGTTCCTTGCCAGCACAATAAGGGCTGCTACAAACATTTTTGCACATATGGATCTTCCTTTTCCCCTTTTTTATGATCTCTTTGGGATACAGACCCAGTAGAGACATTACTGGATCAAAGGATATGCACAATTTGATACCCATTTGCGCATAGTTCCAGATTGCTTTCCAGAATGGTTAGATTAATTCAAAACTTTACCAAAAATATATTAGTGTCCCACTTTTCCTGCATTCCCTCTAACATTCATTACTATCCTTTCCTGTCATCTTAGACAATTTGAGAGATGTGTAGTGCTTACATTACTTATTGTTGATTCTTTGAACCCCAGTGAAGGACTTTACAATTATCTTTATCAAAATTAATTTATTCTGATTCAACCTATGTTTCTAGCCTATTGATAATTTTTTATTCTGTCATTTAGCAATCTCTCCCAGCTTTAATTCTCCACATATCTTACTTCACACAAGTAAACTATAACAACATTATAGACGCCTATGATATACTGCTAAAAACTCTTAACATTTCTTACCACTTCCATAGTCTTACTGTAAATGTACTGCCCCAAACTCTCATCCAATTTACATCTTTCCATTTCTCCACAAAGAAAGTTTTTGGTGAAATAATTTATTGAATACTAGGGATAAAGTGTTCTCTGCCTCCTATCTGGCCTATCTTCTGGTCTATCAGTCTATTAATCCTTTCCCAAAAAAAGCCAATTGGGACAGCTAGATGACACACTGAATAGAGTACTGGCCCTGTAGTCAGGAGAACCTTAGTTCAAATTTGACCTCAGACATTTGCTAGCTGTGTGATCATGGACAAGTCACTTAATTGCTTCACCAAAAAAAGGGGGGAAAAAGTTTTCTTAATCTGTCATGATTTATTGTTGATGTTTCTATACAGATCAGTATTAATTATTGTTCCATTTCTGTCTTTTCACAAATCATCCTTTTTATTAAAATATTCTAGAATTTTTCCAAGAATTATAGATTTGTTGCAGTTAATAGTAGACAAAAAAGGTCCTAATTGTTCTCTTAGTTATACATCAATTCTCAAAGTTTCTACCAATCATTAATTGAAGTACTTTAATCTCTTCCTTTATTCTTAAAATAAACTATACATTAAAGAGAGAGTCATTATAGAGTAGCATGAATGGATAAATTGAAAGAAAATTTTGTCTACAAAATGTCAACTCTTCTAGTCTCAAGAGTACTAACTCAACTGGTTCATTTTACCTTTCTCTCTTATGATCCCAACTCAATTTATAAATATTATTTATCTCCTTCGTTCCATCTCCATCTTTGTACAATCATCTCTAACTTTCTATTGTATCTGTTTGTATTTGTTTCTACTAGAAGGAAAGCAAGATTCAACTATCCAACTTCCCACTGTCAACAATATTTTTCTAGGATGTTTTGCTTTGTCATGTTTTGGGAAGAGGAATGAAAGATAATATCCTTTAACCTTTTCTGTTATATATTGTACTGGTAATTTTCTAAATTTTCAAGAGAAAAGTTATTCTAAACTCACTGATGAAAACTAATATTAGATTATTGGAGAGTATGAAACAATAAAAAATCTATTATAATAACAAACACAAGGGGGGAAAGCTATTTATTTATTTGGAATTCATACTTTCCTCATGCTTACTAAGCCTATAGAGACAGACACAGGTCTTCTTGCGCTGCAAGTACAAGGCTTGTATTTTCTATCCTTAGAGAATTTCCTTAGATTCTCTTTCTGAGCCTTGTTGGTGACACTGAAGTGATTTGTAAGTAATTTAAAACTCCGTTGATTTGGATTGAGAATTTCCTATAATTTTGGAATTGGGAAAATTTCTCCTTCAGGTAATCAACTGTCTGAGCTGCTCTTCTTTCTTTACAAGAAAAACTATCTTCACTATGATTACTACTGTGCCATACTGCCACTATTACTGAAAGGGAAGAAGGGATCTCACTAATGCACATATGATTCATTATATAATATCATTTGTGTATCATATTATATTATTTGTGTTTGTGTATATTATGGTATTAAAATATTAAACTGCCTGGAAGCAGGGCCTATCATCTAGAATCTCTCATCCATTACTCTGCACATAATAGATGCTGAAATAATATTTTTTGTACTGATTAAAAATAAATTAATTAAATACAACATATTAGTTTTGAAATAGGTTAGTGATTCCTAGCACACTGTAATTGGAATGTAGAGATAATCATTGAATAAAAGGAATGATGTGGTATGAAAAGAGAACTAGATTTGGGGTTAGGGAACCTCATCTCAAATCCCATTTCTGCTAGTAACAAACTATGTGTCTTTGGCAAGTCTGATCCTCAGAAATTTTTCATTACTTTTAGTCCTAAGTGAACAGCCCTATGAGAACCTGTGGATTTTTCTGTCATATAATACTGCAGCTTTGTCTGCTGCCTTAGCTTCTTAGAAAGAGCAGTAGTTGATCTAATAATTCTATAGACAATCTACAAAATATTTCATATCCTTCAGCATAGATTGAAAATATTTATTTTACATAATGGATGCATTTTGGGCCTTAAATGTCTTCCTTCTACTTGTAATATTAAAATTGATACATATCTCTGAATTTGAAACCAACTAGCTAAATAAAGAATACTATATGAAAAATCCAGTTCTCCTCTTTAGGACCTAAACTATTTCCAACATAGTTAGCATTTTAAGATAGTGAGATGTGGTTTCTGTTTTCTTAAGACTTGGAAAGGATTTAATACTAGCAATATTTCTCTTTGAAAAATAAGCTTTTTGGAATGATGCTAATAATATTCAAAAGAGCACCATGGTGGAAAACCTGTAACACTGATTAGACTGTAGTGGAGGATGGATGGGAAATATCTGCGAGACTGACCCTTTTGTACTGAAGTTCAAAAAGCAAAATAATAATAATAATAATTATTATTATTATTATAAGGTCTGAAATACAAGCACAGATAAGAGAAAGAAAGCAAGGTTGAACAGGTTCATCTTTAAATGAAGAAATATAAGGCTTCCATAAATTGAATCAACTTTATTGGCAAAAGACTTGCACAGAAATAAAATAGAAGAGGACATCTAACAAATGCAACTTTCACCTTAAACAAATTTCAGCATATGATTTTACTGTATTTAAAGTAGCTTCATGAATGCACATTTCTGCTTTGTATTCCTCTCGATATTTTCATTTAAAAGGAGTTGCTGTGCAAAATAATGTCCTTGTCTGTCCCTTCCTCATACAAACCTCCAATCAAATTTAATAAAGCTAGTTTGATACAATGCCAGCCTACACTTGGTTTACCCTTGGTCGACTTTAATAGGGTCAAAAATATTTTCGCATTGGCAGTGTACGCATTAATCATTTTTCCAGAGGATTTAGAAAATTGGAAGAGACAAGGCCAAGCAAAATTTTAAATTAATTGGGCCTACCCCAGCATTCCAGGGTCACCTTGTGTCAGTTGTCCCACATTTTCCAGGTCATGGAGTTCTTGTGTATCCTACAGCTGCCATGAGGAGAGATCCGTGCTGTGGGCACACAAAGGTGAAAGAATTTCTCTCAGAAAGTGTGAGTTTTCCTACGGGCAACCACAACAATTGCAGCTTCCAGATTGTCGCCAGACACCAACCACTTAAATAATGCATGCTCGGCTGACGCCTCTACTTGGGCATTTTCTAATCGAGTAGTCAGGGAAATTTGCAAACACTCTGTCATTTACCATAAATCCAGTGCCTGCTTATAACGATGGA
This sequence comes from Antechinus flavipes, assembly GCF_016432865.1. Taxonomy (NCBI): domain Eukaryota; kingdom Metazoa; phylum Chordata; class Mammalia; order Dasyuromorphia; family Dasyuridae; genus Antechinus; species Antechinus flavipes. Next base: position 182,517,182 of record NC_067398.1, read on the forward strand.
GTAATTAATTTTAGTGCTGCTCGGAATTATTAATTTCAGCTCGGAATCTGTTTTCACAATGGCTATTAAGCCCCGCCCCCCCACCAAACATCCGCCCAAAAGGTTTAAACATCAATGTGCTCTTCTTGCAACAGAATTCGGAAGTCTTTGTGTTTTGCTAAAGTTAGCTGATCTCTTCTGACAAGACACGGATAACCTCAACCACATTTCTGATTGGAATCTACAAGAATGCTCTCTCAATTTTCGACTGCCCGGCCACTTGAAATGGGTAATGCAAAAGAAAAGAAATCAGTGAACTCTTTCTTAGAAGTATTTACTTTATAAGATCCTAAAAGAGTTTACTGTAGGGTCGCCACATATGAAGTGCTCAATTTTCAAATATAAGAGAAGTGAAGTGCTGGAATCTAAAGACAAAGAAAAATCAGAAGGCAAGAAAGTTTCCATGTGTGTTTTTTCACGTTTAAATATTACTTCCATTGGACAATAAGAAAGAAGCTTTTCAGAGGATAAAAATGGATTGTATTATTAAACTCTATTATGAGAACTCTAGTGTGAAACTGGCAGTAATCACTTTTCATATCTAACATACACAGTGAAAATTGAGTATTAAATATTGTGTATTTTTATCTCTGTAAAGCTGACTTTGGCACTCTCTTGTTGGATATTAGTTTCTGACTAAAGCAGCTGCATGATCTGTCATAGGAATGTCCATATTATAAATATAAAATGAGCATGAGAACATTGGTGCAGCCTTGTTTGACTAATGGTTGGATCCATCTTTATCAAGATCATGTACAAATAGCTATTGGAAATTTAATTGCCATAGAAGATTTTTACCCCACCCCCTTTCCACTGCATGGCTGATCAAGAAAAAAATAAAGGAAAAGCAAAGTAACATCCAGAATTCTAAACATTCTTCACTGAGAAATCAGACTTAGTTAAGTAAATTCCAGGATGTTTGTGGTTATCTGGGTTTAAACATTGCTGATACTTCTGGCTACTCCTTTTATATAACTGTGTTGTTTGGCAATGTTGTCATTGTATGTTGTTTCAGTTTTTGTTTTCTTTGGGGAAAGGATTGTTTTGTATTTATTTTTGTTTTGTCTTCAAGTTGCTTTCTAAATCTGGTTTCATTCTTTTTCATTGAACTTATTAAATGTTTTCCATTCAAGACCCTCTTTCATCTGTGAAATTTTTAAATGACCCTGGGCATATGGGTATGTGAAATAGGTATAAAAGTGAAACATTTACTGATAATGGATCATAATTTTGTGACCTCCACATTCAGTTATGAGATGCTATGAGTTGCAAACAATTTAAGAAGCTGGACTTCAGAAGACCTGTAAACCTTTAACTATAAGAGCAGACTGGTTCTCAATTTAACCAAGTGAGGTTATCATTCAGTGTTAATGAAATGATCTCTTAGAACAAAATGCTGACACTACAGGGTAATCTAAATAAAAAGCAAATGATTTAAGAGCAAGTTTGAGGAAAAATTGACATCACAAAATGATGAGCTGTGTTGTTACTGTGTTGTAATACTATTAAATTGGAAAATATTGCTGTTTCATTAATACATTTTAAAATGATAAAATATATGATTAGCACATGAAAATGTTGAAAATATAATTTTAAATTTTTCTTGACTTGAAACTGTGCCATAGGTGTGAAGAGAGAAAGGTTGTTCTCAAATTTAAGTTGAGTCATATAAACCATGAAAAGTGTTGCTGCAAAGTCAAACTTCACAGTCCAAATCTTCACTGAGATTCAAACATTCCCAGTTATCTAATTCAAGCTATCTCATTGCATTTGGGGCCTCTTCATTACATGTTCCAGGTTTTCTACTTCTAGAATGCCAAAATTGTTGCTCATTTAATTAAAGTCAAGAGAGTCCGTTTGGGACACTTAAAAACAAGGAAATGCTGGAGAGCCTAAAAGCCCTAGAAGGCAAAGAAAAATCTCAGTATCTTCTCTCCTATACTATTAAATATTCCTGGATTTAGAGGAAACATGAGCAAATTCATATTTTGGAGGAATCCTGTTACTTGTGACCTCACCCTGGATTTGGGGGTCTTGTTATTGTTTTGGGGTTTTGGGGGGGTTGAGGAGGGTGGGAGTTTGGAATAATGAAGTTGGCAAACATGTCTTTGAATGAATAAGAAGAAAGCTCTAGATTCTTTCCCCTTTGAGGTTACAATATATAACCCTGAATTACTAAACCACCCAAACTGATCAAATATATTTCTTGTGTTTTTCATTCAATTCTTAAACTGTCTAGACCAAAAGAGAAGCTTATTTAAAAAAATTAATCATTGGGATAAATAATTCAAATGTTATGAAACTAAGCCAGAAACAGGATAAAGTTCAATTCCATTAATTAGTCATTACAAACTACTGACTTGTAACATAATACAAGCAATGATTTTGGCATAAAATATTTTAGAACTACGTTCTGAGTAGAAAGTTAGAGTATAAGTTTTGGGGGGTTTAAAACTATTAATATTTCTATTTTTCCCCATTATTATTTGGTACTTAATTGTGGCATCACTGGGACATTATGTTACCAACATTATTTTTCCAATTAATCAAAAACATTTAAACTTTAATTCAGGATATTTTGTTTAAAAGCAGCACTATATAGCTCCTCACTATTTTGACAGCAAACTGAATTCTTGTTCACAAGTATAAAATTTGTTTAGCTCCAGGCATCTGTGTTTGGATTATGAGAATGCTGATTGGTTCACTGCCAGGGGCACACAAAGGTCAAGCTGTCCTTTTTTAAAGACTACCCCCCCCCTTTTTTTTTTTTTTTTTTGCTTAAGAGTTTGCCTCATTAATCAGAACTAAAAGAAAGGGGAAAAGGCAGTGACTTGAAATCATTTGATTCTTTTTCAAGGGATATTTTAAAAAGCAGAACTTGCCGTTAGTGTTAGAGGTTGAGTAGATGTTTGTATGGATCACACTGACATACTTCTGACAGGTGACCTGAAACCTTTCAAACTGACATCTGTCACAGAGACAGACAGAAGTTTTTTAGCCTGAGAGCCTGTTTTCCTGACATTTCATTTTTCATCAGATTTTGAGAGAAGGGGAAAAAAAGATGAACTTGAAAAAATCTTGCCAGGGGCAGAAAATGAGATCAGGTTTTCTGCAGCTGTCTAAGTCACCTTTAAAGGTTAGAGGTCCAGGAAAAGTGAACGAAAAGGTTTCAGTTTGATGTTATTGGCTAAAAGGACAGATTACCTTTTAAAGTGTATTCCTATCCCCTTGCTTACCCACTGGACAGTGTTTCAACAGGATGTTATTCAGGGTGAGCTTCCTTATACTTTGTGAACCCCAATTTTCAAATAGTCACAGGATAAATCAAGCTTAATATAGTATTTGGCACACGTGCGCGTGCGCATGCATACACACACACACACACACACACACACACACTGTCTTATCCACAGATGCATGAATTTTCCCACGACCTGGCTACTTTTCCACTCTTTGATATCTGAAATGGTCAGAACACTTCAGGAAAAGTTTTGAACATTTTTATTTTTACCACAGTAATTTCTGCATAAAAATAAAATATTTTGTCAGTTAGGTTACACGTAGTCTTACTTAACTTTTCTTCTCTTGAAAAGCAAATTATATAAAGCCCATGGACTTAGAACTATATGGTAGCATAGAAGCTACATTTTACTTTTGTGAGAGAAACAATAGAAATTATCTGTCAGGAAAGGGGAAAGAGCTTTGGAATTTAAAATGTTTGCTTAATAATATAGAAGCAAAACTAGCTTTAGTGGTCAGCAGTGTCAGGACCTCTGAAACATCTCATTCCATCTTAGAAGCTATACTTATTTCACTTTAGATTCTCTGCCTCCTTACTATTACCTAGTTCATGCCCTGCCACCCCACTGCAGAAGTAATGGTAAGCACCCTAGCACTGAAAGGATTAGTGTACATCCATTTACTTGATGGCAAGAAAGAGAAAGATAATTTCTCTTCCACTTTAAATTACTGAGATAAGTCAGTGTTCTGGTATTAATTAAATTGTACTTACATAACACCTCTGTCCCTTCCTCTTTCTTCCCTTAGTGCTTGAGTTTCATTTGCCTATACAGAATTAAGTACCTCTCTGGCTAGTTCAGTGTAAATTCATCTTATCCTTCACATCTTCCAAAAATGTGATCCAGTGTGGAAACTCACTAGTTTTCATTTATTATCAAAGATTAAACTAAAATGCAAGTCGGACCACATCATCATGCTACTCAATAAACCCCAGTGGCCTGTCACAGCTATCATCTTCAGAATCAAACACAAACTCCTTTGGCTTTTAAAGTCCTATTGTAACCTGTCCTTCTCCATGCCAACTTTTCCAGTCTTTCATACACACACACACACACACACACACACACACACACACACACATACACACACACATACACACACACACACACACACACACACACACATCAACCAGGTACCTGCATTCCAATGGCACAAGCATCCTAGAACAAGACATCCAATCTCCTGTCTCCAGGCATTATACCCCATGCCTGGAATGAAAATCCTCCTCTCCTGGTTTCCCTGGCTTCCTTCAGATCCCAGCTAAATTCCTTCTTCAAAAAATCTTCCTGAACCTCCTAAATTCTAGCACTTATTTGTTCTTTATCTTGTTTGTTTGTACAGTTGTTTGCACATTGTTTCCCCATTAGACTGGAAATTCCTGGAGAGTAGGTACAGTTTTTACCCTAGTTTGTGTCCCCAGCGTTTACTTCAGTGGCTGGAATGTAGGAGAAACATCATAAATATTTGTTGACTGACTGGTTGACTCCTCTGGGGCCCCATAGGTTTGGCCTTAGCAGATTTCACTAGCAAGGTCAGCAGCCTAGGACGATACACACATCTCAAGTTCTTCTCTTGCTAATAATCTAAAAAGTAGTAGGAGTAGAACAGGAGTAATTAGTCAACAATAAGGACAGCAGATTATGCTCAAGACAGAGGGAATAATTAAGCCAATTTATTTAGAAGGAAAATAACCATGGTTTCCATTATGATGGCTCTACCCTTGCCAATCCTCAAAAGTATTTTGTACATAGTAAATTGCATGAATCTACCCTATTTGATAGCTCTTTGATAGCAGTCTGATTTTTGCTTCTTTTTGTTTCTCAGAACTTAGCATGGTGTCTGGTACATAGTAGATACTTAATAAGTACTTAAAGAATAACTGACTTTCATCTAATAACCATAGAAGAAAATACTCAGCCTTAGCATCTACCCAAGAAAAGGATAGTGAAGAAAATCCAAGTGATATCTAACATAATCAAGATAGTGATTTTACATAAATTGAATTCTGCCCACTTTGCCTCCAGATGTGCCTAATGTAGTACAACTGACCTAACCAGCTATTTCAAAATCCCCCTGAAATTATTATTTCTATATGTTAGTCCAGACAAACTTGTTTACAATGAGCATAATTTCAGTGCCAGTGGATTTGCTGCATCACAAGACTTCAATATTAGACAACTGATCTCCATGGTTAATGTTTAGTATGGTAAATAGATTATACTTATTAAATTGCTATGATATATTAGATGTAAAGTATGTGGGAAGGTCAAGTCTCATACCCATACAAAAAAGTCAGTATGTCAATATGGCCAAGCACTCCTTTGTGTTAAGCTTGGTTGGAAGCTTGGTAATACATTGATGTCATGCCTCAGCTAATAACTTAGCAATGCCCTGCCTTTCTTTTCCTATTTTTCTACTCTACTTTATCAACACTTCTCTCACTTAATCCTTTTTAGGCAAACAACACTAGTTATTAGTACCTCTTGAGAGAGAAATCTAATGGAGCATATCTTCTATTTTCTCATAAAGTGTCTGTCTTGGGATATGCAGTACAGTGAAAGTAACTTGAGCTGCTTTTTCAGTCAAGAATTTCTTTTTTTTTCTTTTCATGGAATCCTTGAGAAGTGTTATGTCAATTATATTGACAAAAAATATGCAATTTTTAAAGTAGCCATCTATTTTGTCCAGTATTGCCACTGTCTTGATTTGTTGAGATGATCAACAGCTTGGCTTTAATTGGGGAAACATGGAGATATCCATAGGTTAATTCACAACTTTTAATCAGAAATCATCTGGGGGAGTCAGTAAAAATAAAGAAATCTAAAGAATCATCTAATAGTTTTAAGCCAGAAAAAAATTTAAGCATTTTAGAAGCATTAGGTCAATTGAAATGAATACATAAAAAGAGGAAGAATGGGACAGCAAAACTCAAAGCTCAAAGATGCTCATTGCTGGCTAGAAGCCATATTCCAAGCTCCAATGTTTTATATTCCTTTTGTCCTGAGGGTTCCATGGACTTTCCTTTGATGAATATTATTACTCATCTTGTTGTTCTGGGCTTGTTGACATAATTTTTTAAATGGTATAACTTTATATACCAGATAACCATTGAATAAATGTTCTGTGATGATGTCTTAGTAAAGATTGCATATACAGAATATGTGTAGATATATTCTATCTACATATAGATTTATATAGAGAATATATATAATATAGAGAGAAAATATAAAATAAGGGAAAATATTTATTTATATGCTAATTATATAAATAATAATTATTTATATGCTAATAATTGAAGTAATAATGTACTTATTATGACTTTCCTTCCAACAAGCTTCTCAGTTAGTTGACGATACCACCAACCTATTCTTTGGAGTTCTTGACTTTTCTTTTACTTTGATTAAAGAATTATTCATTAATTAATAATGGTTTATAGTCATAATTCTCATGTCTCTGCCTTTTGAATACTAGATGTTATTTCTTGAAGGCCTTAATGTGACCTTAATGGCCACAGCAATAAGGATTTCTTGGATTTCTTAAACTGGATGTAATTTGAAGATGCATAATCAGAATATTTCTGCTCCTCTATCATTTACTTATTCACAATGACATAAAACTCAGGGACTGCAGTTTATAAGTGCTACTTGATATCCAAGAACAAGCCAGACCCGTTTATGAGACTTTTAAAGGCATTCTTTTTCAAAACAAAAAGTCACATTGTTCCAACATCATGTGAACTGGAGCACCAGAAAGTTCAATTTCAGTTCAAAATTGCAAACCCAGATGATTTAAGTGGGTTTTGAACTTGGCGAAGCATCCTAGGTTCAGTTTCAGAAATTTTAGAAGGAAAATTCAAACAGAGTGACACTTCATACATAGCAAATAAAGTTCATCAGATAAGTTAGGGGGAAGGGGAAATATACTGATAAATGTAAGCTTTTCTATTTTTTACCTCTCGTGGGAGCAAGGAATAAAAATGGGACAAATAGACTTTGGGTCATGTCCACACTTGGTCATTAAAATAGACTATATAGCACCATAAAAAAGAGATCTTCACAATCAACCACTATTATTCACCAAGGAAGTCTGCTCCTGGGAGACAATATTAGTTGAGGCACCTTTACAGCAGTTTTATAAAATGAATCTTGTCTGTTTAGAAATACTTGTTTTCTATACTTAGTTAGTTGTTGTTTGGTTCTGATTTCATTGTTATAGGGACTTCCCATACAGGAAATTCCCACTACCTAAAAATATCAGCAAATCTTCTGCAATTTATAGTTTAAGAGAGCCACCTAAAATACTAATAAACTAACAATTACTCAGGATCAGAAAACCATTATAATAATTTACAAATTCCTGCCTTTTCGTTCTGTAATCCCTGTAATTCATTCAGTTGCCATCTGTACTTTTCCTCTTCCCCCTCATCCAAAATTGTTTCTGTCTAGTTTAGTTGTCTCTGATATTTTGAAATCCCTGTTTTCTTCCATCTTCTCTCTCATTGTACCCCCTTGAAACTTTTGTTCTATTATTAAGAAATTCCATTTCATCTTCTCCCTATTCTTTTCACAATCTTTTAGACCATTAGGACTCAAAATTTTTTTCTTCCTTCTGAAGACCTTATTTCTCACCACCTTTCCAGAACTGGACATCTCTTCTTGAGTGACCTCATTACAATAATTCAAGGGAATCTCTATACTGTGTTGACCCTATGATTGAACAGATTAATAAATACTAACTTCTATATTAAAATTCCTTGCCCTTTTGTATTATCATTGTTTGGATTTGACCTCCCATGAACTCGGTCAGGCCGGCCATCTTTCATCATCATTTTCATTCCTAAGAAGTCAAAAACTATACTTTCTGATTTATTCTTTTATGAATTCATATCCTCTAATTTTAACTGAAATGTCAGTGCCTTGTGGCAATTCTCTAATTGACTTATTGTCATAATTCTCAGACTAGCTGTCCCAGGCCTTGTCTTTTCTTTGCAGAGTTCAAATGCTCTCTAATCCCCTCTATACCAACAAATAAACAAGATAGAATCTTGATATTTTAATCAAAAGGCATAAAATTCAAATGTAAGTGGAAATTAAGAAAAACTGCATTAAGTGTATCTATTATGCTAAATATAAAAAAATAGCTACAATGCAGGAAGAGCTGCAGGATAGAAAATGTGAAATTCATGAAACAAAATCCAAGAAAGGAGCCATCAAGAAAGAATATATCATCTAATAGCTATGTAGACAAGTGCAAGTAACAAGCAAAGGAAACTAGAAATCTCAAAGCAAAGAGAAAAAAAAAATGACCTTATGACTCATCAGTAAGAATTGGTAGGAGTTGTTCTGTGTATAGAATATAGCTCAGAAGGTTATGATCTATTTAAATAAAAAGATAAGATAGGAAATGAAGTACCTTTGTATATTAAGAAGAGATATTCATTTTTTAAAAATTGGAAAGCATAGTAAAGATAGTAGAAAAAAATTTAGATAAAGTTCAATAAGGAAAAAGCAAAGAGATTGTCATTAAAGTCTATGACAGCTCACCTGGATAAAAAGAGAAAAAATATGTAATAGGAAAAACAAAATACATAAGTCTGAAATAAGTGTGTATAACTAATGAATAAAAACATATGTAATTAAATGAAAGACTATAAAATTCTATATTAAAACAGACTAAGAAAAAACATAAAAAGAAGTGGGGCTGAGGGGGTGGAGCCAAGATGGCGGAGAGGACACATGCTTCTTTCTGAGCTTTCCTTCCACCCTCACACTACATATAAAATTCAGCCTCTAAAATAGTGCTAGACTGACAGAATTCACAAATATTGGGAGTGCAGCAAATTGCCAGCAGAAGATAATTTTGAAAATCACCAAAAAAGGTACGTTTTGATTGGGCACAGGCACAGGAGGAGGTCAGGTACAAACATGGATGCTAGCACATGCTGAGCAGACTGGGGGCAGGGGGTGGCTTCCATGGAGAATCTACAGGGAGGACTCTACCACAGTGTTGGCTACTCTGTCCTGGTTGCAACTCAGTAGATCAGCAGAGAGAAGTTATAAAGCATCCAACACAAACACAAAAGGTTAAGAGTGCACCCAAAGTGCTGGAGTCTCATGGGACCTGGCCACACCCACCAGCACTGGGACTGATACAGGACAATCCCAGTGCAGCTACTGATCCCAGCATACCCCCTGTTGCTTCCTGGTCTGTAGAGAGAGCTAGAAACCTCCTTGCCCTAAAAGCATATCCCAACTTTTTTTTTTTAATGAGTAAAAAGAGAAAGCAAGCTCTAACTATAGACAGCTTTTATAGTGAAAGAGAACAGATTTCAGACCCATAGGAGACTAAAAGTAGAATGTCTCCAGATGGAGCCCCAAAGGGTGATATAATCTGGTCCTCACCACAAAAGGGCTCTCCTAGAAGAAATTAAAAAGAATCTTAAAAGAGAGCTAGAAGAAAAATGGGGTAAGGAAAGGAAAACTCTGCAAGAGGATCTGGAAAAGGCATATAACTCATTAAAAGAAAGATCTGATCAAGTGGAAAAAGAAAACAACTCCCTGAATTGTGAAATGGAAAAATGTAAAGAGCTCCCAGGAAAACAGAATTTGTGAATTGGCAAAATAAAATAACACCTTAAAAAAATTGGGAAATGGGGAAAAAAAATTCCATACAACAAAACAACTAATTTAAAAACTCATTTGGACAATTATAAAGAAGTTTAAAAAAGTAAATGAAGAAAATAATTCATTAAAAATTAGAATTGAATAAATGGAAATGAATGTCTTGATGGGACATCAAGAATCAATCAAGCCCTGTGCAACAAGAGAACTGTTCAGTTCTGCAAACAAATATTGTATCTAGGATATACTGTAACATATCTAACATATATAGGACTGCTTGCCATCTAGGGGGTGGAGGGAGGGAGGGGAAAAATCGGAACAGAAATGAGTGCAAGGGATAATGTTGTAAAAAAAATTACCCTGGCATGGATTCTGTCAATATAAAGTTATTATTAAATAAAATAAAATAAAATAAAATATTAAAAAAAAAAGAATCAATCAAGTAAAACCAAAAAAAAAAAAAAAAGAAAAAGAAAAAAAAATAGAAAAAAAGTTAAAACCTGCTTGGGAAAACAACAGACCTGGAAAACAGATCTGGAAGAGATAATATAAGGATTATTGGATTTCCTGAAAATCATGATGAAAAAAGAGCCTAGACACTATTTTTCAGAAATCATCAAAGAGAACTGCCCAGATGTTATAGACTCAGTAGGCAAAATAGCCATCGAAAGAATACATCAAACACCTTCTGAAAGAAACCACAAAATTAAAACTCCAAGGAATATTGTGGCTAAATTTCAGAACTATCTTACCAAGGAAAAAATATTACAAGCAGCCAGGAAAAAAAATAATAATTCAAATATCAAGGAGCCACATTAAGACTCATTCAGGATCTAGCAGCTTCCACATTAAAGAATCAAAGGGTCTGGAATCTGATGTTACAAAAGGCAAAGGAAATTGGAATGCAGCCAAGAATAAACTACCCAGCTAAACACTGCATTTTCTTCCAGGGAAGAAGATGTAGGTAAATTCCATTTATTTCTGATAAAAAACTAGAGCTCAACAAAAAAATTGACCTCCAAATATAGAACTCAAGAGAAGCATAAAAAAAGGTGAAAAGAAGCTTGAAAACTGTATTTCTGTTATGGGTATACATAAAGCATGCATATATAATTTGGTTTTATGTTATAATATAAAAAAGGAAATAGAGGTGGAAAGGGGATTATACCAGAAAAAGGGAAAAATGGAGGTAAAAAGAAGGTAATTACATCTCACAAAGAGGCAAAGGAAACCTATTCTATTTGAGGGAAAGAAGAGAGATGGATGAACATTGTGTGAATCTTATTCTCATCAGATTTGGCTAAAAGAGAAAATATTAAATATATTTGGTTTATAGAGAAACTTCTCTTACCTCATTGAAAAGTGGGAGGGGAAAAGTGAAAAGAGAAGGGGTAGGCTAAATAGAAGGGAATACAGAAATAATAGAGGAAAGGGGGGGCCCTAAGGAGGAAGAATTCTAAAGGGGGAGGGCTGTTTGAGACAAGTGGCTCCCATAAGTTTAATACTGGGCAGGGGGATAAGGGGGAAAAGAAAGAGGAAAAAATATAATCTGGAGATAATAAGATAGCAGGGAATACAGAATTAGTAGTTTTAACCATAAAGGTGAATGGAGTGAACTCTCCCATAAAGTGAAAGTGGATAGCAGACTAGATTAAAAGCCAGAATCCTATAATATATTATTTACAGGAAACACAATTAAAGCAGGGTGATACATACAGAGTAAAGGGGAAAAGGCTGAAGGAGAACCTATTTTGCTTCAGGTGAGGTAAAAAAAAAAAAAAAAAAAAAAAAACCAGGTGTAGCCATCTTGAACTCAGATCAAGCGAAAGCAAAAACTGATCTGATTAAAAGAGATAAGGAAGGAAATCATATCTTGCTAAAGGGCACCATAGATAATGAAGCAATATCTTTACTAAACAGATATGCACCAAGTGGTATAGCATATAAATTCCTAAAGGAGAAATTAAGAGAGCTGCAAGAAGAAATAGACAGTAAAACTATAATAGTGGGAGATCTCAATCTTGTACTCTCAGAACTAGATAAATCAAACCACAAAATAAATAAGAAAGGGAAGTTAAAGAAGTAAATAGAATACTAGAAAAATTAGATCTTTAGAGAAAACTGAATAGAGACAAAGGAATACACTTGCTTCTCAGCAGTTCGTGGAACTTATACAAAAATTGACCATACATTAGGACATAAAAACTTCAAAATCAAATGAAAAAAGTCAGAAAAAGTAAATGCATTCCTTTCTGATCATGATACAATAAAAAATACATTCAATAAAAAGCCAGTGGAAAATAGACCAAAAAGTAATTGAAAACTAAATAATCTCATACTAAAGAATGAATGGGTGAAATAGCTAATCATAGACACCATTTGTAATTTCATCCAAGAGAATGACAATAATAAGACAACATACCAAAATTTGTGGGATGCAACCAAAGTGGTAAGAAGGAGAAAGTTTATATCTCCAGAGGCTTATTTGTAGAAAATAGAGAAAAACAAGATCAATGAATTGGGCTTACAACTAAAAAAATCAGAAAAAAAATAAAAACTCCCAATCAGATACTAAACTCGAAATTCTAAAAATAAAAAGAGAGATTAATAAAATTGAAAGTTAAAAAAACTATTGAATTAATAAATAAAACAAAGAGTTGGCTTTATAAAAAAACTAACAAAATAGATAAAGCTTTGATAAATTTGATTTAAAAAAAGAAAGAGGAAAATCAAATTGTTAGTCTTAAAAATGAAAAGGGAGAACTTTCCATTAATGAAGAGGAAATTAGAGCAATAATTAGGAGTTTCTTTGCCCAACTTTATGCCAATAAATTTGATAACCTAAGTGAAATGGATGAACACTTACAAAAATATAGGTTGGCCAGATTACCAGAGAAACAAGTAAATTGTTTAAATAGTCCCATCTTAGAAAAATAAATAGAAGAAGCTATTATTTCAACTCCCTAAGAAAAAATCCCCAGGACCAGATGGAGATCCATGTGAATTCTATCAAACATTTAATGAACAATTAACCCCAATACTATATAAATTATTTGAAAAAATAGGGAATAAAGAGGTCCTACCAAATTCCTTTTATGACACAAACATGGTATTGATACCTAAACCAGGTAAAATGAAAACAGAGAAGGAAAATTATAGACCAATCTTCCTAATGAACATTGATGCAAAAACTTGAATAAAATATTTGCAAAGAATTTACATATAATCATTCCCAGGATAATATACCTTGACCAAGTAGGATTTATACCAGGAATACAGAGCTGATTCAACATTAGGAATATTATTAGCATAATTAACTATATCAATAACCAAATTAACAAAAACCATATGATCATCTCAACAAATGAAGAAAAGGCATTTGATAAAATTCAACACTTATTGCTATTAAAACATTAGAGTATAGGAATAAATGGACTTTTCCTTAAAATAGTCAGTAGCCTCTATTCAAAATCATCAAAAATCTCATATATAATGGAGATAAACTGGAACTATTCCCAATAAGATCAGGAGTGAAACAAGGTTGCCCACTATCTTCATTACTATTCAATATTGTATTAGAAATTCTAGCTTCAGCAGTAAGAGTTGAGAAAGAGATTAAAGGAATTAGAGTAGGTCATGAGGAAACCAAATTTTCACTCGTTGTAGATGATTTGATGGTATACTTAGAATACCCCAGAAAATCTACTAAAAATCTACTAGAAACAATCCACAACTTTAGCAAAGTTGCAAGATACAAAATAAATCCACATAAATCATCAGCATTTTTGTATATCACTAACAAAATCCAACAGCAAGAGATACAAAGAACTTAATGACATTTAAAATATCTGTCAAGAATATAGAATATTTGGGAGTGTATTTACCAAGGGAAAATCAGGAACTATATGAACAAAATTACAAAACACTTTCCACATAAATAAAGTCAGATTTAAATAATTGTAAAAATATTAAGTGCTTTTGGATAGGCTGAGCAAATATAATAAAGATGGCAATACTACCTAAATTAATTTATTTATTTAGTGCTATACCAATGAAACTCCCAAGAAATTATCTTACTGACCTAGAAAAAATAACAACAAAATTCATCTGGAAGAAAAAAAGGTCAAGAATTTCAAGGGAACTAATAAAAAAAATCAAATGAAGATATACCAGATCTAAAAGTATATTATAAAGCAGCAGTCGTCAAAACCATTTGATATTGGCTAAGAAATAGACTAGTTGATCAATGGAATAGGCTAGGCTCATAGGACAAAATAGTCAATAACTATAACAATTTAGTATTTGACAAACCCAAAGACCCCAGCTTTTGGGATAAGTATTCATTATTTGACAAAAACTGCTGGGAAAATTGGAAACTAGTATGGTAGAAACAAGAGATTGACCTACACTTAACACTGTATACGAAGATAAGGTCAAAATGTATTCATGATGCAGGCATAAAGATAAGATTATAAATAAATTAGAAGAACATAGGATAGTTTACCTCTCAGACCTGTGGAGGAGAAAGGAATTTGTGACCAAAGAAGAACTAGAAATCATTATTGACCACAAAATAGAAAATTTTGATTACATTAAGTTAAAAAGTTTTTGTACAAATGCAACTAATGCAGACGAGTTTAGAAAGAAACAGTAAACTGGGAATACATTTCTACATTCAAAGGTTTTTTATAAAGGCCTCATTCCCAAAATATATAGAGAATTGACTCAAATTTATAAGAAATCAAGAGATGTGGGAAAACTGGGACACTGATACATAGCTGGTGGAATTGTGAACTAATCCAATCATTCTGGAGAGCAATTTGGGACTACGCTCAAAAAGTTATCCAATTGTGCATACCCTTTGATCCAGAAATTTCCTACTGGGCTTATATCCCAAAGAGATCTTAAACAAAGTAAAGGGTTCCAAATGTGCAAAAATGTTTGTGGCAGCCTTTTTTGTAGCAGCTAGAAACTGGAAGTTGAATAGATACCCAAAAATTGGAGAATGGCTGAATAAATTGTGGTATATGAATGTTATGGAATATTATTGTTCTGTAAGAAATGACCAGCAGGATGAGTTCAGGGAGGCTTGGAGAAACTTACATAAATTGATGCTAAGTGAAATGAGCAGAACCAGGAGATCATTATACATGGCAACAACAAGATTATATGATAATCAACTCTGATGGATGTGGCTCTCTTCAACAATGAGATAGTTCAATCCAGTTCCAATTGTTCAGTAAAGAAGAGAATCAGCTACCCCTGAAGAGAGAACTATGGGAAATGAGTGTGGAGCACAACATTGCATTTCCACTCTTTCTCTTATTGCTTGCTTGCATTTTTGTTTTCCTTCTCAGTTTTTTTTCCTTTCTTTCTAGATTTGATTTTCCTTATGCAGTAAGATTTACATATGTAAATATGTATACATATGTTGGATTTAACATATACTTTAACATGCATTAGACTACCTACCATCTAGGATGAGGGTGGGGAGAAAGAGGAGAAAAGTTGGAACAGAAGGTTTTGCAAGAGTCAGTGTTGAAAATTACCCATGCATATGTTTTGTAAATAAAAAGCTATAATAATAAATCAATAAATACAAAAAAGAAGACATGGAGCTGGGAAGGTCTGCTTTGGAGTGTAAGTAAGAGTGAATGGAGATTGAAGTAATAAGGCAATCAAATGAAATGTCTTTATCAGGAATAATAGTGTTGATTTGATTACTAGCATGATGTAGTAGGGATGGGGAACTTCAATTACCCATACATCTCTTGGGGCTCTCTGCCAAAAGCAAGGTTGTTAATAATTTCTTGGTTACATCTAATGATAATTCATTCTTCAAAAAGCAAGAGAAATATGATCAGTGTAATAACCAATCACAATTTCACAAGTCTGGTGATGAATCATGATCGCCATGTTTTGGCAAAGAGATGAAAGACTAGTGGAGTAGAATGAAACATAAAATTTTTCAAACATAGCCAATGTGTGAATATATTTTGCTCTTTATTTCAAAGTAGTGCCTTTTTTACTAATTTTGTGTAGTGAAGTACCATGGGAGGGAGAAGGAATAAAATGATATTAAAACAAAAACAAACAAGAAACTAGAAAAGATTATCATCATCATCATCACCACAGCCAGCAATTAGATAGCCCTAAATGTATTTTTATATATAATATTATTTGATCAATGAAATATTTAAACATACACAGAAAAAAGAGAAAGAAGTTTAGAAGGGCATACAAACAGGGGAATGAAAGAACTAGTACATTCAGGACTTTCGGAACCCACAATAGTGAAGTAAGCATTAATCTCCAAAACTCTTCCACAATGGCCTCCAAACATCCATAAAATAGCACCCTCAAACGAATCCTGAAACAGCAGAACCATCAAAAAAGGTAAAAAATAATATCCCAAGAAACGTGGAAGATTGGCAGGAAACCTGACAAGTTTTTAAAAGGGGAACACAGTTCAGGATGGGAAGCATCCCAGAAGCTAACAGCAAATTTCACCTTAGCAAACCAGCAGGAATTCCTAAGCCACCATGCAGGGGAGCAGGCAAATCTATATCAGAACATCTCACATCCCCCAGCATTTCCTGGGGAATAGGCAGACTCCACCTCCAAGAACCACCATATGCTTTAGCATAGCCCTGAGCCCAGACAGTCTGCAGAGGCCATACTTCCTCTGCTTCAACATAGCACCAGACACACAAGTAGACACCATCCCTACAGGTACCAAAGCAAATAGACACTTGCCAATGCTGGACTCCTGCCATGTGCTTCAGCACTGAGTAAACAGGCAGCCTCCAGCAGTCAGACTGTCTAGCTTCAGGCATGATTTGGGAAAACATAGAAACACCCCCATTGGTCTCAGCACTAGGGCCCTAGGTCAGAACCATGTAAGCTGCCAGATCTCTACTCATGCCAGCAATGCCAGAGTCCCCTGACTCCATGCTTTCAATGCAGCACTAGTCAAGAGCTCCATGAATCTCAGGGAAACATCAGTGTAGCACCAGGCAAAGATCCAGCACCTGCAGCCTTTGAAGAAGAAGCCTGAAACAGTGCCTTTTCCTTTCCTGGAGCAGAATTCAAACTTAAAAGAAAGGAAATAGCAAAAAAAAAAAAAAAATCAATAATAAAAAGAATCAGATCATAAAATGCTATTATGGTAACAGGGAAGATCAAGACAAAACTCAGAAAAGGACAACAATGTCAAAACACTTAGGATAAAGCCCCAAATCAAAACAGGAAGTGGTCTGAAGCTCAGAAAGAAGTTACGAAAAGGTTCAAAAAGGACCATAAAAATTATAAAATAGAGGTAGAAAAAAATTAGAAAAAGAAATGAGGATTATGCAATAGAATGATGAAAAAAATCAGCAATTTGGAAACAGAAAACAGCTGATCAAAAAAAGAATTGGCCAAATGGAAAAGAAGATACAAAAATTCACTGAAAAAAGACAGCTCCCTTAAAAATATGAGTGACAAATGGAAGAGAGAGTACAAAAGGTAAAAGGAAAACAAGTCCTTACACATTAGAATTGGTCAAGTGAAAGCTAATGTCTTTATGAGACATCAAGAATCCATCAAACAAATTCCAAAGAATGAAAAAAATGAAATAAAGTTTAAAGTATCTCATATGAAAAACAACCTTGGAAAATAGATACAGGAAAGACAATGTCAGAATCATTTTACTACCTAAAAACCATATTTTAAAAGAGAATCTGAATAGCATTTTTTATATAAATATCATTTTAGGTCACATATGTACATTCATTTTTTGCATATTTTCATATGAGTCATGTTAGGAGAGAAAAATCAGAACAAAAGGAAAGAATTTAGAGAAAAAATTTTTAAAAAATAAGAAAAATGTGAAAATAGTATGCTTTTATACCTATTCAGTCTCCATAGTTATTTCTCTGAATGTGATGGCACTTTCCATCCAAAACTGATTGTAATTGTCTTGGGTCACAAAATTGTTAAAAAGAGTTAACTCTATCATAGTTGATCATCATGTAAGCTTGCTGTTGCTGTGTACCATATTTTGTGGTTCTGCTATCTTCCCTCAGGATCAATTCATGTTAAGTCTTTCCAAGATTTTCTGAAATCATCCTGTTCATCATTTCTTATGAAAAATTAATATTCTATTACTTTCATATACTATAACTTATTCAGTCATTTTTTTCCAATTCTTTGTCACCACAATAGGACTATTACAAACATTTTTGTATATGTGGGTCTTTTCCTATCTTTTATGATATCATTGGAATACATAGCCACTGTTGGATCAAAGGATAGGCACAATTTTGCAATTCCTTGGGCATAGTTCCAAATTGCTATCCAGAATTATTGAATCATTTCACAACTCCACCAACAATATGCTAGTGTCACACTTTTCCCACATCCTCTTCCACATTTATCATTATCTTTTCCTGTCACCTTAGCCAATTTGATAAGTATAAAGTGCTATCTTAGAACTGTTTTAAATTTCATTTCTCTAATCAATAGATTGTTTTTTATGTGACTTTAGATGGCTTTAATTTCTTCTTCTGAAAATTGTCTGTTCAAATCCTTTGATCATTTTCAGTTGGGGGATGATGACTTGTATTCCTATAAATTTGACTCAGCTGAACAGAATATTTCAAGGAATTATCAAAAAAATGCCCTAATATTCTGCAAGCAGATGACAAAACATGCATTGAAAGAGTCCCCTAAGTACCTCAGGAAAGAAATCTCAAAATAAAAACTCCAAGGAATATTAAAACAAAATTTTAGAGCTAACAAGTTAAGGAAAAAATACTATAAATGACCAGAAAGGAACAATTCAAATATCAGGGAGCCACAATCAGGATTACATAGGACTATAACATTAAAGGATCAGAGATTATGAAACATGATATTCCAGAAAGCAAAAGAACTAGGACTACAACTAAGAATCACCCACCTGGTTAAATTAAATGTAATATTCATGGGGAAATGGTTACTCAATGAAATATAAGAATTTTAAACTTTCATGAGAAAAAGACCAAAATTGAACCAAAAGGGGAAAAGGAAAAAGAAAAAAAAATAAGAGATTCAATGGTGTTAACTGTTTACACTTCTATTTGGGAAGATGATACTTATAATTCTTTAAAAAAAAATTTACCACTAATAGTACAGTTAGAAAGACTATATATTGACAAACTTTAATGGGCAAATGGTGAATTTGAGGGAATGACAAAGTTAAGGGATGAGAAAGAGGAGTACAATGGTTGCAAAAGGAAGGGAAAGATGCTATAGGTAAATTATTTCTCTTGAAGAGGCACTCTATTACAGTGAAGGGAAAAGATGAACGTGTGGGCAATGGGTATCACTTGAACCCTATTTTCATAACCATTGCCTCAAAGAGGGGGAAAATATATCCAATCAGTTCAATATAGAACTCTATCTTACCCAAAAATAGGAGAGGAAGAGAGAATGTAAGTGAAGTGGAGAGTAAGAGAAGTGCTGACAGAAGAGAGTGCAGACCAGGAGAGATAGAAGACAGAAACAAAACACTGATGAGGAAGGAAAAAGTGAAAGAAGGAAGAAAAATGAGAGAAAAAATAAGATGGTGGGGTAAACACAGTAATCATAACTGTGAATGTGAAAGACATGAACTCTCCCATGAAACAGAAGTAGATAGCAGAGTATATAAAAAAAAAGAACACTATATGTTGTTTACAATAAACCTCTTTAAAGCAGAGAGACATAAAGAGTAAAAGCAAGGTCCTAGAGCAGAATTTTTTTATGCTTCAGTATATATATATATATATAAAACAGTGTAGCAATCCTTATCTCAAAGCAAAAGCAAAAATGGACCTAGTTAAAAAACATAAGAAAGAAAACTATCTCTTGCAAAAAAAAAAAAAACCTAGAAAGATTTATATGAATTGATGCAGAGAAAAATGAACAGAGTCAGAAAAATATTGTATACAGTATCAAGAACATTGTGTGGTGATCAATTATAAATTATTCAGCTATTCACAGCAAAATAATACCCAAAATAAGTCCAAAGGATTCATGAAGGAAAATGCTATCCATATCCATAGGCAATGAAGTACTAATAGTACAAAACATATACATGATTTAGACATAAAGGATGATACCATAAGCAAATTAGAAGAGCAAGAAATAGTTCATCTATCAGATCTATGGAGAAGGGAAGAATTTATGACCAAATAAGAGATTTAAAAGATTATGAATTGTAGATATACAATTTGATTATTTTTAAATATGGTTTCTTTTTTTTGAATTTGAATTTGAATTTTTATTTATTTTTTAATAACTTTTTATTGACAGAACCCATGCCAGGGTAATTTTTTACATTATCCCTTGCACTCACTTCTGTTCCGATTTTTCCCTTCCCTCCCTCCACCCCCTCCCCCAGGTGGCAAGCAGTCCTATACATGTTAAATAGGTTACATTATATTCTAGATACAATATATGTGTGCAGAACCAAACAGTTCTCTTGTTGCACAGGGAGAATTGGATTCAGAAGGTATAAATAACCCGGGAAGAAAAACAAAAATACAAGCAGTTTATAGTCATTTCCTAGTGTTCTTTCTTTGTGTGTAGCTGCTTCTGTCTATCCTTGGTCAATTGAAACTGAGTTAGATCTCTTTGTCAAAGAAATCCACTTCCATCAGAATACATCCTCATACAGTATCGTTGTTGAGGTATATAATGATCTCCTGGTTCTGCTCATTTCGCTTAGCATCAGTTCATGTAAGTCTCGCCAGTCCTCTCTGTATTCATCCTGCTGGTCATTCCTTACAGAACAATAATATTCCATAATGTTCGTATACCACAATTTACTCAACCGTTCTCCAATTGATGGGCATCCATTCATTTTTCAGCTTTTCTGGAGCTATAATTAGAATTGTACAGAATTTATCAACAATAAAAATAAAAAGGCCACAGGTCCTAGAACCAAATATACTGGCAATCAAAAGAAGCAGTACTGTGGACAAAAATATCATATCTAGCAAAATTATCCATACTATTGAATGAAAAAAGTTGACATTCAACAAACTTGCAGATTTTCAGGACTTGCTCTCAACCAAACTCAAACAATATAGCATTTAACATAGAAGAGTCAACATCAAAAATTGATTTCAAAGAATTTAATATAGGCAAATTGTTTATGTTTTTTACATGGAAATATATACCATATGTTTAAGATTGACATTAGCAATTGGGTAACTCAAAAGAAAGATGGGGACAGAGTTGAGTATGATCTGACTCTAAAAAGCAAAATTGTCTAGGAAAAAGTAAAAACAATAATTTATACAGATGAGGTGCAAAGGAAGAATATACACAGAAGCATTGGGAAAAGGAGGGTTTGTAGTTATGAAAATCTATTCACATTGGAAATGGGTTAAACAGGCAACACTTCATATATACCATGAAAGGCACAGCATCTTCCAAAATCTGTAAAAAAATAAAAAATAAATAAATAAATAAAATTAAGGGGGAAGGGGGAAAAGATGGGAAAATAAAATGTGGGGGAAGAAGACAAGGAATAGGATCTAGAGGGGAGGTTAAGTAATAGCAAATTAAGTAGCAAAATTAAAGTACAAGAGTTAGAAGAGATATAAACAAACACTACAACAAAGATTATGAGTAGAAAAAAAAATAGGGCTAATAATCATTGATCCTAGACAGAGTCAAACTTAAAAGATTCAATCAAGAAAGAAACCTACATTATATGTTGGTCATACTAATATTATTTAAGATGAATCTTTACATATGGGTGGGTAGGTGGGTGTTTGAGTATATGTAGATATGTATGTATACCTAAATACGTATTTGTGTATATAAATATGTATTTGTGTATATATAGATACATGTGAATTTTTTTTGTGTTGTGTGTCTCTATGTGTATATATAAATGTATCTGTGCTTAACTAACTATAGCTTACTTGGGAGAAGTGGAGGGAATGAAAGAAGAAAAAACAATGAATAAAATAAGAGCATAGCAGAGAACAAAAGAACAATCTACAAGCAAGCAAATAAAAATTAGACACTCATGAATGTAATTTCTTCTGTTATTACATAAGCTTTCTTAAAATAAAAATTTTGTTACATTTGTTGAATTCCCCCCAGATATTTTACTAAACACATAACAGTGTTCTGTTTTGTTTTATTTTCCTTTTCTTTTTTTTCTATTTTTTTTTCTTATTTTGTATTTAGTGCAATAAATATTTTAAAGAAAAACATTTAATTAGATTATAAAAATATTTTAAGTGACCTGTCTTCATAAAGATGAGATTAACTTTATGAAAGATAAAATGAATTGTAACTCATTAAAGCAGCAATTGAAAATATTGAATCTTGCTGGTCTTATCTATTTGTAAAGGTTCTAACTCTTGTAAAAATTGAAAGCCTTACTGGCAAAGTGGGAGATGATGAACCTGCCCCAGAGGCTGGGGTTGCCCTTGTTGGGGGTGTCATTGGTTGGATAGTTTGCCCTGCCAAAAAGAAGAGGAAAATAAAGAAAGAAGAATCTGAGAATCCTAGTGGTCTTTATGACTAGATATCTTTTGTAACATGAATAAAAAATGAACTAGAAACAAAACTGCACTACTAACTATTCTTCATATTAAAGACCATGCGATGAAATACAAATATTGGTCACTTGAAGGAGAAAAGAAGTCTCTTATCTCCAAATAGCAGTTTCTGTTACCCTGAACAAAGCCCCAGATCCTTTGCTAATCATGCTTCTGCCTAGAAGTGGAGAATATAGACTACATGGAAATGATTACAATTGAGAAGAATAGGTTCAAGGTTAGAGAAAAGAAATTTGGGGTGGAAAAAACCATACTCTCAAGTTCCACCCTAAGAAATAACAGAAACCAGATTACTAAAATAGAAGTATACAATTACTGGTAATAATCAAATAAGTTTCTAGATCAGAATGCAAGAATCACAGAACAAAAAGCTTTAAGACACTAGAATTATCTCCATTCTCATTCATTCTTTGTTCAACAAATACATAGTAAGTGTATAGGATGTTTGATGTTCTAAGTGCTAGACAACCAAAGATTTTTTTTTTTTTTTAATGAAGGAAAAAGTTGGTAGCTAAGTGACATAGCGATAAATATTGGACCTGGATTCAGGAAGACCCAAGTTTTTACCCTGTCTCAGATACTTAATTTTGAAACAGAGCAAGTCACTTAATCTCTTTCTGGATTTCCTCATCTTTGAATAATAGCATGTAAGGAGATAACACATAAAAAGTGCCTTGTAACCCTTAAAGTGTTATGTAAATGTTCACTATTATTATTAGAACTTAGGCTTCCTTATTCTCAAAACAGTGATTTTTCTGGCAAAGCACATTCTGACAGGGGTCTTCAATGCTTTAATGTAAAGGGATGAGGGCTTTCAGTATTTGTGTAGCAGAAGGAGCAATGAAGCTATACTTAGAAAAACGGGTTTCAGTTCCAACTCTGTCACTTACTAGATAGGTAGTGAGGTTTGGTGGTGGTTCTTTTCTTAAATATTGGGGCTGGCTTACTATGTACAAATATATCATAAGCCTATATAAACCCTTTTTAAAACATTTCTAAAAAAATAGATATTTTAAATAAATTAAACTATATTAAAGAACCTTTACAAAATCATTACTCAAAAAAGTCATAATGCTTTCAAATTGAAGATTAATAGGGATCTCTAAAACTCCCAAACAAGAATGTTCTCAGTCATTCCAAGAAATGAGCAGAAAATCAGAGACAGAGCTTCATCATCTTTATGGCCACCAGCTCCTATAATTCAAGGTCAAATCTCTTTGCCCTCTATTCAAAGGAGCCTTTGTAGCTCAGGATCCACCCATTCCCAGAACTGAGGTGAGAACAAATTTTGTAAATGAAGTCTTGCCAGTATTTTGTCATTTTATACACAGTTCAGAATGCAGCTGTAGCCTAATTAATCTGGACTTGAGTTCTTTTTTGTTCTTTATTTATGGGGTTTTTTTTTATATGCTGAAGTTAACAGATACCAAATAAAAGTAATATTTACATATGCTAAGTATAACAGAAAAAGATAGTCTATAAAATTGAAAATCTGTTATATGCAATTTGCTTTTAACTATATATATGTGTGTGTGTGTGTGTGTGTGTGTGAATGTTATATATATAACATGCACACATGTGTGTGTAACTTTCAAAGCTGTACTGCTTGTCTGTAATTTGTTCTATCCTTGTTTGTCTACATTTTTAAAAAAGAAATTTTAGTGACCCTCTCTTCTTCTCTCTCTCTCTGTCTCTCTGTCTCTCTCTCTTACACACACACACACACACACACACACACACACACACACACACCCCTATACCTGTGGTTTTCCCCTCCCATTCCTTCAACTGGAGAAAAAGGGGAAATTATAAACATATTGGCTTCCCTCTTCAAGAATAAACTTTCTAAGTTCATCAAAAATCAGCCAAAATTTGGAAAGTGTTTAGGGATTCTACCTAAACCAATATAAAAGAAATGTTTGGAGTCGCTGATCAAATTGAAGATTGAAAGAGAGGGACATTTCCATTATTTTCACCACTACTGCCATCTTTGCTACCTAACCAAATGCACAGTTCACAGTATGTGCAAAAAATCTTCTTCCTTAAGAAGGTCAGGAATAGAGGTCTGCAACATTGTGTGCATTGGCAAGGGAAGTTCAGAGATCTAAAAGAGAGGAAATGAATAAAAAAAGGTGGGGGGGGGAATAAAGTTTGAATATAGTTTCATCAAAGACACAGTCAGGATAATCTGCATTAGAAAAATTTGACAGCCAATGACAAAATAATACTTAAGAACTGAGAAACAGCAGAATTGAAGCTAAATACCAAACATCATGGTGCAACAAAAAGGAAATTTGTTCTGGTTATATTCCACCTCTTACACTATCTCTGTAACCTTGTGCAAATCAGTTTAACGTGCCTGAGCCTCAGTTTTTTCATCTATAAAATGAAAGAGTTAAACAAAATAGCCCCTGGAGGCATCTTCCAGTTCTAAACCTATGACCTTTATCAAGAAAAACATTCTTTTTTAAAAAAAAATAAGTTTAAAGCATCTCTTCTAGTCCATTCTGTTTGCTAAAAAGATTTGCTATGTGATAGCTGCTATCCTTTAAGTAGTTTCTTTTATCACTTCCTACCCTGTTCTCTTTCTCTTAGTACTTGCCATTTCAAGGAAGTTTCACACCTAAGAAGTTACTGCTGTTAATGAAGCAAATGGTGTTAATAAAACTGAAACTGGAAGGGGGAAAAAGTGTTTTAACTTTCCAAGTACTAAGAGGCTTGTTACATACTCAAATTCTATAAATGAAATTTCCACAGCCCTCATTTTTGTTTTGTGATTAAATAAAATTTCATTTCAGGATGAAAATATTTAAAATGAGCCTTCAATGAGCCAACCATTTCCCCTTGTCATCCTATCACCCTAACAGGACACTAAATACACTAGAGAGTTATCCCAGGAAACTGAAGACATGCTCCTTTGGTTCCCTTGATTTTCCCTCATTTCTGTGAATTTAATTTTCTGTGTGAGCATGTGTCTAAGCTAGGCCATACAGATTGGTGCAGGGTTCTTAAAAACAATTTTTTGCTCCATCAGCCACAGTATATTCCACAGAAAAAGGAGAAATCACTATACCCCAGGGGGAGAAAAGTTACTCCAAAACTTTTAAAGTTTTCCCAAAAACTTTACAATAGGATTAGGTGTCCCTGTTGAGTAATTTAATTTAATTGTGATGTTTTCAACATTGTTTGTTCTGGAAAAGGAACTATTAGGTGCTTTGCACAGAGATTTGCCACCCTTTTAGTAGACAGAACACAAAACTGGGAGTCATATGATCTGGAAAATAATTCTAGCAAAACCAAATTAATTCCACCTATCTCATTTTCCCAATTTACAATATAAGATAATGCATTCCGTTCTTCTCTTTCTTTTCCTTTTTAAGGTAGGTTAATAATATTGGTCATATTTCTTTTTTTCTTCCAGGAAAGAGCAGTGATCGTAGTAAAACAAAACTACCTGCCCAAGAACAATAGTCTCCAAAGTGGAGCCAAGTTAATGGAAGTCTATTGCCTGAATGGATTGCAGACATGACCTTGATACTAATGGGTGTGAATAAACTACTTAGAGAGTGAGAAGATAGAATTGTAGCTCATACTCTTTATGATTTCTGGAACTTGTCTCCAACATGACCATACCTATTTTTATTGCCAAATACTCCCTCATTCTGTCTCTTCCTTTTGCTATACAAGCTCCTAACTTGTACTTTTCTGAGTCAGGCATTTGTCCCTTATGACACTTCTACCCTAGACACTCCCTATGTACATATAGCAACAACTATACAGGTATCATTTGGAAATGGAATTCCATAACCCTACTTTAGCCCCCAAATCACATCAAAATCAGGGGCAACCTGAGAGAGTGAACTTAGCACTCAGTTGTTGGTGAGTAAAGGCTCCATTTTCCCCTATTTTCTTTTTGATGTAACCGAGTGTGTATCCAGGATGAAAAGGCATGGATTGGTTGTGATCTATATTTTCATCTCATTAGATTATCTTTCTTCCCCATCCTGCCCCTCTTCAAAAATTCCATATATATATATATATCAAAAGCTCTTGTATCTTTCCAGTTCAAAATTTCTATGTCATCTACAATTTCTTATGCCCCTTCACCACATGTATCCAGTTTCAAATTTGTCATGAATTACTCTAGTATATCTCTGATATCTATCTTCTCATTCTAGATCAGACACTAATGATCTATCATCTTTGCTATTGCAATAACTTCCTAACTGATCTTACTGCCTCAAATTTCTTCCCATTGCAATTTATCCTCTACATATTTACTAAAGATATGCTGCTAGGGTCACGCCACTCCTCTATTCAATAAAATCCAATGAATCCCTATTGACTATCAAATGAAATGTCATTTCATTACTATGTTATTTTTATGTGTCTAATTACATACATACTAATACACATATAACATAAACAATTGAATATGTATATATTATGAATATATAATCAAAATCTTTTATCAATAGGATATATAACCAAAAAAAAAAAAATAGAAACTACTACCCAGAAATACTCTGATTGAATGTACCAGTACTGATTCTTTCTCCAAAGCTGTACAAAAAAGGAATATAGAAAATGGATAGTGGACAAAACCAGCTGGTGATGAGTAAAACCACTCTCAATGAAGCAACTATTGTAAAATCATTCTTCATTTATTTTTAGTTTAAATTATTTACCTCCATAGCAGTGTGATCAGAATGACCATTATTAGTAAATATTTTCCCTACTAAATCATTACATTGAGAACAGCCAATAATTGTAACTGAAAAAAAGTTTCAGCAGTATTCCAAGAACTCAATAAAACAGAATATGTTATGTAAAAGGCTTAATATTGTCAGTTTTTCTAGCAAATACTAGATCTTTTTGTCCTCATACATTTGGTAAAAGCATTGAACTTTTCATAAACTAGATAATTATCTGAACTTGAAGCAAGCAGGTTGAAATCTTAAAAAAAAAAAAAACCTTAAGGAGGGAAAGGGACCCACATGTGCAAAGATATTTGTGGCATCCCTTTTTATAGTGACAAGAAACTGGAAATGGAGTGGATGCCCATTAGCTAAAGAATGGCTGATTAAGTTATGGCATATGAATGTTATGGAATATTATTGTTCTATAAGAAATAAGCAGCAGGATGATTTCAGAGAGGCCTGGAGAGACTTACATGAACTGATGCTAAGTGAAATGAGCAGAACTAGAAGATCATTGTACACAACAAGAAAATTATACAATGATCAATTCTGATGGACATGGCTCTTTTCAACAATGAGATGATTCAGGCCAATTCCAATGATCTTATGATGAAGAGAGCCAGAGAGAGAACTGTGGGAATTAAATGTGGATCGCAATATAACATTTTCACTCTTTTTGCTGTTGTTTGTTTTTGCATTTTCTTTCTCATTTTTTTCTTTTTGATTTGATTTTTTTTGCAGCAAGATAATTGTATAAATATGTTAACATATATTGTATTTAACTTACATTTTTAACATATTTTACATATATCTGATTACTTACTATCTAGGAGAGGAAGAAGGGAAAAGGAAGGGAAATTGGAACACAAGATTTTGCAAGGGTTAATGTTGAAAAATTATTCATGCATATGTTTTGAAAATAAAAAGCTTTAATTAAAAAAAAAGAAAAAAAAGAAGGCATCCTAGCAAAAACTAAAAATAAATAAAAAGAAAAAACTTTAAGAAACAATCAATTTTTCCCGTGTTTTCCACCATCACTTTAATTTTTCTCTTTTCTCCTTACTTAACTGTAACTACATCACTTGCTGGCATGCATCCCAAAAGAAACAGACATACACACACATGCAGATGAAGACACAGACATACAAATAAACACATCTGTAGCTATATAGACATTATTAAAGAGATTCAGAGATAAGAATTCTAATTAATGTCAAGGAAAACTGAAGACTAGAATCCCCAAATCAGACTTTGTGATCATCCTTTTAAGGGCTAATATTATAAAAATATACAAATTTAGTCAGAAAGTTTAGGAGTCATCTCCTTCAAATGTTACTCTACCCTCCAACCCAAGGGCAAGAGTCTCTTTTACAACATTGCTGGAAGATGTTCAATTACATATTGTTTAAATTCCTTCAATGATGAGGCAATCTCTTCCACTACTGGTCAGTTCTAGCTGTTGGGAAATGTTTCCATTTTTCCCATGTAAAACCCCAAACAAGAATCTACAGACAATGGAGCTAATACCTGTACTATATAATAATCTTGAAGGACTTGAAGAAAGCTATTATATCTTTTTTGATCCCTAGTTCCTTTAACTATTAGACCTATGAAACAGTTTCCTGACTATAACCATGCTGGCCACCTAAGAACTCTCCAGTGTTTGTCACAATATATTAAGAGGAAATACTTTAGTCAGTATAGTAAGGTTGGTTTTTAGAGTAAGAGGAGCTTGATTCAAATCCTACCTCTGATGGTTTTTATCAATATGACCTCAGATAAAAGTCATTTAATTCCTGTAGGCCTCAAAGTTATTGACTAAATGGCTTCTGAAACTATTAAATCATGAATTTATGATCATATGATTATATAGCTTATATGACCCCTATTAGAACAATGATTTCATGAAGTAAATAATAGAATAAGCAAGATGGTGAGGATAGGGTAATGAACAAAGTATTTAAGATAATACAATATTTTCAGATACTTCAAAAATAAATCTGATAATTATACATTATTCTTACCTATTCATTAAAACAATTCCTCTGAGGTAATCTATGCAGTACTTGGCAACACACATTCACTAAATTATGACTAATGAAATTAATGATTGTTTTAAGTATTTACAATGTATAAAGCAGTATGTTAGATGTGGAATGGGAATTCATAGACCAATAAAAGCAACAGCAACAACAACAATAATAACATTTATATAGGCTCTAAAGTTTAGAAAGTATTTTACAAACATTATTTCACTTTATCCTGACAACAATCTTAGGAGGTGCTACTCATCTGACAGGTGAGAAAACAGACAGAGATTAAATGTCTTACTAAGGGTCACACAAATAGTAAGTTTCTAAGTAGAGGTATACTTCTAAATAGAAGTTGTCTTCCTGAACCTAGACCCAAGATTCTATCTTCTGTATCTTCTAGCTGACTCTGGAATCAGAAGAAAATGGATTTAAATTTGACTTTTAATCTTTAGTTTCCTCATCTATACATTTAAGAAGTCAAATTCATGAGCCTTTGAGGTCTCTTGCAGATCTATATGTGAGTAGATCCAAAATAAAACTGGAATGATGAACTGAATAAATTGGTTGTAGAATATGTATATCATGCTAATGAGTTAGCATCTATTAGTCTCTCAGTGAACAAGCATTCTTAAAGCACCATAAGCCAGGCATTGTGCTAATCACTGGGGATATAAAGAAAGAAAAAATAATAAACAAATCAAAAATAACCTCTGCTTTTAAAAAGCTTACATGAAGGACTACATTAATTTTTTTGATTTCTTTGACATACTGTTGACTCATATCAAAATTTTAGTTGACTAAAGTTTTGAGATCTTTTTCACCTTAATTCTTGACTTGTCACATCTCTGCTCATGATGTAATTGTACCATTTATTTGGGGAGCCTATGTGCAGGAACTTCACATTTTTCCCACTTTAGTTGCGTATGGTTAGAATTTTTTTTTAATATCTTTTTATTGATAGAACGCATGCCAAGGTAATTTTTTACAGCATTATCCCTTGCATTCATTTCTGTTCCGATTTTTCCCCTCCCTCCCTCCACCCCTTCCCCCAGATGGCAAGCAGTCTTTTACATGTTGAATAGGTTACAGTATATCCTGGATACAATATAGGTGAGCAGAACTGAACAGTTTTCTTGTTGCACAGGGAGAATTGAATTCAGAAGGTATAAACCCAGGAAGAAAAACAAAAATGCAAGCAGTTTATATTCATTTCCCATTGTTCTTTCTCTGGGTGTAGCTGCTTCTGTCCATTGTTGATCAATTAAGGCTCTCTTTATCGAAGAGGTCCACTTCCATCAGAATACATCCTCAAACAGTATCGTTGTTGAGGTATATAATGATCTCCTGGTTCTGCTCATTTCACTCAGCATCAGTTCATGTAAGTCTCGCCAGTCCTCTCTGTATTCATCCTGCTGGTCATTCCTTACAGAACAATAATATTCCATAACATTCATATACCATAATTTACTCAACCATTCTCCAATTGATGGACATCCTTTCATTTTCCAGCTTCTAGCCACTACAAACAGGGCTGCCACAAACATTTTGGCACATACAGGTCCCTTTCCTTTCTTTAGTATCTCTTTGGGGTATAAGCCCAGTAGAAACACTGCTGGATCAAAGGGTATGCACAGTTTGATAACTTTTTGAGCATAGTTCCAAATTGCTCTCCAGAATGGCTGGATGTGTTCACAATTCCACCAACAATGTATCAGTGTCCCTGTTTTTCCACATCCCCTCCAACATTCCGCATTATCTTTCCCTGTCATTCTAGCCAATCTGACAGGTGTGTAGTGATATCTCAGAGTTGTTTTAATTTGCATTTCTCTGATTAATAATGATTTAGAGCATATTTTCATATGTCTATAAATAGTTTCAATTTCTTCATCTGAGAATTGTCTGTTCATATCCTTTGACCATTTATCAATTGGAGAATGGTTTGATTTCTTATAAATTAGAGTCAATTCTCTATATATTTTGGAAATGAGGCCTTTATCAGAACCTTTGATTGTAAAAATCTTTTCCCAGTTTATTGTTTCCCTTCTAATATTGTTTCCATTTGTTTTGTTTGTACAAAAACTTTTCAATTTGATATAATCAAAATTTTCTATGCTGTGGTCAATAGTGATCTCTAGTTCTTCTTTGGTCATAAATTCCTCCCTCTTCCACAGGTCTGCAAGGTAAACTACCCTATGCTCTTCCTGTTTATTTATAAACTCATTCTTTATGCCTAGGTCATGAACCCATTTTGACCTTATCTTGGTGTACTGTGTTAAGTGTGGGTCAATGCCTAGTTTCTGCCATACTGATTTCCATCCCAGCAATTTTTGTCAAATAATGCATTCTTATCCCAGAAACTGGTGTCTTTGGGTTTGTCAAACCTATATTATTAAAGTTATTGGCTGTTTTGTCCTTTGAACCTAACCTATTCCATTGATCAACTAGTCTATTTCTTAGCCAATACCAGATGGTTTTAGTAACTGCTGCTTTATACTATAATTTTAGATCTGGTACAGCTAGGCCACCTTCATTTGATTTTTTTTTTCATTAATTCCCTTGAAATTCTTGACCTTTTGTTTTTCCATATGAACTTTATTGTTATTTTTTCTAATTCATCAAAGTAGTTTTTTGGGAGTCTGATTGGTATAGCACTAAATAAATAGATTACTTTAGGTAGTATTGTCATCTTTATTATATTTGCTCCCCAATCCAAGAGCATTTAATATTTTTCCAGTTGGTTAGATCAGACTTAATTTGTGTGGAAAGTGTTTTGTAATTTTGCTCATAAAGTTTCTGATTTTCCCTTGGCAGATAGATTCCTAAATATTTTATAAAATCAGTAGTTACTTTAAATGGAATTTCTTTTTGTAACTCTAACTGTTGGGTTTTGTTAGTGATATATAAGAATGCTGATGACTTATGTGGGTTTATTTTATATCCTGCAACTTTGCTGAAGGTATAGATTGTTTCCAATAACTTTTTGGTAGAATCTCGGGGGTTCTCTAAGTATACCATCATATCATCAGCAAAGAGTGATCATTTGGTTTCTTCATTGCCTATTCTTATTCCTTTAATCTCTTTCTCAACTCTTATTGCCAAAGCTAGCATTTCTAATACAATATTAAATAGTAACGGTGATAGTGGGCAACCTTGTTTTACTCCTGATCTTATTGGGAATGGTTGCAATTTGTCCCCGTTACATATGATGCTTACTGCTGGTTTTAAATAAATGCTACTGATTATTTTAACGAAAAGTCCATTTATTCCTATACTCTCAAGAGTTTTTTATAGGAATGGATGTTGGATTTTATCAAATGCTTTTTCTGCATCTATTGAGATGATCATATGGTTTTTGTTAATTTGATTATTAATATGGCCAATTATAATAGTTTTCCTAATATTGAACCAGCCCTGCATTCCTGGTATAAATCCTACTTGATCATGATGTATTATCCTGGGGATGATTTTCTGTAGTCTTTTTGCTAATATCTTATTTAAGATTTTAGCATCAATATTCATTAGGGAGATTGGTCTATAATTTTCTTTCTCTGTTTTCAACCTACCTGGTTTAGGTATCAGTACCATGTCTGTGTCATAAAAGGAGTTTGGTAGGACTCCTTCATTCCCTATTTTTTCAAATAGTTTATAAAGCTTTGGGGCTAATTGTTCTTTGAATGTTTGGTAGAATTCACCTGTAAATCCATCTGGTCCTGGGGATTTTTTTTTAGGGAGTTGATTAATAGCTTGTTCTATTTCTTTTTCTGAAATAGGACTATTTAAGCAAGTTACTTCCTCTTCTGATAATCTGGGAAGCCTATATTTTTGGAGGTAGTCATCCATTTCACTTAGGTTATCAAATTTATTGGCATAAAGTTGGGCAAAGTAACCCCTTATTATTTTTTTAATTTCCTCTTCATCAGTGGTAAGTTCTCCTTTTTCATTTTTAAGACTGCCAATTTGGTTTCCCTCTCTCCTTTTTCTAATCAGATTTACCAAAGGTTTATCAATTTTATTGGTTTTTTCATAGAACCAACTCTTAGTTTTATTTATTAGTTCAATAGTTTTTTACTTTCTATATTATTAATTTCTCCTTTTAATTTTAGAATTTCAAGTTTAGTAATTGATTGGGGGTTTTTAATTTGGTCTTTTTCTAACTTTTTAAGTTCCAGGCCCAATTCATTGATCTTCTCTTTTTCTATTTTATTCAAGTAAGCCTCTAAGGATATAAAATTTCCCCTTATTACTGCTTTGGCTGCATCTCATAAATTTTGATATGATGTCTCATTGTTGTCATTATCTTGAGTGAAGTTATTAATTGTGTCTATAATTTGCTGTTTCACCCAATCATTCTTTAAGATGAGATTATTTAGTTTCCAATTACTTTTTGGTCTATTTACACCTAACTTTTTGTTGAATGTAGTTTTTATTGCATTGTGATCTGAAAAGAAAGCATTTACTATTTCTGCCTTCCTGCATTTAATTTTGAGGTCTTTATGTCCTAATATATGGTCAATTTTTGTGTAAGTTCCATGAACTGCTGCAAAGAAAGTATACTCCTTTCTATCACCATTCAGTTTTCTCCAGAGATCTATCATACCTAATTTTTCTAATATTCTATTTACCTCTTTAATTTCTTTCTTATTTGTTTTGTGATTTGATTTATCTAAATCTGAGAGTGCAAGATTGAGATCTCCCATTATTATAGTTTTGCTGTCTATTTCTTCTCGCAACTCTCTTAGCTTCTCTTTAAGGAAGTTAGATGCAATACCATTTGGTGCATATATGTTTAATACTGATATTGCTTCATTGTCTATAGTACCCTTAAGCAAGATATAGTTTCCTTCCTTATCTCTTTTAATTAGATCAATCTTTGCTTTTGCTTGATCTGAGATAAGGATGGCTACCCCTCCTTTTTTGACTTCACCTGAAGCATAATAGATTCTGCTCCAGCCTTTTACCTTTAGTCTGTATGTATCTCCCTGTTTTAAATGTGTTTCCTGTAAACAACAGATTGTAGGGTTCTGACTTTTGATCCAGTCTGCTATCCACCTCCTCTTTATGGGAGAGTTCATCCCATTTACATTTGTGGTTAAAATAACCAATTCTGCATTTCCTGCCATCCTAATATCCCCAGATTATACTTTTTTTTTCTTGCCCTCCTTCCCTTCTTCCCTATTGGTCCCACTAACGTCGCGCAGCTCTCCCTCTTTAGTATCCCTCTCTCCTCCCTTTGAATCCCTTCCCCTTTCTTGTACCCTTCCCTTATTACTCTTTTTCCTTCTCCCTTTTCCTCTCCCACTTTTTAATGAAGTGAGAGAAGAATCTGTGTAAAACAAATATGTCAATTGTTTCCTCTTTGAGCCAACTCTGATGAGAGAGTAGGATTCACACAATGTTCCTCCCCCTCTCTAAGTTCCCTCATATATGATAGGTTTCCTCTGCCTCATTGTCGCATGTAGTTTCCCTCTTTTTATCTCCCTTCTTCCCTTTTTCTGACACTATCCCCTTTCCATTTCTATTTCCCTTTTTTATGTTATATCGGTAAAATCAAATTATACATATGGTTTTTATGTATATTCACAACAGAAATATAGTTCTCAAGAGTTCCTTTTACCTTTTTCTACTTCTCTTGATTCCTGTTGTTGAAGATCAAATTTTTTGTTTAAGTCTGGTTTTTTCCTTAGAAACAGATGGAATTCCTCTATTTCATTAAATATCCATCTTCTTCCGTGGAAAAAAATACTCAGCTTAGCTGGATAGTTTATTCTTGGCTGCATTCCAAGTTCTTTTGCCTTTCGGAATATCTGATTCCAGGCCCTTCGATCCTTTAATGTTGAGGCAGCCAGATCTTGCGTGACCCTTATTGTGGCATCTCGGTATTTGAACTGTTTTTTCCTGGCTACTTGTAAATTTTTTTCTTTAGTCTGGAAATTCTGAAGTTTGGCCACAATATTCCTTGGAGTCTTTATTTTAGGGTCTTTTTCAGAAGGTGTTCGATGAATTCTTTCAACGCCTATTTTCCCTTCTGGTTCTATTACTTCTGGGCAGTTCTCTTTGATGATTTCCTGTAAAATCGTATCTAGGCTCTTTTTTCATCATAATTTTCGGGTAGTCCGATGATCCTCAGGTTATCTCTCGTAGATCTATTTTCCAGATCTGTTGTTTTTCCAGTAAATATTTGACATTTTTTTCCAATCTTTCATTTTTTTGGTTTTGCTTGACTGATTCTTGATGTCTCAATGAATCAGTCATTTCTATTTGTTCAGTTCTAATTTTTAGTGAGTTATTTTCTTCATTAGCTTTTTTTACTTCTTTTTGTATATGTCCAATTGAGTTGTTTTGCTCTATGGATTTTTTTTCCATTACACTAATTTTTTTTTTTTTTAGTGAGTCATTTTCTTTTTCCAATTCACAAACACTGTTTTTTACCTTTTCCAATTCACATTTCAGGAAGTTGTTTTCTTTTTCCACTTTATCAAATTTTTCTTTTAGTGAGTTATGTGCCTTTTCTGTACTCTTTTGCATAGCTTCTCTTTCCTTTCCCCATTTCTCTTCTAGCTCTCTTTTAAGGTTTTGAATAGTCTCTTCTAGGAGAGCCTTTTGTACTGGAGACCAATAATTGTCTGGAGACTGTCTGCTATTAGTCTCTTCAGGGTTGAAAAGCTGTTCTCTTTCTGTGTAGAAATTATCAATCGTTCTTTTGATTTTTTTTACTCATCTTGTTAAAGCCTGTAAAGTTGCCTTCAGAGCCAGGAGCTTCCTCTGCAGAGCAGTGAAAGGTATATGGATGGGGTAGCTGTCTTGTCCACCGGCTACAAAAAGCAGTGAGGTACTGGAGTGCTCTGGGAAAGAGTTCCCCACCTGAAAGTAACTCAGGCCTGCAGGGCCGGGCTGGGAAAGTGCCTTTCAAAGAACCTCAGCTGTGTGAGATAACGACTGCCCTGGGGGTAGACACTTAGCAGTGAGAGTTTCACTACCCCAAGCCAAACCCTGCCCTGGGGCTATGGGTATTAATAGCTGAGCAGTGAATGGATTTGCAGGGACCTGAAGTGTCTGCCAGGGAAGTGCAGTCAGCTGGGGAGGTTCTATTGCCCCAGGCTGAGCCCCCCCACACTGCAGATTAGAGGCTGCCCAGGCTGTGCCCCGCTGCCGTGCAGATTAGTAACTGCCCCCGCAAAAGCCCCGAACTGCCGGATGTGGCCACAGGGCTGCGGTAAAGTCTGCCTGAGTCACTTCCGGGTTTGAGGGGTTACAGCCAGATCTCGTTAGGTTCTGGCGTTTTTTAGAGGACCCTCTGTTTTAGGCTTTAACTTCTCTGCCAGTTTACTCCTTTCTAATCAAGGCAGAGCAGTTAGCCTATAGCAGAGTGGTCTCTATAACTTCTCTAGCCACAGAGATCACCCCTGCCCCTGGTCTGCTCAGGACGCTAGCCTCTCGCTGCCTGTGCTAGTCTGTTCCTGGCCCCTCAGGACAAACCTTTCCTGGCGAGCTTCCGGATCGGCTGGTAAGTTGTAGTGCTTCTTATCTTCATGAATTTAAGCAGTGAAGAGTTATTTTTGAGGCTAGATTAAATATTTGGTTATGAGGGTAATGAGAGGAGCTTAGAGAGTTGTGTGTGCCTGCTCCGCCATCTTGGCTCCGCCCCGGAAGTCTAGAATTTTTTTAATATTTTATTTGATTTGATTTGATAATAACTTTATATTGACAGAATCCATGCCAGGATAATTTTTTTACAACATTATCCTTTGCACTCATTTCTGTTCCGATTTTTCCCCTCCCTCCCTCCATCCCCTCCCCTAGATGGCAAGCAGTCCTATATATGCTAGATATGTTACAGTATATCCTAGATACAATATATATTTGCAGAACTGAACAGTTCTCTTGTTGCACAGGGAGAATTGGATTCAGAAGGTAAAAATAACCCGGGAAGAAAAACAAAAATGCAGATAGTTCACATTCATTTCCCAGTGTTCTTTCTTTATCTGGTTAGAATTAACAGAGATTTTTAAGGATTTTCTACATCCAACGCACTATACTAGGCACTGGAGAAATAGACAAAACTAAAACAGCCTTTTTCCTCAAGGAGTTTACATTAAGGAAAGAGAAGCATTTACATAAATAAGTAAATACAACATTTAAAGGAAAAGCTTCAGCATATTTTGCTATTCTATGGAGATCTTTTTGGATCCCAACCACCATTCAATATGTTAGCCATCTTCAAATTTGATTATATACATACATAGATACACATACACACATATATCCATCCAGAGAATATTATACATACATACATATACATATGCACACACACACACACACACACACACACACACACACACATATATATATATATGACTAATGGAAGAGAATATGCTCCACATTCTTGTCTGGAGCATGTTCCACATTTGTGTCTTTATTATTCTATGTAGTCAGCCAGAAGCCCTAGGTTTCCAACTACCCACCATAATAAAATTATTGAACAGAAAAACAACAAAACAGATCCCTGGGATACTCCATTAGGGACCTTTATCTGTGTTTATATTAATTACTAAATCACTATTTTCTGGTCTAGTTCAATCAGTTCAGAATTCACTCAACTATATTATAATCTATATATAATATTCCGCTAAATACAGGGTTCACATCTTCCCTTAATTGGGGGGGGAGGGGAATATCTTAGGGACAATAAACGGGTTAAGGAAATATTCATTTAAGTCAGTAGAATCTTTAAAAAGCATAATTTGAAAACTAGGCTGAATTGGTTATTAGGATATATATGTTGGAATGTCAAAATGCAAGGGATTACAACAGTATTAATACTGTGTCCAGCTTTATTATAGAAGCTTGTGTGCCCTTATTCTGATAGCCACTACAGAGCTGCTGTGATCACAGATGAGATCCAACATGTCTCTTTTTGGCTCAGTCATCCCATCTAAGTCATGAACCTACACACTAGAAAACCTTCTCAGAACTAGAAGGTCATAGATTCATAGCAGTGCAGAAAGCTCTTTACCAATTTTTAGACATACACATAGTAGATACATCCTTAATTTCCATTACCAGCACCCACAGCCTCTCTAGTCCCCTAGGTCAGTGGTTTTCAAAGTGAAAAAAGCAATTAACTGGAGGAATGATATTTCAAAAGATTAAATTTGAAAGGGGGAGAAGAGAAGTGAGAACATGTGGAAACTGACTTCTGGTTGGACAAGATATACCTGGGATATATTGTTAAGGCAAGTTCAAGTAGTGATTACCCATTATCTATTTCAAACCTTTTTTTTTTTTCAGGAGCACTAGTGGGCTTTGAATCTTGAAGATTGTTATTAAAGAATATCACCACTTTGACATATTTTTATGTTTGTTTCTATATGTGTTTTCTAGTTCTTTTAATGCTTCTCTGTCTCAAACACAATTTTCTCTAGTGGCTGAGAAGTGTATTATTATGGCTTGAAGCAAGATCCCCAAAAAAGGGAACATAAGCTCTTAAGAAATTCAATATGCTCTCTTATCAAAAGCATTGTAGTTCTAAAATCCAAAGAACCAAAATTTAATTTCTCTGTTTACTGCCAAACTTCTATAAAGTTTGTGGAGAGGCAAAGCCAAGATGGTGGAGAGCGAACACCACTTCCTGTGACCTCCTTTGACCTTCTCTCAAACCAACAGTAGATTAAGCCTCTAAACTGGTTTTGGAGGCAAAAAAACCACAAATATTTGGAGTACAACACATTTACATAAGAAGATACTTTGGAAGAACTTCAGAACATGTCTATTTCAAACATGCAGGAGGACACTGTGCCAAGCCCAGCACACAGCACAGGGAATCTGGGGCAAGGAGCAGTGATGTGGAGTCAGAGCAATGCAACTTTTACACACCTGGGAATCTTCTGTGAGCCTCTTAGGCTACTTGTCTTGATTGCAAGTGGGTGATCTAGCAGATTTGCTACAAAAGGCAAATTATAAACCACTGAGCCCTGGAAGAATGCAGGGCCTACCTACTTAAAATTATCCAGTACTGGAAGTCAATCAACAGAACTATCCCAGAGCAAATTAAAGCAGTTGTCACTCCTTTGCTTTAAGAGTAGACCTCAAGCCTTAAAAAAATGAGCCAAAAAAACTCCAAAAGAACTCTCACCATAGATAGCTTTTATGGAGAAAGAGAACACAGCTCCAATCCTGTGGTTCTTAAAGGCAAATCAACTCCAGATGAAGCACCAAAGGGAGATATCAGCTGGTCTCCATTTGGTCTCTGACAAAGAAAGCCTTTGAAGATTTCATAAAAGATCTTAAAAGAGTTAGAAGAAAAATGGAGAAAAAAAATGAGATGTTTGAAAGAAGGGATGGGAAAAGCATATAATTCCCAACAAAATAGATTTGATGAAATGGGAAAAGCATATAATTCCTTGAAAAATAAATATGAAAAAGATATCAATTCCTTGAAAAATAGAATTTGTCAAATGGAAAAAAATGCTATGAACAAAGCAATTCAATTGGCCAAATACAAAAGGAGCTAATAAAGGTAACTGAAGAAAATAATATATCAAAATTAGAATTGAACAAATGGAAGGGAATGACTTAATAAGATTTCAAGAATCAAACAAAACCAACAAAATGAAAAAAATAGAAGAAAATATGAAATACTTCTTAGGAAAAACAAGTGACCTGGAAAATAGATCTAGGAGAGACAATCTAAGGATTATTGGGTTTCCTGAAAGCTATGATGAAAAAAAGAACCTAGACATTATCTTACAGAAAGTCATAAAAGAAAAATGCCCTGATGTTTTAGAATCAGAAGGTAAAATACCCATTGAAAGAATCCACTGATCACCTCCTGAAAGAGACCCCAAAATTAAATTCCCAAGGAATATCGTGGCTAAATTTCTGAACTATTATACCAATGAAAATATATTGCAAGCATTTAGAAAGAAACAATTTAAATACCAAGAAGCCACAATCCTAATTGCCCTAATTACCCAGGACCCATTAGCTTCCATTTTAAAGAGTCAAAGATCCTGGAATCTGGTATTCCAAAAAGGGAAATAACTTGGGTTACAGCCAAGAATAAGCTATCCAGCTAAAATGAGGATTATCTTTCAGGGAAGAAGATGGACATTCAATGGTATACTTGAATTTCATCATTTTCTGATGAAAAGACCAGAAGTGGACAAAAAATATGATCTCCAAACACAGAATTAAAGAGAAGCATAAAAAAGGAAAAAATAAGGAACTCTTGAGAATTATATATTTTTATGGGTAAACTTAGACAGTGCAAGTATAATTTGATTTTTATGACTATGAAAAAGAAACAAGGTGGAAAAGTGATTGTACTGAAAACAAAAGGAAAAATGAGGTAAAATAAGGGAAGTTATATATCATGAAGAGGCAAAGACCTATTTTAATTGAGGGAATGGAGGGAGGGGATGAGTATTGTGTGAATCTTATTCTTATCATATTTGGCTCAAGGAGAGAATATCACACATATTTTGTTTCCCAGAGAAACATCTCACCTTATAGGAAAATAGGAGGGAAAGGGGAAAAAGAAAGGGGAAGGCTAATAGAAGGGAAAACAGAAGTAGTAGGGGAACGGTATGAGAAAGGGAGAGGAGCTCTAAAGGGACAGGACTGTTTGAAGGAGGTGGTCATCAAAAGCAAAATACTGGGGAGGAGGGAAAGGGAAAGAAAAGAGAAAAGCATAACAGAGTAAATAAGATGGCAGAAAATACAGAAATAGTTGTTTTAACTGTGAATATGAATAGGATGAACTCTCCCATAAAACAGAAATAGATAGCAGGCTGGATTAAAAGCCAGAATCCTACAAGAGACACATTTAAAGCAGAGTGATACATATAGAGTGAAGGTAATGGGTTGGAGCAGAATCTATTATGCTTCAGGTGAAATAAAAAAACAAAACAAAACAAAACAAAACAAAAAAACAACAGGTGTAGCAATCCTGATCTCAAAACAAGTAAAAGCAAAGATAGACCTAATTAAACGAGATAAGGAAGGAAACTATCTTACTAAAAGGTACCATAGATAATGAAGCAATATCAATCCTAAATATATATATATATGTGTGTGTGTGTGTGTGTGTATATATATATATATATACACACACACACACACACACACACACACACACACACACACACATATATATATATATATATATATATATATATATATATATATATATGCATCAAATGGTACAGCATTCAAATTCCAAGAAGAGAAGTTAAGAAAGATGCAAGAAGCAATAGGCAGCAAAACTATACTAGAGGGGGATCTCAATGTTGCTCTCTCAGAACTAGATAAATTGAAGCACAAAATAAATAAGGAAAAAGTTGTAGAGGTAAACAGAATCTTAGAAAAGCTAGGTGTGATAGATCTTAGGAGAAAATTGAATGTAGATAGAAAAGAATTTGCTTTTTTCTTAGCAGAACATAGAACCTTTACAAAAGTTGACCATGTATTAGGGCATTAAAAACCTTAAAATCAAATGCAGAAAGGCAGAAATAATAAATACATTTTTTAATATAATAATGCAATAAAAATTACATGCAAGAAAAGGACCAAAAAAATAGACCAAAGATTCATTAATAATCTAATCCAAATGAATGGGTGAAACAGCAAATCATAAATACAATCAACAGCTTCATCCAAAAGAATAAAAATAATGCAGCAACATACTAAAATTTGTGGGATGCAGCCAAAGCAGTTATTAGGGGAAATTTTATTTCTCTAAATGTTTCCTTGCATAAAATAGAGAAATAGAAGATCAATGAATTGGACTTACAACTAAAAAAGCTAGAAAAACAACAAATTAGAAACCCTCAAGTAAATACCAAATTTGAAATTCTGAAAATAAAAGGGGGGGATTAATAAAATTGAAAATAAGAGAACTATTGAATTAATAAATAAAACTTAGAGTTAAGTTAGTTTTATGGGAAAAGCAACAAAATAGATAAATCTTTAGTTAATTTCATTATAAAAAAGAAAGAAGATAGTAAAATTGTTAGTCTCAAAAATGAAAAGGAAGAACTTTTCACCTTTGGAAGAGGAAATTAGTATAAGAAGAAATTATTTTTCCCAACTATGTATGTTTTATAATCTAAGTTAAATTGAGAAATATCTATAAAATATTGATTGCCCAGGTTAACAGAAGAGGAAATAAATTATTTAAATAGTCCCATTTTAGAAAAAAGAAATAGAATAAGCTATTAATCAACTCCCTAAGAAAAAGTCTCCAAGACCAGATGGACCTACATGTGAATTCTACCAAATATTTAAAGAATAATTAATTCCAAAACTATATAAACTATTTGAAAAATTAGAGAAAGAAAAAGCCCTATCATATTTCTTGTATGACACAGATATGGTTCTAATAGCTAAACCAGGTAGGGTGAAAACAGAGAAAGAAAATTACACGACAATTTCCCTAATGAATATTGATGCAAAAATATTAAATAAAATATTAGCAATGTGATTACAGAAATCATCCCCGGGATAATACACCATGACCAAGTAGGATTTATACCAGGAATGCAGGGCTGGTTCAATATTAGGAAAATTATTGACATTTACTCTATCAATAACCAAACTAACAAAAATCATATGATTATCTCAATAAATTCAGGAAAAGTATTTGGTAAAATCCAACACTAGAGAGTATAGGAATAAATCTTTAAAATAATCAGTAGCATCTATTTAAAATCATCAGCAAGCATCACATGTAATGGGGACAGATTAGAACCATTCCCAATAAGATGAGGAGTGAAACAAGGTTGCCCACTATCATCATTACCATTCAATATTGTATTAAATATGTTATGTTTGTCAATAAGAGAAGAAAAAGAAATTAAAAGGAATTAGAATAGATAATATGGAAACCAAATTATTTCTCTTTGATGATATGATGGTATACTTAGAGAACCCTAGGAAATCAGCTAAAAACTACTAGAAACAATTCACAACTTTAGCAAAGTTGCAGGACACAAAATAAATCCACATAAACCATCAGCATTTTTATATATTACCAATAAAGTCCAGCAGCAAGACATACAAAAAGAAATTCCATTCATAATAACTGTTGATAGTATAAAACATTTGGGAATCTATCTGCCAAGGTAAAGTTAGGAACTATATGAACGCATTTTACACACAAATAAAGTCAGATCTAATCAGATGGGAAAATATCAAGTACTCCTGGATAGGTCAAGCGAATATAATAAAGATGGCAATACTACCTAAACTAATCTATTTACTTAGTGCTATACCAATTAGATTTCCAAGAAACTATTTTAATGACCTATAAAAAAGTCCATCTGAAAAAACAAAAAGTCAAGAATTTCAAGGGAATTAATGAAAAAAATGCCAATGAAGGTGGACTAGCTATGCCAGATATAAAACTATATTATAAAGTAGCATTCATCACAACCATTTGGTACTGGCTAAGAAATAGAACAGTCAATCAGTGGAATAGGTTAGGATAACGGGACAAAATAATCAATAAGTTGAGCAAAGCCTCAGTTTCAGTCTCCATCCTACTTTGAAATTTTCAGAAGAATAGCAAAGGAGAAATCCCAGATCAAATGGCATCCTTACAGTTCTGTCCAACAGAGCTTACAAACTGGCTAATCTACCAGCAGCAGTGTACTGGAATTCAAACTAAGACAAACTCACGGGCATATTGCCCAGACCCAAATGCAGGTGAGGAACTTGTACAGTCAGACCAGAAGGGCAGCATCCAGAGGGCAGCAATGAAATTTTGCCCTTGATCAGAGCATTTTTGAAAGCATGGAAATACACAAAGTTCCTATTCTGATCTGTCCTTGAAATTTTGGAAGAAACCAACTCTCAATATCTCAAGAAAATAACAAAGGGATTCTAAAGAACACAAAGTTCAACCCAGGCATTCTGTTAAGAAGTGTGCAGAACTTCCCCCCCCCTCAAAAAAAAATCAGGAAGTAGGCTTAAAAACAAGCAAATAAAAAAAAAAAAGAACCCCATTATTTAAAAAGAACAAGAAAAGTGGTG
The DNA here is from genome assembly GCF_016432865.1 of Antechinus flavipes. Taxonomy (NCBI): domain Eukaryota; kingdom Metazoa; phylum Chordata; class Mammalia; order Dasyuromorphia; family Dasyuridae; genus Antechinus; species Antechinus flavipes. The sequence goes on from NC_067398.1 coordinate 182,561,491, forward strand.
ACAGGGACACTCAAATCACACATCCAGAAGGAAAGAATTGATTTCAAAACATATGTAAGCAAAGCCTCAAAGAAAAGCACAATTTGGGCACAAGTTCAACTAGAATTCCTGGAAGAGATTAAGAAAGATTTTTTAAATGTTTTGTTTTGTTTTTTTATAAATGAAATAGAAGAAATAATTGGAAAGGGAATTAACAGCTTGGCACAAGAAGTATAAAACATTGCCCAAATAACAAATTCTATGAAAGTTAGAATGGACCAAATAGAAAATAATGATTCTATGTAATAAGAAATATAAAACAATATCAAAAATACTGAAAAATAGAAGAAAATGTCATTTCTTATAGGAAAAACAACTAATATGTAAAATAGATTGAGAAGGAATAACTTAAGAGTTACTGAACTATGTGAAATCCATCATAACAAGAAAGAGCCTAGACATCACATTTTGAGAAATCATGAAAGAAAACTGCTGAAATTTCTTGGAACTAGAGAGCAAAATGGAAATACAAAGGATCCACTAGCCACCTCATAAAAAGAAACCTAAAATATACACTGTCAAGAATAGCATAACTAAAATACAGAGATTCCAGGTTAAAAAAATACTGCAAGCAGACAGAAAGTTTCAAGGAACCCCAGTCATTAGCACATATGATTAAATACCCAACACAATTAGGGCATAAGAGTATTGAAATATAATATTCCATAAGGCAAGAAATATAATTTTATAACCAAGAAAAACTTACCCAGCAAAATTGATTATAGAGTTAAAAGAAAAAAAAACTAGAACTTTAATGAAGAAGAGGAGTTACAAGCACTCTTGAAGAAATGATGAGAGCTTTGTAAAAAATACAAAGTGCAAAATACAGGAATCATTACATTTCTATAAAAAGGTAAACATGAGCAAATAATCATAAGAAATTAAACACATTTATATTCTTAAATGGCTGGTGACAACTTTGTTCCCTACATAATTCTATCATCATCAGGGGAAATAGAGAGATTAGTCAAAGAGAGGATTTAAGAGCATGTTAGTTATGTTTTGATATTCTTAAAAGAATAGGGGAAAGAAAGGGAAAAAGAATAAAGTGGAAGACAAAATAAGGGGAAAGGAAAGATGGGGGAAATTATCTCACATAACTGAGTTTTACAAATTGAAATCTTTATAAGCAAAGAGGAGGAGGTGGAAAAAGAGAAGCTGACACTTGAACACCTCTCAGCTAAATCAAAGACTGGAAGGATGTGCACACAGTTAAGTACACACACAAATTCATTTCCAATAACAGGGAAACAAAAAAGAAAGGAGAAAAAAAGAGTAAGAAGTAAAGAGAGAGAGAGAATAAATTTAGGAAAGAATGAATGTTATGCAAAATATATTTTACCTAAGGGTATACCAAAGTATTTCTTACAATTTTTTGTGCCATTAAAAAATTGGAAACTGGGGTTTCCATCAATTGGAGAAAGTCTAAACAAGTTTTAGCATTTGAATGTTATGGAATTATTCTGTTGCATGAAATAAAGAAGAGAATGCTTCCAGATAAACCTAGGAAAACTTAAGTAGGGGTACAATTTATACCATAACAACAATATCATAAAGACAAATAACTTTGAAAGACTTTTAAAATTTCATCAGCATACTGATCAACTATGGTTCCAAGGGACTCATGATAAACGAGCTATTTATCATCTAATAGTGAGGTGAAGTAATCAGTAAAGATGCAGATTTTTAAAAAATAACTTTAAAATAAATAATAAATAAAATAAGTAATAAATAATAAAAATAAAATGAATTTGTTTTCAGGACTATAGATAACATTTTTTTCTCATTTGGTGGAAGGGTGAGAGGGAAAAAAGGAAGATTTGATTCTAAAAACAAAATTTAATTTAAACAATAAAATAAAAAGAAATAGTAAGTGAACTTTTAAAGAACAGATATAGGAACAGTAGGGATGAAAAGCAAGAAGCTGAAATGAAAAAGTGACTGTGAATGTAGCCTATGAGCTATTTTTTTTTTGTTTTCTTTGAAGTTTAGCAAAGGAAAAGAAGTATTAGATAAGAGTTTAATGGAGTAACATAGAAACTTGAATAACTTTGTACATACAAAGAAGAACTCAATAGAGACAGAAAGACTGAAGATGAGAAAGAAAGGAAATATAATCAATGAAGCAAGATTCTACAAGAGTTGGGCAGCAACAAAATCATGGCCATAAAAGAAATGTTTTGGCAAGAAGAAGCATCTTATCAATTCATGAAACCAGAAAGAAAGAATAGATAAAGATATAAAGAGGTTTTGAGTTAAGGAAAACAATTAAACTGATTATATAGATGTAGATAAATAAATAGATATACATGCATATACACATATGTATGTTTGTATGTGTATATATAAAATATATACACGTACAAATATATATATACATACACATAAAAATCCATTCTCTAATTCAGACCAAAAAAACTCTGAAGAATTTCTTTTTTGTTCAATTTGGAGATATTTTCTAGATCATTATTAGACAACCAGATTCCTATTTGAGACAATTATCAGTTAAAAGAGATGTACAGGTAGATTCTACATTTCTTTTAATAGTCTTAAATGTTTAATCTTCTCATGTCAGATAATGGTCTTGAATTTTCATCAGAACTGGCCAGAGTGACTCTTAATAAATGAAAGGCTGAAAGACTGGGCTTAGTTGCACAGAGCAATACTCCTGCCAAAATTTCACTTATTGCATGAAACAAAAGACATCTGGATAGGGATGCTTTGTCTAAAGCAATTGCGATCCAGCTGTCCAAAATAGCATTTAGGAAAAAAAGTGTTTTGGGAGAAAATCTTTCCCTTGTTTCTTGAAAGGGCAAGATATAAAGAGAAAAAAAGGATTAATATCAGGTACAAAATGAGTAGCATAATGTCTGGAAGAGTGTACTGAATGAGCAATGACAATCCCTCTTGAATCTTTAATTTTATATGCTTTGATTTAGAAATTCATTTTCATCATTAAGTATCTACTCTGTTCTAGGCTCAAAGTAAATAAGTATAAGACATTTGTGATCTCAAAAGGCTTACTAATTGAATCATGGGGAGACATGACTATATTTAAAACAACATTATTATATTGCAGTCTATTCTGACATAATTCATACACATGCATACATATGAACATGAACATATATTCACATAAAACATGTGACTCAATTTATAATGAGAATATTCAAGAAATTAAACATAGTAGAATTTTTCCCTATTTCAGATCTTTATATTTAATTCATCTAACATGTAGGCTTTCTCATTTCCCTTCCTTTCTCTTTCTTATTTTCATGTCCCTTCATATTTTCAATATTAGACACTCAAATCTATTCCAAATCCCATTCTACTCACCATTTCCAGGCCTTCTTCCTTAATGTGAATAGCAAATAATGTTTTCTAGATAAAACCTCCCCTCAGTTAAGGCACTCCTTAATTGCCTTATGCTTTTGAATTTTGTATATATTTGTTTGTTAAATTTATTTTTATTTTGCTTATATTTGTTATGTACTTATTTTTCCATTAGAGTAAGTTTTTAATCTAATGTTAGTGTTTAATCTAAGGTTAGTAAATAGGTATTATTTCATTCTTTGTACTTATATCCACAGAACCTAGAATGATTCCTGGCATTTAATAAATGTTTACTGATAGCTGATTAATTTATCCTTTCATTGCGAACCTTGCAGTGTTCCCAAAACCCTTTGCACTCAAATTTCCACCAGAATCACCATTCTTCTCTTTTCTCTCTTATCATGCCTGATTTCATCAAATCCCATTGTTCTTATTATTATCTCTGTGGAGATGTTTCTTAGATTATTTTTCTGACCCTAACCTCTTTCCTGATTTCTAGTCTTGCATTATCAACTCACTGTTAGATTTCATGAAGTAAATATCCAGTCAACATCTCAAACTCATAATACCAGAATTCATTATCCTTCTACCCATTTTTTTCTCTTTTTTGAATTTCCCTGCCAAGGGCAACATTATCCTCCCAGTCATTGAGGTTCACAACCTCAGTGTCTCACATATCTGCTCAGTCACACATACCATATATCCTGTTTGATGTCAACTCTTCTTATTTCTATCTTAACTACATCTCTTCTATGTTCTCCCTTCTCTCCACTCAAGTATCATCTTGGTACAAGCCCTGATCACCTTACATTTGGATTATTGTAATATCCTCCTTGTTGGTCTCTTCACAATCCAGTACCTCCTCCACCAAGCTGGCAAAGTGATCTTCCTAAATTGTACCTCTGACCATTTTAATCCCCTACTTAATAAACTCAGCAACTCCATAGTAATTTTATGATCAAATATAAAATCCTTTATTTGGCTTTTAAAACCCTTCACAGTCTGGCCCCTTCCCACCTTTTTAATCATGTTACATTTTATTTCCCATCCTAGCAAAACTGGCCTTCTTGTGGTTCAATCTAGCAACACTGATCTTGCACACACCAGACTATCTCCAGACTCCCCTCCTTTTTTTTTTTAAATCTGAATGACCCCTTAATGTCTGTAATGCTCTTTTTCCTTACTTCCTTTTGTCTTTCCTAGCTTTCTTTAAGACTCAGCTCCTTCTACAAGAGGACGTCTGATGTTTCATTCTGTACTCCCCACTGCTAGTGCTAACCTTCCAAGATTACCTCCAGTTAATACTGCACATATGTATAAATACACACACATATGGCTATTTGTTTATTATCTCCTCTCATTAGATTGTGAGTTTCATGAGAACAAGCAGTGTGTATGCCTTATTCCATAGCCTCTGTGCTTAGTAATATCCAGCATATAAAAATACTTAATAAATACTTGATGACTAATAGAGTGACTACTGAAACTATACTCCTTTAAGTTACCAATTGTAAATCCAGTGAGTTTTTTTCCCTTAATTTTCATTTCCCACAACATTTTCCATAATATGTGGCATTGATCAAGTCATGTAAATTCTCTGAACTGTGAGAAAAAAAATGAGGTTGGACTAGAATATTTAAACTTCCATGAATGAATGAATGAATGAAAAAGTATTTATTTAGTGCTTAATATATGACAGACCTTGCACTAACCACTGATGATATAAATACAAAGAGGAAATAATACTTGCCCTAAACAAGTTCATATGCTAAAAGTTGGAGACAATATGTACTAGTTCTTTAGGTAGAGGAAGCCTCCTGGATGATAAGGGAAATCAATGTTCCACTAATTAACTCACCCTCACTCTTAACAAAACCATAAGCCTGGAGTCACACATCCTTTCCAAAACCATAAATCTGGGGCTGACTAGATATAAAAGACTCTTACCAGACATAGCAGCACTAGAGAAAAAAGGGTAAGAAGCTGCTTAAGATGAAGATCTGGCTTAGGTGTTTACAATATAAGAACCATGATTTTTAATATATTTAATAACGACATGTCAGTATAATTAGTTTCCTGTGTAATACTTCCTATTTCATTCTATGAATTTAAGAAAGGGTCCATCTGGTTCACCAGACTGCCAAAGGGATCGAGAATACACAAAATAATTATGAACCATTGTTGTTGTTGTTGCTCAGTCATGTCTGACTTTTCCAATTTGGAGTTTTTGTGGAAAAGATATTGGGATAATCTCCAGCTCATTTTGCATACAAGGCAACTGAGGCAAACATGTGAAATGACTGCCCCAGTAAATGAGTAGTAAATGAGTTCCAAGCATGGTGCTTTATCCACTATCCATCTAGATGCTCTTAAAAACCCTCACCCTGGGTCTAATATCTTCCCGCCATCATCTCAATCAGTAACTAATCATGTCTTTCTGGTGTCTTCTGAATTATAAACTTGTACTATTATTACTTAACTTTTAAACATGATTAGATATTCCTTGAGGGCAAAAACATTTTTATAAACTTTTGTATCCTTTACAATGCTCAATACTGTTTCTTACACATAGGAGACATTGAATAATCATTTTTAATTGATTGAATGAATGAGTGATTGATTATCATTTATCTTTAAGTCAAGGTAAAGATTTAAAAAGAAATGGCAATATCCAGCATTGATGGCTTTAACTCACAGACCCTGCATGTTCAGCATATCTTGTTCCTTTAGCAATTTCATCAGCATCAACTACAGGCTATAACTAGTATTAAATGAAAACCCAAACCTCACCACAATGACCTTCTGAAATGCATTAGGGCAATACTGGCTCCAGCCCAGAATAACTGGGCTGCACACGTGTTCCAAATAGATGACAATAGAATAACCACACAGCTTCTATGTGGAAGTCTGTCATTGTTAGATTCTTAGTAAGGCAGTTACAAAAAAGCATTTTTTTAACAAGTGGTAGAACAAATATAAATTATACAGCATATCTGGGGAGAAGAAGACAAGCCATGCCCATTTGTACTTATCTGAAATGGGTATTTCTTTTGTAACAAAGACATTAGGAAGCTCTTGAATTAATTCATTTACAGGAATTTATTAAGCACAACTTGAATTTATAAAGTGCTAACCATATGAAATGATTGACGATTAAACTATGTGGTACTGATTATAAATATAATTAGAAACAAGAGAAGGGAAAATGCTATATGGGCTTCATGGATGAACTAAAATTTGATGAAACTTGATAAATGGGTAAAATATTAATGGATGGAGGGATGCTAATACATGACAGAAAGGATCCTATTATGACTTCACTTAGTGCAGTTCATAGTCATGTTAGCTTGTTTGGATGGGCAAGCTAGAAGCAATTAGAAGGTATGGATAGAGCACCAGTTCTGAAGTCAAGAAAAGCTGAATTCAAATTTGAGTTTAGACACTCAGCACTTACCAGCTGTGTGACCTTGAGCAAATTACTTAAGCCAAATTGCCTCGCTTAAAAAACAAACAAACAAACAAACAACCCTTCAGGAAAATAAAATTATGAATTATAAAATATATATTAGTCTCCCTCTCTCACCCAGGATGGAAAATGCTGGGGCTAATCAAAGATGTTTTCCCACCCTAATCAGCAGGGGAGTTTTGATCTGCTGTTTTTATCAGCCCACACTAGTGCATCCTTAGTTAGACAACCAGGTGGACTTTTGCTTCCTAGAGTTTACCATATTAATTTCAAATCTAGCGCAAACATCTATTTGATCATCTTAACCAATGAAAATCATATTTCCAAACTCAAGAGACACACCAATCTTGGCCTGCTAATTGTTGGAATTATAGGCATATACCAACACCAAGCTTATTTGATACTTTTAACTCATTTAAGTTTGTAATAATTCAGAATCATCAGATTTTTCAACATAACCCATCTATGGTTACTGTCCAGTACTTGTGAAACTTATTTCTTTAACTAAACTGTTAAAATCTATATTATGCTTTATGATATTTGATTCTTCTCATCATTCAGGCTGTTGAGATCTTTTTTTTTTTAATTCAGAGAATGTCTCTGAAAGGTTAGTTATCCTTAAAACTTACCCTTCAAAAGTTTTATTGTCAAAACTTATTATTGGGAGCCAAGATGGCCGAGAAGACACACACGACTTTCTAAACTCCTCTCATACCCTCATTACCAATTTTAAAAATCAGCCTCAAAAATAGTGCTTGACTGGTAAAATTCATGAAGATTGGAAGTGCAACAACTCACCAGCCAAAGATAATCTGGAAGATTGCCAGAAAAGGTTTGTCCTGAGCACCAGGAACAGACCAGGGCAGGCAAGGATAGAACTGGGAACTGGGGCAGCCTCCATGGTTGGAAAGTTTACAGAGAGCTTTCTGCCACAGGCTGACTGCTTTGCTTTGGTTGTGGAGTAGTGGACCAGTAGAGAAATCAGAACCTAGCATAGAGGGTACTCTGAAGGACGCCAGAGTGTAACAGGATCTGGCTGTCCCCACCTAGGACTGGAAGTGACTCAGCGTAGACCATAACCCAGCTTTGCAGTGGCATTCTGCAGCATGGGCTTTCAAATCCACACAGCATGGGGCACAGTCTGGGACAGCCTCTAACAGTGGGGGGCTGGGACAGGGCAGTGGAATTTCCCCAGCTTAACTATGCTCCCCAGGCAGAGACACTCACTTCTGGTGCCATGAGGAGTAGGACAATTGCTAATACTCAAAGTGGGCTTGGGGCAGGGGGGGAGGGGGGGAGGGAGGAGTGGAAGGGGAGAGGTGCGCAATGATACTTTCACTGCTCAGCCTTTAGCCCCAAGGAAGTCGTTAATCCCCCCAGTGGGGTTCTTCACAGGGCACTTCCACAGCTGAGCCAAGATACCCAGGCCTAGTCACTTCGGTGTGGAGCTCGATCTCTCCTGCAGCTTGGCTGCTCTTTGCAGCCCATTGACAGGAGCAGCTACTGTCCATATACCTATCCCTGCTTATCAGAGGAAGCTGGTAACTTCCTTGCCCTGAAGGCAGACCCTAAAAGCTTTTTTAAAAAATGAGTAAAAAAATCAAAAGGAAGATCAATAACTTCTACACATAAAGAGAGCAGATTTTTAACCCAGAGGAGACTAATTGCAGATTGTCTCCAGACCATACCCCAAAGGGGGATGTAACCTGGTCCCCAACACAAAAGGTTCTCCTAGATGAAACTATAACTATAAAAAATCTTAAAAGAGAACTAGAAGAAAAATGAGGAAAGGAAAGAGAAGCTATGCAAGAGAGCAACAACTACCTGAAATGTGAATTAGAAAAGGTAAAGAACTCCCAGGAAATGCAGAGAAAGAGAATTTGTGAATTGGAAAAAGTAAAGAACTCCCAGGAAAGCAGGATTCGTGAATTGGAAAAGATAAAGAATTCCCAAGAAAGTAGGATTTGTGAATTGGAAAAAGAAAATAACTCAGTAAAAAAAAAATAGTGAAATGGAAAAAAAAAATTCCATAGAGCAAAACAACTCATTTAAAAACTCAATTGGACATGTACAAAAAGAAGTAAAAAAAAAGCTAATGAAGAAAATAACTCATTAAAAATCAGAATTGAAAAATAGAAATGAATAATCCCTTGAGACATCAAGAATCAGTCAAGCAAAACTAAAAAAAAAAAATTAAAAACTAGAAAAAATGTTAAATATATACATGGAAAAACAAGATCTGGAAAACAGATCTAGGAGAGATAATCTGAGGATCATTTGACTTCCCAAAAATTAGGATGAAAAAAAGAGCCTAGATACTATTTTACAGGAAATCATCAAAGAGAACTGCCCAGATGTAATAGAATCAGGAGGTAAAATAGATGTTGAAAGAATCCATTGAACACCTTCTGAAAAAGACTCTAAAATAAAAACTCCAAGGAATATTGTGGCAAAATTTCAGACCTATCAAACTAAGGAAAAAAATATTACAAGCAGCCAGAAAAAAAAAAAAAATTCAAATACCGAGGTGCCACAATAAGGATCACTTAAGATCTGGCTGCTTCCACATTAAAGGGCTGAAGAGCCTCAAATATAATATTCCAAAAGGCAAAATATCTTGGAATGCAGCCAAGAATAAACTATGCAGCTAAGATGAGCATTTTCTTCCATGGAAGAAGATGGACATTTAATGAAACAGATGAGTTCCATTTGTTTCTAAGGAAAAAAAAACAGATCTAAACAAAAAATTTGATCTCCAACCATAGGACACAAGAGAAGCAGAAAATGGTAAAAAGAACCCTTGAGAACTGTATTTCAGTTTTAGATATACATAAAGAGTACATATGTAATTTGATTTTTCTGATATAACAAAAATGGGAAGTAGAAATGGAAAGAGGATAGTGTCAGAAAAAGGGAAAAGGGGAGATAAAAAGAGGGAAACTACATCCCACGATGAGGCAAAGGAAACCTATCATATTGGAGGGAATTTAGAGAGGGGGAAGGACATTGTGTGAATCTTACTCTCATCAGAGTTGGCTCAAAGAGAAAATAATTGACATAGTTGTTTTACAGAGAAACTTCTCTCTACCAATTAAAAAGTGGGAAGGGAAAAGGGAAAAGGAAAAGAGTAATAAGGGAAGGGTACAAGAAAAGGGAAGGGATTCAAAGGGGGGAGGGAGGGATCCTAAAGAGGGAGAGCTATGTGACATAAGTGGGACCCATAAGTTTAATACTAAGTAAGGGAGTAAGGAGGAACAAGAAAAAGAAAAGCACAATCCAGGTATATTAGGATGGCAGGAAATACAGAATTAGTAATTTCAACCATAAATGTGAATGGGATGAACTCTCCTATAAAGCAGAGGCAGATAGCAAACTGGATCAAAAGTCAGAACCCTACAATATGTTGTTGACAAGAAATACATGTAAAGCAGGGTGATACATACAGAGTAAAGGTAAAAGACTGGAGCAGAATCTATTATGCTTCAGGTGAAGTAAAAAAAAAGAAAAGCAGGGATAGTCATCCTTATCTCAGATTAAGCAAAAGCAAAAATTGATCCAATTAAAAGAGATAAGGAAGGAAACTATATCTTGCTAAAGGATAGCATAGACAATGAAGCAATATCAATACTAAATATATATATATATATATATATATATATATATATATATATATATATATATATATATATATATATACACACACACACCAAGTGGTATAGCATCTAACTTCCTAAAGGAGAAGTTAAGAGAGTTGCAAGAAGAAATAGATAGCAAAACTATAATAGTGGGAGATCTCAACCTTGCATTCTCAGAATTAGATAAACCAAACCACAAAACAAATAAGAAAGAAATTAAGGCAATAAATAGAGTATTAGAAAAAATAGGTATGATAGATCTTTGGAGAAAACTGGATGGAGACAGAAAGGAGTATGCTTTCTTCTCAGCAGTTCGTGAAACCTATACAAAAATTGACCATGTATTAAGACATAAATACCACAAAATTAAATGCAGGAAGGCAGAAATAGTAAATGCTTCCTTTTCAGATCATGATGCAATAAAAACTACATTCAACAAAAAGTTAGGGGTAAATAGACCAAAAAGTAATTGGAAATTAAATAATCTCATCTTAAAAAATGATTGGGTGACAAACAGCAAATTATAGACACAATTAATAATTTCACCCAAGATAATGACAACAATGTGGACATCATACCAAAATTTGTGGGATGCAGCCAAAGTGTTAATAAGGGGAAATTTTATATCTTTAGAGGCTTATTTGAATAAAATGGAGACAGAGAAGATCAATGAATTGGGCTTGCAACTTAAAAAGCTAGAAAAAGACCAAATTAAAAATCCCCAATCAAATACTAAACTTGACATTCTAAAATTAAAAGGAGAAATTAATAATATTGAAAGTAATAAAAGTATTGAATTAATAAATAAAACTGAGTTGGTTTTATGAAAAAACAAATAAAATAGATGAACCTTTGGTAAATCTGATTAGAAAAAGAAAAGAGGAAAATCAAATTGTTAGTCTTAAAAATGAAAAGAGAGAACTTTCCACCAATGAAGAGGAAATTAGAGCAATAATAAGGAGTTATTTTGCCCAACTTTATGCTAATAAATTTGATAACATAAGTGAAATGGATGATTACCTCCAAAAATATAGGCTTCCCAGATTAACAGAGGAGGAAGTAAATTGCTTAAATAGTCCCATTTCAGAAAAAGAAATAGGACAACCTATTAATCAATTCCCTAAGAAAAAATCCCCAGGATCTGATGGATTTACATGTGAATTCTACCAAATATTTAAAGAATAATTAGCTCCAATGCTATATAAATTATTTGAAAAAATAGGGAATGAAGGAGTCCTACCAAATTCCTTTTATGACACAGATATGGTACTGATACCTAAACCAGGTAGGTTGAAAACAGAAAAGGAAAATTATAGATAAATCTCCCTAATGAATATTGATGCTAAAATCTTAAATAAGATATTAGCAAAAAGAGTACAGAAAACCATCCCCGGGATAATACGCCGTGATCAAGTAGGATTTATACCAGAAATGCAGGGCTGGTTCAATATCAGGAAAACTATTAGTATAATTGACCATATTAATAACCAAATTAACAAAAAAATATATTATCATCTCAATAGATGCAGAAAAAGCATTTGATAAAATTCAACACCCATTTCTATTAAAAATACTTGAGAGTACAGGAATAAATGAATGTTTCCTTAAAATAATCAATAGCATCTATTTAAAATTATCAGTAAGCATCATATGTAATGGGGGAAAGTAGAACCATAAGATCAGGAGTAAAAAAAGGTTGCCCACTATCACCATTACTATTCAATATTGTATTAGAAATGCTAGCCTTGGCAATAAGAGCTAAGAAAGAAAGTAAAGGAATTAGAGTAGGTAATGAGGAAGCCAAATTATCACTCTTTGCTGATGATATGATGGTATACTTAGAGAAGCCCAGAGATTCTACTAAAAAGCTATTAGAAATAATCCACATCTTTAGCAAAGTTGCAGGATACAAAATAAACCCACATAAGTCATCAGCATTATTATATATCACTAACAAAATCCAACAGTTTGAGTTACACAGAGAAATTCCATTTAAAGTAACTACCAATAGTATAAAATATTTAGGAATTTATCTACCAATGGAAAAATCAGAAACTATATGAGCAAAACTACAAAACACTTTCCACACAAATAAAGTCAGATCTAAACAATTGGAAAAATATCAAATGCTCTTGGATAGGGTGAGCACATATAATAAAGATGACAATACTACCTAAACTAATCTATTCACTTAGTGCTATACCAATCAGACTCCCCAAAAAAACTATTTTAATGAACTAGAAAAAAAAATAACAACAAAGTTCATATGGAAAAACAAAAGATAAAGAATTTCAAGGGAATTAATGAAAAAAAAAATCAAATGAAGGTGGCCCAGCTGTACCAGATCTAAAATTATATTATAAAGCAGTGGTTACCAAAACTATTTGGTATTGGCTAAGAAATAGACTAGTTGAATAGTGGAATAGGTTAGATTCAATTGACAAAACAGTCAATAACTTTAATAATCTAGTGTTTGACAAACCCAAAGACCCCAGTATAATGACCATGTATTTAAAATCAGCTGGAGTCAGGAATTCAGGTTAAGGGAAAAATCTTCAATCTTTATTGAAGTAAAGAGGTGAAAAAAGATTGCGATAGCAATATGGGCAAGAAGGATTGTGATAGTAATATGGGCAGCTGCGAAAGGAAGCCACCTAGCAGAGAGAGACCTGAGATGAAAAGCCATCACAATGGCAATGCGAGCAGTCTCTCCTTCCCCTTCCTTTGCCAGTCCCCTGCCTCCACCCACCAAAATCGTCATTTCCTATACAACACATCAGGACTTGCACAAAGAGTGGGTGGGGGCCATTCTTTCTCCAAGCTTTGTAGTGGCCAGAAAATAAATTACTATTTAGCCTCATGTGCTTGGGACATCAGTGCATCAAGCCAAGCCTCAGCCCATTACACCCCAGCTTTTGGGATAAGAACACTGTTTGACAAAAATTTCTGGGAAAATTGGAAATTAATATGGCAGAAACTAGGCATTGACCCACACCTAACACCATACACCAAGATAATGTCAAAAATAGGTTCAGGACCCAGGCATAAAGAATGAGATTATAAATAAATTAGAAGAACATAGGATAGTTTACCTCTTGGACCTGTGAAAGAGGAAGAAATTTATGACCAAAGAGGAACTAGAGATCATTTTTGATCACAAAATAGAAAATTTTGATTATATCAAATTGAAAAGTTTTTGTACAAACAAAACTAATGCAGACAAGATTAGAAGGGAAGCAATAAACTGGAAAAACATTTTTACAGTCAAAGTTCTGATAAAGGCTTCATTTCCAAAATATATAGAGAACTGACCCTAATTTATAAGAAATTAAGCCATTCTCCAAATGATAAATGGTCAAAGACAAATTCTCAGCCAAAGAAATTGAAACTATTTCTAGCCATATGAAAAGATGCTCCAAGTTGTTATTAATCAGAGAAATGCAAATTAAGACAACTCTGAGATACCTCTACACACCTGTCAGATTGGCTAGAATGACAGTAAAAGATAATGTGGAATGTTGGAGGGGATGTGGGAAAACTGGGACACTGATACATTGTTGGTGGAATTGTGAATACATCCAGCCATTCTGGAGAGCAATTTGGAACTATGCTCAAAAAGTTATCAAACTATGCATACCCTTTGATCTAGTAGTAGTACTACTGGGCTTATATTCCAAAGACATTTTAAAGAAGGGAAAGGGACTTGTATGTGCAAGAATGTTTGTGGCAGCCCTCTTTGTAGTGGCCAGAAACTGGAAACTGAGTGGATGCCCATCAATTGGAGAATGGCTGAATAAATTGTGGTATATGAATATTATGGAATATTATTGTTCTGTAAGAAATGACCAGCAGGATGATTTCAGAAAGGCCTGGATATACTTACATGAACTGATGCTGAGGGAAATGAGCAGGACCAGAAGAGCATTATATACTTCAACAACAATACTATATGATGATCAATACTGATGGACATTGCCCTCTTGAACAATGAGATGAACCAAATCAGTTCCAACAGAGCAGTAATGAATTGAACCAGCTACATCCAGCAAAAGAACTCTGGGACATGATTATGAACCACTACATAGAATTCCCTCTGATTTTGTCCACCTGCATTTTTGATTTCCTTCACAGGCATACACTATTTCAAAGTCCAATTCCTTTTGTACAGCAAAATAACTGAATGGATATGTATACATATATTGTATTTAATTTATGCTTTAACATATTTAACATGTATTGGTCAACCTGCCATCTGGGGGAAGCGGTGGGGGTAAGGGGAGGAAAAGTTGGAACAAAAAGTCATGCAATTGTCAATGCTGAAAAATTACCCATTCATATATCTTGTAAATAAAAAGCTATAATAAAAAAGCTCATTATCATCTACAAATTTGATAAATGTGCCTTCTTTGGTTCCAAGTGATAAAAATGGTAAATAGAACAAGATCAAGAACAGATCATAGGATCATAGATACAGAGAGCAAATTTGAGTATCTGTTTCCAATCTCCTCATTTTACAGATAAGTTAATTTAACTTCAAAATAGTTGTGACTTTCACAAAATCATATAATTAGTGTCGCAGGTGGACCTTGAATGAAGTCTTCCAGAAGCAAAGTTCACCATTCTATCACCTCGGAGACCTGGTAACTCGACTAAAGAAACCTCCTTCCTAGTTGACATTTTATCTCATAAAGATTTTTTGGTCTGATTATTTAGCCAGTTGCAAATCTATTTTAACCATATGGATAGAATGAGTGATTCTGTCATTGTTTTGCTAAAAATCTAAGTATATTGTGTCAGCTTCCCTAATTGCAATATGAGGGGGTGCACAAGAAAACTTTAAATTGTCTTTTAACTCTAAATTTATGATCCCATGATTCTATATCCATGACATTCTGCTGATCTACCAATCTAATTATTCTGTCAAAAAAGGAAATGAGTTTAATCTAACATGACCTGTTCTTCATGAAGCCATTTTGAGTTATAGTATATCATGGCTTCCTTTCTTATAGTATAATCTTAGTCATACATTCTAGAATTTGGCCAAGAGTGTGGAAAGATCATTGACTTATCATTTGTAACTGCCACTTTCTTCCCTTTTTTGAAAATTAGGGCATTTGATTTTCTCTAGATCTATATCACTTCTCTCATTGCCCATTTAAAAGTCACTGAGAATAGCCTAGGAATTCTATCATTAATTGAATCTATATATTGAAATATAGCTTTATTATATTTATATTATATTTATTGAGCTCATTAAAGGAAATTAGATACTATACTATTTTTTGCTTGTGCTTCCACTCTCTAATAATTATTTTTCTTCTTTCCTTTCCAATTAGAAGTATGCTTCATGGAAAAGAAAAGAGAAGGAACTTATGGTTTATAGAGTGATATGGCTTCCCAAACATCACAGAAGATTTAAAAGTATATCTCATGAAGCAGTGATCACCAAGATGAGGAAATGACAATAAGTTCCACCCAGTCCAGCACCACACAAAAAGGGCATTATCAGACTCCCTAAAAACATGAACCAAAAACTTGGATATCATGTATCAAAACATTATTAAAGTAGGCAAGTGCTTCAAAGACATCAAAGACAGAAGGAAAGGAACTATATTTACAAAAATATTTTTAATGGTACTTTTTATGGTGACAAAAAAACAACAACGGGCTTGCCCAGCCTTTTCCAGACCCACTCATTCACCTTTGGCTGCAAACTTTGTGTAATTCTTCCTTATTTAATTCCAACATAGATGTAAGTCAAGACATCACGCCCTGATGTCATTAATCTTCTTTGAAAACAAAGGAAAAACTACAGTGTCCAATTATTGGCGACCCTGTGGATCAGACTTGTTCATAGGGTTTTCTTGGCAAAGATACTTAGGTTTGCCATTACTTTCTCCAGTGGAACCTTTTGTCAAGCCATCAGAAGTTAAATGACTTGACTAGGATCAAACTGCTGAATAATATCTGAGATTGAATTTGAACTCAGGTCTTCCTGATGGAGGCCCAATACTTTATTCACTAAGCTACCATCTGCCTCAAATTTTGACCATCCTTGTTACTAAAAAGGATCTTTAACTTGGGGAAGATGCAGAGGAGGATAGTTTGGGGTGGACAGATTAGATAGATGGTAATAGTAATACAAAAAGAAAAAGAAAAGAAAAAGAAAATTTGAGCATTATTAAAAGATTTCTAAAATACACAAAAGAGAGTGGAAAGAAGTTCAGAAGGGGGCATACAAAAATGAATCAGTATTGGTTTAATATGATTATGTTTAATTTACTATATATTTTAAAAAGTTACATGAAATAGCATTTTAGAGTTACATATACAAAGTATTCCAAAAACCTTATTTCAATTTTTAGCTTAAATACTCACAAAGCTTTTAGAATATCACGGTATAATCCTCTTTTCCTTTCCTTTGCATGTTGAAATGTATGTTGATGTTAATTAAGTTCACTATTTTAAAAATATCTATTTCTTAAGGAAAGAGAAAAGAGGGACAGATTCGGAGAAGATATCATAGTAAGTTAAGAAAGAGAAAAGAGAAACAAAACCCAAGCTTAGTTAAATTCAGATTTTTCACTGTTACCCATTATCATCAACCTTTCCATCCTAGCAGCATAATCTCTTTATTCAAAACTCTTCTTGTTCCCAACATAAGAAGCAAATGAAAACAAACTTTTTCTTTTTTGTTTTTAAAAAGACAAAATAACTCCAAATTTTGGGGATGTTGGGGAAAAAGAAGCACCACTGTTATTGATGAGGGAATTGGGAAAGTTAAATAGTTCGGGAGGAAACAACTGAATTCAAAGGGACAAAAGTCACCAGGCAGTGCAAGAACAATGAAAACCCACCAAAAGCTGTTATATACATCAAAGAATATTTTTGGCCAAATGAAAAGAGTATTGACTCTGGAATTAGAGGACTTGGAATTCATACTCCTTCATCTGACTTTTACTATCTAGGCATTTGTTCCCTCAGTTGTAAGATAAAGGAGATGAACTATCTGAGCTCTGAGTGCCCTACTAGCTCTAAATCAATGATCCTCTGTTATTTATGAATAAACAACCTGGAACTTGCTACAGTCTTCAGCCATCTCCCCATCATCAAAAAGAGCCCCCTAAATACATAGAGCTTTCATTCAATTCCTTAGATATACAAACATATAAAAAATAAATACATAAATGTTGCTGCATTTTGGGGGGTTTGGGGGCATCATATAGAAGTCTTTTGATATAAGCTTAAAGCATGGTCCCAGTTGATCACAAGGAACAGTATAATAGGTTTCCTTACTTTGTGAGGAGTATGTCCTTTACCTGATAAATGTGTTTGAGATGAAAAGGGAAGAAATTGTGTTTTATTTGAAAATACCCAAACTCAGGCTTTTCAGACTATATATTTTTTTTCTAGATGACTCACTGACATTTCCTTTGAAAGTCATGGAAATGACCAAATTCAAAATAGGTTCAGAGAATTTTAGGTTATTTATGCAACTTTTGGTGAACATACAATTCAAGCTTTACCAGTCTGAACACTCTGATATGAATCCTGATCAATTATGGGAGATTAATCTGTCAGTGGACAGATTTCAGTAAATTATTTAGTTGATTTTTTTTCTTTTCCTGGTTTAAAACATTTTTTTCTAATAAATAATAGTCATACAATGGAAAACTAAACTGATTGACCTCCACAACGAGTAAAAAAAAAGTCTGAAAATGGAAACTTGAGAGGTCTCCTTCTAGTATCCACTGAGTGAGAAAGTATTCTTTTTTATTTGAAACACCAGCAAATGTGCTCCCATGTAATGAAATATTTATTGAAATGACTTCTCTAGCTTTCTACAATTGCTGATAGTTTAACTAGAATCGGGTTGAGAAAGCAGAAGGAAGGCATGTATATTTATTTATTTATGTTTCAAGAAGCCTAGACCATAAGACTTAACCTTGGGGAATCCTGAACGAAGGGTCATACATGATTGCCAATAATAGTTATTTTCTGTTTTCACAGAATCTTTTACTGTCATTACCAGAAAATCAATCTTGGAAGGTTTTCTACAGCTGCTATATTTAATGTTCTCGTTAATGTTGTTAGAATATATTTACAATTGTTTTAGTTATCATCTGGATACATTTACAGGTTATTCAGTATCTTCATTTGCAAGACTCCATTATCTCTTTGTAATCTAACATTTTTTGATTCTCTAGTCTTTCTACACTTGGAGAATCAATATCTTTTATACTGATACAGTCTAAGGGTATTTTCTGTTCTTCCTCCCTTTGATCAAGATATATTTATCCAAATTAGGACAATACTCAAAGTGTAACAGACAATGGGCCTGCATAAGTAATTATTTCAAAATAATTCTTAAAAATAAAACAGCTGTATGAGTTATGTTCAAAAAAAAAAAAAAGCAAGATCTGACATTCTGAAATCTATGCAGCAAAAATAGCTTTTTTTCAGTTGTTTTTTTCCTAGCAACTTAGAGAGTACTGGGTAATATCAGAGTCGGATGAATTTTTAGGAAGTTCATCAAGCCCTCTGGCTCATGATTTATTAAGAGAATTGGAGAAAGTCACAGACTAGAGCAAGCAAAGAATGTTCTCCAGGGTTAGTTTTTTAAAATGCTTATAAGGATGTTTATTTTTTTTTACTTTTGCCAAGAAAAATAAATTCATGAAATCATAGAATTTTAGTGCTGAAAACAACCTTAGACATTGCCTAATCTAGTGCCCACTTCTCATTTTCACTATGAAGAAAAAGAGGCCCAAGATTAATAGTTATTTGTTTTAAAGCAAACCCACAATTAGAACCCAAATTTCCCAACTTTTTATCCATTGTTCTGCCCATTGTAACACAATGCTTTGGGGTATAATGTCCCGCACAAATAGATTCTAGTACAAACATACATTTATAAACCCAATGGAGGTTTTCAAAACTGCCATTTAACTTGAACAGCTAATTCACATACCCATATCTGTTTTACATGAAAATACCTGTCATTCTATGTCTATGATACTTGGGCTCATTCTGTTTATAAATACATAAGTTCACATGAGATTTTATTAAGATGTAGAATTTAAGATTAAAAAAAAAAAAAAAAAAGACCTATTCTGCCAGAACCTAGTCTCAACTGAGTGCTAACTGGAAAGAAAAACACAATTTCCTTGGTAGAAAAGGTATCTCCTTAGAGACATAAAAGTCAACTATG
Source organism: Antechinus flavipes (assembly GCF_016432865.1). Lineage (NCBI taxonomy): Eukaryota > Metazoa > Chordata > Mammalia > Dasyuromorphia > Dasyuridae > Antechinus > Antechinus flavipes. The sequence continues at coordinate 182,581,175 of NC_067398.1, forward strand.
TCATTCTTTATATTTTTAAATTTCATTTCCGTTCCAGAACAAGTTTCAAGTTCAGAATATAAAGGGGCTTACAGTCTAATAGGTATGACAAGACAGAAACAGAATTAATAAGATTACTGAACAATACAGATAAGTCCTGTTTAGTGTGAATAATAAATTCCCTAAAGTGGTCACATTATTCAGATTTGCACTGCATATTTCTTGTACAAATTGCTGTTTTACTTAATTATAACTTCTAATAGCATATATTCAATTAAGTGTGATGACTTCAGAGGATTTATTATACAAGTGCATATATATGTATATATATAATATAATATGTATATAGATATAATATACTCTGTGTGTGTGTATGTGTGTGTGTGTGTGCGTGTGTGTGTGTGAAATAGGAGGAGCTGAGTGGCCTAATGGATAGAGTGCTGGACCTTGGTTAGGAATGCTCAACATCCTGAATTCAAATCCAGCCTCAGACCACTTACTAGTTATATGACTCTGACAAGTTACTAAAACTTGTTTGTCTCAGTTTCCTCATTTGTAAAAACAAGTTGGAGAAGGAAATGAAAAACTCTAAACTGGATCATGAAGAGTCAGATATGACTAAAATATGACAACAACAATAAAAGGCAAAACACAGATAGTTATAATTGCTATTATGATATTGTTTAGGCAGAGGGAAATATAATACACCTTTTGTTTCTCAATTATTTCAGTCATGTCCAATGCTTCAGGACCCCATTTTGGAGTTTCTTGGAAGAGACAGTGGAGTTACTTGCCCTTACATTCTCCAGATGCTAAAGTTATTGTTAATATAGATGAAAGGTTGAACACACATAATACAGAAGGATTGTTGTAGAATAAAGCCATAGTATCAATCTCTTTTTTTTTTATTTTTATTTAATAATTGCTTTAAATTGACAGAATCCATGCCAAGGTAATTTTTTTTTTACAACATTATCCTTTGCACTCGTTTCTGTTCCAATTTTTTCCCCTCCCTCCCTCCACCCCCTCCCCTAGATGGCAAGCAGTCCTTTATATGTTGGATATGTTACAGTATATCCTAGATACAATATATGTTTGCAGAACCAAACAGTTCTCTTGTTGCATAGGGAGAATTGGATTCAGAAGGTATAAATAACCCGGGAAGAAAAACAAACATGCAGATAGTTCACATTCGTTTCCCAGTGTTCTTTCTTTGGGTGTAGCTGCTTTTGTCCATCATTTATCAATTGAAACTCAGTTAGGTCTCTTTGTCAAAGAAATCCACTTCCATCAAAATATGTCCTCATACAATATTGTTGTCGAAGTGTATAATGATCTCCTGGTTCTGCTCATTTCACTTAGCATCAGTTCATGTAAGTCTCACCAGTCCTTTCTGTATTCATCCTGCTGGTCATTTCTTACAGAACAATAATATTCCATAACATTCATATACCACAATTTATTCAGCCATTCTCCAATTGATGGGCATCCATTCATTTTCCAGTTTCTAGCCACTACAAATAGGGCTGCTACAAACATTTGGGCACATACAGGTCCCTTTCCCTTCTTTAGTATTTCTTTGGGATATAAGCCCAATAGAAACACTGCTGGATCAAAGGGTATGCACAATTTGATAATTTTGGGGGCATAATTCCAGATTGCTCTCCAGAATGGTTGGATTCATTCACAACTCCACCAACAATGCATTAGTGTCCCAGTTTTCCCGCATCCCCTCCAACATTCATCATTATTTTTTCCTGTCATCTTAGCCAATCTGATAGGTGTGTAGTGGTATCTCAGAGTTGTCTTAATTTGCATTTCTCTGATCAATAATGATTTGGAACACTCTTTCATATGAGTGGTAATAGTTTCAATTTCATCCTCTGAAAATTGTTCATATCCTTTGACCATTTATCAATTGGAGAATGGCTTGATTTCTTATAAATTTGAGTCAGTTCTCTATATATTTTGGAAATGAGGCCTTTATCAGAACCTTTAACTGTGAAGATGTTTTCCCAGTTTGTTGCTTCCCTTCTAATCTTGTTTGCATTAGTCTTGTTTGTACAAAGACTTTTTAATTTAATGTAATCAAAATTTTCTATTTTGTGATCAGTAATGGTCTCTAATTCATCTTTGGTCACAAATTTCTTTCTCCTCCACAAGTCTGAGAGATAAACTATTCTATGTTCCTCTAATTTATTTATAATCTCATTCTTTATGCCTAGGTCATGGACCCATTTTGATCTTATCTTGGTATATGGTGTTAAGTGTAGGTCCATGCCTAATTTCTGCCATACTAATTTCCAATTATCCCAGCAGTTTTTATCAAATAATGAATTCTTTTCCCAGAAGTTAGGGGCTTTGGGTTTGTCAAACATTAGATTGCTATAGTTGACTATTCTGTCTTGTGAACCTAACCTTTTCCACTGATCTACTAATCTATTTCTTAGCCAATACCAAATGGTTTTGGTGACTACTGCTTTATAATATAATTTTAGATCAGGTACAGCTAGGCCACCTTCATTTGATTTTTTTTTCATTAATTCCTTTGAGATTCTCAACTTTTTATTGTTCCATATGAATTCTGTTGTTATTTTTTCTAGATCATTAAAATATTTTCTTGGATAATGATGAATGTTGGAGGGGATGCGGGAAAACGGGAACACTGATGCATTGTTGGTGGAGTTGTGAACGAATCCAGCCATTCTGGAGAGCAATCTGGAATTATGCCCAAAAAGTTATCAAACTGTGCATACCCTTTGATCCAGCAGTGTTTCTATTGGGCTTATACCCCAAAGAGATACTAAAAAAAGGGAAAGGGACCTGTATGTGCCAAAATGTTTGTTGCAACCCTGGTTGTAGTGGCTAGAAACTGGAAATTGAATGGATGCCCATCAATTGGAGAATGGCTGGGTAAATTGTGGTATATGAATGTTATGGAATATTAATTGCTCTGTAAGGAATGACCAGCAGGATGAATACAGAGAGGCTTGGAGAGACCTACATGGACTGATGCTAAGTGAGATGAGCAGAATCAGGAGATCATTATACACTTCGACAATGATATTGTATGAGGATGTATTTTGATGGAAGTGGATTTCTATGACAAAGAGACCTAACTGAGTTTCAATGGATAAATGATGGACAGAAACAGCTACACCCAAAGAAGGAACACTGGGTAATGAATGTGAACTATTTGCATTTTTGATTTTCTTCCCGAGTTATTTTTACCTTCTGAATCCAATTCTCCCTGTGCAACAGGAGAACTGTTCAATTCTGCAAATATGTATTGTATCTAGGACATACTGCAACATATTTAACATATATAGGACTGCTTGCCATCTTGGGGGCGGGGTGAAGGGAGGGAGGGGAAAAAACGAAACATAAGCAAGTGCAAGGGATAATGTTGTAAAAAAATTATCCTGGCATGGATTCTATCAATACAAAGTTATTATTAAATAAAATAAAATTTAAATTAAAAAAATATTTTCTTGGAAGTCTGATTGGTATAGCACTAAATAAATAGATTAGTTTAGGGAGTATTGTCATCTTTATTATGTTCGCTCGGCCGATCCAAGAGCACTTAATATTTTTCCAATTATTTAAGTCTGACTTTATTTGTGTGGAGACTTTTTTATAATTTTGCTCATATAATTCCTGACTTTCCTTTGGTAGATAGATTCCCAAATATTTTATGGTATCAACAGTTATTCTGAATGGAATTTCTCTTTGTATCTCTTGCTGTTGGGTTTTGTTGGTGATGTATAAAAATGCTGAGGATTTATGGGGATTTATTTTGTAGCCAGCTACTTTGCTAAAATTATGAATTATTTCTAATAGCTTTTTAGTAGAATCTCTGGGGTTCTCTAGGTATACCATCATATCATCTGCAAAGAGTGATAGTTTGGTTTTCTCATTGCCTACTCTAATTCCTTTAATATCTTTCTCGACTCTTATTGCCGAGGCTAGTGTTTCTAATACAATATTAAATAATAATGGTGATAGTGGGCAACCTTGCTTCACTCCAGATCTTACTGGGAAAGGTTCCAGTTTTTCCCCATTGCATATGATGCTTACGGATGGTTTTAAATATGCTCCTGACTATTTTAAGGAAAAGTCCATTTATTCCTATGCTCTCAAGTGTTTTTATTAGGAATGGATGTTGGATTTTATCAAATGCTTTTTCTGCATCTATTGAGATGATCATATGGTTTTTGTTTGGTTGGTTATTGATATAGTCAATTATGCTAATAGTTTTCCTAATATTGAACCAGCCCTGCATTCCTGGTATAAATCCTACTTGGTCATAGTGTATTATCCTGGTGACGATTTTCTGTAATCTTTTTGCTAATATTTTATTTAAGATTTTAGCATCAATATTCATTAGGGAGATTGGTCTATAATTTTCTTTCTCTGTTTTCAGCCTACCTGGTTTAGGTATCAGTACCATGTCTGTGTCATAAAAGGAGTTTGGTAGGACTCCTTCAATCCCTATTTTTTCAAATAGTTTATTTAGCATTGGAGTTAATTGTTCTTTAAATGTTTGGTAGAATTCACATGTAAATCCATCTGGTCCTGGGGATTTTTTCTTAGGGAGTTGATTGATAGTTTGTTCTATTTCTTTTTCTGAGATGGGACTGTTTAGGATATTTACTTCTTCCTCTGTTAGTTTGGGCAAGCTATATTTTTGGAGGTATTTTTCTATTTCATTTAAGTTGTTGAATTTATTGGCATAAAGTTGGGCAAAATAACTCCTAATTATTGCTCTAATTTCCTCTTCGTTAGTGGCAAGTTCTCCCTTTTCATTTTTAAGACTAACAATTTGATTTTCCTCTTTCCTTTTTTCAATCAGATTTACTAAGGGTTTGTCTATTTTGTTGGTTTTTTCATAGAACCAACTCTTAGTTTTATTAATTAATTCAATAGTTTTTTTACTTTCAATTTTATTGATCTCTCCTTTTATTTTTAGAATTTCAAGTTTAGTGCTTGACTGGGGGTTTTTAATTTGTTCCTTTTCTAGCATTTTTAGTTGCAAACCCAATTCATTGACCTTATCTTTCTCTATTTTATACAAATAGGTCTCTAGGGATATGAAATTTCCCCTTATTACCGCTTTGGCTGCATTCCACACATTTTGGTATGATGTCTCATTATTATCATTTTCTTGGGTGAAGTTATTAATTATATCTATGATTTGCTGTTTCACCCAATCATTCTTTAGTATGAGATTATTTAGTTTCCAATTATTTTTTGGTCTACTTCCCCCTGGTTTTTTGTTGAATGTAATTTTCATTGCATCGTAGTCTGAAAAGGATGCATTTACTATTTCTGCCTTACTGCATTTGAGTTTGAGGTTTTTATGTCCTAATATATGGTCAATTTTTGTATAGGTTCCATGAACTGCTGAAAAGAAAGTGTATTCCTTTCTGTCTCCATTACATTTTCTCCAGAGATCTATCATATCTAACTTTTCTAGTATTCTATTTACCTCTTTGACTTCTTTCTTATTTATTTTGTGGTTTGATTTATCTAATTCTGAGAGTGCAAGGTTAAGATCTCCCACTATTATAGTTTTACTGTCTATTTCTTCTTGCAGCTCTCTTAATTTCTCTTTTAAGAATTTAGATGCTACACCACTTGGTGCATATATGTTTAATATAGATAGTGCTTCATTATCCATGCTACCCTTTAGCAAGATATACTGCCCTTCCTTATCTCTTTTAATTAGATCAATTTTTGCTTTAGCTTGATCTGAGATCAGGATGGCTACCCCTGCTTTTTTGACTTCACCTGAAGCATAGTAGATTTTGCTCCAACCTTTTACCTTTAACCTGCATGTATCTCCCCACTTCAGGTGTGTTTCCTGTAAACAACATATTGTAGGATTCTGGCTTTTAATCCATTCTGCTAACCACTTCCTCTTTATGGGGGAGTTTACCCCGTTCACATTTATGGTTAGAATCACCAATTCTGTATTGCTTGCCATCTTGTTAACCCCGGTTTATGCTTTTCTCCCTTCTTTCCCCTTTCCCCCCTTCCCAGTATTAAGCTTGTGAGCACCACTTGCTTCTCACAACTCTCCCTTTTTAGTATCCCTCCCCCCGCCTTAGAGTTCCTCCCCCTATCTTACCCCTTTCCCTCCCAGTTTCCGTATTCCCTTCTGCTTAGCTTATTCCTTCCCTTTTCACTTTTCCCTTCTCACTTTTCAATGAGGTGGGAGAAGTTTCACCATAGATTGAATATGTCTTAAGATTTTTCACTTAAAGCCAATTCTGAAGGCAGTAAGATACCCACTATATTCATCCCCCTCCATTCTTTCTCTCAGATATAATAGGTTTCCTATGCCTCTTCATGAGATGTACTACCCCCACTTTACCCTTTTTCTGGTACAATGTCCTTTCCACATCAATTTCTAGAACAAGGTATACATGTATTCTTTATACATCTGTATAGTTGAAATATAGTTCCCAAGATTAATCTTTACCTTTTTAGATTTCTCTTGAGTTCTATATTTGTAGATCAAACTTTTTGTTAAGTTCTGGCTTTTTCATCAGAAATAGATGAAATTCGCTTACTTCGTTGAATGTCCATCTTCTTCCCTGGAAAAAGATGCTCATTCTCGCTGGGTAAGTTATTTTTGGTTGCATACCAAGTTCCTTAGCCTTTTGGAATATCATATTCCAGGCTCTTCGACCTTTTAATGTGGATGCTGCCAGATCCTGGGTGATCCTTATTGTGGCTCCTTGATACTTGAATTGGGTTTTTCTAGCCGCTTGCAATATTTTTTCCTTCATCTGAGGGTTCTGGCATTTGGCCACTATATTCCTTGGTGTTTTGATTTTAGGATCCCTTTCAGTGGGTGATCGATGAATCCTTTCAATGTTTATTTTTTCCTCTGTTCCTATGACTTCTGGGCAGTTCTCTTTGATAATTTCCTGGAAAATAGTGTCCAGGCTCTTTTTTTCATCATGTTTTTCTGGAAGTCCAATGATTCTCAGATTGTCTCTCCTGGATCTGTTTTCCAGGTCTGTTGTCTTCCCCAGAAGGTATTTCACATTCTTTTCCATTGTTTGATTTTTTTGGATTTGCTTGACTGATTCTTCTTGTCTCCTCGAGTCATTCAGTTCCAATTGTTCAATTCTGATTTTCAGTGAAGTATTTTCTTCACTCATTTTTTAAAGTCTTTTTCTAATTGTCCCATTGAGTTCTTTTGTTCTGTGGAATTTTTTTCCATTTTGCCAATTTTGTTTTCCAGTTCACCAATCCTATTTTTCAAGGATTTTACTTCTTTATCCACTCTCTCTTTAACTGACTTCTCCAGGCTCTTTTGCCAAGCCTCCCTCTCCTTTTCCCATTTTTCTTCTAGCTCCCTTGTGAGAGCCTTTTTAATTACTTCTATGAGGTTCATCTGTGCTGAGGAACAGATGATCTCCTCCTCTGGGGATTCACCTGGGGACTGTCTGTTTTTAGTCTCCTCAGGATTTAGAGTCTGCTCTCTATCTGTATAGAAGCTGTCAAGGGTTAAAGTCCTCTTCAGTTTCTTGCTCATTCTGTCTAATAATCAAAGACAAACTAGCAAAGAAAAACAGAAAAAACTGTAGTCTTTCTTTGGGGGAGGGGCTGGGTGTGTTACCAAGCTTCCTCTACAGACTGTGGGGGGCAGCAGTGAGGCACTAGCCCTACTGTGCTGCGCCTGCGCTCTGAGATCCCAGAGCATGCTGAGTCACTGTGGGGGGGGGGGGGGGGGGAAGAGGGGGGTAGCCAGGTCCCGAGAGACTCCAGCTGTTTGGGGTTGTATTCTTCACCCCCGGTGTTTTTAGCTTCTCTGCTGGGCTGCTGACTTCCTGCCAGAGCAAAGTATCTAATCCTGTAGCGAAGCTCTCCCCACAGAGACGGCTGCGATCACTCCCCACCCCCTCTCCAGTCTGCTCCCATGCTCTCACTGCCGCTGCCCGCCGCCTGCGCCCAATCTAAAACCATCCCAGCCCTCCAGTAAAGACAGACCTTTCTTGGCGAATCTCAAGGATGGCTTCTCTTGGTAACTTGTTTTTTTTTTCAATCAAGCATTAATTCAGAGGCTTGTAATGAAATGGATAGTGAGAGAAAGTGTGGAGCTACACAGCTGTGTGCCTCCTCTCCACCATCTTAACCGGAAGTCCATAGTATCAATCTCATATAGAAACAAAACCCCATGGGCAGCATGTTGACTTAGAACACCATAAATTAACATGATTTGTGCTGTAGTGTGTTTTTTATTTATTTTGTTAAACATTTACAATTGTATTCTAATCTAGTTCACAGGGAAATTGATTCCTTTAAATAGGGAACTGGCCTTGGTTGGACTCAGGAAGTCTTGGGTTCAAACCTTACCTGAAACAAGTCTTTGGCTCTGGAAAAGTCATTTAATATCTCTATCATCAGTTTTGTTATCTGTCAAATAGGAATGCCCACCCTTGCAATAACAAAGAAAGAAGAAAAGGACCCATATTTGCAAAAAATATTTGTAGCAGCTTTTATTTTTCTCTTGCATCAGCAAAAATTAGAAATTTAGGAGTGCCCATTAATGGTATAATGATTTAACAAGTTAGATATATGACTGTTAAAATATTATTGTGCCACAAGAAACAATTAGAAAAATAATTTTAGAGAAATCTGGCAAGACTTGCATTAACAGATATCAAGGGAAGTGAGCAGAACCAGGAGAAAAATGTACATGATAACAACAATATTACAAGGATAATCCTATTTGAAAGATCTAAAAACAGCACAATAACCAATCACAATTCCAGAGGACTTGTGATAAAACAGACTACCCACTTCCTGAGAGAAGAACCAATAGATTATGGATTGAGACTAAATTTTTTTTAATGGCCAATGCAAGAATTTGTTTGTTTGACTAAAAATATTTGAAACAGAGGATTTGCTTTTCTTTCTTTCTCATTTTGAAGACAGTGGAGAGAGAGAGAAAGAAAGTTATAGGAAAGAAATAGGATCTTTTTTTTTTTTGAAAAAAATTTCTTTACTACATTATCCCTTGCACTCACTTCTGTTCTGACTTTTTCCCTTCCTCCCTCCACTCCCTCCCCCAGATGGCAAGTAGTCCTGTGCATGTTAAATATGTTACAGTATATCCTAGATACAATATATGTGTGCAGAACCAAACAGTTCTCTTGTTGCATAGGAAGAATTGGATTCAGAAGGTAAAAATAACCCGGGAAGAAAAACAAAAATGCAAACAGTTTACATTCATTTCCCAGTGTTCTTTCTTTGTGTGTAGCTGCTTCTGTCCATCATTGATCAATTGAAATTGAGTTAGATCTTCTCTTTGTTGAAAAAATCCACTTCTGTCAGAATACCTCCTCATACAGTATTGTTAAAGTATATAATGATCTCCTGGTTCTGCTCATTTCACTTAGCATCAGTTTATGTAAGTCTCTCCAAGACTCTCTGTATTCATCCTGCTGGTCATTTCTTACAGAACGATAATATTCCATAACATTCATATACCACAAATTACCCAACCATTCTCTAATTGATGGGCATCCATTCATTTTCCAGTTTCTAGCCACTACAAACAGGGCTGCCACAAACATTTTGGCACATACAGGTCCCTTTCCTTTCTTTAGTATCTCTTTAAGGTATAAGCCGAGTAGTAGCACTGCTGGATCAAAGGGTATGCACAGTTTGATAACGTTTTAGGCATAATTCCAGATTGCTCTCCAGAATGGTTGGATTCGTTCACAACTTCACAAACAATGCATCAGTTTCCCAGTTTTCCCACATCCCACAGATTAGCCAATCTGACAGGTGTGTAGTGATATCTCAGACTTGTCTAAATTTGCATTTCTGTGATCAATAGTGATTTGGAATACTCTTTCATATGAGTGGAAATAGTTTCAATTTCATCATCTGAAAATTGTCTGTTCATATTCTTTGACCATTTATCAATTGGAGAATGGCTTGATTTCTTATAAATTTGAGTCAATTCTCTATATATTTTGAAAATGAGGCCTTTTTCAGAACCTTTAACTGTGAAAATGTCTTCCCAGTTTGTTGCTTCCCTTCTAATTTTATTTGCATAATTTGTTTGTTCAAAGGCTTTTAAATTTGATACAATCAAAATTTTCTATTTTCTGATCAATAATGATCTCTAGTTCATCTTTGTTCACAAATTTCTTCCTCCTCCACAAGTCTGAGAGGTAAACTATCCTTTGTTCTTCTAATTTATTTATAATCTCATTCTTTATTCCTAAATCATGGACCCATTTTGATCTTATCTTGGTATACGGTGTTAAGTGTGGGTCCATGCCTAATTTTTGCCATACTAATTTCCAGTTTTCCCAGCAGTTTTTATCAAATAATGAATTCTTATCCTAAAAGTTAGGATCTTTGGGTTTGTCAAATACTAGATTGCTATAGTTGACTTTTGTCTTGTGAATCTAACCTATTAGACTGAAAACTAATCTTTTACTTAGCCAATACCAAATTGTTTTGGTTACTGCTATTTTATAATATAGTTTTAGATCAGGTACAGCTAGGCCACCTTCATTTGATTTTTTTTTTCATTAATTCCCTTGAGATTCTCACCTTTTGTTCTTCCATATGAATTTTGTTGTTATTTTTTCTAGATCATTAAAATATTTTCTTGGGAGTCTGACTGATATAGCACTAAATAAATAGATTAGTTTAGGGAGTATTGTCATCTTTATTATATTCGCTTGGCCTATCCAAGAGCACTTAATATTTTTCCAATTATTTAAATCTGACTTTATTTGTGTGGAAAGTTTTTTTTGTAATTTTGCTCATACAATTCCTGACTTTCCTTTGGTAGATAGATTCCCAAATATTTTATGCTATCTACAGTTTTTTTGAATGGAATTTCTCTTTGTATCTCTTGCTGTTGGATTTTGTTGGTGATGTATAAAAATGCTGAAAATTTATGTGAATTTATTTTGTATCCTGCAACTTTGCTAAAATTATGAATTATTTCTAATAGCTTTTTAGTAGAATCTCTGGGGTTCTCTAAGTATACCATCATATCATCTGCAAAGAGTGATAGTTTATTTTCCTCGTTTCCTACTTTAATTCCTTTAATCTCTTTCTTGACTCTTACTGCCGAGGCTAGCATTTCTAATACAATATTGAATAATAATGATGATAGTGGGCAAACTTGCTTCACTCCAGATCTTACTGGGAAAGGTTCCAGTTATTTCCCATTGCATATGATGCTTACTGAAGGTTTTAAATAGATGCTCCTGACTATTTTAAGAAAAAGTTCATTTATTCCTATCCTCTCTAGTGTTTTTAATTAGGAATGGATCTTGGATTTTATCAAATGCCTTTTCTGCATCTATTGAGAGGATCATATGGTTTTTGATAATTTGGTTATTGATATAGTCAATTATGCTAATAGTTTTCCTAATATTGAACCAGCCCTGCATTCCTGATATAAATCCTACTTGGTCATAGTGTATTATCCTGGGGACGATTTTCTGTAATCTTTTTGCTAATATTTTATTTAAGATTTTAGCATCAATATTCATTAGGGAGATTGGTCTATAATTTTCTTTCTCTGTTTTCAGCCTACCTGATTTAGGTATCAGTACCATGTCTGTGTCATAAAAGGAATTTGGTAGGACTCCTTTATTCCTAATTTTTTTCAAATAGCTTATATAACAGTGGGGCTAATTGTTCTTTAAATGTTTGGTAGAATTCACATGTAAATCCATCTGTTCCTGAGGGTTTTTTCTTAGGGAGTTGGTTAATAGCTTGTTCTATTTCTTTTTCTGAAATGGGACTATTTAAGCAATTTACTTCCTCCTCTGTTAATCTGGGATGCCTATATTTTTGGAGATAATCATCCATTTCACTTAGGTTATCAAATTTATTAGCATAAAGTTGGGCAAAGTAACTCCATATTATTGCTCTAATTTCTTCTTCATTGGTGGAATTTTTAAGACTAACAATTTGATTTTCCTCTTTCCTTTTTCTAATCAGATTTAACAAAAGTTTATCTATTTTATTGGTTTTTTCATAAAACCAACTCTTAGTTTTATTTATTAATTCAATATTTTTTTACTTTCAATATTATTAATTTCTCCTTTTAATTTTAGAATTTCAAGCTTAGTATTTGTTTGGGGATTTTTAATTTGGTCTTTTTCTAGCTTTTTAAGTTGCAAGCACAGTTCATTGATCTTCTCTTTCTCTATTTTATTCAAGTAAGCCTCTAAAGATATAAAATTTCCCCTTTTTACTGCTTTGGCTGTATCCCACAAATTTTGGTGTGATGTCTCATCATTGTCATTATCTTGAGTGAAATTATTAATTGTGTCTATAATTTGCTGTTTCATCCATCATTCTTTAAGTTGGAATTATTTAGTTTCCAATTAATTTTTGGTCTATTTACCCCTAATTTTTTGTTGAATGTAATTTTTATTGCATCATGATCTGAAAAGAAAGCATTTACTATTTCTGCCTTCCTGCATTTAATTTTGAGGTCTTTATGTCCTGGTCAATTTTTGTATAGGTTCCATGAATTGCTGAGAAGAAAGTATACTCCTTTCTGTCACCATTCAGTTTTCTCCAAAGATCTATCATATCTAATTTTTCTAATATTCTATTTACCTCTTTAATTTCTTTCTTATTTGTTTTGTGGTTTGAGTTGTCTAATTCTGAGAGTGCAAGATTGAGCTCTCCCACTATTATAGTTCTGCTGCCTATTTCTTCTTGCAACTCTCTTAACTTCTCCTTTAGGAAGTTAGATGCTATACCGCTTGGTGCATATATGTTTAATATTGATATAGCTTCATTGTCTATAGTACCCTTTAGCAAGATTTAGTTTCCTTCCTTATCTCTTTTGATTAGATAATTTTTTTTCTTTTGCTTGATCTGAAATAAGGATGGCTACCCCTGCTTTTTTTTTTTTACTTCACCTGAAGCATAATAGATTCTGCTCCAGTCTTTTACCTTTACTCTGTATATATCTCCCTGTTTTAAATGTGTTTCCTGTAAGCAACATATTTAGGGTTCTGGCTTTTGATCCAGTCTGCTATACTCCTCAGCTTTATGGGAGAGTTCATCCCATTCACATTTATGGTTAAAATTACTAATTCTGTATTTCCTGCCATCCTAATATACCTGGATTGTGCTTTTCTTTTTCTTGCCCCTCCTTACTCCCTTACCTAGTATTAAACTTATGGGTCCCACTTATGTCACATAGCTCTCCCTCTTTAGGATCCCTCCCTTCTCTCTTTGAATCCCTTCCCTTTTCTTGTACCCTTTTCCTATTACTCTTTTTCCTTTTCCCTTTTCCTCTCCCACTTTTTAATGAGGTGAGAGAAGATTCTCTATAACACAAATATGTCAATTATTCCCTCTTTGAGCCAACTCTGATGAGAGTAATAGTCACTTCTTCCCGGGTTATTTATACCTTCTGAATCCAATTCTCCCTGTGCAACAAGAGAACTGTTCGGTTCTGCACACATATATTGTAACTAGGATATACTGTAACCTATTCAGCATGTAAAGAACTGCTTGCCATCTGGGGGAGGGGGTGGGGGGAGGGAGGTGAAAAATCAGAACAGAAGTGAGTGCAAGGAATAATGTTGTAAAAAATTATCCTGGCATGGGTTCTGTCAATAAAAAGTTATTTTAAAAAAAAAGAGAGTAAGAGTCACACAATGTTTCTCCCCCTGTGTAAGTTCCCTCAGATATGATAGGTTTTCTTTGTCTCATCGTGGGATGTAATTTCCCTCTTTTTATCTCCCCTTTTCTCTTTTTCTCACACTACCCCCTTTCCATTTCTACTTCCCTTTTTTATGTTGTATCAGTAAAATCAAATTATACATGTGGGTTTTATGTATATCCACAGCAGAAATACAATTCTCAAGAGTTCCTTCTACCTTTTTCTACTTCTCTTGAGTCCTATGGTTGAAGTTCAAATTTTTTTGTTTAAATCTGTTTTTTTCCCTTAAAAACAAATGGAATTCCTCTGTTTCCTTAAATGTCCATCTTCTTCCATGGGGGGAAAAATGCTCAGCTTAGCTGGGTAGTTTATTCTTGGCTGCAATCCAAGTTCTTTTGCCTTTCAGAATATCATATTCCAGGCCCTTCGATCCTTTAATGTTGAGGCAGTCAGATCTTGAGTGACCCTTATTGTGGCACTTCGGTATTTGAATTGTTTTTTCCTGGATGCTTGTAATATTTTTTCTTAAGTCTGAAAATTCCGAAATTTGGCCACAATATTCCTTGGAGTTTTTATTTTACAGTCTTTTTCAGATAGTGTTCAATGGATTCTTTCAATACTTATTTTACCTTACGGTTCTATTACTTCTGGGCAGTTCTCTTTGATGATTTTCTGTAAAATAGTATCTAGCTTCTTTTTTTCATCAAAATTTTCAGTTAGTCCAATGATACTCAGATTATCTCTTCTAGATCTATTTTCCAGGTCTGTTGGTTTTCCAAGTAAATATTTGACATTTTTTCCCAATCTTTCATTTTTTGGGGTTTTGCTTGACTGATTCTTGATGTCTCAATGAATCAGTCATTTCTATTTGTTCAGTTCTGATTTTTAGTGAGTTATTTTCTTCAATGGCTTTTTTACTTCTTTTTGTATATGTCCAATTGAGTTTTTAAATGTGTTGTTTTGCTCTATGGACTTTTTTTTTCATTTCACTAATTTTTTTTTTTTTTTTAGTGAGTTATTTTCTTTTTCCAATTCACAAATTCTGTGTCCCTGCACTTCTTGGGAGTTTTTTACCTTTTCCAGTTCACATTTCAGGAAGTTGTTGCTCCCTTACATAGCTTCTCTTTCCTTTCCCCAATTTTCTTCTAGTTTTTTTTTTTTTTAAGGTTTTTAATAGTCTCTTCTAGGAGCAGCTTTTGTGTTGGGGACCAACAATTGTCTGGAGACTGTCTGCTAACAGTCTCCTTGGGGTTGAAAAGCTATTCTCTTTCTGTATAGAAGCTATTGATCATCCTTTTGATTTTTTTACTCATTTTTTAAAGCCTGTAGGGTCTGCCTTCAGGGCTCGGAGGTTACCAGCTACCTCTGCAGAGCAGTGATAGGTGTATGGACAGGTAGCTGTCCCACCAACCAGCTACAAAGAGCAGTACAAAGAACCAGTACAGGAGTGCTCTGGGAAAGAGTTCCTTACCCGAAAGTAACTCAGGCCTGCAGGGCTAAGCTGGGAAAGTGCCCTGCAAAGAACCCTGCTGCAGGTTAATGACTGCCCTGGGTCTAGACACTGAGCCGTGAAAGTTTCACTACCCCAAGCCAATACCACCCTGGGCCTGTGAGTATTAGTAGCTGAGCAGTGAAGTGCCCTGCAGGGACTGGAAGTATCTCTGCCCTGGGAAGCACAGTCATGCTGGGGAAGTTCTATTGCCCCAAGCTGAGCCCCGCACTGTGAAGATTGGAGGCTGCCCCTGTGCTCCACCTGCTGTGTAGATTTGTACTGCCCCCACAAAGACCCCATACTGCAGGATGTGGCTGCAGAGCTGTGTTACGGGTCTACCTGAGTCAGTTCCAGTTTTGAGTGGTTACAGCCAGATCTTGTTAGGTTCTGATGTTTTTTAGAGTACCCTCTATTTTAGGATTTAATTTCTCTGCTGATTTACTGCATTGTAATCAGGGCAGAGAAGTTAGCCTATAGCAGAGTCATCTCTAAAACTTTTCTAGCCACAGAGATTATCCCCACCCCTGGTCTGCTCAGGACTCTAGTCTCTCCCTACCTGCATCTGTTCCTGCCCCCTCAGGACAAATATTTCCTGGCGATCTTCCAGATTATCTTTGGCTGGTAAATTGTGTGCTTCTAATCTTCATGAATTTTAGCAGTCAAGCGCTATTTTTGAGGCTGAATTTAATAGTTGGTTGTGAAAGGATGAGAGGAGCTTAGAAAGTCACATATGCCTTCTCTGCCATCTTGGTTCCCTCCCCAGGATCTTTGTTCTTAAAAAAAATTAAAAATTAAATTTTATTTAAAAAAATAAAAAATAAAATTTAGAGGCCAACCTGAGGGTTCCTTCTAATTTCATATTTATGATCCCATAAATAATTTGCTTCATTCTTCCTCTCAGAAGAAGCTGAGTAAATCAGGATGAAATAATTGCCCCTTAGAATTATGGTCCATGGCTAATGACATAGAAGCTTTAATGTTCTCTTTTTAAAGCATCATAACAAAGCTTTTTTCAGGGCTAGTATCGAGTTCCCAGATTATTAATAAAGAATCCAACATAACAGAAAAAGCACCAGACATGATATTCAGAAGAGCTTGACTCAAGTACCAGATCCATCCCTTACTAGCTAATTCACTTGTGCACAAGTCTTGAGCACAGCAACTTCTTGGTGTTTAAATCTTTAAAATTAGGAACATAGTATTTTCAGTATCTATCCCAAAATTTATGACGCTTTGAAGGCCAGGTATTCCCAAAGTTACTCCAGTAACACCTACCAATTTAGTATATACACACAAAAGGAACTAATTCTCCCACACATAGCAATCTTGTGTTTATGTTAACAGCTAGCCTGTCCCCTCCCTGCCACAAAGGAGTGGGCTTCTATTCAAGGAACCTGTGCTCAAATATTTCAGACATAAAGCAGGACAAGGTATGGGAGCACTGTAGTTTTCTTTCTGAAGCTGGGGAATCAGTTTTAAAAATTCACTTTTTCACCATACGGAATCAGTTCTCATAGTCTAGTGTCTTTTGTTATTATTATTCTTTTAGATTTTGCTGAGATGAATCTTTTGATTGCCTCAAGGTGTGCTGGCAAGCTTTTTACAATGGAAGCTTTAAGTCAATAGGTTAATATTTATGAAAATTTCAAATGCATGAAGTGAATGCTGTACCTTCATATTTAACAAATGAGGGTGGGAATATATTACTTATTTATTTGAATTAATATATTTTTATCTAATATTTGACATATAAATTGTATTTGAGAATACAAACTCCTCAACCTGGCATTCAAGGCCTTCAAAAATGGAGTTCCAGCTTACTTTTGCATCTTTTTTTCCTCTCATCCTTTTACAAACAATATGTTTCAGCTGCTCAAAAAGATCTTAATTTTGTGCTGAACTATCTTTGTGGCTTCCAGGTAGGGGAGAAAAAGAAAGGAATAAGCATTTATACAATGTACCAGATAGTGTGCTAAGTACCTTACAATTGTTATTTTATTTGATATTCACAATAATCCTGAGAGGTAGGGGTCCTATGTTACAGTTGAGAAACCTGACACAGAATTTAGGTGAGTTTCCTAAAGTCACACAACTAGTGTCTGAAACTGGATCTGAATTCTGGTCTTCTGGCTCCAGCCCCAGCTCTTTATCCATTAAACAATGTCACTGTTTTTAAGTATCCAGTCACTCTTATCTATACTGCCAACATATTTGGAACCTCATCTCTATCTTTTGAAATTCTTCTTTTCTTTCAAGATACTGATCTGGTGTCACTTCCTCCAGAAAGCCTTTCTTGATCCCCTGAGTTGAAAATCATTTTTCCTCCCTCAAATATTCCTAGATTTCTTTGTCTCATATCTGCTGGGACCTAATTATTCATGTACATGCCCTCTCTTTCCTATTGGATTATAATCTCCTAAATAAAGACAGATATCCAGCTTTAATACATCCTCCATCTAATGACTAAAATTATATTCCTAAAGAGAATATTTAATCATGTCACTCCCGTCTCATTCACAATAAATTCCAGTGGCTCCCTATTATCTGTAAAATCAACAATTAACTCCTCTGTTCATCATTTAAAGCCTCTATACTCTGTATCCAACTTACTTTCCTAGGCTTATTGAATTCTATTCCCCCTTCTGTCACCTTATAGACTAGTCAATGTTTCCTTTTTATTCTTTCTCATACATGGCAATGACCTTCCCATCTCTATGCTTTTGCACTGCACACAAAATCATCCCTATGATGTCCATCTCTTGTAATCATTAGCTTTCTTCTAGTTCAAGAGCTACTGTTAGTTAGCATGAAGGTAGATTCTCCCAGCTGCTAGTCTCATCCTATAGAATATTAGTTCCATGAGGTCAAGGAATGCTTACTTTTGTCTTTGTGTTCCAAGAGCCTGACACATAACTGGTACTTAAGTTTGGGTGGTTGATAATCATTTCTTTTTCTTTTTGCAAGTTGCAATATGTTCATCACAACACATCCATGATATTAAAAAGATCAATTTTGTTAAAGTGACTATTAGAAGCTAACAATACTTATTGCATCCATGAGTAAAGTCAAAAGAACTTTGGCCTGTTAAAGTGAGAACAAATAGAAAATCTAAATCAATCAAACAAATTAGAATTCATATTAAAATTTCATTTAATATTTGATGAAAGATAGTAATTAAAAATTAACTTTAAAGTCTCCTGTTTGAGTCTTTCATTTGTCCTAACCTTTCAGGTGGAATGTAATTACCTTTCTCATGCTTCTTCCCTATGATTTCCTTATGATTTTTTAAAAATGGCCTTCATCTTTACTCCTTCCTCATGTTGTTAGAACACATGCACTCACTCTTAAAGCCATTCATATCTCTGATCTAAGATAAAGGATTGATACAATCACAGATTCAACCTCATATAAAGCAACTTTATCCTGTCTTCTTTCTTCCCTCCATAAATCCTATAGAGAAGTTCTCTCTGCAGGTTGTAGTCCAATTTCCTGCCTACCAAGTGACAGAATTAGGATCAATTTATGTAATGACAGGCTTCTATAGCAACAGTCATCCAATTATTTGCAAAAAGTTTCATAGTTATTTGAGGATATTAAATTTGCTTCAAAAACTTGCTTCAATGTAATGTTTGATTGTTCAAAGTTACTTTTGTTTTTTTGCCTTGGGTTTATTATTGAACATTACATTGAATGCAATATCCTTTTTATTTTATTTCATTAGTAACAAACTAGGTGGCACAGTGGATAAAGTACAGAGCTTGTAGTCAGGACAATCCCTGTAGTATCTTTGCCAAAAAAAAATAGGGGTGGGAACATAAAGAGGTGAACACAACTGGAAAAAAAAAAACAATCCAACAAATAACCAACAGGTTATTTAAGGGTAAAATGACACCTGCTATATTACAATTAGTATGAAAGTCCCTCAGTCACCATTGCCTTTCTCCAGAAGCTAGTCTGTATATTTTTAAGATTTGACTTTCTATAGCCCTACTACCAAACATAGTGAACTTTGAGGGCAAAAATTGTTTAATTTTTGTCTTTGTATTAATAGGATCTAGCACATAGCAGTTATGTGATAAATGTTTATTAGATTGGATTAAATGACTACCAAGTCTTCCTTCTACCTTCAGAGTGAACAAATTTAAATGAGACTGGATTTATATGCATTTGCCAATAACTGCTAAATCTCTGGGTAACCAAAGGGACAATATACCTGTAAATGTTTTACAGAGAAGTATTTTATTTCCAGTGAATTCAAGGGAAATACAGGGAAATAAGAATACAGGTACTTTTTTGTGACTTGTGTTCTCAGCTTTTTATGATTGAGTAGAAATATTTCACGGCAAGGAGGGATCACTAGACATTACTGGAATAAAACTTTGATGGAATCCCACCTCAACTATTCCATGTATGACATTGGACAAGTCAATGTTAATCTTTAGGAGCCTGAGATTTTTTTTCTGTAATATTGGCCCATATCTATACTGCAAATTTATAAAATAGAGTCTGTATACAATAGTTACTCTGCACTTGGAATTGGGTTATGAAATGACTCATTCTTATGCCGGCAGTTAGAAATCAAAATGCCTTAAAAGTGGATTTGGGTTGAATTCCCAATCCTTCACTAGAAAAAGCCCCATTCTCCTATGTAGTCTCCATATTCCCTCATGCAACAAACAATGGGACATTAGACAACATAAGGGAAAAGTAGATGACACAATTAATGACAAATAATATCAAATCCAATAAATATATTCCTTAATATTATGTTTTATGTTTTGAAATGTATTTTTTTCCTCCTGAGGCAATTGGGGTTAAGTGACTTGCTCAGGGTCGCACAGCCAGGAAGTATTAAGTGTCTAAGACCACATTTGAACTCAGGTATTCCTGTCTTCAAGAGCTGGTACTCTATCCACTGTGCCACTTAGCTGTCCCTGAAATGTATTCTTTAATAAAATTTAATGACATTGTTGAGCAGATATAACACAGGAAGGAAATTGGAACATCCATTCGTTTCAGGGGGCTTATTTCTCTCACATCATCCATGGCAAAAATAGTCTCACTGTCTATTTAAATGTCATATCTCTCATGATCTTGAAGATGGAATTGCAGAAGTAATAGGCAATTTCTTGAGGCAACAGCAGTGTTCTGTCATGGAGCAATGACCACCTCCCCCAGCTCTCTCCTCTTTCTCTTGAAGGCTGTACAAAACTACCACCCCAGTTCCTATCTAAACATTTCCACCTTCATCATTACTTTCCTCTTTTCCCAAACTGAGAAGAATTACAAATCCCAGGGCTGTAGTAGCCAGTCTCTTCCCAAAGATTTTACCTATCAAATGAGAATTATAATAATAATAAAAACACTAACAATAATTGTCCTACCTATTTTAAACCTGTTGTTGAATTAAATAATCTTTGTAAAACCTTTATTAAAAGGCAAATGATGACATTGTTTGCATTTAATAGGTCTTTGCATTTTACAAAGTCTATTCCTCATAGTAACACTGTAAGAGAGGGCAATGTTAATTTAGCCTCATTGAAGTTATTTTTCATTTATTAAAGAATGAGAAAATTGGTATTTGCATTCAAATAACTAATAAATAATAAAATCTAGATTTGAATTTAGACATTCCGACTCAAAATCCAGCATTTCTCCATTATATAATGTTAGCTATTATTTTGATATTTAATTTAAATAAAATTCCTTTTAAATATTATTTGAGTTGTCAACTGGCTTATAGATTGTTTTACAAATGCAGTCTGCCTGGTTTTTTTTTTTTAAATATTTACTTCATAATTGATGTAAGCAGAGTCATTGATAGTCCAAGCTGGGAAAGTATAAAATAAAAACCCTTAAAAACTTGCAAACATTCAGAGAAGAGAAAGGCAATTACAATTATAATTTTAAAAGTTGTTGATATTATTATTATTACTATGCTTCTCTAAGTTTTTAGCACTTTTTTCTGAAAGTTTAACAAAAATGCCAATTCTTTTTCTACTCACTTTATCAGACATATGTACCCTATTGAATTAATCAAAGCTATTGAAACCACAGAAGAGTACAGATCATTAAGACTTCCATGGAAAACTGATCTATTCAGTAGAGAGGTCAGTCAGCCTACAGAAGACTTTTTTTTCTGAAATGTGTAAATATTGCAATTCACAATGAGAATAATGGAAAACTAATGCAATTCTTCCTATTTTAATTCTAGTTTTGAAGAGAGTTCTCTACTTTGTTTAAACGATAGCATTAAAATATTGGACATTTCCATCCTCAACAAACTTGATTTTTAATTACATAACCACAGTAGATTCAACAAACATTTTTGTCCAATAAATGTTTATTAAGCAATAACCATTTGCAAGACACCATGGTAAGCTTTCCCTTGGGGATATAAAGATTAAAAGAGACAAAAATTCCATGTTCTTTTATCTTTTTCTTAAAATTCTTGAATCAGTACTATGAAATATTCTGTATATCAATGTATCTGGATCCTAAAGAGTGGAAAACATTTTAGGCTATGTTTTAGAAGGTTTTAAAATCCAGGAACAATTAGGGTATTTCCTCACAACTGGGTTTATATGCAATGCTGTAGAAAATTCCATATTTTTATTTAGCAGCTAAGAATTTTTATAATATGTATAAAATAAATCATAATAGAAAATAGTATAATACATGTATACTATTCTAATTATTTCAGTTGAGATATCTACTCTAAGAATTTGTCATCTTGGAGAAATGACATTTCCAAGTAGAAATAATCAACAGATTTAGGGAGCCAGAGAAGAGCATGAAAGTATTTCAGTGAAGTAAAAATGGAAGATATCAATAGAAATTTGTTGGGTTTTTTTTTAAAGGAAAGAACTCACCTCTCTATTTCTCTATGAGTTACTGTAACCTTAGACTACCTTGAAGTTATTAAAGCTGTCAAGGTGCAGCTGTGAGTGTGTTTATTAACTCTCCACAAGTAAAGCCTCTACTTTATTATTATATTGCTATCTTTTGATTTCATATCAGCATTATTTCCAAATATGTCCCTTTCCCCTCTCCTCAAAAATTCATCTGGTGTAAAAGAATAAAAAAGAAAAGAAAAAGAGATTGGAGAAAAGCCATTTAGCAAAACTAACCAATGTATGTATCAAGAATCTGATAGTAGAGGTGATTTTTATACCCATAGTCAACCTACCTATGGCAAGAAAGAAGTGATAAATTTTCTCATTTCTTTATTGGAATCAATCTTAGTCATTATAAGTAAACAAGATTTAGTTTGGGCTTTTTTTTTGGTTTTATTTTGTTGTTATTTGCATTTACACTGTTGTAATCAATGAGTATGCTATTGTCTTGACTCTGTCTCATATATCAGTTCATATAAATTTTCCCATCTTATTATTTTTCATATTAATCATTTATTTTGGTTCAATGATATATCAATACATTCATAAATTGTATTTATTCAGTTTTTCCCAATCAATAGGCTTCTACTTTGTTTCTAATTGTTTTTTATAACAAAAAGGGGAAAAGTCTCTACTTAGATAAGGTATTATGTAGCTTTCCATAACATTCTATCACATCATACCTCTTCCTGATTTCATACTCATATTAAATGTCTATGCTTGATGCAGTTCCATGTTGTCCCTCAAAACCCTAAACCCATACCCAAAAACACTCCATATGGGCCATATGTAGACCATATGCGGAAAAAGAGAGCATTAGGAGATGCATGTCAGCCTCCACCCCACCCCTCTTCCTAGACAAGTGCCCTGAGGCCCATGGCAACTCAAGGGCAAAGGTCTTTTCTTTAGGTCTTCTCTTTTCCTTAGGGAAAAAGGACCTGAAAAACCTGCCTGTGATACTATTTTTTCTGGGGCCAATTCCCTCTTGAGAGGTCTGTGGCTTCTCTAAGAAGGCACCATTGGATCTAAGCCAGTTCTAATCCACACCTGCCCATTCTCATAAATCCTTCCCAATAAGTTCAGTTTTAAACTACTATAACAATGATCCCAACTGCAGTTTAGGTTTATTTAAACAATACTATAAGTGTTTCAGTTTGGGCCAAAGCCCAGTTCACTTTTCCCAGTGATTTTTTTTCCCTCATTAATTCTTAAATCCACATGCCCTTTTCAGGAAATTTAATTCACATGATTTCAATTCATTTATGCACAGGATCTTGTGTTAGCTCTTTGATGACAATAAACTTTCTAATTAATCTTCCTTTGGTCCAGGAAGTCATGCTTTTTTACCAGTGTGACCAAAAACAAAGTTTAAATGCCACAAATTTGATCAAGTCAATCAATTCAGGACTCAGAAATACAGGCTCTCTTTCTCTTTACATTTGAGTCCAAAACAAACTCGAAGCATAAAGCACCTTACAAATTTTTCATGAGGGCATCTGGTGTACAGATAAATGGCATTGGGACAGCTGTTTTTCCCTTTATCCAGTCCCATTATTACCAGTTATTATTTGGTTTGATGCCGCTTCTACTGAAGTCATGTCTGCATACCAACATAACCAGTCAATTAAGTGAGTGGGGGAAAAATCTAACCAGTGTTTGGTCATCATGTAAACCAAACAATTTGCTTATAGACTGAAATTTTCAGTTCTGTAAATGTTATTTAGAAAAAAAATATCATATGGATAGTATCTATAAAGTCAGCTTAACCTGGCCAATTTTGGTGGAAAAGCCCATGAATTGTTTAATTATGAAAATCAGGACAAGGTTTTTTAAAAAGGATCATTACTGGATAAAATTAGAAAAATATCACTTTAGTGATTTTTTAAGAGTAAAATCTGAACTCAAATCCTTTTTTTCAGGCAAAGTTTTATCAATAAGATGAGGCTAGAAAGAGCACCTATCTCCCAGGGTTGTGGTAAATGTCAAAAGAGATAGCATCTACTTTGTAAAGTTTTACAAAGTAACCTATTTTGTAAGTTAAAATGGTTGCTTTGTTATTATTTCTATTATGCCATTCATATTTGAAACACAAGACTAAAAATTAATGTTGGCTCACTTATAACTCTGGATCAGTATCCTTGGGTGGGACCATGCAAATGCATTTTTGTCATGTACAGCATATTCTCATAAATAACCAACAATAACCCTTCTTCAATATATGTTTATGCCAAGCATCTAAAAGCTAACACTTGTATAAACCACATCAGAGTCTTAATGTATGCATATCTGAAATGCTAAGCATTATGTACACGTTTATATACTGTCCTTCAAACTGCAAGTTGAGTATTCACAATACTATTTCTTATATGCTGAGAGCTCACAAAAAAAAAAAAAGATACATGTCTAGAAGTACTTTTCTTACTGACTTTCTAGTGGGACAGACATCTGCCTTTTGGCCTTAAGTCACAGCTGTTTATAGGCCTCTATTTCAGTAAATGTACATTTTTGCCTTTAAGATTGTTCTGTGTCCTTCTGCATGCCACATTAATCTTTTTTATGTGTTTTTCAAATCTCCACTTTAGCAGATTATGAATTGTCTTCAGAATTTTTCTTCTACTTTCCCCTATTCTATGATTGACTCACTTGACTTTGACAACTTGATATATCCATTCTCTTTTACATACTGTTTTCTTTAATTAAAGTATATGTACCTTGAGTGCAGAGATTATTTTTAATCTATTTGTTTGCCCCAAATTTAGTACACTCCTTTGTATAATACAAAGTAAAAAATTAATAAATGCTTTTTAAGTCATTCATTCCCAATGATGAACTGGACTGGATTTTTAGACCCCAGAACTGACTTCAATGTGGCTTTGTTCCTTACTAGTTAGACCACTAACTAGGTGGTCTAAACAAATAAATTTTGGTGTCATTTTTCTCATCTGTAAAATGGGCTTTCTCATCTATAAAATGAGTTGTAGTGAAGGTTCAATCCCTCCTTGCTCAAAATCCTATCAATTTCTTTCATTCACTAGTTCATTTATCGCTGTGAGGAAGGTCAAAGTCCTTCCAAAGATTTATAGATGGAAGAATTTGGTCTTTCAGCTTATTTTCCACTATCCATCTATAGCTCCTGGGGGTAAGAATCCCCTCCAAGGATAAGCAGATCAATTCTCATCACAATGCTCAGTCTTGTATAATCAACATCTTCTCATCTCCCCCAGCCTTCTTTCCCCTATGATTGGAAATGTCAATATCTTCATCCTAAGACCACCCCTCTCATTTTTCATACCTTTCTTTTACTATTAAGAGATACCCTGTTTTCTCCAGAGCTGAGGCCCAGAAAATAGGCTGCTCCCTAAGCATGACATAACAACAATCCAATAATAAAAAGAGGTTACATGATTTGTATAACTCTTGGGTTTATTTTCAGAATTTGATAGAGGACTTTAATATGGAGAAGTGAAGTCCTCAATTTATGAAAGGCAGGATTTGGTCTTTCCACACAACTCTCCACTTTTCCAGCAGCTCTGCATGATTTCAATTCCATGAAATAAGATATTGCTGCTGTTCTTCTCCCAGTAGCCCCCAGAACTTCCAACTTCCTTTTATGTTATTATTCCCTTTTCACAGATGGGGAAATTGAGATGCAAATAAGTAATATACTAAGGGTCACATAACAGGTAAAAGCCTGAGGCTGCATTTGAACTCAGCTCTTCTTCTAGGCCTGGCACTCTATCTACTGTGAAATCTAATTAGCTCTTTTTCTTCCATTAGACTATAAACAACTATAAACAAGATTCTTTCTTGAGGAATCCCCATAATACCAGGACAGTGTCAGGCACAAAGTAGTTGCTTAATAATATTTATTCAATTAAATTTCATATTTATTTTTACCATTAAATAGATGAGAGAAACACATCCTAAAAAGTAGGATAATAATCTTGATATCTTCTTCCTCTTTGATCTTTTGATGGAGAGGCCTACGTATTTGTCATCCACATTGTATTCAGATTTGTGACATAATCCTTTGCTTCCCTAACCTTCCTTCTGGTATGCAGATCCTACCCATTCCTCAGAGGACTCCTCTGGTGTCCTCTTTAATTCCATTCAAATGAAATTGTACTCAAAAGGTACCTACTATATTGTTCAAAGAAGAAGACATAAAGCAAAATAAACATAAAAGTCCTTATCTGCAAGAAATTTATAGTTTACCTGGGAAAAATAAAGCAGGTAAACAAATAACTATAAAATAAATCAAGAATATAGAGTAAGTGAAACAAGGAATAAGAGCTGCTTTATAAGAACTTCATCTTTGAAGCTTTCTCTATGAATTAGCTGGGGTGTGTTGAATGCAAAGAGAGGAGTAACACCTCTGGTGGCAGGATTTGCCAAGCAATTCTCAAGGCTGCTCATTCAACTTTGGGGTCCATCTGTGCCCAGTTCTCACCTGTAATTCCAAGAAGCTGCATCATGGGCAGTAGCTACATCCCAGTAAAGTGTCTCCACAGAATACTAAACCAGTTGAGGGTAACCAACAGGCCTCAAACCTGTCAGTAAGTTGTATGGATGTCTACTCCAAACATGTGACTACTTCCCCTGTAGAATGGATGAGTGAGAACAATTAGTTGAAATAGCCATGAAGGTGGCTGAAGTAAGTAACTTGATCAAATATCAAAGGCACCAAGGTCACCCACTGAATCTCAGACTACCATTAATTTTCTTGATTTTTGCCTTACCACTGGACTTGGAAGACTAGAAGAGAATGAGACTGATCATTTTGTGCAATTCTGCCTTAGTTAAATCCAATTCACACATAAGTAAAAACATTACACCATTGCATCACTGGTTTTCAAAAACAAATAATAAACAGAAAGAATCAGCTAGGAGACAGAATAAATACAGAACTGGGCCTAAATCAGAAAGTTCAAATTTAGCCTCAGATTATAATTAACAAGTCATTAAACCTCTGTTTTGTCCCAATTTCCTCATCTGTAAATTGGTAATAATGATAAAAGTACCTACCTCTCAGGATTGTTTTGAGTATCAAATGAGATAAAGTACCTAACATAGTACATAGTATATAATAAGTAATACATAAATGTCTGCTGTTATCATTATTACTCATTTTCTACTTGCCATGGTAAAACAGAGAGTGTAGATCAATTGACATGATAATCATAAAAGGCACTTAAACCAGGGCCAGGCATGTATGTACTATATAATGATACGTACTATATAAATACATATTCCCTCATGACAGCAGGTTTCACTGGAAATCCACTCTTTTTCTTTTAGATTTATCCAAGCCTTACATTTGTATTCCATAATTTAAACTTTAATCACATTCTGTATTGAATAGGTCTCTAACTGTTCCACGTGATAGTCTTTTCTTCTAAATAAGTTGTAATCTCTTTGACTATGTTTTACTCTGCTATGTAGCTCAATATCTACCTCATCCCTGGATTGGCTTTGGAATCCCACAATGTCAAGGTACTTCTGCTAATGAGCATAAAATAATATGTCTGCCAGTTCAACTTATATCAGATTCACTTCCTCTATTATTATCATTTTAATGAGTAAGCCGCAAATTCAGAATTTAAAATAATCTCTTTTTATCAAATAAGTTAGACTTTTCTAGATAATAATTAGTGTCATGCTACATGATACTCTGGACATAAGTTATAAGTGACAACAAATAATTTTTATAGTTAATATATCAAACCAATGAATGTCTTCAGAATATTTATGCATAGAATCACAGAAAAAAAGAAATATATTAGAAAAGAAGGATAATTTATGCAAGTAGCCTATCTAGACTTTAAACATAAAACTGAACATAATGTTAAAAAAGTTAATGAATATTTATCATTTCAAAAATAATATTGCTGATTGTTAAGGGACAATTCAATTCTCCTAGAGCCTCCACAGCTGTGGATCATAACATCTGAAGGAGTTGCAAGGCAGCCTTTGCTGACAGGTGTTGCAAACTGGAAATGAGATAAATTGGAGGCAGAGGGAAGAGGAGAGAGGTCAGAGAACAGCAACTTCCTCTCAGTCTTTTTGTATCATCCTCTCACAAGAGGAGAGCCATTCTGAATTGGATTTCCAGCCACTGTCAGGCGACTCCTGTGTATTTCAACAGCTCTCCCATGTATTCCAACAGCTGATGATTGTTTAGTAATTTTTCAGCAATGTCTAATTCTCCATGATCCTATTTGAGGTCATGACAAAGACACTAAAGTGGTTTGCCATTTTCTTCTACAGCTCATTTTACAGATGAGGAAACTAAGGCAAATAGAGTTAAATGACTTGCCAAAGTTACATAGCTAGTAAATGTCTGAGGCTGGATTTGAACTCAAAAGTCATCCTGACTCCAAAACCCCAGTAATCTAAGAGAAAATATTATCTAATTCCTCTTTCCATATACATAGAGGTATCTCTGCCTTCTAGATGGCTACCATCATCTTAAAAGTTCTGTTAATCATGGAAGACTTCTAGTGTAGCCCTGACATAGTATTATTGATGCTGTAAACCCAATATGTATAATCTCGTTGCCAAAAGTTTTGCATAATTTGGGGCAATTCATGAAGCAGAAAGATGTGCCCAATGCTCTTTGGTCCTCACAGTTAAAAGAAATCCAATGGTAGAAAGTGAAAAGAGGACATTAAGGATCACATTTTTCTAAGACAATCTAAAAACATGAAGCAGTTTAAGAGTCAATATTCTTTTTTTTTTAATTTTATAATAACTTTTTATTGACAGAACCTATGCCAGGGTAATTTTTTTACAACATTATCCCTTGCACTCACTTCTGTTCCGATTTTTCCCCTCCCTCCCTCCACCCCCTCCCCTAGAAAGCAAGCAGTCCTATATATGTTAAATATGTTGCAGTATATCCTAGATACAATATATGTTTGCAGAACCGAACAGTTCTCTTGTTGCACAGGAGAATTGGATTCAGAAGGTAAAAATAATCCAGGAAGAAAAACAAAAATGCAAATAGTTCACATTTGTTTCCCAGTGTTCTTTCTTTGGGTGTAGCTGCTTCTGTCCATCATTTATCAATTGAAACTGAGTTAGGTCTCTTTGTCAAAGAAATCCACCATCAGAATACATCCTCATACAGTATTGTTGTTGAAGTGTATAATGATCTTCTGGTTCTGCTCATTTCACTTAGCATCAGTTCATGTAGGTCTCTCCAAGCCTCTCTGTATTCATCCTGCTGGTCATTTCTTACAGAACAATAATATTCCATAACATTCATATACCACAATTTGCCCAGCCATTCTCCAATTGATGTGCATCCATTCAATTTCCAGTTTCTAGCCACTACAAACAGGGCTGCCACAAACATTTTGGCACATACAGGTCCCTTTCCCTTCTTTAGTATTTCTTTGGGATATAAGCCCAGAAGTAACACTGCTGGATCAGAGGGTATGCACAGTTTGATAACTTTTTGGGCATAATTCCAGATTGCTCTCCAAAATGGTTGGATTCGTTCCCAACTCCACCAACAATGCATCAGTGTCCCAGTTTTCCCGCATCCCCTCCAACATTCATCATTATTTTTTCCTGTCATCTTAACCAATCTGACAGGTGTGTAGTGGTATCTCAGAGTTGTCTTAATTTGCATTTAAGAGTCAATATTCTTGATATGAAATCCCACCAGGTATATTGTTAAACAACTAGGAAAAAATGAATCACATCTAGACTGGCATTCACTCTAGATGGGAAACTGGATTATTCTCAGAGATTCTCCTAACAGAAGGTACCAAAAGGCATCTAGGTGGTACAATAGATAGAGCTCAGGGCAGGAGATCAGAAGGAATTGAATTCAAATTAGACTCAGACATTTACTAGCTGGTGACCCTAGGCAATATTTAATCTCTGTTTGCCTCAGTGGGCTTGACTATAAAAATGAGGGTCATAATAATACTGACCTCTCAGAGTTGTTGGGAGTATCAAATAAGATAATATTTGTTAAGCACATAGTAAAGTACCTAGTACATGATTGTCCTTTGTTCTCAAAGAGAACCAAAATTACACCACTACATACATAATCATCAGACAAAATACAGTGAGTCTGACTGTGGCTGATCAGACCAATATGAGCTTGGAAACCTCTAACACAAACTCATAAGAACATTTGAGGAGGAGATCTTTCTAAATTTACATGTCACAATTCTTTTGACCTTCTACTATTCATCTGGTGCACAGTAGGTGCTATATAAATGCTAGCTTTGTTACTATTAGGTAATAAGTAACATCAATTCAAGGGACATTTGTTCATCCTGCACCTTAATTTTCTAATGCAAACAATTTACCATGAAGATAATTGCTGTTTATGCAATTCCTGTTTCAAAGGTTGAAGAAGAACTTCACTAATTTCTTGACTAATTTCTCCAAACTACTTTAAAATAAATTTGATACACACTGGCTAAAATGAAAGGATGAGTTTAAGAAAGGACAAAGAAGGATATGTTGGAAAATGTGGTTTGGGAAAACTAAAGAGCCTGAGAGCTTATAGGCTGCTCAAGAAAGCTCACATCTGTACATCATTAATGCTTTCCTCAGTAAGATAGTTGAAAAAATTAGAATGGTAGACACTGAAAAACATCATAGAAAATGAAACTAATTATATTTTAGCAGTCAGGAAATAGCTGTTGTTCAATGGGAGTAGCCATTTTAGAACCAGCTGTCTATATGCAGATTATTAATTGGTTGGGGCAAAACTCAGAATAAATACAAATTTAAAAATCAACCAATCAATTGGCATTTACTAAATGTCTGCTATGTGCCAAGCTCTTTTACAAAGCATTATGAAGGAGGATGACAAAATTATATAAATGATATAAACATTCAAAAGAGCAATAGGTCAATCACTAAACATTTTTCAAGTACCTACTATCTGCCAGACACTGGGCTAAGTTCTGAAGATTCCAAAAAAAAAAAAAAAAAAAAAAAAAAAATCAAGAGATAGTTCCTGACCTTATATAGCTTACATTATAATGAGGGAAACAAGTAACAGCAACAAAAAGAACAAACTCTACATATGATATAAAGGAAGTAAAAAAGAAAGAGAAGATAATATAATTAAGAGCGATTAAGGTAGGCTTGCTAGAGAAAATGATATTTTGATGAAGATTTAGAAGAAGTCATGGAATTAGACATAGAGGAAAGGTATTCTAACTTTTATGGATAGTCAGAGAAAATGCTCAGAGCTGAAAGATAGAGTGCTTTATTAGAAAATAGCCAGAAGGTCAGTGTCACTTAATTAAAAAGTATTTAGTGGGGAGGTGCAAGAAGACTGGAAACAGAAGAAAAGGCTAAATTATAAAGGGCTTTGAATGCCAGACAGAAAATTTGGGAGCTACAAGAATGCATTTCAGCAGCTAAGTGGCATAGTGAATAGAGTGCCAGGAAAGTGTGGAGTGAAAAAGACTAATCTTGAATACAAATTCAGTCTCACATATGTGTTAGTTTTGTGACATTAGGCAAGTTACTTAATCCTCAGTTTCTTCATCAGTAAAATGAGCTGGAGAAGGAAATTGCAAACCATTCCAATATCTCTGCCAAAAATAAATGTTAAAAATAAACAAATAAACAAATAACAAATGTTGGTCACAAAGTCAGACACAACTGAAAAATGAGGGAGTTTGGGGATGTCAGAAAGAAGTGGAGAATGAAATATGGTTAGATCTACACTTTTGGAAGATCATTTTAATAACAATGAAGGATGGATTGAAATGAGGGATACAGGTAGACCTACCAACTAGCTTTTGCAATAGTCCATATTTGCAGTGATAAGGGTCTGTTTCACAGGAGTGACAATGTCACAAGAGAGAAGAGGGAGTAATTGAGAAATATTGCAAAGGTGAAGTCTATAGACCTTGGCTACTGAAAGAATATAGAGGTTAATAAATACTAAGGAGCTAAGAATGATATCAAAGTCATGAGCCTGAGGGTCTAGGAGAATAGTATTGCCTTTTATAATGATTAAAAAGATAGCAGTTAAGGAAGATTTAAGAAGAAAGATAATGATTTTGATCTTGTGGGCATTGAGTTTAAGATATCTACTGAACAGTTGAAGATGCAAGATTTCAGATCAGCAGAAAGAATGGAACAGAATAGGTAGATTCAGGAACTGTCAGCCACAGAGATAGTAATTAAATTCATAGGAGTTAATGAGATTACCAAAAGAGTATAGAGGAAGAAGAGAAGGGAACCAGAACAGAGCTCTGTGGGACAGCTATGATTACAGGACATAATCTGGAAGAGGATCCAGCAAAGAAGACTGAGGAGGGTTAAGTAGAAGGAGAATGAGGAGAGAAGAATGAAAATTGAGAGTCACTGAATTTGGCAAGTAAGAGATCATTAATAACTTTGGAAAGGATAGTTTTAGTGAAATAATAAGATCAGAAGTCAGAATATAAGAGGTTAAGAAGAGAGTGAAAAGAGTGAAAGCATCTATTGTAGATGGCCTCTCAAAGAGTTTAGCCATAAAAGACAGAAGAGATATAGGACAATAGTAAGCAAGGATAGAAGAATCAAATAATGATTTTTTTTTTTTGAGAATGAGGAAGATATGGACATGCTTGTAGTCTGTAGGAGATGGGCCAAGAGACAAGGATATGTTGAAGATGCGATAAAATGGTAACGATAGAGGGGACTGTCTGATGGAGGTTATAAGTTGGAATGGATAGCTTTTGCAAAAAGAAGAGCTAGTCTTAGTAAGGGAAAGAAGGAGAATGTGGCAGGTGATACCAAAGTGACATGGGATAAAGAGGCAAGAAGAGGGAACTTATTGCAAATGGGCTCAATATTTTCTGCAATTTTGAAGCAAGTTTCTCAGCCAAGAGAAATGAGGGGAAAGGGAGCCACAGGGGATTTGGATGAAAAGGTTTTGAAGAATCTCCATAGAGAGTGGGATCAGGATAGTATGGTAGAATTGCCTAGAAGCAGCAAGGGAGGGTCCAATTGAAGTCATGTAACATAAATTTCTGATGAGTTCAGTCATAATGGATGCCACCTTTGTTAAGCAGCATACATGTGGGAGCAAAGACAGTGAATGATGGGAGCAAGGCTGAGGCTTGGCAGAGCACAATCAGCAAAATGATAAGGGAACAAGGGACTCAAGAGAAGAGGATAGTAGAGAATTTAATTGGTTCACCAAGAGGTCAAGATGGAGAAAAGAGTGGTTATTTCAGTGGAGATGGCCCAAGAGAACAAAAAAGCATTTAAAGTGAAAATGAGCCTGAAGAAACACAGCTAAGCCTGGGCATTCTGAGTGCATTTGCAGGTTAAATAGGATAGCAATTAACTTATTGTCATTTAGTTCTATTCTCATTATCAGCAAACAATGACTATTACACTTTATCTCAGCATGCAAAGTGCTCTGTGAGGACTTGGCAATGGCATTGAAGGAGATAAAGTCAAGAAGAGTGGATGAACATATCCAAACACTTAGAACAGAAATCCATGACAGGCTCACATAAGAGGCCAAAAGAATAGAAAATGTCATGGATAGTATCATTATTTAACAATGGTGTAATCCAAGGTTTTGCAAGGGTGAATGTTGAAAACTATCTATGCATATATTTTGAAAATTAAAAAATTATTTTTAAATGGTGTCATCTCCATCAAATAATTTCCCATAGCTACCAAATCTTTGAGATTTCTAAGGAAAGACACCATGGACATTATTAAGGAAAGCATAAGAAGGCAAACTTTCATAGATGCTTTTATGTAGTAACTACTCACTGACCAAGAGATAAATGAAAATGAAAGATCCTACTTAATTTAGCTACCGTTTAGTTGCTTGAAAAAATAAAACAAAAATTCTTAATTCTCTAGGACAAAACAATTAAAGGATCTGCTCAAATTATTCATCTCCCATATGTATGCTTTAAGCTTATATGATTCTAAAACATATATTATAAAGATTATTTTTCATGTAATTCATTAAGTATCAAAAGCCAGTGACATATGAAAGAGATAAACATGTTGATCTAATGTTTTGACAAGATTTATGAAGGATATTCTTCCTAGAATCAAAATAGAAAAGAGACTCCCTATAAACAGCAAAAATTTTAGATACCTCTGTTCATTAATGACATTGTCTTGGTTGTGTCAAAACCCAGAATACTATAGAATTTCCACAATGATAACTTAAAGATCAAAATTTTTAATTCACCCAAAGAAGATGAATATGTGTGTGTGTATTTCCCAGACACGCAGTTGGATGGGAAAGCCATTAAATTAGACCAACAGTATATATTTAGACAGATATTGATAGAAGATAGAAGCTGAGCTGAAAATGGAAAAGAGGAGAAGAAAGAATCCCATTTGGGAAAATGAGCAGAACTTTCAATGATCTAGAATTGTTCTCTTTTGCAAAAGCCCATTTCCCCAATAAAATAGTTTTCTAATGATATATGATTGAAAACAATGAAATACTGTTATGATAATGATAATAATTGGCATTTATATAATGAGTTCAATGGTAATAAATTTGTTTATAAAGCACTTTATTACCTTATCTAAATCTCATAATATAAAAACACATCCAAAGAGTTTAAATAACTTTCCCAAAATCATATAGCTAGGAATATCAAAAATGTGATTTAAACCTGGGTTTCTCCTTATTTCAGGATTCAATACTTCTTTCACTCCATCATAGTACCTCTCAGATGATTCAAACTGATACCTAAACCCAACGGCAAAAGAAAGATATGTGGGGATTACAAGTAGACTTCAACATATTATAAATGTTTAAGAAGTAACAGAACAAAAGATACCCTGAAAGTATTGTGTTAGGATCGCTAGAATGCCAAACTTGGTTCCAGGAGGACCTTGAATGCAGAAGGATTTAATCCTGATTTTGATTTTTTTTACTAGTCATATGACCATGATCAAGTCACTTAACCTCAATTAATATCATTTTTTCCATCTTTAATTTATTGTTCAGTCATTTCAGTTATGTCTGACTCTTTATGACTCCATTTGGAACATTCTTGGCAAAGATGCTGGAATTTGCCATTTCCTTCTCCAGCTCATTTTACAAATGAGGAACTGAGGCAAACAGGATGAAGTGATTTGGCCAGAATCACACAACAAATAAGACTCTGAGCATAGATTTGAACTCAAGAAGATGAATCTTACTGATTTCAAGCACTGCATTTTACTCTGCTAGCTAACTGCCCATATTTAATAGCTAATAATAATAATAATAGTAATTAGTATGTAATCAGTATTTTAAAGTTTGCAAAGTGTTTTACATACATTAATTCATTTGACCTTCATAATATTTAAAATGAGGATAATATTATCTGTAACACTTACCTAATGGGACTATTGTGAAGTTCAAATAAGATAATTTATGAAAAACACTTTGCTATGCAAATGTTGGTTATCATTAGGGACATGAGATATAAGACTAAAAAGCATTGGCAGTCTCAGTAATGTAGTTAGTTAGAGTAAGGATGTCTTGTAGAGAGTTAGAATGCTGAACAGAGTTTAAAAGAACCTGAGGAAGGCTTTCAACATGCTATGAAGAACTTCTATGGAGGATTTGTGGAAAGTTGGGGATAAGAATCATATAAAAGAAAGAATGAAAAGGATGCAATCAGTACCTGTCGAGGGAATATAGATACCTATAAGACTTCAGAAGTATTAAAGTTCACACTCACCAGATGATTCTGTTTAGTCATAAGACTAAGATTTTTTTTAAACAAATTCAACAAACATTTTAAAAGTGCCTACTCTGTGCAAAGCAACATGCTCAACCAGATTGCATTCAATGGTCCTTAGATCACAATGTTTTACAATGCCTTAATGTCACAAATTAAAACTTAGAATAAGGTAGATGACCTTTTCATTAGATTTTCATTTGATCAAAAATTACAATAGAAAAATTATTTCATTTGTTGCATAAGCTTAAATTGAAATAATTATTATAAAATCAAACATATGTCACAGAAATCTTATATGAATAACTTTTTTCTCTGTTCATCACTTTTCATCTGTTTTCAGTATTTTATTAGCTTTGTTATCTGTATGTAAAATAGTATCATTAAAGGTCAATTATCTCTCTTCAAAAATAATTCAATTCTCTTTACTATTAAAAAAGTATTTGAGGAATGACAGTGTGCAAATCACTATGCAATGTCTTATAATTTAGAGAATACATGAAATCTACAGTCTAGGGAGAAATTATATGTATATGTATATATGCATATATACATATGCATATATGCATATATACATATATATGCATATATATATATATTGGTTCTTGGAACCACAAGTGAGAGCTGGGTAAAGGTGAACATCAAAGGTGGATGAGTAGCTCTAAAAAAGACTCAGCAAACCCTCATACTAGAGGTGCTGGTCCTCTCTCTCTCTCTCTCTCTCTTTCTCTCTCTCTCTCAATATATATATATATATATATATATATATATATATATATATATATATATATATATATATATATAACAATATTTTTAAATAGAGAAATATATCAAAGTGGTCCTCACTCTCAAGGATCTCATAGTCTGATGGAGAAGATAAGAAATGCATGAATAACTATAATGTTCATTCCTTTTGTTGAGACTAGTGATTTCATCAGCATAGGACATTCTGCTGTTCCTCCACCTGTCCTTGACAATCAGGTACTTTCCAGCAAGTCATAATTTGAGAGAATTGTTTGGGAAACTAAAAGATTAAGTGACTTAAGTTGTGTGTAACCAAGGCAGAACATGAACCTTTTTTTTTTTCTTGTGTCCTTCCATCTACAATTCATTCTGCCTTCCTATGATACAAAGCTGAATATATAAAGCTCCCAAATAGAATTACAAAGTGTCATGGGAGCGGAGAAGAGAGATTACTTCTAGATGGGAAAGTCAAGGAAGCCTTCATAAAGAAGGGGACATTTGAAATGGGTTTTAAAGGACTGTTGAGATTTAATGAATCAAAAACATTTTGAACAAAGAAAACAATTTGAGAAAAGCTGAGGAAGTGAAAAACACAGGAATGTCTTGGAAACGATCTGGCTTAACTGGAGCATAAGATCTAAATACGAGTAAAATAAAATACAACCAAATACTTTGTTTTGAATCTATTTAAAATTTCTCAATTCAATCAATCACAAAGCAAGGTGATGACAATGTGAAGCCTCTGATTTCTAGTTCTCTCAGTAAGACAAAAAAGAATATGATGCATGTTAAAATCAGGAATATAGGGGAAAACTATATAGTTCTGGGGGGAGGGAATTTAGAATGCTATAGAAATGCTAAAAGTTTATTATAAGAAAAATAACAAGATAAAAATCTAGAAAGTGAGATGCATAATCTTGAAGTCACAAAATTTGTTGTTACCTCATGTTTACTCCTATACATGCTTATGTATGGGGGCTGAAATAAGTTAAATAGACCTCAAATTAGGTGTATTATTTTGTCAAATCAATCTATAAACATTTCTTAAATTCTTGCCATATGCCAGGCACTGTGCTAAGTTCCAAATATTCAAAGAGAAGAAAAAAAAAAAAAACCCTGCCTTCACAGATAATAATGATAATTAAGGTATGTCAAAATTAGTTTCCCCTCAGAACTGTATATCTTCCTCCTATATTCCTGAAGGAAAGAAACACACTCATACTCTGGAGAAGTCCAACCCTCCTGCCACTTGATGAAAAACACCTGTGGCAACACTTGCTAGTAGTAATGGCTCTGAATATTAATAAGTTTGATACTGTGTTGACAAATGGTGCAAGATAGTAGGGTAATCACAAACATATCAAATAATCACTTGAAGAAAATAAGAGATATTAAACCTAAATAAAAAACTTTGAAGGCACATTATTCTACATAAAGGATGCTCAGGGAGGACCAGCACCTCTAGTATGAGGGTTTGTTGAGTCCTTTTTAGAGCTGCTCATCCACCTTTGATGTTCACCTTTACCCAGCTCTCACTTGTGGTTCCAAGAAACCTTAGACTTTCCTGAAGTTAAATCTCAGTAAAACCATCTCATCAGAAGGGCTAAATCAGCTGAGAGTAATCAGGAAGCCTCAACACTGTTAGTGAGTTAGGGGGATCTCTACCCCAAGCATATGAAGACTCCCCCAGGTAGAATGGGAAGATGAAAACAATTTGTTTCAACAACCATAAAAGTGGCTGAAGCAGGTGCTGTGGAGAGCTTAGATTTTAGTTAGACATTGAAAACTCCAAGATCATCCACTGCACGTCAAGCCATCACCAGTCTTTCTGATTTTTGTCTTGTCATTGAACTTTAATGATTCTGGAAGAGAGAATGAGATTATAACTTTGTGCAGCTCTGCCTCAATTAACTCCTATTCATACACAAATCAAGACATCAATCCATGATATTATTAGTCCTCTTAGAAAATAAGACAAATAAGAATTGCTACTTGCAAGAAATTGTTATTGGAAAGAAAGGTTAAATTTATTTTGCTTCACTTAGAAGCTTCCAAATAATTGGAACCATCCAAAATAAACAGATTTCTTTGAATGGTGGTGAATTTTCCTTGTTGTCTAGGTAATCACAGAAAGAATTTCTACCTAGACATGGCTTAGATTGGTGATATCAAAAGTTCCTTCTAACTCTGAGATTCTCTAAACTTTATGTCAACACTTTTTAATAATGCATTTGGAAATACTGAAAATGTTGAACAATTAAATGAACTTATTCATATAGGGAACTTACAGTAAGCACTTTCTTTCTAACCATGTAAATCAGAAACTATTCTACAACTGAAAGTCTTGGAAAATTTCCTCAAGCACTCAGGGGGTAGGGACTTCAGCCAACAAGAATAAGAAGGAAGACTTGAACCTATAATTTCATGTGAGTTTGGTCCTGTAACCATTGTACAACGTTGCCTCTCTGGACTGACTAATCACAGATCTGAACTCTCTAACAATGTATTTTCAGGGGAAATATCTGTATTACTATTATGATATAAATTCCACTGAAGAGTCTAAAGAAATGGACTTTGGGCCACAAGATCCAGATTCAATTTTATCTAAACAAATCTTGTGCAGACAGAAATTCCTTCCTTTTTTCTACTAAGGAATTCATAGGATTATAAATTTTAGAAATATTAAAGATCTATACATCTCTTAATCAAATCCTTCTATCTTTATTCTCTAAAATAAAATATTGTCTGAAGTAAAACTCTTCAAATCAATAAGCATTTATTAAGTACTCACTATGGGCCAGGAATTGATTTAAGCCCTAGGAATACAAATACAAGTAAAAGGCAAAACAGTCCATGTTCTCAAGGAGCTTACATTCCAATGAGGGAAGAAAACACTTAAAAGGAAACTGAAAAGGACCCTGGGTAAGGGAGATGGGAACAATGGTGATATAGAAAGGAAGGAAAAATGGTAGAAGTGTGGGCCTAGTTTCCTTCCTTAAATGGAGGCTCTAGATAGGGAGCCAATCAAGTAGAGATAAAGATTGTAGGTATTTAGGGTACATTCAGGGGTGAATTCCAGGGAAGGAGTTAGGCTTCAGAATAAAGAGCTCAAGGAGCACAGTAGAGAAAGTCCAAAATGTCAGTTGGAAAGGAATAAATTCTCTTTAGTTCTCTTATTTTGCTATACTTATTGATGTAATTTAGCATGCCAAGATAGACAGAAAACTGAGTTAGGAAAACTTAGTTCAAATGCTGCTTCTAACACATATTTTCTAGGCCAATACCCCCAGACAATTTGCTAAGAATTTAAAATTAAACTCCAGAGGTAGAAACCGCTTCCTCACTAAGAATTCTCTGTGTCAAAGAAATCACCAAAACAAGCAAAAGCATCATGAAAATAACCCCCATCGTGTTATGTCCAACTTGTTTCCATATGGATAAATTTTGGCTACTCTGGACCCCTTTCATATGGTAATTGTTGAAGGAAGATGGAGGATTCTCAAAGCTGCTGGAGTACTGTTCCTTCAAAGTCCCAAATCTGGAATTGTGGAAAGGAAAGAGTATAAATAATTAGAATATTCTGCCATAATGGGAGATAATCTTTAGGGTGTCCTATTTCTACTGGCTTTCTTTCTCCTCCTTTCTATCTTCATTCCTGCTCAGGCTTATCCTTAGCACTTCTCCAACACCTTTTATGGGACATAGAAATTGTGTTGAAGAATCCTCTAATAATAGGGTTTTTTTTTCAAGAAACCTGGGACCTCTATTGAGACAAATCCCTACTCAAATATACCCTTCACATACTTCTAATTCACACAGCAATGACACCTTCAAGAAACATTTTTTAATAATTTCAACTGTAGCTTTTACAAACTTTAATCCCAATTTCTTTCACACTGATGAATCAGGTCCTTTACATCACTCCCATTGGGTTCTCAGGATAACCTAAAAATATTACAACTTTCTCTAAATGTCAATCCCTCATCCTACTTCATTTTCCACAATGTTAATGATTAGTGATTAATATCAATATCATTTAAACAATTAAGATCAAATTACTTCTTGATCAAATCAAATAGCAAAAATATAAGTATAAATATTTCCTGCCACCTACACAAATCTCTGTAACACATCTGTCCCTAAGGAAAGTGGACTCAAATTTAAAGCAATTGCTATAAAAGATTCACCTTGAAAGACTAACATCATTCCACGTTGGCCACCTTTGATTTTCTATGCTGGGATGAGCTTGGGTTTAGATACCACTGCACTTAACTGTCCACAGTATCTGGCATGTATTTCAGCTCCTGGATCTCTGGTGGCTCACTCTTTTAACCTTTCAGATCTAACAATGTCACACCTCAGGCTCATATTCCATCACTTAAGAGCAAAAAATTTTAAAAAATCAAAGAATAAAGTCATGCAGGAAAAGGGGAAAGCCTTGGGTTTTTTTTTTTTGTTTTGTTTGTTTGTTTGTTTGTTTTGTTTTGTTTTGTTTTGTTTTGTTTTGTTTTGTTTTGTTTTGTTTTGTTTGTTTTTTTAGTGGCATGCCAAGTTCTGAGTCAGCAGGCAATTAAAAGTCTGCTTCTTCACCATTTAGATGTTGTTCAATTTTGTCATATTTTTCATAACCTCATTTGGGATTTTCTTTGTAAAGATAATGGAGTGATTTGCCATTTCCTTCTCTGGTTCATTTTATAGTGAGGAAACTAAGGCGAATAGAGTTAAGTGACTTTCCTAGGGTCACACAGCTAATAAGTGGCTGAGGTTGGATTTGAACTCATAAAAAAGAATCTTCCTGACTCTTGGCCCAATAGTCTATTCACTGTACACTCAGCTAATAACAATCACCTTGGATAAGCTCATAAGGGCTAGGTTTGGTCAGTCCCCTATTACATTAAAAAAAGCAAAGTTTGTGTTTTTTCTGATCAAAAACAATGCTTTTTCCCAACTCTTTCCCCTTTCTTTCCTTGGCCACTGACAAGGTCTTCCTTACATTTTTTCCCCTGTTCCCAACATTAATTACTGATCACCACCATATCATGTAACAGATTTGCAGATTTATTTCTTATTAGAACCATCCAATCAATCCTTCTATGATTTTTTTAAAATCCATATAAAATAAACACTGAAAATAGTAGAAAATGAAATCATTCCTTCGTTTTACATACATAATACTGTGGTATGCAATAGATTGTAACCTCTTTAAAGATAACAACAATTTCATTTTTAGTTTTAGTTTTAGTTTTTTACCTTTGTATCTCCAAGAATCTGATATAATTCTTTAAACATAGTACACACTTGTTTAATTGTTGAATGATTGAATGAATTATATTTTGGCAAATTGTTTTTACTAAACAAAACTATTTTTGAAAGTAAACTTTAGAAGGACATCGGGTGACAGGTGGGCAAAAATAACTCACACAGGAAGCTGCTATCTTGTCAGTCAGTTGACATGGTTTATGTCAAAGATTTTCAGCTTTTCAGCACTCTTTTTAGTTTTTGAATACATGAGAAAATTAGAGGCTTTCACATCTGTTTTTACGTTCTGTTGTTTATTCAAAAAAGCTTTTTAAATTTAAGATTGCTTTAGTATGAACAATACTTATCTTCTGGTAACTTTTTTCTAGTAAATAATAGATCTTACCTACGGATGGCAATGGAAAGCTTTCAGGATTCATGATACAACTGCTAACTGTTCAGCTGTTGTCCTCCCACTGGCCTCCTCAATGCCAACATCATTGCTTACAGTGTTGCTTAGTTTAACGTATCTCAACTCCAGGCTCTCAAAACAGCACAGTTTTTAGGAAAGCAGAGCTCAGGGGAAGAAAGAATTTACTGTGTATTCCCAACTTTCTTGAGCACACCTACAAGATAGAACTGAATTGATAGTGACTTTTGTTCACTT
This sequence comes from Antechinus flavipes, assembly GCF_016432865.1. Lineage (NCBI taxonomy): Eukaryota > Metazoa > Chordata > Mammalia > Dasyuromorphia > Dasyuridae > Antechinus > Antechinus flavipes. The sequence goes on from NC_067398.1 coordinate 182,623,566, forward strand.
TCTATGAACAGTTGGGATGGAATGAAAAGCAAAAAGAAATTCTAAAAAATAACCAGAATTAGGTCCAGCAATCAATAAAATGAGCATGAAAACACAGGCTTTACTTTGCTTAACCAACTAAAATTAAAAATATTTATGTGTATTATATGCACAGATTCAGCCTATGTGTTACAACCATCTGTGTAGCATAGCCATTTATTGATAGAAAGAAAAACATTAGCCCATTGATTGGCAGCATTCAAGAATTTCATCTTGAGTTAAAATGCAGTTCATGGAAATGAAGAGGCAGATTCTCAAGGTAAGAGAAATGCAAAGATACAAAGTACTGAGGAATAGAAGATAGGTAAAACATGGGTACGTAAGCTGTAAGACCACCTGTTAACCTTTTTAACTCCAGTCAAACTCAATAGCATCACCAAAAGTCTGTCAAGGTTGAAGTACAATCCATACAGAGATATACAGAAAAGAGATAATAATCTTCCCTTTGTGAAGGTAATGGAGATTCCCAAAAAATCATTAGCAGCTATGATTCAGAAAGAGGAAAGAAAAAAAGATATCTTGATCTGGAATCAAATTAATAAACTATGATTCCATTATTTTTTAACTTCTTTGTAATGCTTTCCCAATCTGAATTTTCAGCTGTTAGCTGTGGAAGAACTGCCCACCCTAAGCCCCAGCCCATCCAAAATTGAAGCATCCTTTTCTCCTGCACAACATGCAGCTCTTCCCAACTTCCCTTTATTTATTTATGAGGCTATTTTTTCATACAGTAACTCAAGCTAAAAATTTCTGAGTCATCTTTGACTGTCTTTTTTCTCTGAAATCCATTTACCATAGCACTGAAGTTCACATATTTTTTCTTTCTATCCCTAGACCTGCTTTCTAGTTTCAGTTTGCAGAATAATCTTCATAATACATAGTTCTGTAATTCCTAGGGGGCAGAGACCTTTGTATCTCTCCTAGAAACTAGCCCCTCTATCCATTACATAAGTATATATAGTTGTAAAAGAGCACCTTGGTGCATCAGAGCTCCCTCCAACAGAGGAAAAAAGCATGCATAAGCATATATTTATATGTCTCACATATATGCAAGGCATTTTCTTACTTTAGATTTAATATAGGATGCAATGGGGCACTCAGGAGCATGTATGTAAATATGCTTGACTACATACATGTATGTCTTTTTTGTGTTCATGCTATTTCCTCCTGTTGTAGAGAGCTGTATACATTGACATTCTCTTACTTGAAGTTCTAAGTTGAGATGAAATAAGGCATTCAATATATTACATATGCATATACATATATACATTATATTGTATGTTATATAAATTATGTATATGTATTATATTCTATATAGTATATGTGTAATATATATAAAGAGAGTATATATGTTTATATATATGGATATATTTGCATGCAAGCAATGTGTATATGTGTTCATTCCTTCTAGAGATAGTTCTGATGCATTAAGGCATTCTATTCTCTTCCTTAAGATTCAGTGTTGAGATGAAATGAATCACTCAACAAGTTATTTAAAAGAAAGAAGTTTACCTTATACCAACAACAGGGAGACAGTGGCACTTTTATTTTCTTCACATCCCTCATTTCCAAATGGAAACATTTCAGTCCATCACAGCAAGATATGTTGAGGAATATAGTAACTCTCATGGTTCAAAAATTAATGAAGTCATTGCTTGTGACTGAATCATCTTATGCCTTTAGGTGACCAGGAAGTTGTTTTAAGGAAGTCAGGGTCAATCAAGTAGCAGAGAATAGCCTGGATCTGCCCTATCTTGTGAGTAAAGGGAATGAATTTGTGCAAGGGAAGTGTCAATAAGCATTAGTCCTATCACCTACAAGTCCTCAATGGCAAAGTGCTCTGGAAGTTCTTGAGGACTCTTTATTATTTAAATAGTTTAGTGGGCTTTTATTGGGCATTCTTTCTGGTCTGACAGGACTGAGAGAGAAAAGGAGGAAAGTGAAAAATAAATTATAGAATTAACTATAATGAGAGGGAGAGGAAATTGGGGGGGGGGAGTATGTAAATAAAAAAGACAAAGATGCTAGGTTTTTTCTTCTACTCAAAAGGACCAAGTCTCAAATCTCAGAAATCTAGTCCATGTAGTTGTTATTTGCAATTCATGGTCAACAATATTTCATCATAAACCAGAGTCACCCATAGTAAAATGATTAAGAGTTTATAGGCATCTTATGTCCTGTCCCAGGATTTAAATTGACACTGAGGCTCTCCTTTTACTGCGAACCACTCTTTATTCCCTGGCCCACTGACCAAAACTTCACTTCCTTGTAAGGCACATAAAGTGAATGAAACAAAATCTTGGCTACCTCAAAGGCCTTTGAGGAGGCTCCTTTCTTCCACAGAGACTACCCAGTGACTTAGAATTGCCACCAAGTTAATTAAAGGAACCCCTTCTTCTATTAGCTATACAATGACAGTGTCACATCCTCCATGTTAGAAAAAAGCAAAGTGCCTCCTGATGATATTGCCCCTTGCTCCCTCAAGCAATCTCTGGAAAGGAATTGTCCAAAGAACCCCCAGTAAAGGAATCTGGAAATTAAAAGGAACATGAAGTACTTCTCCAACCAGGATAGAGTTCTCCAAAGAGCCAAGGCAACACTGCACTAGGCAATAAGGCAGAATCAGCAAGGTCAATTGAGAATTATGTCCAAAAACAATGTTTTTCTATCCAAAAAGTCTTTCAAAAGATAAGGTGCCAGAAAATACTGGATCAAGAGCCATTTTCCTCTCTTAGGATGACATCGATTTGTCTCAAATATAGCTTTTGAAGATTGGCCACATAACCCAAGCAATACAGCTGGAGTATAGTTGATCATCTGAACTAAATACCTTGTTCTCATGACAACTTTCCCATAAGTAGGATCTTTCTGAAGATGGAAAAGTAATGTTTTGCTACTTTGGGGTAGATTGAGGACATCTAGGAAAACAGTGTTCATTGACTGTCACAAAGTTAAGCAAAAAAAAAAAATAGCTGCTTTGTTTTTAGTTAGAGGGATCATATGGTGCTATTTCCAACACAAGATGACATTACCAATCCAATGGCCCAATATTTACTATCTCCACTTCCCAATCTTTGTTATTCTTATAACTTGAGTATTTAATATATGGTGATGATGAGTGCCAGCAAAATTCTTCAACTGAATCTGAATCCAAAGGGAAGGGCTTTTGCTTATCTAGTTCTGTGCCATCACTTAGCCATACTCAGGACTAATAGCCAGCAATTAGTATGAAGATCTTTTCTTTTTCACCCATCAAGTTAGCTATTGAATGGATATACCAAAAACCTAATTCCCTAGAGTATCTCATTACCACATTAGCAGCTTCTATGGTCCAGTTATAAATGCCTTTTTCATAACAGATAGAACCATCAGTCAATAACACAAAATGGCATTCTATAGGAACAAAATGGCTATCTGATAAGGCTTTACAAATAGCTAAGGAAAGAAGGAAATTGGAAGGGAAAAGAAAAAGGAAAAGATATATCTAAATGAATGCAGAGTTCCAGAGAATAGCAAGAAAAATAAGAAAGTTTTCTTAAGTAAAACAAAAAAATATAATAGGAAAGACAAGAGGTCTCTTCAAGAAAATTAGAGCTATCAAGAGAAAGTTTCATGTAAAAATAGACATGATATATGAAAGGGTGTTTCAAATCACTATTGATCAGAGAAATGTAAATTAAGACAACTCTGAGATACCACAACACACCTGTCAGATTAGCTAAGATGACAGGAAAAGATAATGATGAATGTTGGAAGGGATGCTGGAAAACTGGGACACTGATGCATTGTTAATGGAGTTGTGAATGAATCCAACCATTCTAGAGAGCAACTTGGAATTATGCCCAAAATGTTATCAAACTGTGAATACCTTTTGATCCAACACTGTTACTACTTGGCTTATATCCCAAAAAGATATTAAAGAAAGGAAAGGGACCTGTATGTACCAGAATGTTTGTGGCAGCCCTTTTTGTAGTGGCTACAAACTGGAAGATGAATGGATGTCCATCAATTGGAGAATGGTTGGGTAAATTGTGGTATATGTATGTTATGGAATATTATTGTTCTGTAAGAAACGACCAGCAGAATGAATACAGAGATTTGGAGAGACTTACATGAACTGATGCTGAGTGAAATGAGCAGAACCAGGAGATCATTATTCACTTCAACAACAATACTGTATGAGGATATATTCTGATGGAAGTAGATATCTTCGACAAAGAGAAGATCTAATTTAGTTCCAACTGATCAATGATGGACAGAATCAGCTACACCCAGAAAAAGAACACTGGGAAATGAATGTGAACTACTTGCATTTTTGTTTTTCTTTCCAGATTATTTTTACCTTCTGAATCCAATTCTTCTTATGTAACAAGAGAACAATACGGATCTGCACATCTATATTGTATCTAGGATCTACTTTAACATGTTTAACATATATAAGACTGCCTGCCATCTAGGGGAAGGAGTAGAGGGAAGGAAGGGAAAACCTGGAACAGAAATGAGTGCAAGGGACAATGTTGTAAAAAAAATTACCCTGGCATATCTTCTGTCAATAAAAAGCTATAATTTAAAAAACAGACATGATAAAAGACAAAAATGGAAGGGAGAACAGAGGCAAGAGAGATTAAGAAGAGATGGCTAGAATACACAAAAGAACTATAAAAAAAGATCTTAATATCACCAACAATCACAATGGTGTGGTTACTGATCTAGAGGCAGGCATCTTGGAGAACACAGTCAAATTGATTTTGGTAAGCATTGTTAACAATAAAGCTAGTGGAGGTGATGGAAATTCCAGCTACTTAAAATTCTAAAAGATGATGCTATTAAAGTGTTACACCCAATATGCCAGCAAATTTAGAAAACACAACTATGCTCAATGGATTTGAAAAGATCACATGTCCCAATCCTAAAGAAGAGCAATGCTAAAGAAGGTTTAAATAACTGAACAATTTAACTCATTTCACATACAGTAAGGTTATGCTTAAGATTCTGCAAACTAGGCTTCAGCAAAATGTGAACCAAGAATTACCTGAAGAGAAGGCTGGTTTTCTAAGAAGTAGAAAAACTAAAGACAAAATTGCCAACAACCACTGGGCTGTGGAAAAAGCAAGAAAGTTCTAGAAAAACATTTACTTCTGCTTCATTGACTACACTAAAGCTTTTCTCTATGTGGGTCACAGTAAAATGCAGCAAGTTCCCAAATAGACATGAGTACCAAAACATTTTATTTGTCTTTTGAAGAATTTAAACACAGTTTAAGAAACAAGAGCATAAAACAGCTGATTGGTTTAATATTGGAAAAGGAGTATGACAAGGCTATATATTGTCATCTTATTTATTTACCTTATAAAAAGAGTACATGTGAAATGCTAAGCAGGATCAATCAAAAGGTGGAATTAATGTTGTTGGGAGAAATATCAACAATCTAATATTATGCAGACAATACCACTCTGATGACAGAAAGAAACATCTTGAAGATGGAAAGAGAAAAGAGTATAAAAGCTGGCTTGAAGCTTAATACCAAAAACACGGTCTTAGCAAGTAGTCCCAAATAAAAGAAAAACAAATGGAAGCAGTTTCAGATTTTATATTCTTGGGCTCAAAGATCACTGCAGACAGTGACCATAGTCATGAAATTAAAAGATGACTACTCCTTGGAAGAAAAGGCATGACAAATCTTGACACATGCACATGTGTCTACCAATATGTCTATTTTTTCCATTAGTTTCTCTTCCCATTGGTGACTTTCTGTTGGCTGATATGTTGCTGCCTCTTCTACAACTACTCTGGTTATTGATACCTTGCTGTTCTGGTATCCAGGAATGTCCAGGGAGATAGCCTTTCATCAGACACATACTTTCCTATAAGTCTAAGTACCCAGATGTTAAACTTCTTGGGGACAGGAATGAGTCTACCAACATTCTAGATAAAGTTCAGAATCATCCTTACTGTTATATCCTTACATTAGAAAAGAGAGGCTTGAGAGGCAGAAATTGGCTCTTTTTATATCAACAGGATCACTCTTGGTAGTCATTCACTCCAAGAGTACATTAACAGTTGGTAGGAATATCTCAGCATTGTTATCAGTCACCTCTATTCTCCTACCAAAATAGTATGCTTACCATCTCTCAAATTGATCCCGACCTTTTCCACTTTTATTCCCTTGTTTATAATATCCTCTCTACCTGTCAAGCAATCCTGAGTACCACAAATCTTCTGTATACAATCTTCTCTAATACATCCTGGCTCCAGGACCAACTCTTTTATGAAGTTTTCCATGATCTTCCCAATCAGAGAAAAATTCTCTATTATCTCTGCTTTTATAAGATATTATTTTTCTCCTAAACACTTATATTCACTTTTGTTATTATTGTATTCCTGTTTAGACTATAAGCTTCTTGAGTACTCTCTCCTTTCTCTCTCTCTCTCTCTCTTTCTCTCTCTCTCTCTCTCTATCTCTCTCTCTCTCTCTCTCTCTATCTCTCTCTCTCTCTCTCTCCCCCTCTCCCTTCTTTCTCTCCCTCCCCCTACTTCTTTCCCTTCCTTTCCCTCTCTCTTTCCCTCCCTCCCTCTTTTTCCCACCTCTCTCTCAAAGTGTCTCCCTCTCTGCCTCCTTCTGTGTATGTCTTTCACTATTTCTCTGTGTCACTCTATCTCTGACTTTGGCTCTCTCTGTCTCTATCTTTCTGTCTCTGTATGAGTGTCTTTCTCTCTACACAACATAAACACACACTCACTCACACTAACATTTCTTGAACAGAGGAGTGACATGTTTCAACATGTGATTTAAGAATATCCATCTGGCACTTGCATGGAATATTCATTAGGAAAAAGAGAGGCTGATTCAAGATCAATTAAAAGGACACTACAAATCCAGGCCCCAAAAAAGTGAGGGGTGGGGGATGATGGAATGGACTAAGAGTTTATTGAATCATTAGAGGAAAGAGGTCATATGAGATTGATGCTGAAGCTGAATGGAATACACAAGACATGACAACTGATTGAAGATGAGAAGTTAGTGAGAGTGAAGAAACCACAATGGCTTGAAAGCATGTTATTATAGGAAAGGCATTGACGTTGGAGTTAGGCCAGGTTCCAAACTTAATTGCATCATTTACTACTTATGTTACTTTGGCCAAGTTATATAAACCCTGGGCTGAAGATTCTTCATTAGTAAAAACAGAATAATATTCATTCTTCCTACATCACAAAATTAATATGAGAAAAATGCTTTGTTGAAGGGAATGTGATTGTTATTTTTACTTATTCTTCCCTATATAACATCAGTTCTTTGAAGTCCAGATTTTATCACTTTTGACTGTATCACCCCAGCTATTAACATGAACTACATGTTGTTGTTCAATCCTTTTTCAGTTGTGTCCAATTCATTGTGATCCTATTTGGCACTTTCTTGGCAAATATCCTGGAGTCATTTGTCATTTCCTTCTCCGATGTGTCACATAGTATTAATATTAAATGCCTATAGATTGATTAGAAATATGAAACATTTACAAAATAATAACTAAAATTATTTTTGTTACTACCAAAACAAAAACTTTTATGTGTCAGTGATAATTGCATCCAGGACATAGATTTAGGGGGAAAGGGAACCTCAGAGGATATCAAGCTCCCAACATTATCATTTTATAAATGAAGAAAATGAGGATCAGTGAACTGAAATGATTTGCTCCATAAAATTTGACAGACAGAATTTGAACCCAAGTCTTCTCCAGGGAATGATTAGGGAGAGGAGCAGTGTATCTCAGGGGTACAGATATGGACAACATAAACACCAGAAATCTATCAACTCCTTTGTCCTTTCTATGAGAGCTTTCTTGGTCTAGATGGCAGCACTGCTTACAGTTTTTATATCACTTTAAAATTTCTAAACATCTCTGTGATAGAGTTAAGAGTTTGAGATTTAAAAATCAGAAGTGTGGAGTTAAGTTTTGTTTCAGACTCTTAACCCCATTTGGGGTTTTCTTGGCAAAGATGGTTGAATGAGTTGCTATTTCCTACTGGGGTAACTGAAGCAAACAGGGGTAAATGACTTGCCCAAAGTCACACTGCTAATATCTGAGGCCAAATTTGATTTCAGATCCTCATGACTCTATGCACTGTGTCACTAACTTGCTTTATTCAGCTACATGCTTCCTGGATAAATACTTCTTAAGCAAGTGACTTAACCTTTCTGGAGCTGAGTCTCTGACCAGATGACATCTAAGGTACCTTCTAGCTTTAAATTTATAATATTCTTAACCTAGTTTGTTACTTGTAATTAGAATGGCCTAAATCTTCTGAGATGATCTATTTCCCTCAAAGTCCCATTAAAATAATCTCATATAAACTTAGGAAGACTTGCATGAACTGATGCAAAGTGAAATGAGCAGAAACAAAAGAACAATTTATACAATAATAATCTTATAAAGACAAATAACATTGAAAGAATTAGGAAATTTGATCAACATAATGACCAGTCACAAGTGCAGAGGACTCTTGACAAAACATGCTCCCTACCTGCAGAAGTAATGGATTAAGATGTGGAGGGAAAATAGGAGTAATATGGCCAAAGCAAGAATTAGTTTTCCTTGATCATATATTTCCATGATGAGTTTTGTTTTTCTTGCTTTCTTGTGAAGGTAAGGGGAAGTAAAAGGGAAAGAAATAAAATCTGAAAAAAATGTAATTGATTTTAAAAAGCAAAAACAAATAGTCCCACTAAGGCCCACTCATAAATCATGTCAAAAGAAACCTCATCCCTTAGTTATGTGTGCTACATGCAGCAGGTAAAAATAATAGGTCCATTTTGTTTGACAATTTGTATTTCAAATACTATTTTTTCAGTTGAACAACTTTTTGCATACTAGCAAAAATTATTTTAGATTAAAGAAATATGAAGTAGCATAAAATACACCAAGAAAACTATTGTAAAAAGCATTTAGTGGGCAACGAAAAATTTTAAAGTCTGAAAATCCCAGATTCATTTCTTTCCCATCCTCAATTTCAACTGCTGTTATTTCTCACCTCATTTTCCAACCTAGTATTTATAACAGGGACTATATCTGCCTTGCCTCTCTATGGGCTTTGAAAATAAGATTTAGATAGAAAAAATAGAATTTGAGTGAATCAATTTTATAATAGGACAATAAAAACTAACAACTGAATTTCAACAAAGGCAAAAGAACTCTTTCTCAGCCTTCCCCTCTGTGCCTACTTTGCAGTTCTGACTCTAATCTAATAATTGCTTTCCTGATACAGATATCAATACTTAATGTTTATTGTCATTGTGTCAAGCTAGATGGCACTGGCCACCTTGCAGTTAATAGGGAAGTATGGCCCCAGAATTGACCAACCCAGCTTTTCCAACCACCGCCAACACAGCAGCAATGTGGTTTCTGTCTTTACTGAGCTTACACAAATGTGTAATTTATTTCCAGAAACATGCTACAGATAAGCAGCGAGTCATCTGGAAGCTCTCTTACCAAATGGTAACTTTCTGGGAGTTTCCTTGTTGAGAAGCAATTTCTGGAAAATTTCTTGATTAATACAAATCCGTGAACAAACTTAAAAATGATGGCTTTGTTATTGCTTTGGCACAATACATTAACAACACTGTGAGCGCTGCCAAACTGTGAGAGTTCTTTCAGGCGGATTATGGTCTTGTTTACATATCCAGCTGTACTGAGACCTTGTCCATGGTGGTAACCTAACAATGTCCCCAGTGGGGGTGCCCATTAGGGGAGGGTCGACTAACTGAAGTTAAGTTTGTTTAAATTGAGCAAGAATGCACAGCAGTGCTCTGATCTTTGGGGAATGTGTTGGAATCGTACATTTTCTGAGTTCTGTTTTGGTTTATTTAAGGGGGATGTTTGGATTGCTTCAAAATTGCAATACACAAACTTGCTATGTGAAATGCCTTCCAAATGTTTGCTGTGGTCTATACAGAAGTGAGTAGAAAGCATAAATAATACTTGAGGGAAGTAAAATTGCAAAGAAAAAAGTAATTGTTGGCTTGCATGTTGCTATCCTAGTGATTTTTATGTGAAGGAAGAAAAAATTTACAAATGAATTAAAAACCAAATATACATGCATATTTATATGTGCACATGAATATAATATGTAAATACACATAAATACAACATGCCTACTCAAAGCTGAAAGAATAGGTCAAAAAATCTAAAGTCTATTAAGAAAATATCAACCAAAGCAAGTGAAACTCCTCTCATGAAAAAAAAAAAAAAAAAGAAAGCAGTTCTTTTTACTTTAAACTTTCATGGATTTAAATCCCTGGATTTAACCTGGAATTCCAGTTTCTGATGGGAATACAATAAAAACCATATTATATATATATTTTTTTTTCTTCTCTGAAACTTAATTGTAAAGTTGTAGGGGACATAAACATCTATAGTATAGCAGATGGCAAAGCATAGCACTACCACAGTAAAGGAAAGAATGGCACAGTAAATAATGGTATTATTTTCTGTGCAAAATAATAAAAGGATTTATTTTCTTATTTTTTTTTCTTGATCATATCAGTTACATCACTTGGGCTTTAATATTCCTACTGCACTAAAAAACAAAATAGGACTCCAGGCCAGCAGTCTAACCAGTGAGATATTTTAATGTCTGGAAGACATGTTAGGAATCATCTAGTCCAAACTCCTGATGAAAAAAAAAAAAAAAAAAAAAAGCCCATAGGGGACAAATGACACCTCCTTGTTGTGGGGTTACTATGTTTAAGAATGGAGTTTTGATGTCAAGTCTTCTTATTCCAGATCCAAAGTTCCTTTTAATATACCACCACTTGTACAAATACAACTTTACTTTTGTCCTATATTAATAGTAGCGAGGATTCTCTACCCCTATCATTATGATGTTCGGAAATACAGTAAAAAGATTTGAATTTTTTTCAGCAAAATAACAAAAGGAAGAATTCATGATTATTTCTCACAATTTTAAAATTCTTCCAATTATGGCTCAATTATATTTTCAATGAAGCAGTTTTATCACAGGATTTTTGTTTAGTTTATCTTTCAAGAGAAACTCAAGTGAATATCTTTTCGCGAAAAGCATGCTTTTAACATCTCAAAAATACATCTTTTTTAGGATACAATTTCAATAAATCATAAACCCTTGCTATCTGTAGCTCAGTCTGTTGGTTTTTAAGTTAAGTGCAGTACATTCACTTGTTCCAGTAAAGCTATCTCACTGATATGTAAAGGAATGGAATATCGCATATCTATACTCCTTACAACAGAGCTGTTCAGTTCTTTAATCTTGTGCATTTTTATCTAGTTATTTCCACAGTTGAAATGCCAATATTTAGTTACTTTGATCTTAAAGATTAAAGGATAATATCTGCATTGTCATATTTAGTAATATAAAACATTAGGAGTAGCACCACGATTTCTATGTTTATAAAAAAATTGATTTTTGGTATTCATAATGTCTATATTCTGGCAAGAACATTCTTATATTTCAAGTTTTTAATAGACTCATAGTAGGATTTGGAGTCAGGAGTGCTGATGTCAATCCCTAGAACTCAGTAGATATTTGGTTTTAAGCAAGTCACTAAATTGTTCTGAAATTCAGTTTCTTCATCTACAGAACAATGAGGTTGGATTAGATGAGTTCCCCAGAAATTCAAAATTTTTGTTGCTGCTCTAATATTGATCAAACTTATTTATTGACCTTTTTTTTTCTTAGTGAAGGCAATATATAATATATATATATATATGATTTTGTTATTCCATCTAATAATGTAGATCCAACCCACCCATTTCTATCCATCCTGTGTAAATCTCATCCACATTACCACAAGGAGTCCACCTAGCATTTTGGGGACCTTCCTCAAGTTTTCTTGACATCATGAAGATGCCTAGAGCTCATTTAGACTACTTAGCTCTAGCCCTTGGATTTTCCATGAGATAGTCAACATATTTTTGAGTCTAATATTTCCTTAGTGATATTTTTATTTGCCACTCCACCTTCACAATTTCTTTTTTGTAATGTTTCACACCCTGTTCTGATCCATCATGCATCTTTTGGGAAAATCTTCAATCCCAATTTTTTATTATTTATGGAATTCTATAAACTCACAGCAACATAACATCATTGGGAGAATACTGGTATTAAAAAGATAAACCTTTTGATCAGGGAAAAGCTCGAGGTCATCAAAAGAACTTAGAGTTTTCCAAAGACAATTTTCTTCCTCCAGTTAATTCTGAGAACATCTCATTGTTTATTTGCTATTGTCTGTTACAAATTTAAGTACTAACATTTGAACTTTACAAGTTGCTCATGAAATCCATAACTTATTCTGGACATATACTTATGTATATTTTAAATCCACTTAATTTTACTCTGTATAGAGGCTAACCCACTTTAAGGAATTATTTCTTATCCAATAAGTTTTTTACTGTTCTGGGGTCTTATTTAATCAGCAAGAGACATGAACAAATAGGAACTTCTGAAGGATCTAGCTATCTTCTAGATGAGTTCTCTCTGCTTTATTTTTTGCACTGAATCTGTTACATGAAAGTGGCAATCATATTTGGTAAACATATCTCCCTGTATTATGTCTTGTTAAATAACAATAAAATAATATCTTAATATGCTGTTTTTTGGGGAAAAAAACAGCAAAAATGTAAACTACTTCCTATCAAAAACAATTGACCTGGAAAACCAATCAAGAAGAGATAATTTAAGAATTAGTAGACTATCTAAAATCCAAGACATATAGAACCAGCCTGAACATCATATTTTAAGAAATCATCAAAGAAAAATTCCCGGTCTCTTAGAACCAGAAAGCAAAGCAGAAATAGAAAGAATCCAATGATCATCTCTAAAAGAAACCCCAAAATGAAAATTTCTAGGAATGTCATAGCTAAAATTCAGAGTTTCTAGATCAAAAGAAAAAACATATTACAACCAACCAACAGTAAAGGCTTAAAGTTACAAGGAACCAGTAATACAAGACTTAAGAATTTTAATTATATAAGAGCATGGCATAGGGAATACAATGTTCCAAAGATCAAATGATATAGGCTCACAACCCAGAATACTCACTCAGTAAGACTCTCCCCAGCTCCCCCCAAGGTGAAAAAAAAAATAGGTTCTTAATTAAACAGAGGATTTAGAAGATTTTCTTATGAAAAGGCCGAAAATGAGTAGAAACTTTGAAAAAAAAAAACACAAACATGAAGAAAAATATAAAAAGTAAAATACAAATAGACAATTGAGTAAGACTTTATAAGGATGAATGTTTGTATTTTAATGGAAATAGAACAGATGACATAGCTATCCCTTGGAAATATGTCATCCAGAATCACAGAAAAAAATTAAATAGATAAAGAGACTAGAAGTGATTGTTGTTATCTCTGGATAATCTTAAAAGAAGAAAAGGAAGAGGAAAGAGAAACACTAAGAAAGAAAAGGTGAGAAATGAAGGGTGGGGAACTTAGGTTGGATAATCAAGTAAAGAGAATAAGAAAGCAGAAAGCACTGAAGCCTTACTTTGAATTGATGCAGGGTAAACTAAGAAGAACCAGAAGAAAAAAATCACACTGAAACAGCATGGCAAAATTGAATGATTCTGATAAGTGATACTCATGCTGATTTCAAAGCACTGACAAATGCCGTCCCAGTCTGACAGAGACCAGATATATAGGGTGAAGCATGCATTTTTGGATAAAGTCAATTTGGGAATTTGTTTTATTTGACTATGCATATTTGTTGCAGGGAATTTATTTTGCTTTATTTTTTCCTACAGATATGGAGGGACAGGGGAGAAAAAGTAAATAAATGATTGTTAATTGGAAAAATGATTTAAAAGGAGATATTACCATTAAGGAATTGACTATATAATAGTTCTTAAGATATTACCATAGGTAGACAAGTTTGGGAAGATAGCAAAATTAAATATTAAGAGATGGCTAGATTTGCTGCTGGTCAGTTTTATGACCTTGGAAAATGATGTCATTTCTTCTTTTGTGTAAATTTTAAAATTAGATGGATTAATTCTAAATTATTTTCTCTAGAGAGTAGTAAAGAAGATTCTTTCTTTTTTGAGCACCCAAATAATCACTAAAATTTTTATTTGTCTAAACCCAATTAGATTCAATAAATACTTCTAAGGTAAAGTATGTTTGCTTGTTCACTATTAGTTAAAATGGCTTAGTAACCTAAATTCACTTAACAATTAGCAATAATTGAAACTGAGCCAATATCTAATATTCAGTAATCAGAGATTGATTGCCTTAACTGGTTTGTGATCCCTTCAAATAAAAGTTGAGGAAAACTTAAATAACAAGATATACATCATGTAGGAGAAATAATGATATTAAACCTTCTTTCAGAAAGTTGAGGTTTTACTATGAAATTCCAAACTTTTTTCTATGTTAATTGTGTAAACAAGTCAAAATGAAAAGTGTTTTTTTTTTTCCATGATATTCTTGTCTGATTTTTTTTTCTTTTCCTTTTCTGACCACTGTAATCTATTTACGAACACACCTACACAGTCTCTTGAGGTTTCAAAATTATTTTGTAGGAAAAGAAAGTATTTTACAAACCATTATAATGAATCATTCTGTAGCTAAAGGCGGCCTTTGTTCTCAGTCACTGGGTGGGACCCCACTTTCATAGCTTAACGCCTTCTACTAGAGCCTCTTGATATATTCACATAAATGATGGAAGATGCATGAGACGTGAAGGTGACATGTGCAGGCTGGAGGAGGAAACTGATGTCCTGGTTGCTCACTAAGGAGCCATCCTGGCATTAGATGCAAAGGCAGTCATCCGACTGCCCTCCCAGCTGGAAGAGAGGTGTTAAGCAGCAGCTGTCGGACTGTAAGGGTTTGCAAAGGGAATAGTTTCTCTTCCATTTTCAGAAATAAAAATATTTATGAAAACTTCTACTAAAATATATATACTTGTAGACATATAAACATAAATGCATGTGTATAATTAATAGTTGTATATATTATGTCAATATGTGTAGTATAAGAACTTTATATTTTAATTGAATATATACACATATAAATGCATATAAATGTATTTATACATATATATGTATGCATATGTATATACATATATAAACATAAATTGTATTCCTATATTTCTTCTGAGACTTCCCACTTACTTCTTTGAAAACTTCTTTAGATTTTTGGTTTATCAGTTTCAGAGTAACATATTACAAATTCAGTGGTTATGAGCTGAACCAGAACTATTTGAAGTTAATTTACCTTATTCAACAATGTTAAGAGTTTGGTATGTTCTAAATTCCTAAATATGGTGCATTCAACAATGAATTCATTACCTTTCTATACTGAAGCCTTTACTTTCAGGATTGTATATTCTAAAGGATTTAATTACATTTTTTAAAAATGTCATGTATATGTTCCATTTGCCAAGACAAAAGAGCTATTCAATGCAAAAAATATCTCTGCAGATAGCACAGTAACTTTGAATGTTTTCACTGTTAAATTGTAAAAAAAAAAAAAAATGCTACCATAGTATAACCTTCACTTTTATAGTATGAAGTTTCTAGAATATGACAAAGAAAACATACAGAATCCAGCCAGATCATAATTTAGTATAAAATAAAACAAGATATTTAAACCCAAGAAAAAAAAAAAAAAAAGAAAGTCAGAGTATAGTAGAACTATCAAACTATGTGGGCAATTTCTTTGTGCTCAAATTGCATTTTCTCCCTTCAGTGTTATACCGAACAGGGTCTTGCCCTCTAGATTAGAGACTTTTGCATTAGAGGAAACTAGGTTATGTCTTCCACTGTCAGAGATAGAAATTATGAGCTAGAGTGCATTTTAGCCAGTCACTCTGAAAAATGTTCGCCCAAGGGGGTAATAATTAGAACTGTTTTTGTCAGGTGACTGCATTTTAAGCAGTGATGTGTCTGAGAATCTAGCTGAGGGGTTTAATATAAATATAAATATTTTTTTCAGTCAGCATAGTGGCTCCTTTTTTTTTTTTTTTTTGCTTTTTATTTCAAAAGTAAGCACTTTTCAAAAATTATCAGCTAAAATGTTCTACAGCTTAGTATTATGGTGACCTGATAATATAATAGCCAGAAGAAAATGACATCTCAGTGCTATCTGGGAAGTTCATGCATATAGCTATAAACTAGCCCATTACTTCTCTCTCATGAAGGACCACAGATGTCTATAGTTTATATGTATATGTGGCACTATGTGTCAATAAACCTTTACATTTATCATTTTGTTCCATATTACAAATAATCTCTTCCACTCAATTAAAAATATAACACAAAACAAATACAATGTAGAGAAATTCATTTATATTTTTAATTTCTGGGGAAAAATTAAAGAGAGCATAAGCTATTTGGAGGAGGAGTGAAGAATTCATAGTGTCAGTGGATAGATTAGGTGTTCAGTTTGTAATTTATTGAATTGTCAGAATTTTGAATTTGAATTTACTATTTTTGGACAAATAAAATAGATCATTTAAACATGTTTTTCATTACAGAAGAATTATCCAAAGAGGTGAATAAACAACAACAATCTAATCTGTTTTTTAAGCGATAAGCTTTAACAAAAAGCTATTCCTTATTCTTACAATGGTCCATCTCTACAAACATTCTCTCCCTGTACATTAGACCCATTTTCCAATTAATAATATTTTATTTCTATTGAGAACTCCTTAGAGCAAATTATAATATGTCCTAAATGATTTTAAAAGCACAATTTGGACCAATCATCCTGCAAATAACAAAAGTGTACCTTTCAGTCTTTTATTATTAAACCCTTCTTCTAAATAACCCTCTCCTTTCTATTGCAGAAATATTTAGGTTTTGCTGATACCAAAATAGCTATTTCCTGAGAAAACCTAATCTTATGAAAAACAGAGACAAAATGTGAATGTTCTATGTTAGAAATAGGTTCAGTTGAAAAATTTACAGCTTGCCTAACCCTAAACATTGCATTCTTCTCATTTTTTCAAATGTTTAAATGAAAGTTGTCCATTTTGAAGAAAGTCACTACCTAAATGTAGCTTTCTGATCACATAATATGCTTTAAAAGTAATAGCTTTTAAGAATAGCTCCCATAATTCCCTGGATTTCCTCTGTTTTCAAGAATAAAGTAAAAAGGCACCATGGCTCCAGCTACCCCCATACACTTTCTACAACATAGATGTGATATTGTCTCTCCATCTTTCTAAAAGTTCTTTAGAAAAGAAACATTTAATTATCCCATATAGATCTAACTTTTTACTTATAATATCCTTTGTTTCTTTGAACCACATGTTGAAATAAATTATCAAAGATGCTGTTTCCTCTCCCATGTTTATCTAGATTCCTCAACTCCTTACTTCTAGTTCTACTTCCTAGAAACCTAATTTGAGGAGGTATTATCAATCACTTGCACTGGTGAAAAAAAGTTGGGGCATACATAATTCCAAATGGCAGCTAACCTAGATTTATATTACATTATCCACTATCTTTGTTTGGACAAGTACATGATACCTGGCAGAATCAAGATCATTCCCTTATGGATTTTATTTGATCTATAAACAATGGCATTCTCTCTGCAATCTCTGCATCCTCAGTTTTCTCCATTTTCTACTTCCTTCTTGATTCATTCTTTTTGGTTTTAGGGTTCTCTGTCTAAAACTAAACAAGCAAAACAAAACCTTGATGGCCCAATTTATAAATGATCAAAAAACAAAATATGATTTTCTTAACTAAGGAGTTATTTTGAAAATCTTAAAAGGATATTTCAATGTGTTGTTATTCAGTCAATGTGCAGTTATGTCCTATTCTTTGCATTTCAGGTTTTCTTGGCAACAATACTAGAATAGTTTGTCATTTCCTTCTCCAGCTCATTTTACAAATGAGGAAGTAAGGCTGAAAAATAAAATAACTTGCTCAGTATCACACAGCTAATAAGTGTCTGAAGTCAGATTTGAACTTTAGGAAGATGAGGATTCCTAACTCTCAGACACCATTACACACATATGCTCATCTAAAGCAAATTTGCATGAAATCACCACATCATGATGAAAGGCAGTGACCCTGGCAAACCACCATTTGGTTATATATTTCAGCTTCCTCAGATTTGTGATCAAGTAAAAAAGTGACATTTGATATTATCCATAATGGTTAATTCTATGAACATTTTAATATTTCTTAGACATCCTGAGATTTATCATTTTGCTTCCTCCAATGAAAGAAAGAAAGAATTTAAATACCAATGTCTTTTTTTTCTTTTGAAAAAATAAATGCTATAATAGACCTCCTAAGGTTAATATCTGTCCTTGTACCTTCAATGAATCCATGGCAAGCATGTTTTTTATTGCTCTGCCATTGCTAAAATTACCTTGTCCCTATTCTCTTAGTCATGTCCTTTTTCAAAATCAGATTTCCAAGTTTCATCAGAAAAAAAGCACATCACTTCAGATATAGAAGGAATGGGAGAGAGTGCAGTACAGTGAAATGAACACTGATTCTGGAAAAATCCTGAAACCATAAGATGGAGGTTCAAAACTTACCTCTGAAACTCAATACATTTTCAACCTAGGTCAACTTCCAAAAGCCTTTTTCCTTATCGATAAAGTTAAGAGTTTAAATTAGATGGTTTCTGAGTCCCCTTTCAGCTACTGACCCATGATCCCAAGGCCATTAAAATGCTATCTGGTGAAGCAAAAGTATCTTTACTCAAAACAGATACCTGTATATTCCTATAAAAGGAACTACAAAATAAGTATCAATGAGTTCACATTTGTCACCTCAAAATTTGCAAAACATTTTTCTCACAATCACCACAAAGTGAATAGTAAAAGTACAACTATATCTTTCAGATAAGGAAAGGGAGGCTCATATACGTCAATTACTTGCCAAAAATACAAAATCTATTAGGAATTGAATCTAGCACTCTAATGTAGGTCTACTAAGCCTTGTGATCTTTTTTTTTTCTGCAGCACAATGAAAATGACCACTTCAGAATATAAGGGATCATTCACACTGTTTAAAATATTGGCTGTGAGGTGTTTTTTTTTTTGTTTGTTTGTTTTTTTCTGTAAGTTTTAAGTCTTTGCCATTGGAATTGTAGTGTGTGCATGATAATACTAATTCTCAAACTTTAAAAGGAAGGACAAAAACAGAACATCTCAAGAAAGCAAGATGAAACTCAGATATGGACATAGTAGATGATTTCTGAGTACATAGCTGTGTGCTTTTAACCAATCATGTACTTGCTTATCTTGATTTTCAGAGTCCCAATGACATCATAGCATGATTTTTTTGACTTGCATATAAATTGGAATTAAGTGACACAGAACTGTGCAGTAATCAGCTTCATTCTCCCTTATGGAGTTATTGAACTATAAAATCAAGGCAGAATTCAGAGAATTGGTGATGTCTTGGGATGCATGGGTTGACTTGGTATTTTTGATGTCTGACCAAGGTCTCAGTGTTTCATAGCACCCTTAAGGCATTGAAACAAATTGTTCTCATTATCCCATTGTTCTAAGGGACATCTTCACGTGCTTGATGTTGAAATATTTCACTAATGTATTTGAGATCTATCAGTTATTCTCTATCTGATTCAGTCTGCCAAGATGTTTTATTGGGATGTGACCACTGTGTATGCTGCAGCTTTTTGGAACCACAGATGAGCGTTGAGTGAAAGTGGACATACAAAGTAGATAAGCAACTTTGAGAAGACCTGGTAAAGCCCCCACACCATAAATAATAGTGCTTTTTGAGCACCCCCCTATATCCCAGCTATTAACCATTGACTGCCATGAGGTATATCTTTCACTATTTAAGATCTTGTTACTCATATTACAGATTTTTATCTTCATAGATGAAATTTCCTAAACATGAATTTTGTGCTGGGTGATGGTAGGGGGGAGGGGGTTATAGTTGTTGTTTTAAATCCAGAAGTAACTTCAAGCTCTTCCTATAAAAATCTGTTAATGTCACAGAGTTTCACTCACATTGGCTTCTTTCCTTCTCTATCCCTGTCCTTTCTCTATTTCTGTTGGTGCCAGTGACATCATACAACTTCATCCAGATTCAAAATTTCAGTCATGTATTCTTCCCTCTCTCACCCCACCTCCATTCAAACAGGGGTCAACTCATATTGATTCTAATTCTGCAATATTTATCACATCCTCTCCATTTTCCATCAGCTACACAGCTTCTAGACTTCCTCAAAACTTTATACCATGCCCTCCTTCCCTAGGAAACTTATAATTGGGAAATCACATTATGCTATAAAACTGAATCTGCCTGGTAGTAGTTTCTTATAAGTACTCTCTCTGCCCCTCTGACAGAAGGGCTAGGTACTCTAAGGGGAAGACTCAGCATAGTTTTGAAACTCATCATGCCTCCCTGCAAAGTACACTCTCCCCTTCTTCTCTCTTAACCCAACCTTTTCAGCTTCCATTATGTATATGTGGGGAGGGGCTTCACCTATTAGATTGTAATTATCTTGATATTGAACTGCTTAATAGGTGCTTACTTGAAGTCTTATTTCCAAAACATGCATACTTTGGAAAAATGTTTTGGTCATTTTTCTCTTCTCACAAGGGTAATTATTTCCTGCAGTTCAGAATGTTTGATCCAACTTAATGACAGGTACAGGAAGGTTAATAATATTTGTCTTTGGAGAAGATAATTCTTCTGGGAAATTTAACTTATTTTTTGTCGTGTTAGAATCTAATCAAAATTTACAGGGATGAGTTTTAAATACTAAGATCTTTTAGTTTGTGTTTATTTGCTTAAGTAGAAAGCAACATTTCCTTTTAAATTAAATGTGTATGTATGTATATATACATATGTGTATTGTTTGTGTGTATATAAAATATATGTATGTGTATAATATATATATGCATGGATATACTACACACACACACACATATAAACACATGTTAAGTTCATGGGGAATTTTTCAAATCTCAGATATAGTTGTTCAGAATATCCTTACAGCAACCTTGAGGGGCAGATTCATCATTATCTTCCTTTTAGAAGTGAGGAAACTGAAGTGTCTTGCCTAGAGTCGCATAGCTAATAAAGTATCTGAATTTAAATTTGAACTCATGTTTTCCTGATTCCAAATTTTGTGTTTTATTCACTGTATCACATACTGTCTCTGTTATCAAATCAAAAAAGATAAGGCTTAAATTCTCCTTAAATTAAATTTATTATGTTCAATTTTTAAAATTAAGAAAAACAAACACTTGATCAAACAATCAACATGCAATTATTTAATGCCTAATATACGCCAAGTACTGTGTTGGCCTTGAAGACACAAATTTTAAAAAGAAGCCAGCTGCTGCCATGAGGGCACTCACATTATTCTAAGGGAATTCACTATATCCACAGAAAAGCAAGTATAAGATATGTAAGAAAAAAACTTAATTTTATTTAAGTTAATGACATAATTTAAGTAGAACCAGCATATTTCTATTTTAAACTGGAGGAGTCAAGAAAAGTCCCCTAAAGCCCAACTTGAATAGAATGAATTTTGGTAAAGGATTCAAGTGGCAGAGGTGAACTAAGAGAACATTCCAGAATTGCAAGGGCAACCAAGACTTAGTGGAAGAAGATCAATTGCTCTATATAGATAATATAAAATCTTGCTGGAATGTTAGGTAAATGAGAGGATGTGTTATGTAATCAACCCAGGAAGATAGGCTGCAGTCAGATTGTAAAAGGCTTTAAATTCCAAATAGATGAGGTTTTTTTTTACCCTATTTTTTATCCATTTGATAGTTGTGCAGAGTACAGAGTGGAGAAAAGAGAAGCTAGAGAGTACATCTAGTAGAGCAAGAAGACCAGTGAGGAGACTAATAGTCCAAATGAGATGTAAAAAAGATCTGCTTTAAATGTTTCATAGTGTGAGTGAAAAAGTGGAGGGGGAGTGAAAGCAGTTATAGGTAAGATAGGGGAGTTGATGAAGTAGCCAAATGAGAGAAAAAAACAAGGGATAATTCCTTAAATCCCCTAGATTAAAAAATTCCTTGAGGTCAGCAGCTATGCCTTGTTTTATCTTGATATTCCACTGCTAAAAACTGCATTGAACATTAATAGTTGCTTCATTGAATTCCATTTCAAAAATATCCGTATTTTGAAAAAAAATGTTTCAATTGTTTTTCTCTTTTCACAAGGGTAAACTTGTATTAATTATTGTTGATGATATAATTGGGTCTCATGATTTTGAAAAAGATAGCAGTGATTTATTAGATTTGAAAACAAGCCTAAAAGTCAGAAAGACCAGAATTTAAATTCTTCTTTTGGAAAGAAGTCACCCTGGGCAAGCCACTTAACTTCTCAATATCTCCAGGAACCAAGGACTATAAGTTTAGAGAACAGTTACTGATCCACATCTGTGTAGGAAGTCCTCACATCAGGAGTGCATTACACCAGTGACTTCACTGGTCTGGCAAAGAAAAAGAAAATCAAAAGTAGACAGACTGTGCTGGGTCAAATCCAAAAAAAAAAAATCCCCCTAGCAAAAAAATTACATATATATATATATATATATATATATAACACATACTTTTAAGAAGACTTAATTAGGGCAACAGAGAACCTGTCTTCATGGTCATCGCAATATAATAATAGTTCAGAGTATCAAGGAATTTTCAGCTGAAAAAGATACAGCCTAATCCTTTTAATTTACCCAGTTTCCTATGCTCTTATGCCAAAGTGCAGCAATTTCTAGGTAGCTTCCATAACAGTAAAAGATCCAAAGCCTTTCAGTCATGTTAGATGAGATGTGTCTACAATAATTCTAATACAATATAGATTGGGAAATTGCAGTAAAAAGAAGGACAAAAGGTAATTGGAATTCAGAAAAGTTCCTGTAATACCTCTGTGTTGTAGTTCTCTCTAAGTCTTCTTTATATGTATGACTAAGAAATCCAATATCTCAGTAGTAATCCCGCTTCTTATAGTTAACATCTTTATGACATCTTACCCTTACTTTAACTTCTCTGAGTTACAATTTTCTTTATTTAAAATAATAATTATTGAACCAAATTTCTCCTAAGATTCCTTCTAGCTCTAAAATGCCATGATTTTATGGTTGACTAATTGTTTTGCTTCTTTGCTTTTCCTTAACTAGCATTCATGATCATCTCCACAGGAGTAATAAGATAAAGTGAAATTTAAACCAGCAACTTTATTCTTATCAGATCTGAAAAAGGTTCTGATGCTTAAAGAGGCTAAAACTACTGGCTAAAATGAAGCTTCAAGGCTATTTGTTGAGTTCATTTATCAATAGATTCTTGGCCCTTCATTAGCATTGATAATCAATATCTGACATTTTTTTTCCTGTTGGAAGTTTTTTCAATATCTATAAAATTATTTTCAGAGTCTCCATCGACACATGTTAATATTTTTTTCTCTTACAGGCCATTACAGTTAACATAAGTGTTGATAACATATCACTTCTTTCAGTCACTAAAATAAGCTCATTTTGTCAACAAGGTGTCAGTCAAATATATCAGATGACATTTTACACCTGAAATGGTTGCTTGGTGATCATCAAAACAAATGTAACTTACTTAGGAGAACAATTGATAGTCTATCTCTCAGATATGTAAATAAGGAAGGAATTTATGGCCAAAAAAATTATGAAATGCAAAATGGATAATTTTATTATATTAAATTTAAATGGGTTTGTGCAAACAAAACCAATGCAACCAAGATTAGAAGGGAAGTAGAAAACTGGGAGAAGAAATTTACATCCAAGGATTCTGATAAAGGCTACATTTCTAAAATATATGGGGAATTGACTCAAATTTATGAGAATACAAGCCATTCTCCAATTGATAAATGACCAAAGGATATGAACAGATACTTTTTAGAAAAAGAAATTAAAGTCATTTCTAGTCATATGAAAAAATGCTCTAAATCATTGTTGATTAAAGAAATGCAAATTAAGGCAACTTTGAGATATGATTACACACCTCTCAAATTGGCTAAGATGACAGGAAAAGATAATGATAAATGTTGGAGGGAATGTGGGAAAACTGGGACACAAATACATTATTGGTGGAGTTGTGAACTAATCCAACCATTCCGATCCAATTTGAAACTATGCCCAAAAGGCTATCAAACTGTGCATACACTTTGATCCAGCAGTGTCTCAAAAGATCCACATGTGCAAAAATGTTTGTAGCAGCCCTTTTTTGTATCAAAGAACTTGCAACTGAACAGATGCCCATTAGTTGGGAATTGGAGGAATAAGTTATATTATATGGTTATAATGGAATATTATTTTTCTATGAGAAAAGATAAGCAGATTGATTTCAGAAAGACCTGATGCTAAGTGAAATAAGTAGAATTAAGAGAACATTGTATACAGCAAGAAGATTAGGTGATGATCAGTTCTGATGGATGTGGCTCTTTTCAACAATGAGATGACTCAGGCTAATTCCAATGGTCTTGTGATAGAGAGAGCCATCTGCACCCAGAGAGAGGGCTGTGGGAAATAAGTGTGAATCACAGCATAGTATTTTCACCTTTTTATTATTATTTGTTTGTTTTTTTTGTTTTCTTTCTATTTTTTCCCTTTGATCTTGTTTTTTTGTGCAGTACAATAATTGTAGAAATATGTTTAGAAGAATTGCACATGTTTAAACTATATTGGATTAGTTGCCGTGTAGGTGAGGGAGGAAGGAAGGAAGAAAGTTTCAGGACAAAAGGTTTTGCAAAGGTGAATGTTTAAAACTATCTTAGTATGTATTTTGAAACCGAAAAGTTTTATTAAAAACAGATATAATTTGCCTTCTACTATCAGTAAGATCTTTTACATGCTTTATGATAGGGTGATTCTTGATTTTTAACTATGAACTTCATTCTATTTCCTATTTGGTCTGTCTAAAAAGAATCCCAGGATCCTGTTTTCATTCAATTGGTGATAGTAGAGTGAGAAAGTGCAACAGGTCAGGAAGGACCTACTTCATTCAACTTTTGGTTTTGTCATTGGGACATATTTTTGCTTTGTGTAGATCCCCATTAACATACAGTTTGACAGTACTATTGCACTTTGGTACTAAATTGAATACAATTTCCAATGGTTTCATAAAATACTTTGGTTATCTATTAGCCTAGAAGTTAGAGTAAGGGTATTAGCCAAGAATTTTAAACTGCTAATAATTTTTTTAAATGTTTTGCCATTAACTCCCCAAGGCATTTAGAAACAAAAAGTCATTATATCATTTCAAAATTAGTCCATAAAGTTCAGTATTTTCTTGCTGAAAAAGCCTTAAAAGACATCATCACCAAGAACAAGTGTTCCTGGAAAAGGAAGCAGACCAATCATGTAGCAAGAGGGAGAGATTATATAGCTGGATAACTCAAGAGTACACTGGAAGCCAAAAAATATTGATGTTGCAAAAGCAGGAGTTCTTAAATTAGGATCCATGAACTTATTAAAATATGTTTAGGAGTTTCAATATAATTTGTAATTGTATTTTTATTTGTACAATATAATTATAATTCTAGGGATTCACCTGAGGTATTTAAAAATAGTATTCTTACAAGTGGCTGATAGGCTCTCTCCAATCTGTCAAAGGGGACTCAAAAGAAATAAAGTTACCTTGCCCTAAAGCAAGACTTCGAGAACATTAGGAAAAATCTTCTAAAGTGGATTTATAGGAAGATGACAACAAGAAACCCGCAAATTTTAATACAAATAGGTTTTACTCTGCATTGGAAGTATCATTTTTAGCTTCCAAGAAACAAAATAAACAAATATACAATAAAATACTTCAAACCATATACATATAGGTTTCTATTAGTAGTGAAGCAAAGTTGTAACACTTACATTTTTTCTTAAATCCCTTTGGAATTCACTTATACTGCATGTCTCTACTATCTATTATGTGGAGATTTATAATAATATTATTATAAATATAAATTATTTATTTATTAATAAATTATAAAAATAAATATAACATTATTGTTATTGTTATTATAACTTGTGTTTATATAGTGCTTTGCATTTTACAAATATTATTTCATTTGACCAGCACAATGATCTGGAAGGTAGATGCTCTTTGGAGGATATGGGGATTTTTAGCAGCAATTAGCGTCAAGTGACTTGCCCATGGTTATACATCTATTAAGTATCTGAGGCGGGATTTGAACTCAGGTTGCCCAGAATGTGTTTTTATTAATCTCATTTTACAGATTAAAAAAAAAAACTGAGAAATTAAATCTTATCCAGATCCATATAACTTGTAAGTGTGTGACTCAGGACTTGTACTAAGGTCTTCCTGACTCAAAGACAAACACATCTGGAGTGGACCAGTGAAATAGTATTTCCTCTTATTTGTTCTAAGTGCATTTTGCTTAATTTTTCAAGAGTGCCCTCTTATGCTAATATTTTGTTATAAGATAAATTATTAACATTCATATTGTCCATATTGATAATTTTTATTTCTTTGTTTTTTGACTATATTACCCTTCCAACAGCCTTGACCCTTCCAAATTAATTAGCTTCATTGCCAATCTTTCCAATACCACTATGCCTTCATTCATTCTATTTGTTCTCTCTGGATTTTCTCCAAGCCAATTATATTCTTCTTGGGATACAATAAAAGCAAAAACAACAAAACTGCACATGCTTTTCCCCTTATGCTTGATGGTACTACCACTTCGTGGCGGGGAGGGGTTGTTTATTTGTTTATCTGTAATAATATATTAGGATTATTAAGATAATAACAAAAGTTTCCTTTACTGTATTATGATTTATCAGTAGCTTAAAGTCCTTTGTTTGATTTGATTTTTAATTCCTCTAGAGTACCATTAGAGATTACTCTTGCTTGACTTTTGTTTTCTTTCCCAGTTTTTTTTCTTTTATTCCTTCTTAATCCAATTTTTCTTGTGCAGAAAGATAACTGTATAAATATGTATACATATATTTGATTTAACATATTTTAACATATTTAACATGTATTAGACTACTTGCCATCTAGGGGAGGGGGTGAGGGAAAGGAGGGGATGATTTGGAATAGAAGGCTTTGCAAGGATCAATGTTGAAAAATTACCCATGCATATGTTTTGTAAAAAGCTTTAAAGGAAAAAAGACTGTTAATCTTCCTTCAATAAAGTATTTATAATGAAGTTAGGCAAACATTTGACTAGGAAACAGTAAAATCTAATGGAGCATACTGAAAAATTTTGATTCTATTCCTGACATCCAAAATTAACAAGAACAAGTTATATGATAGCTTTGTTCCTTAGTTTACCCAAATGTTGATAAATATTTTAACAAAAAGATAACACATGACTACAAAAGATGTTGTATTTGATGTGCTTTTGACTCCTCTATTAAATAGATTGAAAATTTCATTACTACTTGTCAATGTAGTACAGAATTCCACAAGGAATTTGAAGAATTATTGCTCTTATTGAAGTAGATTTCTCCTAAACTTTGCTTTCTCCTTGTGTAAACCAAATGCTTTTTGAAATTAATGAAACTGTTGTCAAAGAATATCATATACACAAGGAATGAAAGTTTTCAGAGGTGAACTCCAAAAGTCAGAGAGTTTTCCTGAAAAGAATCTATAAACCCAATGTCTAGGTAAACCTGAGGCTTTGGTGGGCCCTTTTAATTTAATTTTTTTCAATTAACAAAAATCTCTTTACCTCCCAAACTCTCATCCCAAAGTTTTCTCTAAAACTGTGGCCCTTATTTCGTTTCATATATTACCCAATTACATTCCTTATATCATAATTTGTGCAGCCATTTCCCTAATAGATGAGCGTTACTTAGTTCCAAGTTATTTACCTCCATAAAAAGAGCTACTGTATATATTTTCTGTACATGGAATATATTTTCTTTCTCTAATCTGTTTGGGAAATAACCATAATAATGATATAGTTGTTTTTTTTTTAATTTTTGGTTTACTTTAAAAAAAAACAGAATAGAAAAAACAGAGACAGAAAAACAAAACAAAACAAAACAAAACTGAACATTGTACTATGCCAAGCAGAACCTCAGGGAGGATTCAAAATATATAATAATTACTAGTTCAAGAAAATATATATAATAGTAGAAGAAATTATATTCATGAGTGTCCATCTTTTCCTTGCTTCCTTATAAATTGTTCTTTTGTTCTCTACTGCATACATTTTTATTTTATTTTTTTTTCCCTTTCATCCTCCCATTTCCCCTAAGAAAGCTAGAGTTTATACACACACACACACATATAGATAGATACATATATACAAAATACATACATCTATCTATAAGTAGAATACATACACACATATACATATACATTCACAGCCACCTATAGACCCAAATATATATACATACATACATCTACATACAGACATACATAAAACAACATGCAAACATGCCCACATATACTCAGACATGCATATGTTTATATATACACATATTTACCCATATATAAACACCCATCTAAAACAGTATTAGTATGGTTGATATAAAGTATTTTTTTTCTCTTGATTGAATCTTTAAGTTTGATTTTGTCTATGATCAATGATTGCTAGCCATACTCTTTTTTTTCTAATAATTCTACTCTTGATCGTTGTTGTAGTGTTTCTATATATCTATTCTTTCCTATCCCTGCTAATGCTTCTGTTTTAATTCTGCTTAACTTGCCTTGCTATTACTTAACCTCCTTCCATCCATAGATCCCTCCCTTGTCTTCTTCCTCCATTCTTTATTTCCCCCTCCACCCATTCTTCCCCCTTTATTTCTTTATATTTTAGAAGGTGTTATCCCCTTCATAGTACATATATAGTGTTATCTATTTAACCCATTCCCAATGTGAGTAGCTTTTCAGAACTACAAGATCTCCTCCCCTCTCTAATGCTTTTGTGTATTCTTCCTTTGCACCTCATTTGTATAACATAATTATTGTTTTTACCTTTTTCTAGGCTTTTTTGCTTTTTTAGATTCAGATTATACTCACCTCTGCCCCAATCTTTCTTTTGAGCTATTTAATTACTGATGTGAATCTTAAACGTATGATATATATTACCATGTAAAAAAAAAACATAAAGAATTTGTCCATGTTAATTTCCTTAAAACTGATATTGGTCCTTATATGTTAAATTTTCTAATGAGTTCAAGTTTGGTTGAAAGTCCAGAAAATCTGCAAGTTTGTTGAATATCCATTTTTTTCATTCAATATTATGGCTAATTTTTCTGAGTATGATATTTTTGACAGCAGGCCTAATTCTTTTAATTGCTGATACATATCATTGCAAGACCTGTAATCTTTTATTGTGACTGCCAATAAGTCCTGGACAATTCTAATTATTGCTTCAGCATATTTAAATTGGTTTTTTTGTTTGTTTCTTGCAAAATTTTCTCTTTGATCTGGGGATTTCAAAATTTGGTAATAATATTCCTATGTGTTTTTCACAAAAAAAACTTTTTGAAATGGTGATTGGAGGATTTTTCTTATTTCTTCTTTCTCCATGTGTTCTACCATTCTTGCATTATTATTTCAAAGTTCTTTTTCTGGTCACAATTTTCAGATAGTCCAATTATGCTTATGTTTTCTTTTCTTGATCTGTGCTGCAGTTCTGTTGTTTATTTTATATTTCACATATAGGTTTGTTTTCATTCTTTGTATTCTGTTTCATTATTTCTTGGTTTCTTATACCTTCCCTGGCTTCCCCTTGCCCCATTCTAATTTTCAAAGAATTCTTTTCATTCTTAATAATCTATATCTCCTTTTCTAGGTGGTTAGCATTTTTCATAATCTTTTTTTCTGGATGGTTTTTATTTTATTTTAGTTTCTCCTCAATGTCTTTCATTTGACTTTTAATTCTCTTTTGAGTTTTTCTATAAATTCTCTCTGGACAGGGAGCCATTTAACATTACTCCTTAGGGCAGAAGAACCTTTTTTTTCCTTCAATGTCCTCTGAAGATGAACCAACTCCACAAACAGTCCAGACAGTAAAAGTTTCTGTACTTCTTACTGAAGCTCTAGCCAACCCAGCTAGCCCATTTGGTGCCCTTAATCTTGGTTTTTCATGAGTCTATGTTTGCACAAATATGTTCCATTTCTGGGGGAAATCTGGACAGGTTGAAATTTACTGACCTATTCCACCATCTTCCCAGAATCTTCCCTATGCCACTGTATTAAAAGATTGGAGCAGTTTGGTAATCTTTTGAACATAGTTTCAAATTGCCTTCTAGATTGATCCAATTCAAAGTCTACTAATATACCTGTTTTTCCACAGGCCCTCCAATAATTGTCATTTTCCTTTTTTGATCAACTTGGCCAGTCTGTAAGCCTATTCTTAACATTTCCCCAGGTGTTTAAGGATTTTTCCTCCCCTCCCAATCCTTCTCTTCTCAGGATTCCAATTCCTTATTTATGTTCTCCCACACTGAGATGCTGCTTCCTTTTTTTTTTCTTTTTAAGAGAGTTTTAAACAAATGTATTTTAAATAGTAAAAACAGCTTCGGGATCACCCTCCTGATTTTTTTTCTCTTAATCACATTCATTCTAGTCCTAAAATATGTGTCAAATATGAATTGAACTGCATGGACAGCTAACCTCTGAAGAGACTATAACCAAATTTCATAATTATTTCATAAATTAAGATTTCTAGATTGTATCATTTCTTAAATACTTAAGAATCAGATGATTCCCTTAAGAAAGTCAAGTTTAGAATTTCAAGACAAATTCCCTGAGTTGAATGTTCTCTCTTAGTACAGCTCAGTAGTACCTGCTTCTCCCTCGGCCTCTTTAGATGTATGGTTCATCCATCTGCTGAGCCATATACTTATGATGGGACTCTCTGATTGCTGGGCTGTTGTCGTTCGATTGCATGAGTTGCTCCAAAGGAATCAAATCTTGGGATGGCTCCAAAAGAAAGTTATTTTCCTTCCATTCCCAATTGAGTCAGAAAAATTTATTCATTTACTGGTCTGAAAATAAAGTTGATGCATGTTCCTCAGGAGATCCTCGCTCTGTACCTTTTTATGGCAAAATGCCACGTGTACAACAGTAAGGAATATTTTGTCACATGGCTGACAACTACAGCCTCTTGGGCCACAATTCAGTCAGAATTCATAAGATAAGCAATGTTGAGTCCAGAAACTACTGAGAAAAACAAGTCCAAAGGGAAGTAAGACTATGTCTGGGCAATACATTTTTCCTCCATCTTCACCTAAAGAGTGACAGAGCATGTTGCTAGGGGGCACTGCACTGCTGGAAATGTCTTTTGATAACAAAGTTAAGGGTTTCCTATTTCATTTAAAAAAAAAAAAAAAGTGATGACTTTTTTTTTTCTTTTCAATTATTGATTCTATTCCTAATTACCAATTCTGGTCCTTCTACAGCTATCCCTCCTACCATTTCTTTGCTCATCCTCGTTCTCAATTCTTCTAGAGGGTTAACAGGACATAACATGCTATTTTCCAAAATCCCTTTTTGGCAATCAGAGTTCAAGCACTGAATCATCAATCATAAGAGTAGTTGAAATTCATTAATGGGTAAAAAATTCTTTTATTTTTGGTAAAAATGAGTTACCAGAATAAAAAGTTTTATATATAATTTATTATTTTAACAAATGTGTTTTCTGAAATAGTTTCAAGGAAATTTTAAAGTATCATGAAACATCTAATGCTCCAAGTCATGTCTATTTCGAACTTTTAAAAGTGACCTTTGCAAGTTTAGAAATTACTTAGATGAAGCAGCAAGGTGGCATATAGATAGAAAAGCAGCTGTGGAATTAGGATAACCTGATTTTAAATTCCCTAGATATTTGACACTTTCTACTTGTATGAACCTGGATTCACTTAAACCTGATTGCCTCACCAAAAACATATTTTATTATTTTAATGGTTCTTTATAAGAAAAAAAGTGAATATTTCAAAGGTTGAGAAAATTAAAGTTGCATTCCTTTGGCTAGAAAAACTTCAGCAGTTTTGAAGTATACAAATAAGATTTTAAAATTTGCAGTGAACTAGGAGATACAGTATATAAAATATTGAGCCTGAAATTCATATCTGACCTCAGGTACTCAGTAGCTCTGTAACTCTGAGTAAATCACAACTTTTGTTTGTCTCAGTTAACTTATCTGAGTAAGCCATTTAACCTCTGTTTCTCTCAGTATACTCATCTATAAAATAAGATTGTTTTGAGGATAAAATGAAGTGATAATTGTAAAGTGTTTAACACAATGCCTGGCATATAGTAAATAATACATAAATGTTAGCTATTTGTTATAAAATTTATCTATGGGCATATCTTGGCCTATATCACTGTCATAGAGCATTTTTAAACCATTTATATTACTAGGATCACAGTATTTTAATCGATTCAGAGCTGGGGAGCACCTCAGAAGTCTTCTAGTTCAATTTCCTTATTTTACAGAAAAAGAAAATAAATTCCAAAAAGATGATGATCAAGGCCATAGAGTTTGGCCTGGAAAATATCAGAGGTAGGAGTTGAGTCCGTGTCCTCTGACTTAAGAGCCTGAATTCCTTCCACAATATTGTGAACATCAACATTTTAAAAGATCTTTTATTGACTCATCATAGTTTTGGGAGAGGTACCAAACCCATACAAAAGCAAAAGGTAGAACCCATAATTCTTCACTCTGGGAACCATAAAAGGATTAAACTTTGTTTAAGATTCAACTTTAAGAATACTCTGACAATTCTGTAGAAGTGGGTCTTGATGGTCTGTCATATAAAGTGATATTAGCATATCCACAGTTGACCATGAAATATGCTTTTGAGAATAGGGAAGATTTTCCAAGCCACCATTTGAATTTTTCTTCAATAAATGCACTTTTAATAACACCCTCCTTCCTACTGTGGATAAAAATGGTCTTGATATTCTCATGGGGAAAAAAAAAAAGAGCATTCCTCCAAAAGCCTGTAAAGATAGAGAAGAAATAGAGTTTCTTGCCAAGAATAAAAATGTGAAAGTCTGAAATGTTTAGAGCTTCTGATTAAACCTTCAGTGGTATGTTTCTCTTAGACAAAGCATTTGTCATAAGTAGCTTGTCTGCCTGAGTATGATTTATGCTGCTGGACCAAAAGTGGCTGAATAATTTATTCTATTTATTGTTCTAGAAAGTTTTTTTTAAATAAACAAATTAAAAATCATGCTAAGTAAAGAGAAGGAAAAACAGTAGCAGGTATCAATAGACTGATGGGAAAAAGTTTATTTTTCTGTGTTGAGTTAATAAAGTATATCTAAGAGAGAAAGATTCAGGGACAGGGCTCTAATAGGTGAACATTGTCAGCATTTTCAGTGAAACCAATTGGCTAAAAAAAGCTGTCAAATAGGTGTGAAATGAGGTGGAATTACTAGCGAAACACTTTCTTTTAAGGTACTTTGCTTTGTCCCTTCCAGTGCCTTGCAGCCAAAAAAAAATTTAATTTAAATACTGAAAATGGAAAGCAGTTATATTGATTTAAATTCACTAAGAAAGTCTGAGAATCTATTTTCTGTTTTCAAAGTGTTAAATATGTAGCATGAGTATATCTTTATGAGTATGTTACTTGTGTATGTAGATACAGAAACACACATGTATATATGTATACATGTTTGTGCATATATGGGCATGTGTGATAATATGCTTTCAACTCCTGTATTCTTTATGAGTCACAGTGATTTAGAAGCTACCATTTTTTAGCATAAAAAATGTAACTTGAATTGTCAGTTTATAAAAATTTCAGAATGTATGACCATCATTCTGTTCTTGCTGTAAAGTTTTACATGGCTCATATAATTTATCTTACCTGCTGAAACACCAGGCTAATATTAACCCTTTTTTTAAAAAAAAATCGCCACATAAATTTAATTCCCAGAACCTCTTGTATCAATCGTTAACAAACAAAAGGACTTATAGATGGATGAGTGTGCAGAAACACGGGTGGTTCAATTCACTTGAAACTATTCCACAAATAACTCACTTTAAGGGATGGTTAAAAATATCTCAAATGTTTACAGGCTGTATAATATATACTTTTGACATATTAAAGGAGACTTCTATCAGCTGCTCAGTAACCATTCCAGAAAAATGCTTTAAAAGAACTCATGCAAAATCACAGCCACTCGTCTGCTGTGCTGTTTCTAATTTGAAGGCAAATTCATCTCTGACACACAGCAGACTCTGTGCAGGTGGAAGCAAGCCCCTCTCTGCTCCTCTCTCTGCCAGTCAAATTATGTCATCAGTGAAGGATCACTGGTTTTTAATGATACGGTGGCCTCCACACTGAGAACCCGGTCCTGGCAGAGCAGTCTGCATAGCCAATAAAATGGCTGTCACCCAATTACAATTGACACTTAGCATCACTAAATCTGCGGTGTAATTCCTTGTGACAGTTGTGTAGGTATATTAGAAGAAAATAATTTACTTCAAACCCAGCATGTTAGACACATTTTCCTGAGTGTAATGCATGTCACATTTACAGTAGCCAAAGCAAGCAGTCTCGAGGCAACCTTAATCTGAGAAAAGATCATAGATACTAACATGTTCATTGAAGTATGATTATTTATGCATGCAATAAACAAAGCTAGAGCAGTTGTTCATTGTAGGTTTTAATTGTTATTGGGGGTTTTAATTGTTATTGGGTTTTAAATGAATATTAGCCTCTTTTGCTTTAGGGATTAAGAAAACTGTAAAGAGGAAGCAACATTTTACATGTAAAACAGGCTTCAGCTGAAAAGTCTCTCCATTTCTTTTTTTTTCCCCAAATGAGATGTTTTTCTTTGACTCTCCTATGGCCCTTTGCCATTTTGTGACATGGATTGCACTGGCCACTTCCTCTGTGAATCATGGCATTACCACAGTACCCCTCCACCTGACTGAAGAATGCTAGTAAACTAGAGAGCTGCTAGATTAGTGGCCATGTCAGTCAGAATGTCTTTTCTCTTGAAGTAATAATATTGTCGAACAAAGGTTTGGGAGGTAGAAACATTTTCTTCCAGATTACTATTTTGATACATTCATCTGCAGTTGAACTGCAGAAAGAACCTTTCCTAGTCTTATAAGCATATATAAATGTGACAGAGTTAAAGGTCTCCACTCTTCAGAATGAAGTGGTTTGAATGTCTGGCGAAATGGGACTGCAAAAAATTCATTCCAACTTTGTCTCTAGGCAATTCACCTTTGGCCCAGTGATGATATGAGTCTTTCTGCTGATGGGGAAGATATAATAAGTCAGGTCAGGCAGTCTTTAGAAGGCAGAGGCCTATTTGTTAGCAGAATGAGGCAGGTGTAGTATTCGGTGCTAGATTAGCTCATCGCAGCATGATAATTACCTCACAGGAAGCCCTCAAGGTTACACATCAAATACAGAGCAGCAGATCCAGTCCTGAAAATGGGCATGTGTAGAGTGAAATATTTTTCGTTTAGAAAGTCCAAATTTTAAAATGCATTGCTGATTGCTTTCTTTTCCTATTATTGCATCATTACAATATTTTCCATAAAAGCAAACACATTGAAAAAAAGAGGCTACAATACTTGCCAATGGATTAACTACTAGTCTCTTTTCAGTTTATTTTCTTATCTATTAGCAGAAAAGTGAAGAAGAGGCAAAAAAAGGAAAAGAAAATATTAAGTTTTGTTCATTGAAGACTTTTTCACTTTTTGACATCCATTTCCTATTTGCAAAAATCCATTTTTGAGAAATTAATTCCATGAAGTTTGACTGTTTGGAAGGAATATGGAAAAATATAGCTTTAGTTATGTGCCAGGCAGCAACCAGAAGAGAAGATAGCTGGTATGTTTTTATTTACCAAATAAGCTGCTCAAGAACACAAATTCACTCTTCATATACATGATGACATTGGAATCAGTCATGACTACCACATATCAAGATGCCTGAGGGTCATAACTGTGCTAAAGAGACCACAGTGCCACTGAAGCAGGCTGCAGGCAGCAGCCCCTTCTTGGCTGGCAGGGTTAGAACCTCTTCCATTTACTAGGTCAGTGAAGATGACCTTAAAAAATTCTTTAGAGCATTTACTCCCTTGAGCATCATAGTGACAGCATAGGACTAGCTGTATTGCATCAGGGGTCATTGGCAGCTTCAGCCTCCAGTGACTGTCACTATGGGCACAAGAAGCAGATTTTTTTGGATGAGCAGTAAAAGCCAAGGCAAGGAAAGGAGAGAGAAAAGATTCATTTTGCAATTGTGGTCTTTTCACTAATTCCCCAGGTCAGAGTAAAAATACCCAAGTACAGATGTTTCAAATGATTTCTTTTAAAAAGGCAAACAACAGCATTACAACTGGTTTAAAATGAGAGTTAATTACATTTTTATTTCAACAGACCTGGGAAAGCATTATTTTAAATAAAATCAAGTACAGCTTTAAAACTGAACTAAGCCATTTAGGACACCCTGCACTTTATTCAAGAGGTATGCTTTTTTATTCTTTATTAATATAATGATTCTGGATATGAATAAATAAGAAAAGTTATCTCAAATTTCTTTATATTTTAATACATTGTTTAGCCTTTATATTGAAGCTTGTTTCGTTCATAATTTAAATGTTCAAGTCTTTTTTTTTTTCATAAAACTTTTTTTTTTCTCAGAGAGAAGCTATTTTGACTTCCTATATTATTTCTCTCAGGTTAGGAATGAGAGATATCCTGGAAGGGAAGACAGATTCATTTACCCGAGGATGAACAGGCTCCAAGTAAGATCAACTAAACAGTATTTCTGCCTCAGTGGATTATCTACACACATCCACCAACAGGTGGAAGAGCATGGAGAAAGAGAAAAATGGGGATGAAGCAGATTAGGAGGAAAAAATGCCAACACCCCGGAGTTCCTCTCTTATTAATGAAGGTTTGCCCGAGGCAGGTAAATGTCTCCAAGAGCACCTACCCTAGAGCACGCCCCTCTAATATTGGAAAGTCTCCCACTGCAGAAAGAGAACAAGATAAAATATCAACTTTGCCATCTCTGAAAACTCACATGAAGACTAATCATTTAGTCACTAATGGTGGTGGGAAGCATTGATTGAAGATCATGGATTAAATACTTAACAAAGTTGTTATCAAAAAGTAAGATAATGGCTAGTTTGAAAATCATGTTGGTATTTTTATTTCTAGTGGCTATACATATACATTAATGACGTAGCTTAACTGACAGCAGGTAGAAGAATCTAATCTCTCAGTCTTCCATTGCTTCCAAATAGGATCATATGATTTCCATTTCCAAAACAGGTATGATTCATCACAGAACACATGGCCTATTACTTCATTATCTTGCAAGTTCCATTGGAGGAATTTTCCCCCTTCATTGCTTCATTTCTAAGATTTAGAATATAGTGAGACTAATAAGTGAGAATTTGAAATTTTCTGTTGGAAATATTCTCTTTTCGAAGCATGTTTATCATACAATAATAATGAAACAGTCTAGTGTGTACACACACACACACACACACACACATACACATACACACACATATATGCACATTCCATTCAGGAAATATATGTTTTAGGATAGGTCAATTTGTCTTTCTCACCAGTGCATTGATTTTTTAAATATTTTCTTCTTGATATATTCTTTATCATATTAATACTGTATATTTTTAAAAATCCATTTCTTTATAGAATAATATCTTTGGACAACATAAAACAAAATCCATTTTCATGCTTTATTCAAATGAAATCTACATGGACTCATAAAATGATAGAATTGAAAGGTACTTTGAAGACTAAACCAAACATTTGATTTTCATAAATAAGAAAACTGTGACCCAGGAAGGCCAAGTTCCCAAGGTGGATAGGGGCTTTTTGTGTGTGATTTAGTCATTTCAGTTGTGATCCCATTTTGAATGTGTCAAAAAGATAATAGGAATGTACTGTGTATTACAACAGTCTATCTATTTAAGGGTTAATTGCAGAGAATTAAACTGTCACTTCTTTTACACAAAGACCATATTCTTCCAAACAGAAAAAAATATACATCTGGGAATATTTTTTCTAGTAACATAAAGTGCCAAATAAGGAAAAGGAGGAATACATATAAATATATTATAGATATATGCACATATATTATATATATATATTTAAGAGAAGAACACATATGTACATAAATATATGCATATGTTCAAATATAAAAAATAATCAAGTAAACATAAACTTTAATTATTTTAAATATATGATGTCTAAAATTCTATAACCTAGTCTCAATCAAAAACAATCCTTCACTGTATAAATCAACATCAATTATTCTTTAGATGATACACTATAGTTAGGGAAATTTTTTTTCCTTTTTTTATATTCGTTTTAATTCTAGAAAATCATCAGATAAATAATGGATAAATAAATAAATAAATGAGGATCCCCCTCAAATCCCCCAAAAAAAACATCACTTCAGTATGAAAGGGAAAAGAGTACCTTTACTTTTCAACCCAGATTCTTCAGTTCATTCAAGAATCTGTGTTCTATTTATAGAAATAAAGTGATATTAGAAATCTACACATGTGGCATTGCTCATTTTCCAACATAAAACATCATAAAGATATTTGAAATCTTAGAACTGGGAACATGCTTTTCATATAAAACATAAAAATGCAAAAAAAAAACTATAATAATAATTATCACTTGATCTTAATCTGGGCACATAACTTTTTGTTGAACTGCTTAATGTCCTAATTGATCTAGATAAATTATTGCATTTCTCTAAATTAAGCAAAGATGAGTGATTCTGATGTATTTTCCAGAAATTCATTTTAAAAGATTTTAAACGAATGTATTTTTTCTAGTAAAAGTTTGTAGAATTTTTAAAAGAGGTTTTGCTATGGGAAAATATATTCCCTACTTGGAAACATATTCTTGCTATTTGTTTCTCTCAAAGTTGCACCTCTGTCCTCTTTTCATTGAAGACAATTCTGAAGATCAGTTTCATAGTGGCCACAAAATGTGGAATAGCCTAAAAAAGAAAAGAAAATCTGTACGTATCTTAGAGAATGGCCAATAAAATCACTATTAGGCTTTGATAAATTTTGAGAGATATGACAATTCAATTTTCAAATAAGAATTAAGCGAGATAAAATGCAGGGAACATTTTTCTAATCCACATGACAACAAAAACAAACAAACTACTGCAACTGAATCTTTCACTTTTCCACTGGTTACATTGAGAAAAACTTCTGGGAAAAACATTGCAATACAGTTTATGTTACAGAAGAATTGCTGTATAGGGAAATAAGCCAGCTCTGTGACTGCTGGATCACAGAACCTTCCTTCATATTGTTAACAACCCATCACATTGCCTGAGAGGGAGAAGACTGCCCTTGGATGTCATATATTTATATCTCCCCAATATTTAAATAACTCCCTAGTCAAAATATAGGTGTTCTAGTTCATATATTAACCATTTTACACTATCAAAAGACCTCTCATCAATGACTCTGTAGCACAACATAGTATAAAAATTTCCATATGACTTCAATTTAGGACAACAAAACTATTATTATTATTCTTATCTCATTACTAAACAAATTAGAGCTTATTGATGTATACTTTACATATTAATACCTATCATGTATATATTAATATACAGTTACATTTTATTTATTTAGTGCCTTAAAGTTTATACAGTGCTTTACATATGTGATTTCATTTTTATCATCACAACACTAATATGAGACAAGTTGTTTTTTTTTAATGTATTATTCCCAACTGAAAGATAAGGAAACTAGGATTAATAGAAGTTAAATCAAACCAGACTACTAGTCCCCAAAATCAATGTCCCTCACTTAAAACCATACATTAATATTAGCCATTCCCCATAACTGAAATTCATTTCTCTCCATTTCTTTTTGGAATCTTATTCTTCCTTCAAGTATCAGCTTGTACTTCATCTCCTTAGAATGAATCCTTCCCCAAGACATATCACAGAATTAGCTGTTAGGTCCCTCCTTTAGTTTTCCTAGAAAACTTAATTTGGATCTCTTTCCCCATTTCCTCCCATCTAGTATTGTACATATGTACGTATTCTGTCATCTAATAAAATTATAGCTCTTTTAGGTGAGAGATCTGTGTCCCCAGAGCTTATCATAGTGCCTTACATATAGTGCAGAGTTTGATTCATATTCCTTGAATTCAGCCAATCAATAAGCATTTATTAATCATCTATTATGTATAAGCTAAGCAATTTGATACCGAGAAGGGCAAAATATTTTCTCAGACTTCCAGCAGTTCACAATCTAATGGGGGATAGAACCCTGTCTGCTTCAGTTTCTCCATCTGTAAAATTAGCTGAAAAAAGTAATAACCAATCACCCCCAATAAGGCCATGAAGACTGGGACAATCGGCAAAAACTATACTGAAACAAATACTATATGAGATAAATAGGAAATAATCAAAAGAGGGAAGGTATTAAAATTCAGAAGGATTGGGAAAATTTTCCTGTAGAACATTGGGATTTTAATTGGAACTTCAAAGAAGCCCCAAAAGCCAGGATTCTGAGGTGAAAAGAGAGAATATTCTAAATGTGTGAAAATGCTCAGAGCCAAAAGATAGAATATCTTGTTCAAGGAATAGCGAGGAGACCAATCAGTGTCACTGAATCCAAAAGAATATGGAAGGAAGTGAAGTATAAAAAGTATAGAGGAAAGTGAAAAAGATCCTAGGACAGACTTTGTATAACACCCATGATTAGTAGGCAAGACTGAGAAGTTGCACTCGGTAGGAGAACTCGAAAAGAGAATTGAAGAGCTTAAGATAGAGACAGGATTCAAACTTAGGTCTTTTAACTATAATTTCAATATCCTTTCTATTACACCATGTTTTAACAGGATCAATTAGTATACACTATTAACAGAAGGTGAAAGTAACTGTTCCTTCTCAGGGGTTTGCCATCAGATAAAGTACACTAGCATTTTCAAAAGTGCTGTGATCATTTAAACCAAATTGCCAGATGAGCTCTGACTATATTTTGTAGAAAGTCCATTCAGACCCATACAGAATCAATGAAAGCCACAATATGCATTTTAAAAAGCCATTTATGCTTTGCATAACTTTATATGCAGTTTCTTACTTGTAGGTGGGGAAAGGAAGAGAATCTAGAACTCTAAAATTTTAAAAACAAATGTCAATTCTTTTTTGTTTTGTATGTAACTGCAAAAAATATTAAATAAATAAAAGAAAAAAAGTAAAAACCCATGATATCAAGCTCTAACAAAGAAAAGGACATATTTAAATAATATGTATTTACATAATACTTTATCATTGCCAAAAGTGTTTCACCATTAATTATGCTGTTGTCTCCATACAGACAAGAAAAATGAAAAGTATTAAGAGACTCTCTCTTGCTCACATAGACACAACCAGCTGACAGAATTTATACTATCACAGGTCTTGCTTGACTCTTACTCCAGCAATTTGGCTACTACCGGATGATGCCTCCCTAGAGTATGACAATATCTTATGCTTGTGTTATACTCCTAGAGAGAGGCACACTATCTTCCCTTAGGTAACCAAGAGTTTTAACTGATAGGTACAACAAGGAATTTTAAATAAAAGAAAGAAATATTGCAAAGATTTTTAGTTTTAAATATATATATAGTCATTTTTAGATTTCAATGCAAATAGAACTATGCTATTATCTTTTTTTGTACTTTCTATTAGGATAAAAGGAATAAGAGATGGAAGCAGTCTTACAAGTTTTTATTTACTTATTTACTTATTTATTTACTGCTTCTTACACATAGAGACCTAAGGAAATTTAAATGATTTATTCAAGCTCATTAAAATAGTTCAAGATCATAATATTCAAGATCAATAGAATACATAGCAAACTAGGATTTGAATTCAGGGGTTCTAACTTTAAAACCAGTTCTCACACATAACTTGTCTTCAATTCCTCAATATTTCTACCAAACTTGTACATTTTTTGTTTTCCTATATATGACATACACTCTCCTTCTCTGTGTCTCTGAATCCAAGAATGCCCCTCACTGTCTCATTATCACTGTTTTCCCCTAGAGTCAGTCCTGTTCAGGTTTTATCTGTATTAGAAGCTAATCCAACCTTTTGGATTGGATCTGTATCCAGATGAGCAAAGCCTTTGGAGAATTTCAGTCTTTGAAAAAGTGACTTCCTATTATAGCCCACCCACTCCAAAGCTACTTTCTCTTGAACTGTTCCTTTCTTATTTATTCATTAATCCACCAAGTATCTACAAACCTGCGATGTTCTGGGCACTATGATAGGCACTGGGAACAAAAATATAAAAACACTTGCTTACTAGAAACACATTCTATTAAGAGGAAATGATACAGAAAGAGAAAATTTAACACGAAATATACACACATTAATTATCCTGGGTAGGGCACAAGAAACTGGGAAGATCAGGACAGGTTTCCTATAAAAGATCTTAGTAGAGATGACCACTGAAGCTAGAGCAGAAGTGAGAAGAATGTATATTTCATTAATGAGGAACATTCATGGATTCAGGGATACAGAAGGAGAGGGCATGTCATACATAAAAAATGTACAAGTTTGGTAGAAATATGGAGGACTGAAGACAAGCTATGTGTAGTAAATCTGGAAAGGTAGATTAATTATGAAAAAAAATCTTTAAATGATTAAAATATCTTTGTCACATTTTAGAGAGAAGTGAGAGATTCTTCCATGTTTGGTTTTACTAAAGCAATTTTATTAGCTAATTGTTAAGGTCAGCTCTGCCCTTTCAATGAAATTCAATCACTTTATCCTCAGTTAATATATACAAAGCATGAAATATAATGGCTAGGAGGATTCATTGGTAAATGTTATAAAAAAGCATGATGAAGTAAAAATTAGTGACTTTGGAACCAGAAGACATGGGTTCAGAATCTACTTCTGTAAAATAAAGGGATTAAATTTGATGAAGTCCAAGGTTCCTTCCAACTCTATATCTTTGATCATGTCCCAAGAACCCAATATGCATTTTAATTTTTTGTATGATTCTTAGGAATACTGATCAAAATCAAAGAAATGAGCATCTTTTATTCTCTGCCCTTAGAACCACATTTGTGTATTTTTATGTGTTTCTGAACATCATATTTTAAGTTGGGCCCTATCCAGAGAAGAATGACCAGGAAATTAAAGGATATGGAGACCATAGCTTATGAAGTTCACTTGAAAGAAATGGACATTTTAGAAAGAACTAGGAACATTGAATAAGGATAAAGGACTACAAAGGAAGGGATTTCTACTTAATGTAATGAATATGAATAATATTCATATTAACTGAAAACATTCTTTATGAGAGAAATAGAATCAATTGTTTCACAATCAATATAAATTGTAGATTACATCTCTGACATTCATAAATAACAGAAAAATAGAGAGATCCCATTATGTTTATTGTTTGTTGTTTAAAAAAAAAGTCATATTAAAGGTTTTCAACAAGGCATCTTGGATTAATGGTGTAAGGAAAAACTTCCTAACCTACAGCTGTCCCAAAACGGAAGGGGCTAATATGGGAAATAGTCAGTTACCCTTCACTGAAAGTCTTTAGGCACAGTCTTGATAACTCTTTCTCAGAAATGGTCTAAAAGAC
This sequence comes from Antechinus flavipes, assembly GCF_016432865.1. Taxonomy (NCBI): domain Eukaryota; kingdom Metazoa; phylum Chordata; class Mammalia; order Dasyuromorphia; family Dasyuridae; genus Antechinus; species Antechinus flavipes. Next base: position 182,667,126 of record NC_067398.1, read on the forward strand.
ATTTCTGTAAAGTTACAGATTGAACTAGATAAACTCCAAAACTCAGCCCAATTCACAGATTATTTGATTCTGCCAAAATTTTCTCTCTTCCTCATCAGTATTCCCTTAAACTAACATTCTTTTGCCATGTAAAAGATCCCAGTCCATATTTCGACTTCCACATTTGTAGATTATCTGAGAGATAACCTACAAAGTTCATTTGCATGGTGGGGGGCAGAAGAGAAAAAGTGGTGAGGAACTTTTTCATATAATAAGGATCACTTTGTCACCATTAAAGGATGAGGAATTTAAGTTTTAGGGAAAAAAAGTTTTAATTGTTTTGAAAGGAGGACAGCTAAATTAGTTTTTTCTTGGGCTAGTTTGTTTATTTATTTAGCTAGAATCAGAGCTAATAGCCCTAATAAAACCATTTGGTTCCAAATGGCCCCAAGTGGGTTTTCATACTTGAAAAGAAAACATCTGGCTATTTATAATGAAATGTGTAGGTTTCCTCTTGTGGAGCACAGCACAAATATGAGCTCTTACCTTTAAAGTTTGAAGATGATACTGATTAGTGACTATTCTGTGGGGAGGGGGAGAGAGTGTGTGGAGAGAAGTATGCAGGAATATGTGTGAAGCTTAAAAGGATTGTAAGTGAGCCAACAGGCTATTCACATTTATGTACTGAGCTTTCATTTGTGGTTATCACCATTTTCTTCAGCCCTGCTGGATTAGAAAGTCATACAGCACCTCATATTACAGGTCTATATTTGTATTTTTCTAACAGTACTATACCCTGTCACATTATTTGATGTTATTCATGATATTCTGAATTTGGTTCTATTTCTTCTTATAGCTCTTTACAGAGCTTGAGGAGCATGATTGTGAAATGATGCATGTGAGGTAAGAAGGTTGCACATTCTCCCAGAATGTCCCACTAAGGCCACTTATCAAAAGAACTCAGTAAAATCAGTATAAGACTAACCTACAATCAATTGTCAATGAACTCCAAATGGTGACTGGAATATATGCAGGAACAAAATAGTCACAGTTGTGTTAGTAATAATATGACTAAAATATTCTGCTTAGAGTGGGGAAAGTGTTAGAATATTAAAATTTGGTTGATCCAAATGTTTGGAAAGTATCTAATCTTATAATTTCCTCCAGACACAACTTTTAAGGAGCTCTCAAAAATATCTATATAAGTATATGAATAATAATAGCAATTAATTTTTTCACAGTTTGGATTTTATACAGTTAAAAATTTCTCAATAAAAAAACTATTGATAGGTGGTAACCTGTACTAATTTAATGTAATTCAATTCAATAAATATTTATTAAGCATTTATTACATGCCAAGCACTTTGTGTAATGAGTTTCTTATCAGTTAGACCACAAATTCATTCAAATATTTTAAATACAATATGTTTAAAGATGGTCTTTTTATAACTAGTTAAATGTATTTCTTGACATATTTTTATTTGGTATTTTAGAGAAATGTGCTTTTTTAAGGGCCACTATATATTAGAGGATTCACCACAAGTAGTTTAACTTCTCAGGGCTTACAGAGAAGTCTCTAAAACAATGAGTTACTAGTTTTCATTAGTAGCAAGAGTACCCATACAGATAAAACTAATTATGAACCAAAATCAAAACAAAAAGAGAGAGGGAAAGAGAAAAGACAGATGTACATAGTTGTAAAATAGAACTGTATTGAAACAAAGTATTATAATTATTTCTTTTGTAGTACTTTCTTCTGTACATGAAGATAAGTCTTACCCTGGTAAGTTCTACTATAAACACAGAAACCTAGCTGCTAAATAAGTCTAACCTGAAATTAGCAGTCCTTGCCACAGTTGAGTTTCAGATAGCCTAGACTGCCATAATAAACATATTAAAGTGTAACAGCATCAGAAGTAACCATAATCACTAAGGGAACTTTAGGCACTGGAGAGAAAAATTGCAATGCCCATGTTACTGCTCTATATAACATTGCAACTGGAAACATTCCCATGTACAAAGAGAATAAAACTTGATCATCTTCATGCTCAATCAGGTCACATCAATGGTATCGTGCCTGATGACCTTTCACAAGATGATTAAGTTCTATAAAACTAGTCCATTTTAGTGCATTGACCATTAAAGACCTTTCCTCAGGAATTATCAAGCAATGCTTTCTCACTAATATTGTCTGATATCTGAAAAAAACAGGCAGCTTCAATTATTTTCTGATAACTTATGAAAACACACCCATTGGGGAATTACTATAAGATATAAGTTGAAACTCTGAATAGTTTTTGAATAGAAAATAATTACCCATCAAATTAGTTCATCTTAAGCAATACACTATCCTAAGATGCAGACCAGGAAGTGAACTCTTCCACACTCCTTAAGTCCTATGGAGGATTAGTCTCAAGACCAAATAATGGAATATAGTGTTATTTTTATGCTTCTTCCATGCTTCAAGACATCTGTAATTTCATTAAGGTGATTATTGCCCTTTGAAAGCAAATTATAAGTGCTGTTAGTCTTAGTCAATAATTTTCAAGAATTGTGGGGAAAAATTCATTGACTAAAGGACAAATGTTTGGTGATAAACTTCTCCACCAGCAGTTAGGTACAGTAGAGAGATAAAGTACCAGGTCTGAAGACTCATTTTCCTGAGTTCAAATCTGGCCTCAGACATGTATTAATTATATTTACCTAGACAAACCATTTTCCCTTATTTGCCTCAGTTTCCTCATTTATAAAATGATCTGGAGAAGAAAATTGCAAATCTCTCCAGCATTTTTACCAAGAAAACCCCAGAAGACAGATATGACTGAAACAATTCTATAGCAACAGTAAAACTTGCTACATTTAATTAACCATGTCAACAAATATTTCTTCAACACTAGGTGCTGGGCACTGTGCCAAGTGCTAGGGATATATAGAAAGGTAACAGTACCTCAAGGAACTCACATGAAAGTAAGGGAAACAATATAAAGAAACCACAGACATACAAGATATAATAGGGCTATCACTCAAATTGATCAAAATCTTTCCAATCCTTGATACTCCTTCATTCTATATAAAGTAACATAACATGATATGATATAAAAGTATATAATACAATATGATACAATATAACATGATATAAATTCCAGACTATTCATAGAAGTACTGTCTTGGCAGTAAAAAAAAAAAAGGGGGGGGGAAGCTAAACAAATTGCAATGTACAAATTTCAAGTAATTTTTTAAACTTGTGAATGTTTTCATATGAACTGATTCAAATAAAACAGAGCCAAAACAAATGAAGACTAATATATGTTATGATTACAATTATGCAAATAAAAACACTGAGACATTTGAACTGAGATTAATGCAATTATTAATCTTAGTCCCCAAGGAGAAATGATAAAATTTCCTTTCTCTCTGTAGAGAGATGATAGAATACAGAAGTTGAATGTTCCAAATATCATTAGATGTAGTCACTGTCAGTTTTATTTAGCAATTTTTCTTGATTGCCAGAGAAATTTCTATGGAAGAGAGGACATATTGGGAAATGACTGTATTGTATTTTTTTAAGAAAGAAAGTCTCTTTAAGCCAAGAAGAGGACAATATGGCAATGTGACTGAGTTTTTGTGGTTAAACAAAACACAATTGTTGATTTAATCTTTTTTTCAGATGTCTTGGATGTATGATAAATGAATGTAATCAGAAAATGCACAACTAATAGTGTCAAATAATGAAAGTGGCTAAATAGCAATTTTCTTCATGAAAATGTATTACTTTTATTTTTACTTTATAAAATAAATGTTAAGGCTGGGGGTGGGGAGAAATAACTGGGACAACAGAAGCTTCTAAAAGTCTGGGGATCCTATTGTAAGAAAACTGTTGTCACACAAGTTAATGGAAGAATTACCAAGTATAGCAGCTTTGTTGACTCTTTGTGACCCCCATTTGGGGTTTTCTTGGCAAAGATACTAAAGTGGGTTTGCCATTTCCTTCTCTAGCTCACTCTACAGATTAGGAAACTGAGCCAAATAAGGTTAAGTAACTTGCCAGGTGACATAGCTAACATGTGTCTGGGGATAAATTTGAACTCAGGAAAATGAGTTTTCCCCGAGTCCAGCCCTGGAACTCTATCCACTGCACCACTTACTTGCCCCAGGAGAACAGCTACACTGGCAATTCTGTGGCAAAGCGTAACCACGCTGTGTTTCCATTTCTTCCTCCCATCTGTTCTAAATTTATGATACAAAATGGGGAATCATTTCAATTAGACATGTGTGAATTTGTGTCTTGACCTTGTTAAGTAAAAAGTAGCCCCATGAATCTATATGAAATTGGTAGTAAAAGTTACCCAAATCATAGGCTTTCCCATCTCTTTGTGGGTCATTTCTAAGTCATGAATTTGAAAGCACAGAAAATCCAAATAATGGTAATACATATATATGTCATTCTATCTCTAAAGGTGGTATCTAATGTACATTCATAAAGTTTACTTCTCAGTTGCTAACATCTGTAAGACTCAACAAGAGATTATTGAAAAACAATCAAGAAAGCTTAAAGTATCAAAAGGGAAAGCTTCCTTGCCATCTGTAAAATGGACATAGCCACTGGAAGACCCTACTCACAAGAACTGATGCTATCATATAAGCATGTGACATAAAAGGATATCAAGTGCTAATAAAAACATGCTTTTTTTTAGGACAAGTTTCCTATGGAGCTTATGAAATTCTGTAACTTTTTTATCCTACAGAGAAGATTATTTTATTTTACTCAGACTTCTAAAATCCAAATTGAAATGCCTGATTTTTACATAGGACTTCTTGTCATTTTCTTCAGCCCTAAAATTTAATAATTGCCCAATACTGATTTTATGCCAATCTAGCTTTTTGTAAGTATTTTGGATCAGGTTTTTGTATGATGCAGGTAGTGCCCTGAGTGTTTGATCTTTGACCTCCACTCACAGATAGTTTTATGTAGAAAAGCCCCCCTGATTATTGCCATTGCTTTCTGCAGCCTACTTTTTCACCTTGAAGTGTAAAGGTTCACAGCTAGGACCTAGTTCTTATTACAGACTTTAAGACGAAGAATATACTCTGAAAAGAACTCTGTTTTTATTTCTTTAGAATTATTGCCTTTCAAGCCTTTGAATTCTGTGAAGATAATTACTGTTTTGGCCCATGATTTCTCTGATATTTGATGCTGCTGAGTGGAATAAATTACCTATCTAACAAGGAGGGTTAATTGGTAGTTGTGAGCCAATGTGCTTGCTCAATGCTAATTCTTTTTTTTTTTAAGTTCCTTACAAACTATCATGAAGGGGAACCTCTTATTGTTTTAACCCTTCAACAGCAGAGCAAACACAGATGATTATCCTGTTTTTATATTGGATGCTTACAGAAGAGTTGAGTCATTTGGCATTGGCTCATGTGGATATAGCCATGTTTAACCCAAAATATAGAGCTGTTTTATTTTCTTCTGGTTTTGTCTCCTTTGTATCTTACCAAACCGACACTGGATCCCATCAAAGTTCCACATAAGAATTGTACAAGCTTAAAGAACCCATGTCCAAATCAGGTTAATTGGATCCAATCCTTGGAAGCTTACCAAAACTCAGTGATGAAGTTGTCATGAAGTAATTGCATCATCACAACGGTTTCAACTAGAGGTTCCAAAGGCTTCTCTTTGAGAGTACTCATATATGTCTTATTAAATCACCAGGACTATATGGATCATATTGAGACAAAACATTAATATTAACTTTCACAGAATATTATTCAACATCCATAAAAGCCTTTTTAAAAGCCTGACTCTGGAGCAAACTTTCCAAAACACTTTAGCAAAAGTCATGGAACCTACCATTTGTGTATCAAAGATGCATTCTAGAGTCTGTATGCAAATTGCACTATTGAAGCTGTTTCCTAATATTTGCATATTTATAACCAGTATCTGTCAGGAAAAGGTTAAGATCACCTGCAATGGCTTCTGTGTTGTTGTATAAAATGAAAAATATCTCACACTTGGGTGTTCTAATAACCCTGATATTATTTTAACAATGACACTATTTAATGTATGGGATTAGTTCCTCTGATAGTGCTATTAGTCATCACTCTACCCTATAATAGGTGACTTCATCTTTGTTATGACATGATCTTTCCTACTGTTTGTTGACCTTTCAATACAAGAGGGAGGGAACATTCCCAACCCCCCAAAACCTTTAAGCAGCTACTGTAAAGCGGTGGTTTAATTCTCAGCTGGAATGTTTAGAAACCCTTAGTGCTAAATACCTTGGTATACTGCTTAAACACCAACAACAGCCTTATGGGGCCTTACCCGACCTTAAACACATCTTTTTTTGTTGAGAATATTGCATTCTGCCACAATTCTGTAGGCTAACCCTGGGCTCACAGTGAATATACCAGCTTCATTGAAACTCACTGAATTGAACTGAGTTGCTTTTTGTTTTATTCTCTCTCTTTGCTTCACCCCCAACTGGGACTGGGCAGCTTTTCGTCCAGTGGAGCGTGCTTTAAAGTAGCCCAAAGAACAGAAGAGGAGGGAAAGGAAGGGGGAACAAGGGATGGAGGGGGAGAGAGTGGGAGGGGGGGTGCACCAAGGAGAGAGAAACCAAAAGGTGCAGCTAAGGCCCATAATTAGTCTTGATCCTCAGAGTCTAAAATATTTTAACGCCAGGTTTCTGATTGCAGTGCGGCAAAGTGGATTTGGGAATGCAGAAAAGTAATTAGGTCTGTGCATTGAAGTGTGGAGAGCATTTAAAAGTGAATGGGTGGTTACTACATTCTTGGCAGGCTGTTTTTTATCTTTTCAAGCTCTGCTGTTGTTAGAGGTGATGGGTTTATTGCAGTTTTAGCACTCTGGAGGTGGCTGTGTTTTTTTTTTTTCTGAACGTACGTAGCCTTTTGCTTTCCATCTCAGGATAAAAAAAAAAAAAAAAAAATGAATCCTAATGGTGTGAGTAAGAATGAGGGGAAAAATTTTTTTAAATAAAAACAAGCTGCATTGGCCAAATATTGTTCACTGAAGCAGAATAAGTTGGGAATAAACCTCTGCGCTGCAACAGGTCACTTACAAAGATACTGGGTTCAATTAATGACTCACTGAGCACAGAACCAGCTGGAGACAATGGTCGCCCTGAGGAGAAGGAAAACAAAACACTTTATTCTCTAACTGTTCACATAGCTATCTAAACTATCTGAGGCAGAAATCATTATGCCACCTCGAGGTCCTGGGATACCAGACGTAGCACACGAATGCCTTGAACAGCCAAAAATAAATGCATGTTTTGATTTCTTCAGTCCATAGAATGACTGCAATTTGTTTAGGTCACCAGCCCTCCAACCTACATTTTACATCCATTCATTAGTCCCAGTAGCATCAGTGCTGATTTGAAAATCACTGAAAATTTCTGAGTTAAAATAACAACAACAACAATAATAATAATAATAATAATAATAATAATAATAATAATAATGAAAGCTGAGTTAGGAATCACTGAAATTTCCATGGCCTGTCTTTAACTATTAGCTTTATAGGAATGGTAGGGAAAAACAAAAACAAAAAACTAGTTTGTTTCTTTGGAAGCAGTTTCACATGAAGGCCTACAAAAAGGAAAATTACATTTGAGAGCTTTCTCTTTCCTTAAAAATGTCACAAGAGCTATGTGATTGGTAAAAGCAGCAACAAATATAGCCAATGGATATTCTGGTTTAATAGTCAAACTTATTCTCTGTAAGAATGTTCCTTAAACAAGTCCATATGAAAGAGGACATGTTTCCTTGCCCTTTGGGAGGAGGGGGAGTGGGGATGGGGAGGAGTATAGTTTGAGTAAATCTGATTTTCTTTCTGCAAATGAGTTTCCAAACTTTCTGTCTCATTCTAGCTTTTATGTGCTCTTATTCATTATTTTAGCTCTGGTGTTTTTATGTAAGAACTATATTTCAAAAATGATTCCATGTATTTCAACCTTTTTTGGCTTATTTCACCAGAAATCTATTTTTTATGTTGTTGGATTTTTTTTTCTTAACTACATGCAGAATTTAATTAATTAGTTTTATCTGTCTATCCAGCAAATGGAGATAAAGCTGTCTGGTTTCTCTATGCCATTTCTCAACTTGTCTTCTCACTTTTATCCCCATAAAGATTAAAATAGTAATTGTTATTTCAGGATTGTCTACTAACCTCAAGAGCAGAGACCAAATTTTACCTTCTTTCTAAGGAGCTCTGTACACAATAGGCACTTAATAAACATTTGTTAAATGAATGCTTGAACCTTGGGCTTAAGGACTTCTAAAAATATTCAAATTAAATAAATGATATCATACTTTACAAATAAGAGTTACATAGACTCAGGGCTTCACTTTGTCAATGTCCCCCTTCCATCCAGAAAGGTATTCCTTCTATGTAACCCCTTTCTCCTGAAGACCCTTCTTTATTGTGCCTACCTTACTACCAGAGTGTAAGCCAAATATCTCAGTTGCCTAGAAGCTAGAAAGGCCAGCTATGCAAACTTAAAGTGGGCAATAAAGGGTGCTCTTTCCATTTGTTGTTACAAAATGGACCAAGCAGACAAACATTTCTCACAGAATTCCTGCAGTGATGTGTTTACCATGTTCATGACACTCCTTCCTTGCCCTGCCCTATTCTGGCAGTTTCACTCATTAAGTCATGCCAGAGAGAAAGTCATCCTACCCACAAGTAGTAAAAGAAACATCTTTCTCCTCCCTTTCTTCCATGGAACCTTCATTTTCCCTATTTGCCAGGAGCTGAGGTCACTATACTTATTTCTTTGAAATACTGATGTATTTCTAATTATGTAAATGCAAAATATGAAAATGTTTAAACTTAGATCTAAACATTGATAACATTTACAGGTGGTTTTGTAAGTCAGTTTATAACTAATCAGAATCCTTATTTATGGTACAATATGCCCTTGTGTCTTTTTGAGTTTGACACTACTGTTATAAAAGACTCTTGACTCAGTATGCTAATCAATAGTTAGTCTAAAGCCAAAAAACTCTCTTTTAGTACAGTTAGTAATTTGCTGTGTGCTTCTGGACAAGTAACTTAAGCTCTCTGTTTCATCTCTAAAATCTCTGTTTCATCTCAGGTATACTGACCTGGGCTCCAAAAAATAGCTGAATATGATAAAACACTTTGAAAAGACTGGTATAAAAGTAGTAGATTATATTTAGGAACAAGGTCATGAAGTCATCAAAGATCTCCTGCTATCCCCAAAATAACTCTGTGGTTTGACAAGCTGTGAGCTGAAAAGCATAAGGACCTGAAAGGCATCAGGACATGCAAAGGTACATTGACTTACAGATATCCCTGAAACATTTCTAGAAACTAGTTTAAGGTATTTGTTATTCTTCAAGAAATCACCCCTACTCCCCAAAAAAATCCTCATTTTCCTAACCAAGTAGGATAGGACAGATGCATGTGAAGTGACTATGATTTTATATGGAATGGAAGAAATACAGATTAAAATCAGGATGGAGATTGGAGGAGATCTGATCTCATACCTCCCCAAACTTCCTGACTTCCCATTGAATGGATGAAAAAATTGAGACCTGGAAAGATAGAGTGGCACTATGAAAAGAACACTGCCTCTAAAAAAGGACTGGGTTCATCCAGAAGTTTATCGCTTATGTATGTGATCTTGGGCCAGCCACTTAGCTCTTTGGCTTTGCAAAATGAGAAGACTCAAATGAACGACAACTGAAACCTTCTTCCAGTCCCAATTCTGTGATTTTTTATGATCACCCCTAGTCATAGAAGCAGTAAGTGGCAAAGCCAAGAATAAAGCTCAGGTCCAAGGCTCCCAAAGCTGACACTCTTTCCACTATGCCGCATCAGTAGAATATTTGTTAAGAATGTTCTTGGCAGTATTACTTACTGCAAACAAAATTATATCCAGCAGGTAGAAATTAGCCTGTGGGCTAAATACAATAGAGGGGTACAAGAATACAAATTTAAGCCATGAGGCCTGGATAAAATGCCAACATGTAATTATGTGGCTTTTCTACAATATACACTATAGGCTTTTGTGGCTTCCACAAGGAACGCCACAAGGAGTAATTGGAGTGATTGTTTCTTTTGGTATAGAACTAATAAATAATGGACTCCATCCCTGACCACTACCACTACTACCATCACCATTACCACTTCCTGTCTGGAAGGATTGCAATAATGCTAGGTTCTACTCTGCCTCTATCCTATAATCTTCATTCTAAGATTGAGGAATGTCTTGCCCTGCAGCCTGTTCAAAAGTGATGGAAGTTATTCAGTTTTTCATGGGGCCATGGGATCAGCTGTGGCAGGACAAAGATCAATTCTCTTCCTACTCAGCTATTTTCAGGCAGGAAAGTAGCTCTGATCTGCATCATATTATGGATTTGGCTACCAGAAGGAGCAAGTATCAATGAGGGAAAATGAGGAAATCTTCATTCTTCTTCCTTCTTTGAAGAAACAGCCTCAACCCTCTCAGAAGAATGGAGTTAGGAGAACTCAGAAAGCTGAATTCAAATACTTACTAGAATGTTCTACCATCTATATTCATGCATCTCAAGATAAGTGGCTCCCTGGGGTTAATCTAGAGGAACATTGCAACCGCTATAGTGGTCAGCACTCTACTTGGACCAAGAAGAATAATGCTTGATAAAAAGTTCTAGGGTGAATTTCTTGGAAATGAAGGCTGGAGGGACAGCAAAAGTGATCAGTGATCCCTTTCTTTCTTTAAGAAGAAAACTCATGACCTCTGTGACCCTTAACCAAACTTATAGCCTTAGGCTTGGTAATATAGTAGTGGGGGAGTGATATTAGAGAGAGAACTGGAAGCAGAAACAAAAGGCTTGTAAACAGAGTGAAAGAAGCTTAGAAAGGGGGAATATGGGGTGGGGGAAGGGTAGCAACTGAAAACAAGACATAGAAAAAGGCCTTGAAGGAAGATGGAACAAAACTGTTTGCTTATACAGTACAGCAAAATCAGCTAAACTTGGCGTTCGAGACATTTCACACAAAATCATTTTCACAGATTGTTTTTGGCACAGGAAATTTTGTAAAATGTGAAAATTTGAAAATTCATAAAATGACACAATTTGCTGAAAAATGCCATTCAATATAATTATATGTAAACTAGAGAAATGTTTATTATAATTCATTAAAAAGACTTTAAAATATGTATAATATTGTCTCCTCCCTCTGTGCCCCACCCCCAGGATCTGTACTTTATTGTTGTTTAATAACAATTCCATGAATTTGTTTAGCAAAAATACTGGAGGGATTAGCTATTTCCTTCCCTAGTGTGTCTCCATTTAATAGATGAGGCAACTGAGACAAGCTGAGTTAAGTGATTTCCCCAGGGTCACAAGCACCCAGTAAGTATTTGAGGATGGATTTGTACTCAGATTTTCCTTATTTCAGGTGCAGCATGCTATCCACTGTACCATCTAATTTAACCAAGATCTGAATTTACTGGGCAACAAAAAATTGGAATTTGGGTTTGATATAAACTGGTTGATTTTGATTTGCATATAAGTTCCCTAAATATATTCAGCTAGAGCTTCACTCTCTAGTAAACTCTCCATTAGATTTAAATTTTCAGATGCATAGAAACGATTCTTCTTTCCAATAAAAGTTATGCTAGATCAGAGCAAAAGTGATACAATGGGGAAAGTACAGGCTCCCAAGTCATAAGGCTAAAATTCAAATCTCCTCAACTCCATTTATGTTCTTAAGCAAATCTCTGAGACTCTACATCCCCTAGCCTAACAACATTTTAAAAAGTCTATAGAAATAATTCTAGCTTAGTGTCTCCTCTCTTTTGGTCAAACTTCTGGCCTCAACTTCCTGCTTCCCTTCCTGGCAAGAAACAAAGTCTTCCTTGGAGAAGGGTAGGACAAAAGAAGTTAGAGATATCTATTCTGTCTTTCTTTGAGCCAGAGGGACAACCACATTACATTTATAATGGGCTTATTATGTTACTTTAAAGTGAATTAGTAAATACATTTTAAAATATCAGTTTTAATTTCTAATATAGTAACATCAACAAATTCTCCTTTGGAGAATCCTCAAAAATTTTTAAGAGTATAAAGGAGTTTTAAGACCAAAAAGTTTGAGAACAGCTATTTTATAGAAGTCTAACATCCAAAGACAAAAAATATATATATATTCTAGGATCTCTTACCCTCATCCTGATCCCTCAAAATTTTTCTTCCTTTTCCAATTCCTTCAGTAGCTTGTCTTCTACTAGCTAATCCACACTAAGTTAGTTGATGCCAATTAGTTAATAGTTAATCTCTTCTAATCTATGTATTTGCATTTTAACAGGGGCCTTCTAGTGACAGTCTTTGGCATTGATTTTGAATTCCAGGTAGTCTAACCAAATGTCAGGGGACTGTCCTGTGCAAACAAAACTTTTTTAGTGGCATTACCCAGTTGTGAAATGGTTCTAAGGATGTGAACAGGAAGTTTTCAGAAGAAATCAAAGCTGTCAATACTCATATAAAAATCTTGGAGAAATGCAAATTGAAACAACGCTGAGGTTGCATCTCATACCCATCAGATTGGCTAACATGAAAACCAGAAACCAGAAAGGGAAAAGGATAAATACTAAAGAGGATATGGGAAAATGAACATACCAATGCACTGTTGGTGTAGTTGTGAACTAAGCCAACCAATCTAAAATTTTGAAACTATGCTCAAAAGTTATAAAATTGTTTACACCCTTTGACTCAGCAGTATTTTATTAGGTCTATACCATGAGGAAGTCAAAGAAAAATGAAAGGGACCTCTATGTACAAAAATATTTATAGTAGCTATTTTTTGTGGTGTCCTTAAGATTAAAAACTGAAATTCCCCCATCAATTGGGGGATAACTGAACAAACTGTGCTGTCTGATTGTGATATTGTGTTGTAAGAAAGGATGAAGGGGATGGTTTCAGAAAAAAAACTGAGAATAGTTTTTTGAGATTATATGAAGTAAGCAGAAATAAGAGAATGTTGTATACAGTAACAGCAATATTGTAATGATAACCAACTGTGAAAAACTTAGCTACTCCAATCTATATAACAATTCCAAAAAACTCAAGATGAAAAATGTTATCTCTATCTTTCCAGAGACAGAATTGATGAACTCTTGAGTGCAAATTGGAACACACTTTTTTTTTTGCTTTATTATTCTTGTTTTTTTTTTCCTCTGCTACATGGTTAATATGGAAATATGTTTTACAGGACTGACTATGTATAATGATATGTATTTCTTGCCTTTTATGTTGCTGGGGAAAGAGTGAAAAGAAGAGAGAATTTGGAACTGAAAGTAAAAATTTTAAATAAATAAATAGAACTTTCTAGTGGCTGAGACATCTAGCTCCCTCCTTTGCTTATTAGTCAGTCTGGCTCTACTCATAAGCACAATTGGAATATAAGGTCACATCTCCAAAGCTTTAAGCTCTTTTGGAAAATGTGCTATAAAAATCCAAGGTTACATCATTGTGTCCTTCAGAAGAAAATCCTTCCTTCAAATGAACTCACATAATTTTCAGTGGCCCCTGAGAGGGGGAAAAAAGTCAAGATTCTTTGTCAGCAATTCTGTATGCTAGTACTAAAGAGTAAGACACATAGCTACAGTTATGAACAACTTCATAGAAAGTTGAGTTAATTATTGACGTGATAAAGAAAATGTGTTGTTCCTTGTTATTAAGGAGAAAGAGGGTGCTTAGAGTCCTTTTTCATAAATACTTTTCATTTATACAGCCTGAATTCATAGGCTTTCATTTCATATTTGTTGGGAAAGAAGAGGAGTGAACATTTCAAGGAAAGTGGACAGTTTCTAGCAGGTTGGTGGCCCAGTGCATATGAGCTAGATTTGAAGTTAGAGAAAACTGAGTTCAACTTAATTCTCAAACATTTCCTAACTATAGATATGTTACTTAATTGCTCTAAGCCTCAATTTTCTTATCTGTAAAATGGACATAATAAAGATCTTTCTTACAGTGCTTTTATAAAGAAAATATAGAAAATAGTTTACTTAAGTTATATAACCACTTGCTATTTTTAATATTACCTATTGGATAATTACTAACCATGCATTATTTATAATTAAGTGAATTATTTTAATCCAATTAGTTATAGCTCTCTGGTCCTTAGTTTTCTCATACATAAAATGAGATGGGTAGGCTACATGACTTCTAAGATTTCTTCCAGCTCTATGTAATCTCTAATTGAAATCACTGAAGGATTAGGAATGTTGTTTGAAGGAAGGAAGCACTTGGTAGCATGGTATTCTTCTGGAAAGTTCAGATGTAGGCATAGATCAGCAGTGGACAACTTCAGTCAGAGAAAATGGAAAAGGGAAGTTCAGGGTTTTAAGAAGCAAATTTTGCCTGCTCTGTAATTTAGTTTAGAACTCTGCTGCCAACAACCATTTATGCTGCAAATATCTTGAATTGCATTTAGTAATTTTTGTCACTGATTGCCAATGTCCAGATTATGATAAACTTGCCTAAGAACACTGAGATTTCTCCAATCCCCAGAACTTTTCAGTAACATCCTATAATTCCTGTCCTCCTTCTCTCTGGTTATTGAAGAGCGATCTCTACTCCTCACTGAAGCTAATAAACATCCTATAATTCCTGTCCTCCTTCTCTCTGGTTATTGAAGAGGGATCTCTACTCCTCACTGAAGCTAATACTTCTTCTTACATTCTTGATCCCATTATGATTTGTCTGTTTCTGGACCTTGCATCCCCTTATAAGTTTTCAATATCCCCCTCTTCACTGCCTCCTTCATTTCTTATTTGAAATAGATTTTTATCTACTTAGTTATAAAATGCCTTACCTTATATCCCACCTAATTACATATCTTTTCTCTCGTCTTCCCTTTACTATAAAGGTTTTTTTTAATTGTTTATACTATACTCAATATTTCTGCTTCCTCACAATCTATTCTTTACTCAATTTCTTTCATGTGATTTCCATCTACTTCCATCTTAGGTCAGATGTTAAATTTGGCTAGAGACAATCACTAGCTCTTTGATCTTATTCGGTTATTTGCCTCAGTTTCTTCATCTGTAAAATTAGTATAAATAATAGCTCCTACCTTGCAAGGTTGTTGTGAGGATGAAACAAAACAATAATTGCAGTGTTTATAGTAAGCTCTTTATAAATGTTGGCTTTAATTATTATTCCATCTATTTTATTACCAAACAGGCTGCCCAGGGACAGGCAGGTGATACAGTGGATAGAGCACTTGTCTGTAACTAAAAAACTTGTGTTCAAAACTATTATCAGACATTTCCTAGCTGGGTGATCCTAAGTCACTTAACCTCTGTCTGTCTTCATTTTTCCAACTGTAAAATAGAGATAATCTCCCATGATCCCCAAGAAGATCAAACAAGATAATATTTGTAAAGTGCTTAGCATTGTGTCTGACATATGGTAAGTAATTAATAAATGCTAGTTCCCTCCCCAGATAAAATATCACCAATGGCTTCCTCTCTAATTATCAGATTCAGTGACCTTTTCATTGTCTTCTTTGTAGTTTTTTGCATTGTTGACTTGCTTTCTACTGGATATTATCTTTTCCACTAGCTTCAAAGACACTACATGCTCTTTCTTCCTGTTTCTCTAACCATTATCTATTTTGCTTGTTTTTCTCTGCCGGCCCAGGGAGAGTGTAATTTGGGTGTCTGGCTTTGATTCCCTTCTCTTCTTTTTATGTCAGAAGTTCTTAACTTGGATTCCCCCAAAGGATTCACAGATAAATTTCAGGTAGCTCCTGAACCTGGGTTTGTAAGACATAAAAATGTATTTTAATTTAAATATAGTTGTCTGTCTTTGTAATCCTATGTATGTTGTGCATTTTTACAATATTAATTTTATTTTTAATTTATGGAAAGAACAAAAAAATTTCCATAACATAGTAAAATTTAAATAGATACACAGGAAAGTATATCTATTATGCACAACTTGATATTTCTTTTAAATAATATCATAAAATAATCAGAAGTTTTTTTCTTCCTTCTCTCTCCCCTCCATCCTAGAGATAGCTACCATTCAGTAGACACAAATGTGTGTGTTAAAAATCATTCAATATATGTTTCTATTTATCAGTTCTTTCTCTGAACACAGATAATATCTTCCTCCATAAGCACCTTGTAGTTAATTCAGGTATTTATAATAGTTGGAATTACTTAACTCCACTCATTGTTCTTAAAATAGTACTGCTATTACTATATACAACATTTTCTTGGTTAGGCTTATTTTACTCAGCACTATTTCATTCAAGTTGATCAATGTTTTTCAATAGTCCACAAACTCATCATTTCTTAAAACATAGTATCACTCCATCACAATCATACACAACAACTTATTCAGCATTCTCCAATGGGCATCCCTGCAAGTTCTTAGTTCTTTGCCACCACAAAGAGAGCTGAATATATATATATATATATATATATATATATATATATATATATATATATATATATATTAGAAAATATATCACTTTGTCATTTTTATGTATTTTTAAAATGTTTTGACAGGGCATCCAAAACCTTCATCAGACTGGCAAAGAGAGCTATGACCAAAAAAGAAAAAAAAAAAAAAAGATGAACTCCTGCTGCATGTTATTTTTTTTGGCCATCTATGCATATGTCTCCTGAACTTCTATCTTTGGTCTTAAATTATTTTCAGTTCTAAACTTGACACTCCAGATAATAGTAGGTTATGTTCACCCAGATTTTCTTATTAAAGCTTTTTATTTTTCAAAACATATGAATGGGCAATTCTTCAACATTAGCCCTTGCAAAATGCTGTGTTCCCATTTACTCCCTTTCCCCCATGCCTTCCCCTAGATGAAAAGTAGTCCAATATATGTTAAACATGGTAGAAATATATGTTAAATTCAATATATGCATACATATCTATACAATTATTGTACCACACAAGAAAAAAAGGAGAAGCAAAATAAAATGCAAGCAAACAACAACAAAAAGAGTGAAAATGCTATGTTGTGAACCACACTCAGTTCCCACAGTCCTCTCTCTGGATGTAGATGGCTCTCTTCATCACTAAACAATTGAAATTGGTTTGAATCATCTCATTGTTGAAGAGAGCCAAGTCCATCAGAATTGATCATCATATAATCTTGTTACCATGTATAATGATCTCCTGGTCCTGCTCATATCACTTAGCATCAGCTCATGTAAGGCTCTCTGGGCCTCTCTGAAATCATCCTATTGGTCATTTCTTACTGCACAATAATATTCCAAAACATTCATATAGCATAATTTATTCAGCCATTCTCCAATCAATAGGCATCCATTCAGTTTCTAGTTTCTTTCCATTACAAAAAGGGCTGCCACAAACATTTTTGCACATGTGGGTCCCTTTCCCTACTTTAAGCTCTCTTTGGGATACAACCTCAGTAGAAACATTGCTAGATCAAAGTATATGCACAGTTTGATAACTTTTTGAGCATAGTTCCAGACTGCTTTCCAGAATAATTGGCTCCCATCACAATTCCACCAACAATGTATTAGTTTCCCAGTTTTCTCTCATTCCCTCCAACATTTGTCCTTGTCTTTTCCTGTCATCTTAGCCAATCTGAGAAGTGTGTAGTGGTATCTCAGAGTTGTCTTACTTTGCATTTCTCTGATCAATAGTGATTTAGAATATCTTTTTATATGATTAGAAATGTTTCAATTTCTTCATCTGAAAATTGTATATTCATATCCTTTGACCATTTATCAATGGGAGAATGGCTTGAATTCTTATAAATTTGAGTCAATTCTCTCTATATTTTAGAAATGAAGCCTTTATCAGAACCTTTGAATGTAAAAATGTTTTCCCAGTTTATTGCTTCTAATCGTGCTTGCATTAGTTTTATTTGGACAAAAACTTTTTAACTTAATATAATCAAAATTACCTATTTTATGATCAATAATGATCTACAATTCTTCTTTGGTCACAAATTCCTTCCTCTTCCACAGATCTGAGAAAAACTATCCTATGTTCTTCTAATTAGTTTATAATACCATTCTTTATGTCTAGATCATGAACCCATTTCAATCTTATCTTGGTATACTGTTAGATGTGGTTCAATGCCTAGTTTCTGCCATATTAGTCTCCAATTTTCCCAGCAGTTTTTGTCAAATAGTGCGTTCTTATCCCAAAAGCTAGGGTCTTTGGAGTTGTCAAACACTAGATTCCTATCTTTATTGACTATTTTGTCCTATGTCACCCAGATATTCTCACCATGTCTCAAACTAAGCATGTCCAAAAGCAAGCTTTTCTCTCCCCTAAACCTGGGCCTTGCATTGACATCTCTATTAATGTCAATGGTACCATTGTTCTCTGCCTCTCATATTCAGATTTTTACACTGATTTTTTATTCTTCTTTTTCTTTAATTACATCAGTTAAAAAGTCTGTTAGATCTTCTTCTATCTATTTACGCATTTATCAAAGACAATAAATAGTCTTTGAGAACCTCTTAATATAATCCTCATTTATGGTCATCCCCTGGAATATTACAGGTTTTCCTAAGTCCATCCTTTCCCTTCTTCAAGCCATTTTTAATATCATTGCCAAAAGAACCTTTCTTATGTTTTTATTCTTTGTCAAAAATCTTCAGTGACTTCTGATTATATACCAAATAAAGTTCAAACTCTCTTGCCTGTCATTTAAGCTTACCACAATTTACCATGCCCAGATCCTTCCAACTTATTTCAAATTACTCTTATTTAGGTTTATTATGCTTTGACCAAATTGAACTATTCTCTTCTACTTAAATATTGCTTCCACTCTCTCCTCCCCATGTTGTACTCTTTTGCCCTCCTCTGCTTAGAATGTCCTTGTTCTTAACTTGTTGAATTTTTGCTAGTGCCAACTCACATACCACTCCCTTGATGTTTTTGGCTACTTAAAAATCTTCTCACGCAAACCTCTTATAGTACTTTCTTTTATATTTCTCTAAAGTACAAACAACTGCTTGCTGCAGTAATATATGTAATTATCTAGGTAGATGTCATAACCTTTTGTTAGACTATAGATTCTTGAGAACAAGAATTTTGCCTTGGTTAAATTTTTCATTTCCTCAAATACCTAGTATCATATACTTCATTTAACAAATATTTATTGAATTAATTGAATTAAATTAATTTTATCAATTCATGTCCTTCCTTAATTGCCAAATACAACATTTCCACACTAGTTCTCATGAATTACTATGGCTAAAACAACTTAGTGAACAACCTTTAAGTGATGAACCTCACCCTACTTAGCCAGATTATTTATCAAAAGATGACAGAGTCCATTGTCAGCCTCACATTGAAAGTTTTCTTGCCAGCAATTTCACTCTTCTGGCTTATCTTTTGAGAATCTAAGGTCAGCTTCACTCCATAGGAGAATGATTTTAGTGAAGGATGGCACAGTATAACAGGTATATAAAATCTTAAAATTTTAACCTTACATCCAAATGGATGAATTGTGAATATAATATAGAGAATGACTTTGATTTTTATAGTATTAAAATATGTATTTTGTGTTGGATTTATTTTCACATAGAACACATGTGTACATAAATACTAGTTCCCAACCAGCTGGTTCATTCTAAGGCCCAGTTTTAAACTATTCAATATTCCTATTAATAGAAATTGCCTAAATTGTGACATCTGTTAAATAAAATCAGTGATAGTAAATAAAATGAGTAAAATCTACTGTACTATTCTCTTCATATGAATAGTGCAACTTTTCATAGTATCCTGATAAAGTCATTGTGTCTACTTTATTCATTCCAGAAGTCACATGCATTGTTAAAAACACTATACAAGATGCTATGAAAAAAAGAAAAAACACAGGCAGCAATGGTTGCTCCACTGATAAAGAATTAATGATGTTAGCAGTTCTGTGGATCCATTTCCAGTGTTCAACAAAACATCCTCTGTCTGCTTCAGGATACATTTCATATTTATTTTAAAGTGTTTACTAATATAGAACTATAACTATTCTATGATGCCACATACAAGTTCTCCAATGTGTGTGCTCTACATAGAAATAATCTTGACATCCTAAGATAATGTTATGCAATCAGGTTGGAAAAGATTTTGAATTCATTCCTGCCCAATTCCCAAAATACTGTTGTTATACTAAGATATATGTTCTTGCATACTTGATGTTGGCTGGATGCCTGAGAAAGAAGGACTATATGCATATGGAATAAAAACTTACACTTCTAAACCACCTCAACGTTTACAAAGTCCTTTCCTCATATCTTTCTGTAGTAAGTAATGTCAGCAGTATCATGCCCATTTTAAAGATGGCAAAATTGAGACACAAAAGAAATAACTATTTTACATGCACTCAAATTGAAACACCTAGCACTATGTTTAGTGTTAATAACTAATAATAATAATGTTAATAACTCTTTCATTATACTATAATGAACCAACTCAAT
Organism: Antechinus flavipes; assembly: GCF_016432865.1. NCBI lineage: Eukaryota > Metazoa > Chordata > Mammalia > Dasyuromorphia > Dasyuridae > Antechinus > Antechinus flavipes. The sequence continues at coordinate 182,687,570 of NC_067398.1, forward strand.
TGATTTGTTTCTATTTGTTTGGTTTAGTTTTTCTTTGGGGTTATAGCAAAAGAAAAGTGAATACTATTTAGTCACTAAGGCAAGCCAAACCAACTGAATCATTTAAGTTCATTTCAGGTATTTTAGTTAAGTTTGTTCCAGAAGTTTAGTAAAACTGAGATCATTTAGCCCTTTGCAGATGGTGAATACATGCATCATGCAAATATGACTTCAGTTGGTTATTGCATATAACTCCATAAGCATATGATAAGGTACACAATTTTTTGTTCTTGTCATTGAGTCATTGTTGTTTGTTTTTCCAGGATGTCTGACTCTTTGTGACCCCATTTGGGCTTTTCTTGGCAAAGATATTAAAGTGGTTTGGCACTTTTTACAGCTCATTTTACAGATGAGGAAACTGAAGGAAATAGGACTAAGTGACTTGTCCAGGGTCATACAGCTAATAAGTGTCTGAGACCAGATTTAAATTCAGGTCTTCCTGACTCCAAGTCCAGCTTCTCTTCACTCAGCCACCTAGGTGCTCTAAGGTCTTTATGGACAAAGTACTATACTAGTCCCTAGAGAAAATACTAAATTAATTTAAAAGAGGGCCCTACCCTCCTAGAGCTTATAGTTTAATAAAGGACATGAGACATGAAAAAATAAACATGACATAAAATAATACTTGAAGAGGAAATATAAGAGCAGTATATACAAAATGCTACTTAAGATCCAAGAAATAAAAGATAATTATTGACTGGGCAATCAGTGAAGGATTTGTGGGTAACACAGCATTCTAATTAGACTTTAAAAGGAAGAGAAAATTTCATCTAGTAGAGCTGGTGAAGTTGGAGAAGAAAGGGTATTTTAGACTCAAAAAACAGCATAATCAAGAGCACACATGCTGTAGTATGAAATGTATGATGTCTTAACCATTTAAGTTGTTTCTTTTCTGTCTCAGGGCTTCCAATGCATGGCAAATCCTAAGGTGAGAAAACGTGCCATAAAGCACTCAACAGAAATCAGTTTAACCTAGTTGGACGTATGTTAAGCACTCATCATCAGAGGGTCCCAAGATAAGAATATTTAAATGAAAGGGTTAAATTTTACATGAAATGATCTCTTTTGGAGCAGGTAGCTAATAAAAAGATGCTAAGAAATTAATATGAAACATGGATGGAGCATTTTCTCTATTTGGATAACATCATGAATAAATCTGGACACAAAGTTTTCAGGTGCTAATAATCAATATATTAATTAGATAGCTAATAATAAGTTGATGGTAAGTGATTTTTCTTGTGACACAAAACTCAAAAGCCCTTTCTCTCTTTACAGAGTCCTCTCTGCTCCAGCTCTTTATTATTAAGACTAAATATCTCAAATCTTATCATTGGCTTTCTTTTCTGCCCGCAGAGGTTACATTTCTTGAAGCTTTTTCTGGTTTTCAATGACTAATGCTCTATCTTTGTCTGTCTAAAATATGTGTCTCTGCTCCCACAATTATGTCTCAAATTCTCTCAAATTGACTCTCCAACTACAAAATAGGATGTCCCGGTTAGAATTGGTAGAGTCACTGTCAGATGACATATACTATAAGAATTAATCATGTCAATTAGCATCTTCAGATCAATTTGGTTCTTCCTTTAATGAGTTACAAACACCAGTGAAAAATTAGTCTCAATTTGGGGGAAATGCTATTGCATTATGAAAATTTTATTATAAAACAACCAAGAAAAAAATCAGTGACTATTTGTCTATATGCCAACTATTCTATCCCTACAAAAACTTTATAAGACTAATACAGACACACATTAAAAATATGAGAGGAGAATATAATAAAGATGACAATAATCCCTAAACTAATCTATTTATTTAGTGCTATACCAATCAGACTTCCAAGAAAATATTTTAATGATCTAGAAAAAATAACAACAAAATTCATATGGAACAATAAAAAGTCGAGAATCTCAAGGGAATTAATGGAAAAAAAATCAAATGAAGGTGGCCTAGCTGTACCTGATCTAAAATTATATTATAAAGCAGCAGTCACCAAAACCATTTGGTATTGGCTAAGAAATAGATTAATTGATCAGTGGAAAAGGTTAGGTTCACAAGACAGAATAGTCAACTATAGCAATCTAGTGTTTGACAAACCCAAAGATCCTAACTTTTGGGATAAGAATTCATTATTTGATAAAAATTGCTGGGGTAACTGGAAATTGGTATGGCAGAAATTAGGCATGGACCCACACTTAACACCATATACCAAGATAAGATCAAAATGGGTCCATGATTTAGGAATAAAGAATGAGATTATAAATAAATTAGAGGAACATAGGATAGTTTATCTCTCAGACTTGTGGAGGAGAAAGAAATTTGTGACCAAAGATGAACTAGAGACTATTACTGATCACAAAATAGAAAATTTTGATTATATCAAATTAAAAAGCCTTTGTACAAACAAAACTAATGCAAACAAGATTAGAAGGGAAGCAACAAACTGGGAAAACATCTTCACAGGTAAAGATTCTGATAAAGGCCTCATTTCCAAAATATATAGAGAACTGACTCAAATTTATAAGAAATCAAGCCATTCTCCAATTGATAAATGGTCAAAAGATATGAACAGACAATTTTCAGATGATGAAATTGAAACTATTACCACACATATGGAAGAGTGTTCCAAATCATTATTGATCAGAGAAATGCAAATTAAGACAACTCTGAGATACCACTACACACCTGTCAGATTGGCTAAGATGACAGGAAAAAATAATGATGAATGTTGGAGGGGATGCGGGAAAACGGGGACACTGATGCATTGTTGGTGGAACTGTGAACGAATCCAACCATTCTGGAGAGCAATCTGGAATTATGCCCACAAAGTTATCAAATTGCACATACCCTTTGATCCAGCAGTGTTTCTATTGGGCTTATATCACAAAGAAATAGTAAAGAAGGGAAAGGGACCTGTATGTGCCAAAATGTTTGTGGCAGCCCTGTTTGTAGTGGCTAGAAACTGGAAATTGAATGGATGCCCATCAATTGGAGAATGGCTGGGTAAATTGTGGTATATGAATGTTATGGAATATTATTGTTCTATAAGAAATGACCAGCAGGATGAATACAGAGAGGCTTGGAGAGACTTACATGAACTGATGCTAAGTGAAATGAGCAGAACCAGGAGATCACTTTACACTTCGACAACGATATTGTATGAGGATGTATTCTGATGGAAGTGGATTTCTTTGACAAAGACTCAATTTTAATTGATAAATGATGGACAGAAGCAGCTACACCCAAAGAAAGAACACTGGGAAACGAATGTGAACTATTTGCATTTTTGTTTTTCTTTCCAAGTTGTTTTTACCTTCTGAATCCAATTCTCCCTGTGCAACAGAGAACTGTTCGGTTCTGCAAATATGTATTGTATCTAGGATATACTGCAACATATTTAACATATATAGGACTGCTTGCTATCTAGGGGAGGGGGTGGAGGGAGGTAGGGGAAAAATCGGAACAGAAGCGAGTGCAAGAGATAAAGTTGTAAAAAAAATTACCCTGGCATGGATTCTGTCAATATAAAGTTATTATAAAATAAAATAAAATATTTTTTAAAAAATATGAGAGGAGAAGCTAGGCTTCTATAAAAGATGTCCTATAGCAAAACATGTCTTCACAAGCTAATTTACTAAAAGGGGTATGAAATACAATATTCCATTGTGCCTATTGTTTATTGATTTTTTAAAAAGGCTTTTCATTCACAATTCTACCTAAGAGGGACTCCTCTAATGTAAAGTATATCCCCTACATATGTCAAAATCACACAAATTCCTTGAAAGATATGAGATAGCTTTGTTTGATGCCTTTTTGATTATTAACATCTAATCATCCATAAAATAAATTGATGAATCCTCAACAAAGGTGTCTACCTTAATCATAAAGGAGATTCAGAATAAAATCCAGGAATGTCCAGTGAAGAATGTTCAGGCTACAGTTAATAAAGAGAGATTCCATATAGCTGGCAAGTCCTCCACATGCTTCTGTCTTTAGATGATACTGTATTGATTTCATAAAACCCGGAACCTAGCAGAGCATTGTAAATGAGACAAATCAGATCAACAAACATTTATTTAATACCTTTTCTGTGCCCAATACTGTTCTAAGTGAACAAGATGCATAATCAACCAAAAAAGTTTCTCCTATCTCACTAGTAAAATCAAATAGATGATTTTTTAAAAATTATTTATATTATGATATGCAGTTGTATGGGCAATACATAAAGATGGTACATACCTGTTTATATATTTTGTACATCAAATAGACAATGAACTGACAATTTAAAAGGAAGAAGAAAGTATATTCTATTGCTATTGAGAAAATACAGGGATTTTTAATTACTCTAAGTTTGTCTTGGAAGCACTCAAAATCATCTTTTTAATATCAATATTCTATTCATTATGCTATGATGGCTGTAATGGATTGCTTTGAAAAATTAAAGTTTCAGATCGCCAAAAAAGACAATGGAGAGGCACATGTATCTGAATAAGCTTCAGCATATTTTACTAATAAAGAAATGTATAGGGAAAATCGCTTCAAGGGTAATATCAAAAAGATAAATGACTAGGAAATGAGACAGGCCATTTATGTAGCAAGAGTGAAGAATGATAGCCTATATGATTCACTAGTATCTACTCAGTATCAAGAGATTCAAAGGAAGTTCCCATCAATGGTGGGTAGTGCTCTTGTGGAGTATTTTTGGAAGAACAAAAGTTGATAGTCAAATAAAATGGGAAGCTATAGAAGTTGCAAGCTACATCACTGAAAGGAAGATCTATATAAATGAGATTGTGCATCACTTCATTATGAAAAATACTAGTAAAATATTGATTAGAAAGTTCATATCTCTTCAGACTATGTATAATGGCATTTCCATAAAATAAATAGTAATATACTAAAAAATATTATTCAAATTTTAAGCAGAAGCTGAATTGCTAATGATGACTTTCTGTTATATTACACTTCTTCAAATTTTAGAGATATAAAAAATGTTGATGTCAATCCTTGCTTTTATGGAGATATGAAGGAAATTAGATAAAAAGATAACTAATCTACACAATAAATGAGAAGTATTTTATAAAAGCACCAAAAAGTGTTCTATGAAGGAATCAATGAATGAATGAGTCAATGAATAAATGTCAGGAACATCTCACTAATTTTTGGCTTTGTTTTTATTAGTTCATACTTTGAAAAGTAAAATATTATTGCCTTTTTAAACTGTGTAAAAAATGTTTACTAAATACCTAGGTTATAGGTCTGGTTTTTCCACTAACTCCATGTTTGACATATAACAAACATTTAACTTCTCTTGATCTCAGTTTCCTTAACTGCAACATACAAAAAAAAATGTTGTTGGACTGCATAATTTCTAAGATCACTTCCAACTCTAAAATCTCATAATTCTTTTGGAATTAAATATAAAGTGAATTGGAATACATTTTTTCCTTTTTTCTGAAAGTCTTTAAGAGAATATTTTAAAATTTACTCCCACCTAGAAGGCATATTTGTGATTAATGAGATAACACATTGTCAAACACATTGCAATTGTCATAGAAAACATTCCATAGAATTCTTATCATCATTGTTGTTGTTGTTGTTGTTTGTTTTTGTTGTTATTGTTATCTGGCCCAAATCTGGAACTAAGCTCTGGGGATCAGCTTCATGCCTTCCAATTTGGCAGTGCTTTCATAGGGTTTAAGAGTTTACCTGATATGAACAAAAGGGATCGTTAATTATTATGAGAATTCTCTAAGGTTGATTTTCACAGACAGAGTTTGAGTAGGTGACTGCAAATTAAGGATGGGGTGACCTCACAATTCTTTCTGATGGGTTCAGATCAGATGAATACTTTGACATTTAGCCAAGGCTCATTTGAACTAGTCAAACCTCTTGATTCTACAAACTGGGCTGCAAAATCTTTTGAGAACAGTCTTTCTCACAAGATTGCTGGCACTTCCTCTTCCACTCCCAGCCAGAAAAACAGTAAAAACAGCCTTTCTCGTATCATTTTGGCACTTCTGGTCCCAGGCCAGGCTGGAAAATGAAAGTGTAAAAACACTGAACTGAACATTTCAGAAGGTAAAGAAATGTTCAATTCAAGTTTAGCGCTAAAATGGACAAGGAGGTTGCCATTTTACCCATCCTATCAAAAATCTTAGAGCACAAGGGAATGTGGTTAAGTTACATTAGCTTTAAACTTCTGTTCCTTTAATTTCATTATTAGAAGCAAATAAATTTTGGAAAATCCTGTAATAAGTTAAGGAGAGAAAAATTTATAATGAATACATCTAATTCTAAAAGAGAGAGGATGATGTAGTGAAGAGAGCCTCAGAGTTAGAATTAGGAAACCTGAATTCAGATTCCAGCCCTGACACAGTTTCCTCAAATATAATGATTTTATTAAAATTATACTTTCCACATTGTGGAGTGTTAGAGATTTGGTACTGTTATTAATTGAAAAATCCCTATAAATTCACCTGATGCTTCCTTAGTGTCAGAGAAGAAATCAGAAATTATAGAATTAAAAGATAAAATATATTGACATTATACAATACTATACATATATTTTATGCATTTCTAAATTTCTGAACCTTTTCTGTCATCTTCTGGCCTTTATATGTCTTTTGCTTCCACAAAACTTTCAAAAAGTTCCCATTATATTTCTTATACTAATCCATGATATATGAAAACTGGAATAGGAAAAGTCACAATGTGGAAGGGATAATGGTATAATTATAACATATATAATTGTGTCATTATAATTGTATATTATAATATATATGTTATAATTATAATATAGTACTTGTACTCCCTACATCATAGGACTATTATAAAAGAAATCTTTTGTTAATCTTTAAGTTCTACAGCAAATCTGGTAATATAATAGCTTATCATATAATAGATGTCCAGTGATCTGCTACTAGAAAATCCTAAAAGTAATTAAAAGATAAGACTAGAAAATTTCTTTTTGAGCTTATTTACTTTTTTCCCTTTCCTCGTGTAATAATAACTTTTACTGTAATACCTCTTTTGAAATTCTATGCCCAATACTCCAAAAGCCATATGTGTTAATCTGTGCAGTTTTATTGACTCCAAGGTATCCTTTTCTTTCTTCAGTCTAATCTTTTACATGGTTTCTAATGAATACAAGAAAGGAGGAAGCATATCATTTGCAGAATGAAATTAGCTACTTAAAAGAGTGTTCCTTTTGCAGCCATTTCCAGGTCAATAAAGCAATTCAGAATCAGCTTTTTTAAAAAAAGAAAATGTCCATACTCTTTAATCCAAAGATTTCACTAATAGGCTTATATCCCAAACAGACCAAGGATCTCAAAAAACTAGATATAAAGTAGATACTTATTGCTTAGAGAACAGTTAAATCACAGTACATGAACATAATGGTATGTTACTCGTATTGTTTGAAAATACTATTGTTTGTGGGACACTGATGCATTGTTGGTGGAGTTGTGAACAAATCCAACCATTCTGGAGAGCAATCTGGAATTATGCCCAAAAAGTTATCAAACTGTGCATACCCTTTGATCCAGCAATGCTACTACTGGGCTTATACCCCAAAAAGATACTAAAGAAAGGAAAGGGACCTGTATGTGCCAAAATGTTTGTGGCAGCCCTGTTTGTAGTGGCTAGAAACTGGAAATTGAATGGATGCCCATCAATTGGAGAATGGCTGGGTAAGTTGTGGTATATGAATGTTATGGAATATTATTGTTCTATAAGAAATGACCAGCAGGATGAATACAGAGAGGCTTGGAGAGAATTACATGAACTGATGCTAAGTGAAATGAGCAGAACCAGGAGATCATTATACACTTCAACGACGATATTGTATGAGGATGTATTCTGATGGAAGTAGATTTCTTTGACAAAGAGACCTAACTCAGTTTCAATTGATAAATGATGGGTAGAAGCAGCTACATTCAAAGAAAGAACACTGGGAAATGAATGTGAACTATTTGCATTTTTGTTTTTTCTTCCTGGGTTATTTTTACCTTCTGAATAAAATTCTCCCTGTGCAACAAGAGAACTGTTCGGTTCTGCAAACATATATTGTACCTAGGATATACTGCAACATATCTAACATATATAGGACTGCTTGCCATCTAGGGGAGGGGGTGGAGGGAGGGAGGGGAAAAATTGGAACAGAAGCAAGTGCAAGGGATAATGTTGTAAAAAAAAAATTACCCTGGCATGGATTCTGTCAATATAAAGTTATTATAAAATAAAATAAAATATATAATAAAAATAAAAATATATACATATATATATTGTTGTTTGTTCTTCATTCTTGAGAAGGACCATGACATGAAGGAGATGACGCCATGACATGCAAGTGAATTGGATTTAAGTGGTAAAGAACTGTGCAAAGTCACATATATAAAGAATTCAGAGAAGCATGGGAAGAGTTATATGACTTTATACTGAGTGACATAGGCACAATCAGGAAAACAATTTACAAAATTACTATTGCAATGTAAATCAATATATATATATATAGAGAGAGAGAGACAAAGAGAGACAGCGAGAGAGACAGAGAGAGATATTGAACTCTGTAATTCGTAACCAAAACTTGGTGCCAGAAGAAAAAAAAATGGAAAAATGAGTTTGTCTCTCTTCATTGCAGAGATAAAGAATTATAAATGTATAATATGGCATATAGTGTCAAAAAAAGGTTAAAGTATATGTTTGTCAAACTCCTTTTTTCTTGGTCTTTTTAAATTTTTGTTAAAAGGATTGGCTTTCTAAGTAGAAAAAAGAGTAGAAATAAATTAAAACATACATGTAAGAGAAAGCAAAAGACATTGGTGAAAAAAAGATAAAATATCAAAAATAAAATCTACAGAAAGGACTTCATAGACAGGAAGGGAGACTAGTGACCAGAGCATGGACACAAAGAAGAGATGGTAAAATAGAAGTAACACCTCAGAGATGGAAAACATCATTCAGGTGATGAATTCTTTTGTTCTGTCATAGTGATAAAAATCTCACTTCTCTCCTTTGTTAGCTTCCTTCTCAATTAAGAAAAGCCTAAATATTTTAAAACCATTGGATCCATTGAATTAGGAATTTCTAGCTAGCACAGACAGGTTTTGCTCATGTCAGGGTTATGATTCCCATTATCCTCTTGTTGATTATTTACTGTTTATATTTGCACATCCGCAAATAAATTAGTGGGCTATAACTACTTTTTGTTTCCACAGAACAAACCAATTCAAGTAAAATATTTTCCTAAAACCTTGGATTCCTAAGATAAAGGAATCATAGACTTCACTTTGTCAGAGATGTTATCTCTTTGAAGATAAGGAAATAGTGCCAAAGAACTTGGAATAAAGTAGGGGTTAAAAGCCCTGTTCTGTAGCTCCAAATCTAAATCCAAACTCTTTCCACTTTACTATGCTATTTCCATTATAGTCCTGTTCTGCTGTTACAAAAACACTATCCATATGAGTGTACTTATGTTTGTTTCACCTTGAAAGGAGTTACTTACAAATATTTCTTTCAACTCTTGAAATGTGGCAGCCAGAAAATAAACCCAACTGAGATCATCACCTATGATGATTAATTTTAATGACCTGAATGATCTTTTTTATGACAACTATCATAAGCAAGGTACTACATACATTCCAATTGGGAAATTCCCATCTATTTAGAACTGAGGGGAGACAGCAGGCTGAAAAACATTTATTAAAATCTGCACATCCTTCCAGCTATCTTTTTGTCAGGGTTTTATGTGAATCTGTATTTGTGGGGGAACTCACAGTATATTTGGCTGCAGGCAGATGCTCCTGTTTTTCTTAGTCTAGTGATAGCTGCAGCCTTTGTTATTAAGTGTTTTGTCTCTCTGCCTCCATTGTCACTGACATCCAGTAAATACAAAAAGAAATTTCTATTTTTGTCAGTCTACATAGCCAAAGCTGAGGGCTGCACAACTTCCCAGTGATTCTGGGACTTTCCAAACAATACATCCAAATAATCCTGGAAAGGACATATTCTTTTCAAAGGAGAGGAATAAGAGAGGCATTGAAATATACTATTTGGATGAACTTTCAGTACAATCTTAAATTTACCATGTAATTTTCCAAGCATGCACTTAAGTAAGTGAAGGTATAAGCTTAAAAAGGTAGGGAAACATTACTTCCCAAAATCAGATGATCTATGTTTAAATCATATCTCTGATATTTATCGTTTATGTGACCTCAGGAAAGTAACTCAATCACTCAATCAATAAACATTTATGAATTAGCAATTATATGATTCTGATTTCAGTCACGTCTAACTCTTTGTAACTCCATTTGGGGTTTTCTTGGCAAAGATACTGGAGTAGTTATCATTTCCTTCTCCATCTCATTTTACAGATGAGGAACTGAGGCAAACAGGGTTAAGTGATTTGCCTGAGGTCACACAGCTAGTCAGTTTTGAATTAGTAAGATTTTAATTCAGGAAGATGAGTCTTCCTGATTCCAGACCCATTGCTCTATCCATTGTATTATCTAATTGCCCAGAAATTATATATCAAGTAGTATAAATGAGACAATATTTGTCTTCAAGAAGATTACATTCTATTAGGAGGAAACAAATGCACATAGAAGTGTATTGAAGACATATGCAAAGGTAAAACTAAAACACAGGAGAAGAAGTATTCATATTTGCCTAGTAGGACAAATCAGGAATTATCTCACTTATTAAACAGGGGAAAGGAGAATTTAGATCAGATGTATACTTTAGAAACCCTACTTCAGTAGTTATATGGAAGATAGACTACAAACAGAAGAGACTCAAAGCTAGAAAATGATAAGAATCCAGTCAAAAAAGTTATGAAGTATGTTCCAGGGTCATGTCTGTGTGAGTATAGAAGAGACAGAGGAAAAAGCTATATATGGGGGTGGCAAAATTGACAAGGCTTGACAATGATTACATATATGGGTTGAAGGAAAATGGGGATGAAGCATAAGTGAAATTACCTATCAACTAACTAGAAGAATAAGAAATCTAGAAAGAAAATTGGCATCTTCATTTGTAAAATGAAGGGTTTGGACAAAATAAATGGCTTCTGAGATGCTTTTCAGCTCTAGATATTTGAATCTCAAACAAATTATGGCTTTTCCATTTCTACAGCTACTTCCCTTTGGTTTCATTGCTAAATACAATCTATTTTTAATAGTTTAAGTAGACTATGATGCTATATATAGGAAATTAAAGATAGACACCATTAATGATATTTTGAATAGATTTAAGACTTTTTCTATTTTCAATGTTATGTTATCTATTTTAGTTCAAAGGGATGACTGATTAGATGTAGCTATTCAAATCAAATCTTTGTTTAAAATCTTTTTTTTTAATGGAGGTACTATAGCTATTGGATAGGGAGGGATCTGGTTGACAATTCTGCCATTAAGTTACTGAACATTAAGACATCCTATTGAGGCATGTTTTACATTAAAAATAGAAAAAATCAGGCTGTTTCAATTATCCATCCTCATTCTCAACTAGCATTGAGCAACCCAAATGACTGATTCTCAAAGGAATGAAGGGAAGTGATAAATACTGTATTCTTCCATTAGTAGAAAGTTTTCTTAAGTTCAAAGAGAATAAAAAGTAATTGAGTTTTGGAATTTTTTTCAGAGCATAAAGAAAACAGTTTTGTTTTGTTTTTCAGGTAAAGCCAAGGATAATGTGCCAAGAGAATCAGTTTATTCAGTTGATAAAATATGTAAATGGGTAATATCTTTAAGTGGAAAAATGTAAAAGAGGGTGATAGTTTGAGTTGGTTTCACTGAAATTTTTTTGATCAGATAGATTGAATCATTAGTCTATCTTACACAGTTTCATAGGTGTGTAAAGGTGGGGGAAGAATTGGAAGACAGGCTGAAAACTGTACTCCCTGTTTTCAGTTCCCTCTCCTCATTTTCCCCTTACCTAATTCATTTTTTCCCTGTCAGAATTATACACTTTGGTTGACTCAACTGCCCTTCTTTTTAACTATGCTGAATCAGTTATGATTGACAGGAGCCTTAATGTAGAAAAGGAAGCTGGGAAGCAGTTGAGCCAGCAGCAGAAACAGTAGCAAGAGAAAAGAAAAAGTCAGTAATAGCTTGTGAATCAGGCAGTTTGTCTGTGATGAAGAAGGAATTCCAGGGGAAAGGTGAGGTTATTATTTGGTCATGTTACAAGGTACTGTTATGTTTGCCATAAATTTAAACTTATATTTCTGCTCAGTGTTATAACTCCTTAGATTATTGAACCTTTCTACCATAAAACCATAACCCACATTTCTTCTTAGCTTTCTTTTGATTCTCTGATCATCTTCCTTCACTCTGCCTTCTCTATTTCAAACTCTTTGCTCCTTCTTCTTCCCAGCCCTCATGCAGCAGTGACAGGAACTTTTTAAATCTTAAAACTCTTTTCATTCATTTGTGCCTTCTATATTGCCATCTCTACTTTCTTGGCTAATCCTTTGGTTTCTAGAGTTGACCTGGCATATCCTTGAGACAGCCTTCCATGATTGACAGGCAGTTGAGGATCCAGCACTGTTTCTCTAAAAAGAAAAAGACCAGAATATTTGCAGTGGCAAATGCCAAGGAATTTTATACAAAATATGTATTTTATTAAGTTTTTTTTGACTTGTAAATAGACCCCCATTTTAAGGCTAACAACTCTGATGAACTTTGTGGCACCAATAACATTCCTGTTTTTCTTTCCTTCTGCCAGACAGACTAAAAGGTTTGCAAAACACTTTTAAAATTTATCCCGTTTGTAAGTACAGCAAAACTGGGGATGTAAATTAATCAAGAAGATTTGGGGTAACTTTATTCTATTCCGTTGTTTTGGGGTAATTGTAAGTCCAACCTCCTACCATCTTCTTTTCTTTCCTGATTTTTTTTCTTTCTTTGTGGATTTTTTCCTATTTTCTTTCTTCATTCTTCATATTTTAAAAAACCTTTTTCCTCCCTACCCAGAACTTCAAAAGGTTGAAGAACATGATCATTGCTTGGGCAGCATTGGTTAGGGTCACTGGGAGAAAACAGTCAGAGTCTTTTGTTACCTTGTCTCCTACCTCAAAATACAGTTAACCAATTTATATAACAATTTACCAAAGATTTACTTTTTTCTGGTATTAATGCCAGAAATTTATGAAATCTAATCTTTTTAAGACTCAATTTGTTATCATTCATATTACCAGTAATATCATTTGAGTTTTTAAATGTTACTAAATATTGAAAACCATCACCGTATGTTTTAAAATATACTGCTGACAGAACACTGCTGGCCTTTTGGGTAATGGAAAGAGTACGGATTTCATCCTGGTAGGTACAAATATTTTAGTTCCTTCTTTTCTAAAATAAACATTTAACTGACAGCTCAAACCATGAGCCTTAAATTAACGTCTGCTTTACTGATGAAAGCAATTAAGAGGTCCCTCTTTAACCAGAACAGATTGTGCTCTTAAAAAAAAAAAATACTGCCCCTATCTTTATATCTTTTTTTGTTCATTTATTACATTTGGTTCTAGTGTCCATTGTGTTGTGGTGTCCCAAAAAGTCTTTTGGAAGTTACAAAATATGACCTTGTCAAAATAAACTTCTGATTCCCATCTCTATAAGTTTTTAAAGAGATCTCTTCCTCCCTCCAATTACATTTATTAACTAGTAAAATTATGGCCTGGAAGCTAATTTCTGTGAGAAATACAATTGACAAAATAGAGAGAAAACGGCAAAGTGAGGGGTAAAAGTAGATTTTCCCAGTACCAAAAAGTATAGTGCTTCCTTCCCCACCACCATTCTGCTTTTCTTGTTCAGTACCTGTGAACTTAAAAAAGGAAATGAAGAGTAGGAAGCAGAAAGAGGAGCCTCAGATGTATATTATTAAGAGTTTCTCCTTTAACTCAAGTAGACTATCCCTTCTCTAAAGAATTGTTCCAGGGCAGCTAGTTGGTACGATGGATACAGTATGAATTAGGAGAACCTGAGTTCAAATCTGATCTCAGACACTAAACCTTCCTGGCTGTATGACCCTAAGCAAGTCACTTAACCTCAATTGCCTCAAAAAAAAAAAAAAAAAAAGAGAAGAAGAAGAAGAAAGAAAAAGAGAAAAAAGAATTGTTCTCATTTGTAGAGAAGGAGAAAAAATGCAATATTGGGAGAAAAAATTCTTACTTTTTAATGATTTGTTCTTGCCTCTTCTTGAATAATAAGGTCTTATAGGGAAATAAAATATGTATAAATTGTTTGGGTTTTACTATGAATCTTTTACTCTGGTTTTCTAAATTACACTCTGCTAGAGTGATCTGTTCTATCATATTAGCCCAATTTTCTTCATCTAATTCCCAAAAATCTTTCCAAAGTGGTATTTTTTTTCTATTTTGCAAAACTAATTACTCATATTTTAATTTTAAGGTTTTCTCATCTTTGTCCTTTTCTTTTTTCCCAGGGTTATATGCACAATATTCCATTCTGCATTTTTCATTAACCAAGTCACAAGTATGGCTTGGAATTTTAGGACTATATGGTTGCCAGGGTGACCCCAAGGACCAGTTACTAGGACATATGGTTTTGCAAATGGGAGTTCCTCCAGTAGGCCTAATGGCAGGAAAGAAGATTTGCTAAGTTGCCTAAGGCAAAGCTGGTATAAAGTTTCAGATAAACAATCAGATTTAACCACCTCCTGTTTATTCCTAAAGCACAAAAAATAAAGCCACAACAAGTATTTTCTTTTTTTATATATAATCTTATCAAATGATCTTTCTCCCATCTCAGAGTAGAAAGATTAAAAAAAAAATACAAGGTTAGATGAAGAAGAGAATCATGAACTGATGGTTTTGTGGGACATACACACAAATCTAGATTCAAAGGAAAAATTTAGGCTCCCTGTTTCATATATATATATATGTTTCATATATATATATATATATTAGATCCAAGAATCCAATAATATACTCAAGTAGTTTAAAAAGTTGCCTTTACTACCACATCAGAAGCTAGAGATTTGGCCCTTGGCCAAAGTCTATATAGGAGTACTTTTTATTTTTTTAAAACTATTTTCAATTTCTAAATACATTTTCTCTAGAGATCAATTAGTTGGGGTACCCTCTATTTTAACAGCTTCCATTGGGACCTTTAATAGCTGGAAATACCTGAGTAATTCAGAGTTGAGAAGTTGTTCTCTTTAGGTAAAGGGAAGCATGATCCTCTTATTTCATTTGCCAGAAATATATTTGGCCAAGATTTCATTTGTTTTATTTTTTTCTCATCTCTATTAGATTGTGTATGTTAGTTTTTATTCTTATTCTTGCTTTTCTATTACAGAAACTAAAAAATTTTTAACCAATATCAAATTTAGAAATACTGAATTTTTTCCATTTTCTCATTTTACTAAACTGATATTTAACCTCAACCTAAAGTTATCATTTATTCACAATTGAATTAAAATTTGAACAAACAACATGCCACAAAGTGAGATGAATCCAATTTACTAACCCATTTAAAACATTGCATATTAACATCTGTTTTGGTTAAATTTATCTAATTTTTAGGTTTCTGAATATTAAAAATGTGATTTTGTTTACATAAAATCATAACCATTCTGTTTTAAATATAAATTATCAAACTTATTTTGGGGATTCATTAATTTAGGGATAATTGATTAATTAATTCTATATTGATAGTTGTTAGGGTCAAAGAAAGGTCAAACAAGTACAAACAGGATGTAACACAGGCCTAAGTGGCCTGGAGATCCCCAGACATGATTGGCTATAAGTAAACAAGGACTACTTTAGTGGGCAGCAACTCCAGGCACTCTGGCAGGAACCCAGAACACTCTGATATCACATCAGGAACAGGAAGTTGTGCATGTGACCTCATGGACTCAATATAAGCTCAGTGGGGGAAGAGCTTGACCCTTTTCACCTGGAACTCTGCTAAGAGAAAGACCTAAGAGAGTGCAGGAGCTCTTAGAGTAGGATGCAACCCAAGTGAGTAAAGTTCTCAAGCTTGCCTACAACCACTCTCAAGTGCTCTGTTGTGTTTTAACTGCATCCCTATAAAACCACAGCCAGAGGATCTCTAAGGACCTCAGAAAAAGATAAGCTTGATATAAATACTTATCAGTTTCTCTGAAAACCTGGGAATTAAGAGAACAAGGCAATAGTAAATTCAAAGATAGCATATTGCAGATAGTTGCATATAAAATGCAATGTAGACATTGTAATAATAGACATAATTTAGACAATATGGTATAAAATAATGGCCCAGCAGATATAATAGCAGCTAACCAGAATTCAGAGTTTTTCTGCAATTGTGCTACAATTGAAAACTTGTCACATTAAAAGAGAAATCAACATAAGAACCTAATAGTCTAGAAAGTGAACAGAATAATTTGGGAAATAGTGCCAAAGTGAAAAGAGGTAAATAAATTTCATTATATTTCTGCTTAAAGTCTCAGGTCAATAACTTACAAATTGGCAACTTACCAAAGTAGTTATAGGCAAATATTAGTTAACCAAGAGAGCTGTAACAATTGCGCTAGCACCCAGGACACCCCAGAATCAGCCAGAGTCAGGATAAGCAAAAGTCCTTAATCTTTATTCTTGGTCCCCAGACACAGGATTGAACAGGATGGAAGCAGAATCTCCGCGACCACCTTCTCCCTCATCTACTACCAAGAGTGTGACTCTGGTTCATCTTACTCTACCCCTAGTCCCACCTACAATCCTCTAAACACCAATAATTGAGCCAGTACAGATAGTGGAAAGGACCATTTTCCAAGAATATGCCCATAGAGTAGTGTCCAATCAGTAGTTATCCTCAAGCACTCAACAGTCCCAACCTCAGTGCATCAACCCAATAGTTTCAGCCCTCTACAGAGAGCTATTTTATATGATAGATAGACAAGATATGATAGATAGATAGATAGATAGACAGACAGACAGATGGACAGACAGACAGATAAAAGATTCTACAACTTCCTCCAAGTAAGTTTGGCAGCAAGGAAAATTTTACTAAGGCTTATAGAATATGAGCTACTTTTATCTTTCTGCCAAATCAATGTGACACTTTTTGTATGTACGAGATATGAAAGTTTCCTTCATAGCAAAGACAGTGAAAGACTTGATAGAAACTTTTTAGTCTTTAGTTAATCCAAGGTTTCTTGAAAGAATGAAAGAATAACTTCAAGTAGAAAATAAACAACAACAAAAAAAAAAGAAAGAAAGAAAGAAAGAAATAGAATGGAGCCAAGATGGTGGAGAGGACACATGCTTCATTCTTAGCTCCCTTCTACCCTCACTACTGATTACCAAATATAGCCTCTGAAATTGTGCTTGACTGGTAGAATCCACGAATATTGGAAATACAACAAATTACCAGCTGAAGATAATCTGGAAGATCACCAGAAAAGGTCTGTTGTGATCAGAGGGGAGGAGGCCAGCACAGGCAGAAAGACAGAACATAGAGGCTACCGTAAGCTGAGTAGACCAGGGAAGGGTGTAGTCTCCTTGGGTGGAGATTTTGCAAGGAGGACTCTACCACAGGTTGGCTGCTCTGCTTTGGTTGCAAAGCAGTAGATCAGCAGAGAAGTTACACAAACACCAAAGGTAGAATGCACACCAAAATGCCAGAATTTAACAGGACCTGGCCATACCCACCCAGCACTTGGAGTGATTCAGCACAATCACAACATAGCTGCGCAGGGGCATTCTGCAGCGTGGGGCTCTGCCCAGGGCAGTCACACTTACCCTGTTCAACTGATTGACCCAGAGCAGCTGCTGTTCAAGCCACTTATCCCAGGGCAACCACCATTCTGCACAGCAGGGATCTGCCAAGGGAAATCACACTTCCAGCACAGCAGGGTTCTTCCCAGGACAGTGGCACTTCTGCAGCACAGTGCTCTTCCAAGATAATCACACTTCCACAGAGAGGCCTCACTTCACAGCCTGTTCACAGGATAGCTACTGTTCATCTGTTCCTATACAAGAAGCTGAGAACCTCCTTGCCCTGAAGGCAGACCCCAAGGGCTTAAAAAAAATGAATAAAAAAGCAAAGCAAGCTCTAACTATAGATAGCTTCTATATAGAAAGAGAACAGATTTCCAAACCTGAAGAGACTAAGAGCAGACATTCTCCAGACAAAATCCCAAAGGGGGATGTAATCTGGTCCCCATCACACAAGGCTCTCCTAGAAGAAATTATAAAAGATCTTAAAAGAGAGCTAGAAGAAAAATGAAGACAGGAAAGAGAAGCTCTGCAAGAAAAGGCATATAATTCATTAAAAGAAAGATTTGATGAAGTGAGAAAAGAAAACACTCCCTGAAATGTGAATTGAAAAAGGTAAAGAACTCCCAGGGAAACAGAATTGGTGAATTGCAAAAGATAAAATCCTCCCAGGAAAGTAGATTTCTGAATTGGAAAAAAAAATTCATTTAAAAAATAGTGAAATGGAAAAAAATTCCATAGAGCAAAACAACTCATTCAAAAACTCAATTGGATATATACGAAAAGAAGTAAAAAAAAAAGTTAATGAAGAAAATAACTCATTAAAAATCAGAACTGAGCAAATACAAATGAATGATTCATTCAGATATCAAGAATCAGTCAAGCAAAATCAAAAAATGAAAAAATAGGAAAAAAAATGTTAAATATCTATTTGGAAAAAAAAAAACAGACCTGGAAAAAAAAGACCTAGGAGAGATAATTTGAGGATTATTGGAATCCCTGAAAATTATGATGAAAAAAAAGAGCCTAGACATTATTGTACAGGAATCCATAAAAGAGAACTGTCCAGATGTAATAGAATCAGGAGAATCAGGAATAAAATAGGCATTGAAAGAATTAATCAAACACCTTCTGAAAGTGACCCCAAAATAAAAACTCTAAGGAATATTGTGGCTAAATTTCAGAACTATCAGACTAAGGAAAAAATATTACAAGCAGCCAGAAAAAAAAAAATTCAAATACTGAGGAGCTACAATAAGGATCACTCAGGATCTAGCTGCTTCCACATTAAAGGATCGAAGGGCCTGGAATATGATATTCCATAAAGCAAAAGAACTTGGAATGCAGCCAAGAATAAACTACCCAGCCAAGCTGAACATTTTCTTCCAGGGAAGAAGATGGACGTTCAATGAAACAGGTGAATTCTATTTATTTCTAATGAAAAAAACCAGAGCTAAATAAAAAATTTGACCTCTAAATATAGGACTCAATAGAAGCAGAAAAGATAAAAAGAACTCTTGAGAACTGTATTTCTGTTATGGGGCATACATAAAGAGCATGTATAATTTAATTTTACTGTTATAATAATTTTTTTTAAATGAAGTAGAAATAGAAAGGGGATTATATCAGAAAAGGGGAACAGGGGAGATAAAAAGAGGGAAATTACATCCCATGAAGAGGCAAAGAAAACCTATCATATCTTTGGGAATTTGGGGAGAGGAGGAACATTTTGTGAATCTTACTCTCATCAGATTTAACTCAAGGAGAAAATATTAAACATATTTGCTATACAGAGAAACTTCTCTCACCCCATTAAAAAGTGGGAGAGGAAAAGGGAAAAGGAAAAGAGTGGGCTAAATAGAAAGGAATATAGGAAAAAATGAAGGAAAGGTATAAGAAAGGGAGAGGGACTCAAAGGGGATGGGAGGGATTATAAAGAGGGAGAATTATGTGAGGCAAGTGGTGCCCATAAGTTTAATACTGGAGAGGGGAATACGGGGGGAAAGAAAAAGAAAAGTATAATCTAGGGATAATAAGATGGCAGGAAATATAGAATTAGTAGTTTTAACCATAAATGTGAATAGAATGAACTCTCCCATAAAACAAAGATAGAAATAGCAGACTGAATCAAAAGCTAGAATCGTGAAATATATTGTTTACAGGAAACACATTTAAAGCAGGGTGATACATACAGAGTAAAGGTAAAAAGCTAGAGTAGAATCTATTATGCTTCAAATGAAGTAAAAAATAGCAGGCAGGGATAGCCATACTTATCTCAGATCAAGAAAAAGCAAAAATTGATCTAATTAAAAGAGATAAGGAAGAAAACTAAATCTTGATAAAGACAATATCAATACTAAATGAAATGAAGCAATATCCATACTAAACATATATGCACCAAGTGGTATAGCATCTAAATTCCGAAAGGAGAAGTTAAGAAACTTGCAAGAAGAAATAGACAGCAAAACTATAATAGTGGAAGATCTCAACTTGCACTCTCAGAATTAGATAAATCAAACCACAAAATAAATAAGAAAGAAATTAAAGAGGTAAACAGAATATTAGAAAAGTTAGGTATGATAGATCTTTGGAGAAAACTGAATGAAGACAGAAAGGAGTACATTTTCTTCTCAGCAGTTCATGGAACCTATACAAAAACTGACCATATATTAGGACATGAAGACCTCAAAATTAAATGCGGAAAGTAAGAAATAGTAAATGCATTCTTTTCAGATCACAATGCAATAAAAACTACATTCAACAAAAAGCTAGGGGTAAATAAACCAAAAAGTAATCGGAAACTAAATAATCTCATCCTAAAGAATGAATGGGTGAAACAGCAAATCATAGACACAATTAATAATTTCATGCAAGAAAATGACAACAATGAGACAACACCCCAAAATTTGTGAGATGCAGCCAAAGCGATAATAAGGGGAAATTTTACATTTCTAGAGGCTTATTTGAATAAAATAGAGAATGAGAAGATCAATGAATTGGGCTTGCAACTTAAAAAGCTAGAAAAAAAGCAAATGAAAAATCCCCAATCAAATACTAAACCTGACATTCTAAAATTAAAAGGAGAAATTAATAAAATTGAAAGTAGAAAAAAAACTATTGAATTAATAAATAAAACTAAGAGTTGATTTTATGAAAAAACCAACAAAACAGATAAACCTTTGGTAAATTTTATTAGAAAAACAAAAGAGGAAAATCAAATTGTTAGTTTTAAAAATGAAAAGGGAGAACTTTCCACCAATGAAGAGGAAATTAGAGAAATATTTAGGAGTTACTTTGCCCAACTTTAGGCCAATAAATTTGATAACTTTAGTGAAATGGAGGACTATCTTCAAAAATATAGGCTGCCCAGATTAACAGAGGAGGAAGTAACCCTACCAAATTCCTTTTATGACACAGACATGGTACTGATACTTAAACCAGGTACATTGAAAACAGAGAAAGAAAATTATAGACCAATCTCCCTAATGAATATTGATGCTAAAATCTTAAATAAAATATTAGCAAAGAGATTACAAAAAATCATCCCCGGGATAATACACTATGACCAAGTAGGATTTATACCAGGAATGCAGGGCTGGTCCAATATTTGAAAAACTATTAGCATAATTGACTATATCAATAACCAAACTAACAAAAACCATATGATAATCTCAATAGATGCAGAAAAAGCATTTGATAAAATTCAACATCCATCCCTAATAAAAAACACTTGAGAGGATAGGAATAAATGGACTTTTTCTTAAAATAGTCAGGAGCATATATTTAAAACCATCAGTAAACTTCATATGCAATGGGGAAAACTGGAACCTTTCCCAGTAAGATCAGGATTGAAGCAAGATTGCCCACTATCACCATTATTATTCAATATTGTATTAGAAACACTAACCTTGGCAATAAGAATCGAGAAAGATATTAAAGGAATTAGAGTAGGTAATGAGGAAACCAAACTATCACTCTTTACAGATGATATGATGGTATACTTAGAGAACCTCAGAGATTCTACTAAAAAGCTATTTAAAATAATTCATAACTTTAGCAAAGTTGCAGGATACAAAATGAATGCACATAAATCTTCAGCATTTTTATACATCACCAACAAAATCCAACAGCAAAAGATACAAAGACAAATTTCATTCAAAAGAACTATTGATAGCATAAAATATTTGGGAATCTATCTATCAAAGGAAAGTCAGGAATTATATGAGCAAAATTACCAAAAAAACTTTCCATACAAATAAAGTCAGATTTAAATAATTGAAAAAATATTAAGTGCTCTTGGATAGGCCAAGCGAATATAAGAAAGATAAGAAAGAAAGATTTACTCCTTAAACTAATCTATTTATTTATATCAGACTCCCAAGAAAATATTTTAACGATCTAGAAAAAATAACAACAAAATTCATATGGAAGAACAAAAGGTCAAGAATCTCAAGGGAATTAATGGGGAAAAAAAATCAAATGAAGGTGGCCTAACTGTACCTGATCTAAAACTATATTATAAAGCAGCAGTCACCAAAACTATTTGATATTGGCTAAGAAATAGATTAGTTGATCAGTGGAAAAGGTTAGGTTCACAAAAGAAAATAATCAATAACTATAGCAATCTAGTGTTTGACAAACCCAAAGATTCCAACTTTTGGGATAAGAATTCATTATTTGACAAAAACTGCTGGGAAAACTGGAAATTGATATGGCAGAAACTAGGCATGAACCCACACTTAACACCGTATATGAAGATAAGATCAAAATGGTCCATGATTTAGGCATAAAGAATGAGATTATAAATAAATTAGAAAAACATAGGATAGTTTATCTCTCAGACTTGTGGAGGAGGAAGAAATTTGTGACCAAAGATGAACTAGACATCATTATGATCACAAAATAGAAAATTTTGATTATATCAAATTAAAAAGCCTTTGTATAAACAAAACTAATGCAAACAAGATTAGAAGGGAAGCAACAAACTAGGAAAACATTTTCACAATTAAAGGTTCTGATAAAGGCCTCATTTCCAAAATATATAGAGAATTGACTCTAATTTATAAGAAATCAAACCATTC
Organism: Antechinus flavipes; assembly: GCF_016432865.1. Taxonomy (NCBI): domain Eukaryota; kingdom Metazoa; phylum Chordata; class Mammalia; order Dasyuromorphia; family Dasyuridae; genus Antechinus; species Antechinus flavipes. Next base: position 182,710,412 of record NC_067398.1, read on the forward strand.
TCCAATTGATAAATGGTCAAAGGAAATGAACAGACAATTTTCAGATGATGAAATTGAAACTATTTCCACTTAGATGAAAGAGTGTTCCAAATCACTATTGATCAGAGAAATGCAAATTAAGACAACTCTGAGATACCACTACATACCTGTCAGATTGGCTAAGATGGCAGGAAAAAATAATGATGAATGTTGGAGAGGATGCGGGAAAACTGGGTCACTGATGCATTGTTGGTGAAGTTGTGAATGAATCCAACCATTCTGGAGAGCAATCTGGAATTATACTTAAAAAGTTATCAAACTGTGCATACCCTTTGATCCGGAAGTGTTACTACTGGGCTTATATACCAAAGAAATATTAAAGAAGGGAAAAGAACCTATATGTGCAAAAATGTTTGTGGCACCTCTTTTCACAATGGCTAGAAACTGGAAATTGAATGGATGCCCATCAAATGAAGAATGACTGAGTAAATTATGGTATATGAATGTTATGGAATATTATTTTTCTGTAAGAAATGACCAACAGGATGAATACCAGAGGCTTGGAGAGACTTACATGAACTGATACAGAGTGAAATGAGCAGAACCAGGACATCATTATACACTTCAACAACAATACTATATGAAAATCAACTCTGATGGAAGTGGCTATTTTCAGCAATGAGGGGATCCAAATCAATTCCAATTGATCAGTGATGAAGAGAACCAGCTATATCCAGCATAAGAACACTGGGAAATGAGTGTGGACCACAACATAGCATTTCTACTCTTTCTGTTGTTGTTTACTTGCATTTTGTTTTTCTTCCCAGGTTATTTTCACCTTCTTTCTAAATCCAATTTTTCTTGTGCAACAAGATAACTGTATAAATATTTATGCATGTATTGTATTTAACATATACTTGAATATATTTAATATGTTTGGGACTGTCTGCCATCTAGGGGAGGGAGTGGAGGGAAGGAGGAGAAAAATTGGAACAGAAGTATTTGCAAGGGTCAGTGTTGAAAAATTACCTGTACATATATTTTGTCGGTTAAAAGCTATAATAATGATAATGATAATAATAATAATAATAAAAGAAAAGAGTTAAAAAGAAGGGAAAAGAAGGAGCTATGTTGTTGTCCAACTGGCCGATTCCACTTGGCTTCTATTCCTAGTCATAGAGGTTGTTGTCCCTTTTAGAAGGATTGGTTAAGTAGGTAGATAGTGGTAAAACTGGTTAAAGATCAACTAGAAAGAGAATTGTTTTGATGATTTATGAGCTCAGGAAAGAGTTTTTACATTTCTTTTTGAGTGAAACAACATCACATCCCTATTTTATTCAATGTAGTATTTGCCTAAGAATTGGCATTGTACCTGAGAATTCTTTCTAAAACAACTTACATCTTTTTAAATGTTTCTGATAGAAATCCTGGGTTGGGACATGAGCTAAAGAAAGAGGCTTAAGAGGCTCCCCAACCATTGAACTTGGTTTGTGCAAACCTGTAGATGAGTTCTGGGTCACAGATTATATGCAAATAAAATTTTAAATTTTACTTATTTACTAATTCTTAAGACTATCGATCATATATCATCCCTTTGGAGCTATTTTCCCTAAAGCTTGAAGAGTTTTTTTTTTAGGAATTCTCCTTGGCTCTTGTAGGGCAGAGACTTGAAGTTTTTTCATCTTTTGTTATCTGTAGCATCTAGCACAACTTTTTATACATAGTAGATGTTTAATAAATATTTGGTGAAATGAAATTAAATAGGAAGAAAAGGGAAAAGCAACTTCATCCACTGCTAGAGCTAAGGGATGTAAGTTCCTAATATATTAAGCTTTAATTCATAATGTAGACTCATTGAAATAATAATTCAAATGATGGATAGTTGAATTAATACTATACTTCAGGTATATTTTAAATTAAGTAGATTTTTGTGGACTGGGCAAAGAACCACACCATCTTTATAACATTGTTTCAGTGGAAAAAAATGTTTTCCAATCCCCCCAGAAATGTGAATATGACAAACACAACATGTAGGGAAGTTGGAGTAGTATATGTAGTGATTGTAGTAATATTTATAAATATATAAGTAGATATAGATCATTTAATCAAGAATATAGAATATGAGATCTCCTGTGGAACATACATGTAAATATATACTATTTAGAAATGAGATAGTCAGAGAGAGAGAGAGGAGAGAAAGAGATGATGATGATGATGATGATGATGATGATAAATGGAAAGAGAAACATAGTTGAAAGAAATAAGGATAGATGTTAAACAGAGATAGATAGCTAGATAGATACATCTCTAAGTCTTGATATGGGCTTTTAGAGAAAGAGAGAATGTAAGAATAGAAGCATCAGTTTGTAAGGAAAGCTTCCAAATCTTAATAGTAAACAGTCCTTCATGAAATAAAATAAATAAATAAAGCTTGGCTTATGTCTGATCCAGGATCCACATGGAAAAGTGTTGTTTGCATAAAATAACAACAAAAATAATAGTAGTAGAGATAATAAATATATAAATATTGTTCCTTTTGCCAGATCTAAATGAGTTCTCAGATTTGGTGTTAGAAATCCTTTGTGGTTATTGCCCATTTGTTGCAAACCAAAATCAAACAGCCTTAAAACAACAGAAATGACACTTCCTCATTCCTCACCCCAGAGGTCTTCTTTCCATAGCTTGTGTTTGCTTCAGAGGTTTCTCTAACTAAGTTTAGCAGATAATGATGATAAATGTACTGTCTCCTATGGGGATCACAAGCCTCATTCCCCACCTCAGCTTCCACTGAATGAATGGTAACAATCTTCTGACTTTTTAAAGCCAAAACTTCCTCTTTCCTAGTCTCCTGCCACTCTACAAAACAAAGCATATTAACCCAGATGAAAGCAGGGGCCACCATTGTCCATAACTAATGGAAGAAAATGCATAAGAATTTGGCTTAGAGACCAAGTATAACATGACTAGGAACCTAAAATATTCTTTGTCTCTGTCCCTCTTGTCTCTGTCTCTCTGTGTTTCTGTCTGTCTGTCTCTCTCTCTGTCTCTCTTTGCCACTCTTTGTGTCTTTGCCTCTGTGTGTGTCTTTATCTCTCTCTGCCTCTCTGTGTGTGTGTCTCTCTGTGTCTCTGTCTCTTTGTGTGTCTCTGTCTCTCTGTCTCTTTCTGTCTCTCTCTCTCTCTCTCTCTCTCTCTCTTTCTCTCTCTCTCTCTCTCTCTCTTCTTCCCCTTTTCCATGAGAACAAAGACATTGAATTTTGTCCTCTAATGGGGCAGGAGGGAAATAAAGGGTCTTGTCAGTATCCTATCTTATCCAATATGCTCTTCAGCTCTTAGACATCTCTTATCCCACAGCCACCCATCATCTTCAGCAGCAACTGGGAAGAGTTCCAAGGACATGAATACATGAAGGACATGACCTGCAGAGCATGTCATTCTGACCCCCCCAGTCTGCCCAATTATCTGCATGCTCAGCCAACTTGAATTACCCACATCTCTTCCCCAACAATATCAATGCCAAAAACCAATGTCACAGATCCTGTGAACCATGGGTAAAAGTCAACTTGGTTTCCATAGTTACTTCTGGTCTCCTGAATCTTCTTGGTGAGGCTCAATGCAACTGGCAAAGGAGGACTACATTCAAATCATGAAAGGAATGTAGGTGAAACTTCACTACTGCTTTTTTAATGTTTTACCCATTTTTAAAATTTATTTTTAATACACATTTCTTTATGAATCATGTAGAGAGAAAAAAATCAGAACAAAAGGGAAAAAACCACGAGAGAAAAAAAAAACAGAAAAATTAAGTGAACATATCATGTGTTGATTTATATTCAAGCTTCATAGTTCTTTTTCTGGATGCAAATGGCATTTTGTATCCAAAGTCTATTGGAATTGCTTTGAATCACTGAACCACTGAGAAGAACCAAGTCTTGCATAGTTGATCATCACACATTTTTGCTGTTATCATGCACAATGTATTCCTGGTTCTGTTTGTTTTGCTCAGCATCAGTTCATGTAAATCTCTCCAGGCCAACTTCACTGCTTCTTAAACCCTGCTAATACAAGATATCAAAGTAGGTATTTCTATAACATCTCTTTACTGATCATGATCACTGAGATCAAATGTTTTATGACTGATTCATTACTCAGGGAACAAGCATGCTATTGATCCAAAAATGAATGAATAAATGAATGATAAGAGAAGTAGGTCTGATCGAGTTTGGGTACACATAGCTATGGTTTACTCTGCAGTTCTGTTTTGCTCTTCAAATAAAATAATTTTAACAATGTCTTCCTGCAACATCATTTTCATTATTATTTCTCCATATTTTCAGTTCCTAACAACTTTAATCAAGTGGAACTATAAAGGATAAGAATTTGATTATTGATTTCTCAAATTTCACAAAACATACACTTTTGTTTCTATGGGGGCCACTTCCTTCCTTAGACTATGTCTACATTACCTTCTAAAACAGTTTTTTGAAGTTACAAAATGGTGGAGCTGGTGATCTAGTAGGCACAATATCAGCTCAAGCATTTTCACTGGCAACAAAGAATTCAGCCCTATAGATTTTAACCACCACCTCTCCCCAGGCTTGGATTTCAGACTACAAGTTACAGTCCAAGGAGGCAGGACCATCAAATAATGCAAATGCATTAATCTAGACACAAAATTGTTCTTGTCATCAAAAATATATTTTGTTATTCCAATGTACATGTATACCAACAAAACAAAACATCTGGGAACAAATTCCATGACTTTAAGAAAAGACAGAATGGGATGGATTCAATTCATTTGTGTCTATCAGGCTAAACCATGTTTATTAATTATTCTACTCTCAGTTTAACAAAGGAATCAATCTATTCCCCCATAGGGTGAAATAGATTCATGGCATAATACTGATGGTTAGCTGATAAGTGGTTGTGACGATGCTTATAAAGATTTGTCCTCTGTATGAGAGTGTCCTTTGTTATGTGTTTGGTTTGATGAGGTAGTTGTTTTTTACTTTGGGATTTTTGTTGCTGTTTTAAAGATCATTGCTAGTAAGGAGTATATAACAAGTTCCCTCTACACATGCAGATCAGAAAATATTCTGCAACTTTTAATCTTAAAGGAGATACTGGGGGTTTGGGACAGATTAAATGAGTTTCCTAAGAATCACAAGGACAGTAGATGAGAAATGTGAAACTTGAACCCAAATTGTTCTGACACCAAATACGTCCATCTATTACTAGCCCAGGCCTGCCTCTTTCCTTGTACTGTTTTTTTTTTAAACCAAATCTGTGATTTCATTGATTTAGAGAACCCCCAGTAAGGAATTTCCTCTATTAGGACACTTGCTTTGCAATTTATCATCTTAAAAGACTTCCTGAAAGTACTTAGGTGTTAAATAAATTCCTAAAGGTCACCTGGAAATTGCCTTTTTTTCCTCTTTCTTTTTTGGAGGCCATCAGAGTTAACTGACTTGCCCATGATCACAGAAAACTAGTGTGTCTCTAAGGCTGGATTTGAACTCAGGTCCTTCTAATTCCAGGACAGGTCCTCCATTTACTGTGCTACCTAAGTATACCAACAAAATGTGTCAAAAGCAAAATCTGAGTTCAATTATTCTTGGCTCTCAGGCCAGCTTTCTATCTCTCTACATGAACCTGTTTCTCTTTTTTGTAAAAATGATGTTATAATCTGTTTCATACTCATGTATATACTTGTCCTTTCTCATTTACTGTATTGTAAGCTCCTTAAAGATTAGCAGTGTTTCATAAATTTTGTTTTATCCTCAGCATCTAGCTGTATATCAAACACATATTAAATCCTTAATAAATAATTGTTGAATATATTAAACTATAATCTTCCTCTAAATCAATAAATACATGAGAAGTACATAGCAGGGGAAGGGGAGAGATAGAGAAGAAGGCTGCCTAAAGAGTTAAGTCAAAAGTGACTTAGAATTGTTTATTCATCCAGAGACTAAAGTTAGTCAATCTCATGATCCACCTGGTCTGTCATCTCTTCTGAGGTGGAAAGTAAAGAGCCAGATGTAAAATCTGGGAAGCTGTCCAAATTCATCTTTTTTAAAAATAGGGTGCTGAATAGGGAGGGTCCTTCAGTTCACAACAATGCTTCCAGATAGCACCAGAGATAACAATTGTGTCTATGTGACATAAAATATCCAAATGAAAAGAGACAAATTTAGCTGATTTGGCCATACGCAAGTTGGATTATTGTCTACACTGAATTAATTATTTGATTTGAGATCTGAATAATTTTAGTCCATTTTTTCACTCAGGTCAGATTTGAGCCATATGAGAAAATTTTGAGAGCTCTCTGGCATGTAAAATGTAATTACTTGAATGGGGAAAAAGGATGAAATTTAGAGAAGCAGGTGAAACCTCTAACAGGGGCCCAAGAATTCCTACCTATGAGTCAGTGCTTCACTGGGGTCATTGTGGTCTTTCTCCAGATACTCCATAAGTCACATACTACTTTAGGTTTACAGATTTCTAACCTATTAAAATATTTAATGTAATTTGCCAAATTAAGTCCTTTAAAAAAACAACTGACTTCTTTGTTATTTAATCATTTCAGCCAAATGCTAGTTTTTAAGCCTGGTTTCTACATTTATTATTTATTGAAATTTTCATGCCATCATGTTCACAAAATGCAAGGGGTACTTTATCTATTTTTATTATTATTTGTTGTTCAGATGTTTCAATCATAGCTGACTCTATATTTGCAAAGATACTAAAGTAGTTTGCCATTTCCTTCTCCAGCTGATTTTAAGACAAACAGGATTGAGTGACTTGTCTAGGATCACACAGCTAATAAGTTTCTGAGGCCAGATTCAACCTCAAGATGAATCTTTCCGAATCCAGGCCTGATGCTCTATCCATTGCCCCACCTCGCTGTCCCAATTAGTTTATGGAGGTTTTGTCAATTCTATGTCACAAAAATGAGTTTAGATTAAAGAGGAAAGAAAAAAATAGGTACCTATAGTAAAAAAAAAAATGGTCTGAATTCTCTATTTTTGTAATCCCTAATTTGTTCCTATACTTCACCACGGTCCTTGTATTTCATGTTGGAAAATGCTTAAGCTGTTTTGCAGACACAGCCATATAATGGAAAAGGCACTGACTCTGGGATCAGAAGAGAGACCTTCTTACAAATGATTTGTTCTAATTCATCTAAGATTTTTTTTTAAGCAAAGAAAACTATTTCCCTAACTCCATCATGTAGTCAGCTTCATTATAACAGATAACTTATGGTAAATTTTCCAAATGTTTTTTTTTTTTGTTTAGTCCATTTTATCTAAATACAGTAGGTACTTACTCCTACTCACTGATTTTGGTATGTAGAAATATAGATTTGTTAAGGAAATCAGTGTGTTTGCCAGTTGCTGATTTTTTAATTTCCAACTACTGCTTGTTTATAAATATTTAAATACCTTGTCATAAGCATTTGGAGCTCTATTTCAGTTTTTGATATGGCTTATTTCTCTGTCTCTGATTGCCTATTTCTGTCTTTGTCTCTGCTTTTCTTTGTGTCTGTGTCTTTTCCCCTATGCTTATCTCCTCCTTGTCTTCTTGCTCTCCTTGTTCTTCTTTTGCTTCTTCTCTTTCTCTCTTTTTTTCTCTTTCTCTCCCTCCCTCCCTCCTTTCCTCCTGCATTATGTCTCTGCCTCTGGCTTTGTCTCTCTGAATCTCTCTCTCTGTTTCTCTGTATCTGTCTGTCTCTGAGTCTGTCTCTTTCTTACTGCCGCTCTCTGTCTCTCTGATTCTCTCTCTGTCTCTCTTTCTTTCTCTCACTCTCTCTCTTATTCTTTCACCTTTACATTCATGGGAGAAAGTTAAAGAAATGGTAGTCTGTGATTTCAGTATTATAGGGATATGCTGGTGACTATATTTCTACCAATGAAGGTCTATAGTCTTAAAGAGTTGAGTGGGGTACTAAGAAGCTAGGTAACATGTTCAGAGTCACTCAGGTCATCCTGACTTCCTGATTCTTTCCACAATTTCCCACTGCTTCATATATATAATAGTGGTAAATTGCACTTAGGTTTTTTTTGCCATGCCTACAAGTATTTGATGCACATGCATATACATATGTACAGACTGCATATATATGTATATATAATGTGTGTATACACATCTTTGTATACATACAGTATATAGAGTGGCCATGGATGCAAATATGTTTATGCATGTATATGTAGATATGTATGTATATATATATGTATATATATAGTATATAGAAAATTGTAAATTCTAACATTTATCAATATAGTATGCATTTATAATAAGTAATAATGATTACTATGTTTTCTCAGATGCAATTAATCTTCCTCTCTCTGGGTAAATAGAGGAATTTGGCAGGAGAAGGTGGGTTGCTATCTCTGAACTAATCAGAATCAAATTAAGATTGAATTCACTGGGATATATGTCACTTCATACTTTTGGATTTATGTGTATAAGGATTGAACTGGACGTTTCTCCTTTTTATGTTGTATTGAATTGTACTTTAAATTACAGAATTAAATGCTCAAAGCAGAAACCTTGTCAGTTACAATGTCACTGAATCAAGTGCTGGAAAGATGAAGTAGTCATGCTATTATTTCTGTCAAAGCCTTCTAGCTACACTCTACATTTGGCGCCTTTATTTGTTCTCCCATTTCTATTTTGTTAAATATTATGCTGGAGCCTATACTGAGAATTACAGATTGCCCATACTAGCTTGGCTGAAATGGAAATAATTTAAACTGAACACTGCACAAATATAGAAATCAGTTTTCCATCTTCAAAATTAACTTCCATATATAATTTATACAATAGAAAAAGAAATGCAGAGATAGATAGATAGATAGGTGATAGTTAAGTGGTTGAATCAAGATAGATGATAGATGGCTAGAGATAGACAATAGGTCATAAGGGGAGGATAAGGATGATGAGGATGATAGTGATAGGTGAGTGGATAAAGAATGATGGATGGATAGAAATAAATGATAGTGATAGATATAGGAATAGACACAGAAAGGATTAGATAGAGAGATAGATATTTAGACAGACAATATATGGTTGAGTCTGTGTATAAAACAATAAAGGTTGAGTCTGTGTATAAAACAGTATAAAAGTAAATAGAGCCTTAGATATTTTTCATCATAAAGTGTTGGAATCCTTACAAACTACTAATTCATTAGAGTTGATAGATTGTTGATCTGATCTTACAAGAAGATGTTTTGGGCCAGAACCTGAAACAAGGTACTAAGTAGAACTAATTAGTACAATGCTTGTGTTCACACCTTTACTCATCGGAGTTCACAAGTATGCCAGATTCACAAAGTAAATTTTGTAACTTTGGGAATTCACACCTCCCTTAAAGCTCTTAGGGCCAGAGAGCACTATGGGAGAAAACCCATAATCCCTCTCTCTCGTATCCCACAATTCCTCCCTCTTGTATAAAAGAAACAGATAGAGGCTCTTGGACAGATTTCACCTGAATGACATGAAGAGTGGTGCTGACTCTGGAGGCTGAAGAAAGCAGAGGCAGAAGCAAAGGACAAAGTGGCAAGACCTCTTGGAACCAAGCAGAGAGATAGGCCTCTAAGCTAACCGGGCTATATTGGAGATAATAAAAGATCTGAACTTTTATCACCTGGCTGTATTTGGGAAGAAGATCACCACAATAAAAATGTAAGCTACTTGAGTATTAGAACCATGTTGTTTTTGTCTTTGTACCCTGGGTGCCTAGTATAGCGCTATAACATAATAGGCACTTAATAAATGCTAATAAAAAAGCTAAAGATTTTCTAAAACATAATGGAACTAAAACAATTAAAAAATTAATAGTTGCCCAATTTCAGAAAATGAATTACAGAATCTCATAATTTTTTTATTTGTTAATGGACCTTAGGAGACATTGTCAGAAAAAGAACCACCCTTACAACATGATTAACAAATGATCATTCCAGTCCCTACTTAAAGACTTCCTGGGAAGGGAAACCCACTGCCTTATAACTTAGTTACCAATTTCCAAATTTCAGCTCTAATTGCTAGGAAATTGCTTTTTTTTTCTTTGAACAAATTCTAAATTTGCTTCTGAAACTCCCATACATTGCTCTTAGATCTACTCATTTCTGCCAAACAGAACAAATCTACTCTTCCTACCATTTCTAGCCTTTAACTACTTGAATACAGCTACTAGCCTCATGGGGTGATTACTTCTCCAGCCTAAACAATCCCAGTCCTCTTGGCCAATCCTCATCACTAGGGACACACGGTTCTCTCTACACCATTCTGGCTACTTCCTCTGGTTATTCTTCAGCTTATCAACAATCTTCCTTAGCATCATACCTGAAAACAGTAATCCAGATGAGATCTGTCCAGGAAAGAATACAGTGAGACTATCATCTTCAGGTAGTTATGTTTATCTAAATGCTGGTATTAGCTTTTTGAGTGCCACTGCATGAGACTGATTCATATTGAGGTTGGAGTTCTTGGAAAACTATATCTCTTTTCAGAAAAGATTCTCTCTAACCATCTCTTCCTCGTCTTGTTCACAGATATTTTGAACCCAAATGCAAGATTTTTTATTTAATTTGATTAAATGTCATCTTAGATTTAGCTTAATGTCACAATTCTTTTTTATCATGACTGTGCTATCTTTCCCTTCTTTGTGTTATCTTTAAATTTGATTAATACATGATTTTATCCAAATCACTAATAAAAATGTTATCTAGATGGCACAGTTATAAATTGATTCAACTATTCTGGAAAGCAATTTGGGAATTATGAGCTCAATAATCATATCAATAGTACAATTGCTTAAGGAAAGAATGTGTTAATTGATCATCCTCTATATCAATTCACCATCCTCCTTGTTTCCTCAGACTATAATTCCTTTTCCTGGTCACCACTTCCTTTTATAAATTGTCTTTTTCCTATTAGGTGAAAAACTCCTTGAGCTTACTTTTTAAGCTCCTGTTTCTCATTCGGTGTTTGTAATCCTCACACAACACAATGCCTGAAACATCCTTCTGTACTTAATGAAAGCTTGTCAACTGAGAAGCTAAGAAAATGACCCAAATATCCTAAGCACATACCCCAAAGAGCTTATAACCAGAAAGATATGTGCAACATGCAATACAATTATTCATAGCAACACTTTTTTACATTAACAAAGAACTGGAAACAAATAGATGCTTATTACTTACAGAATTACTAAATGAATTGTGGAACATGAATCCAATGGAATTATTATAACACCATAAACAATGAATACAAATAATTCAGAAAAATATGGGAAGAATTATATGAACTGATGCAGAGTGAAGCAAGCAAAACCAGGAAAACAATATTTGAAGTTACTCTTAAGAAATTAAATGTAAAGAATAAAACTAAATTGAATGCCATGCAATCATAATGATCAATCTTAGATCTGAATAACAGATGAGAAAATATTTCACCCTCCCCTTTTTTCAGAGGTAATGAAATGTGGCTATGGAATATTACATATTTTATATAACTTGTCTAACACTGAGAATCTCTACTTGGCCCAAGGCAACTTAATGAACAATCTACTCCCTTATTCAGTAAAGAGCCAGACACACAGACCAGACAAAGTTCAGTCCCAGGGAAACCTGACTTCTATTTAGAGGAGTCTAGACTCCTTTTTTATACATTTTGGCTCATATAAAATTTGGGGGCAAATTGCTTAAGTCTAAGGGTTGTCTTTTGTCTAGGAACTTTCAGAAGGGAGTAGAAAGGTAACGTACAGTGTTATAGAAAATGTATATTCCCTGTACAAAAAAAAAAAAAAGACACAGAAGATTCACAGTGAAAATTCATATGATTTAAGGAATATAGTTTATGACTACTTTTATAAGCTTTCAAGAAGTTGATCCTTGAATTCCATTTTAAAATAATGCAATTTACAAGACTGCTGATCAGATTTTTGCATTTCAGCTTGGCTGCCCTATTTCCTTCAAAATCCCTTTCTTCCATAAAGCCAGCCCATTTCTAGGTCCCATCTTCTAACCAAGAGAACTGAAATATTTGGCAGGGACTTCTTTTAGAGCTGTCAGTGAGCCCTGAATTAAAAGACCCAGAACTCTGGACCTCTTAAATTCACAAAATTTTCCCCAAGCCTGGATACATCTATCTCAGGATAAAAATCCATGCACCTAAGAACAGGAAAGATCAAACACAAAAGAGGCAGTCTAACATTCAGGGTTACCCAAAGAGGACATATGTTTTATCCACCATCTGTTCATCACTACATGGGAACCAGGGTAAGAGATAGATAGGTAAAGCTATTTTTTCCATCATCACAGGAAGTTGTGCAAAATACTACTGACAGAATTTAAAGCCAAAACAGAAGAAAACACTAAGAGTGAGATCAGTCCTTTTTAAATGTCCATTTGAGTCATCAGCTCCTCTTGTTCACCTTCCAAGAAGGAAACTGACGGCCTCCTCGTTTTAAAGAGTCTTTTTACCTCTGAATGATCATACAGCCAAGAGCAACCAGAAAGTTCTTCATACCAATAGGGCTTAAGTATTAAGTTACCATGTCCATGGAATGAATCTTCAGAACTTTTCAGGATGTTCCAGAATATTCCCTGGAATGATTTATATAAGCTAATTCTACCTCCCACAACACCCAATTGATGTGTTATTTAGTTTTCTTGAGCCACTTTTACTCTCTTGGAGAGAAATAAATGTGACATAAAAATAAAATTGGTAAAATTAAAAATTTATAAGAAAAAGAAAAGTTATTAAACAAAATAGTAAAAACTTTAGCCTATTGTTTGCAAACTCTATTCTCATCCATTAAAAAAAAAAACAACTTTTGGTCATTTATACTTATAGTCATATTTATCTATATAGTGATGTAGATGGGACAAATATAGATAGGTAAATGATAGATGATAAAGAGAAAAATGAAAGAGATAGGAGAAGAGAAGAGAAGAGAAGAGGAGAGGAGAGGAGAGGAGAGGAGAGGAGAGGAGAGGAGAGGAGAGGGGAGGAGAGGGAGGGGAGGAGAGGAGGGGAGGGGAGAAGAGGGAAGGAGAAGAGGGGGGAGGAGAGGAGGGGAGGAAGAGAGAAGGGGAGGGGAGAGGAGGGGAGGGGAAAGGAGGAGAGGGAGAGGAGGGGAGGGGAGAGAAGGGGAGGAGAGGAGGAGAGGAGAGGAGGAGGAGGGGAAGGGAAGGGAGAGGAGGAGAGGAGAGGAGGGGAGAGGAAGGGAGGAGGAGAGGAGAGGGAACGGGAGGGGAGGGGAGGAGAGGGGAGAGGAGGAGAGGAGGGGAAAGGAGGGGAAGGGAAGGGAGGGGAGAAAGATCAGATACATAAATGTATAGGTACATAGTTAGATGCATAGATAAACACAAAAATAGAGTTGTAAATTCACCATGGGCATCCATCCAGCTTCCAATTTTTTACCACTACAAAGAGGGCTGCTACGTTTTTGCATATATGGGTTCTTTTCCCTTTTTTTAAAGACCTTTTTAAGACCCAGTAGAGACATTGCTGAATTAAAAGGTATGTATAGTTGTATAGCCCTTTGATTATAGTTACATATTGTTTTCCAGCATAGTTCAATCAGTTCACAACTCCACCAACAATGTGTTGGTGTCCCAGTTTTCCCACATTCCTTCCAACATTCATCAAGATGTTTTCCTGTCATCTCAACCAATCTGAGAGGTGTTCAGTGTTAACTAAGAGTTGTCTTAATTTTCATTTCTCTGATCAATAGTGATACAGCATTTTTCATATAAGTAGAAGTAGTTTTAATTTCTTACCCTTTGACCATGTATCAATTGAAGAATTGCTTATTTTCTTATAAATTTTAGTCAATTCTCTATTAAAAATGAGGCCTTTATCAGAACCTTTGGGTGTAAAAATTTTTACCAGTTTACAGCTTCCTTTCTAATCTTCTCCACATTGATTTTGTTTTTACAAAACCTTTTTAACTTAATATAATCAAAATGTTTAGAATTTCAAATTCGATATTTAATTGGGGGGTTTAAAATTTGTTCTTTTTAAAGTTGCATGCCCAATTTATTGATTTTTCTCTTTCTCTATTTTATGCAAATAATTATCTCTAGAGATATAAAACATCCCCTAAGAACTGCTTTGGCTGCATCCTATAAATTTTGATATTTTGTGTCATTATTGTCATTCTCTTGGATGGAATTATCAATTGTGTCCACAATTGGTTGTTTCACAATTCATTCTTCAGGATTAGGTTATTTAGTTTCCAATTTTTGGTCTATTTTCCCCTGGCCCTTTATTAAATGTAATTTTTATTGCATCACTATCTGACAAAAAGATGCATTTACTATTTCTTCTTTTCTGCATTTGATTTTGAGGGGTTTATGCCCTAATACGTGGTCAATTTTTGTGTAGGTTCCATGAACCACTGAGAAAAAAAGTATATTTTTTTCTGTCTCCATTCAATTTTCTCCAAAAGTCTTATCATACCTAACTTATCTAAAATTCTATTTGCCTCCTTAACTTTTTTCTTATTTATTTTGTGGTTTGATTTATCTAGTTCTGATAGAGCAAAGTTGAGAACCCCATTAGTATAATTTTGGTGTCTAATTCTTGCAGCTATCTTAACTTTTTCTCTAGAAATTTGGATGCTATACTACTTGGTGCATATATATTTAAGATTGATATTACTTTGTTATCTATATTACCCTTTAGCAAAATGTAGTTTCCTTCCTTATGTCTTAATTAAATCTATTTTCGCTTTTTCTTAATCTGAGATCAAGATTGCTATTCCTGCTTTTTTTTTTTTTTTTACTTCAGCTGAAGCATAATAGATTCTGTTCCAGTCTTTTACTTTTACTCTGTATGTATCGCTATGCTTTAAATATGTTTCTTGTAAACAACATATTGTAGGATTCTGGCTTTTAATCCAGTCTGCTATCTGCTTCCATTTTATGGGAGAGTTCATCACATTCATATTCACAATTAAAATTGCTAAATCTGTATTACTCACCACCTTCTTTTTCCCAAGTTATACTTTTCTCTTTCTTATCCCCTTTTTCTCCCTCTCTAGAGTTTTGCTTTTGACCATCATCTCCCTCAAATAACCCGTCCCTTTTCTGCCCCCTTTCTTATCTCTTTCTCTTTTTATTTCTGTTCTCCCTTCTATTAGCCTCCCCTTTTTTTCCCCTTTCCTCTCCTACTTCCCTAAGGTGAGAAGATTTTCTATGAAATTAAATAGATTTGATATTCTCTCTTTGAGTGAAATCTGATGAGATTAAGTTCACACAATGCTCATTCCCTTCCTTTCTTTCCTTCAATTGTAATAGATCTTTTTTTAATCTCTTCATGAGTTGTAATTTGTCCCATTTCACATCCCCTTTCCTCTTCTTCCAGTGCAATCCCTTTTTTCACCTCTAGCTTATTTTTTTTAATATCATCACAATAAAGTCAAATTGTTCTATACTTTCTAAGTATATCCCTAACAGAGATACAGTACTCAACAGTAAACATATCGTCTTCCCATGTAGGGGATGTAAAGATTTTAACTTTTAAAAGAAACATAGTCTTTTTCATTACTTTTTACCTTTTTATGCTTCTCTTGAGTTTTGTATCTGAAGATCAAAATTTTTGTTCAGCTCTGGTTTTTTCATCAAAAATAAATGAAATTCACATATTTCATTAAATGCCCATCTTTTCCCCTGAAAGATAATGCTTAATTTTGCTAGATAGTTGATGCTTAGCTACCATCCAATTTTTTTGCCCTTTGGAATATCATATTCCAGGCCCTTCAATCATTTAAAGTGGATGCTACTAAGTCCTAGGTAATCCTGATTTGATAATTCTAAAATTTAGCTACAATAATCCTTGGAGTTGTCATTTTGGGATCTCTTTCAGGAAGTGATTGGGGAATTTTTTCAATGGCTATTTTACGCAAGTTCTAGGCTATCAGAGCAGTTTTCCTTGATGATTTCTTTTTTTAAAGTTATTTTCTTTTCCCGTTTCACAAATTTTGTTTTTCTGGGAGGTTTTTTTTTCTTTTTCCATTTTATCAATCTCTCTTTTAATGAGTTATATGCCTTTTCCAAAACCTCTTGCAAAGTTTTCATTTCCTTTCCCCATTTTTTTTCTAGCTCTCTTTTAAGATCCTTTTTAGTTTCTTCAAGGAGAGCTTTATGTGATGGGGATCAGATTATATCACCTTTGGGGGCTTCATTTGAAGACAATCTGCTTTTAATCTCCTCAGGATTTGAAATCTGTTCTTCTCTTTCACCATAATAACTATCTGTGGTTAAAGTTCTTTTTGCTTTTTTATGATTTTTTTTTAATTGAGATCTGTTTTTTAGAACAAGGGAGCTTGTCCAAGCTTCATCTACAAGTAGCAGCTTCCTTTACAACCAACAGCAGCTGTGGCTGTGATGAGTCCATGCTGACTCATTCCTGGTGCTGGGTGGGTGTGGCCAAGTCCGTGAATTTCTGCTGTTTTGGGATTCACTATCTATTTTTTGTGTTTGTGTTGGGTGTTTTATCACTTCTCTGCTGATTTATTGGTTTGCAGCCAGTGCAGAGGAACCAACACTGCTATAAATTCCTTTCCATAGATTCTCCACTGCATGGAGCTCCCATCACTCAGGTCTGCACTGTCATGTTGGCAGTTTTGTTTGACCTACCTGCACTTGGCCCACCTCCCTCCATGCCTAATTGAAACAGACCATTTCTAGTGATCTTCAAAATTATCTTCTTCTGGTAATTTGTTGCACTCCCAATATTCATGAATTTTGCCAGTCCAGAACTAATTCAGAGGCTGAATTTGCTAATTAGTCTAAGGATTGTAGGAGAAGATCAGAAAGAAATGTATGTCTTCTTTGCCATCTTAGCTCTGCGCCCCCACCTTGATGATTTCTTGAAAGATGTTGCTTAGGCTTTCTTTTTTCATCATGGTTTTCAGGTGGTCTAATAATTCTTAGGTTTTCTATCCTGGATCTATTTTCCTGGTCAGTTGTTTTTCTAATGAGTTATTTTATATTTCTCCTATTTTTTCTTTTCTTTTCTTTTCTTTTTTTTTTTTTTTTTGATTTTGTTTGCCTAATTCCTGATGTCTTATTGAATCATTCACTTCCATTTGTTCAATTCTATTTTTGAATGAATTATTTTCTTTGGTTAACTCTTTTATCTCCTTTTGCATTTGACCAGATGTTTTGTTCATTGAGGTGTTTTGTTCATTGGAGTTCTATTCCATTTCCCAAATTTTGTTTTTCAAAGGGTTGTTTTCTTTTTTCATTAAATCTATTTTAAGGATTTTTCTTCAAATAATTTCTGTATTTCCTTTTCCAAGCTCTCCTCCAAAGTTCTCCTTTCCCTTCCCCATTTTTCTTTTAACTTTCTTTTAAGATTCTTTTTGAATTCTTTCAAGAGAGCTTTGTGAAATAGAAACCTGTAATGGGCTGAGGCTTGAGTTGATGCACTGAGGTCCCAAGCACATGAGGCTAAATAGTAATTGGACCATACTCTATTAATATATAAGCTTGGAGAAAGAATGGCCCCCGCCCACTCTTTGTGCAAGTCCTGATGTGTTGTATAGGAAATGACAATTCTAGTGGGTGGAGGCAGGGGAGTGAAAAAGGAAGGGGAGGAGAGCTCAGGCCCACTTGCTCTGCTAGCTGGCTTCCTGTTTGTTTCTCTTCTTTGTTTTGCTTTTGCTTTTGCAACAACCTTTCTGTTTGTTTCTGGAGGAGATGGCTCAGTGGGTAGAGTACCAGCCCTGAAGTCAGGAGGACCTGAGTTCAAATCCAGCCTCAGATACTTAACAATTCCTGGTTATGTGACCATGGGCAAGTCACTTAACCCCAACTGCCTCAGCAAAAGCAAAAAGAAGAAGAGAAACAAACAGAAAAGTCATCACAATGGCAAAAGGGAAGGGGAGGAGATGGCTCAGTGGGTAGAGCACCAGCCCTGAAGTCAGGAGGACCTGAGTTCAAATCCAGCCTCAGACACTTAACAATTCCTGGTTGTGTGACCATGGGCAAGTCACTTAACCCCAACTGCCACAGCAAAAAACAAAAGAAGAAGAAGAGAAAACAAACAGAAAAGTTGTCGAAAGCAAAAAAAGCAAAAAGAAGAAGAGAAACAAACAGGAAGCCAGCTAGCAGCAAGTGGGCCTGAGCTCTCCTCCCTTTCCTTTTTCACTCTCCTGCCTCCACCCACCAGAATCGTCATTTCCTATACAACACATCAGGACTTACATAAAGAGTGGGCGGGGGCCATTCTTTCTCCAAGCTTATATATTAATAGAGTATGGCCCAATTACTATTTAGCCTCATGTGCTTGGGACCTCAGTGCATCAACTCAAGCCTCAGCCCATTACAGAAACCAACTCATATCACCCTGTGGGGCTTCATCTGAAGACTTTTTGCCTTTGGTGGTGTCCTCTGTTCTTCTCATAAAAGCTAGTTAGATCTCTTTTTGCTTTTTTGCTCATTTTAAAAGTTTGAGGTCTGTTCTTGGAACAAAGGGGAGAATGTCCCAAGCTTCCTCTACAGGAAATAGCTGTTTCATGCTGCCATGGGGCAGGTGATACTGGTGGCCTTCCTGTGCTGGGTGGGTATGGCCAAGTCCTGCATTATTCTGGGGTTCAGGGACTCATTATTTGCCTTTGATAGTTGCTTTGGATGTCTCACAGCTAGGCTGCTGCTGTGAAGGACAGGACAGAGTAGCCCATGCTGTTGTATTTTGGCTAACAGTCTCCTTATAGACTCATCACCCCCTACCCCCATGCCCCAGAAGAGCACTTGGAGGTCACTTCACCCTGGGCCCCTGAATTGCACCTGCTCTCAATCATGTCCACCATCCCTTCTCCCTCCCTTCCCCCACTACCTGATTGAAATAGACCTTTTCTGAAGTTCTTCCAAAGTATCTTTTGTTAGAATCTGTTATACTACAAATTTTTGTGTGTTTGGTGACTCCAAAAATAGTTCAGAGGTTTGATCTCATGTTGATCTGAGGGAATCCAGGAAGAGTTCTATTCTTTGTCTACTGTCTTCTCTCTGCTATCTTGGTTCCACCTCTGTAAGGTATATATTAAAGGTATTTAGTATCTCTGATGTATTGAGATCTCTATTCCACAAGTAAAATAAACCTTAAAACTGTAATATAGGGACTATTGGAAATCCAATACTGAATACATATTTGATTGTTAATTATACTGTAATCAGTATTATGAATCAATGAGTGCATGTACAAATTAATGTATATTAGTTATCTGCTTTTATGCTATAGCTCTCTACTAGACTTTAAGCTAGAAGGAAAGAACTGTGCCTTATCTACACTTTCTATTACTCTCAGTTCCTAGTACAGTATTCTTTATACAGCAAGAGCTTAATAAATATTTAAGCAAATAAAATTAGAAAATTAAATCCAAAAAAGTTAGACCTCACTCAATGGTGTCTTTTCAAACACAATATCAGTCTTCCTTACTATCAAACAAGATAACAATGCTTTGGAAACTTTTAGAAAGTAGGTAAATATTAGCTATTATCCTATATTTATTAGACGAAGCTCTCTCTATTCTTCCCCCCACCATCATAGAAGAAAGAGGTAAGATTCTTCAATATTTTCACATCACAAAAGTAATTCAGAGTTGAAAAAAAGTTTGAAGAATAGTGCTGTAGAATTTCATACTTGGACTTTTTATTGATTACTAAAAATGAGATTAGAATCTAATAGAAGGCTTCAGATTTTCTTAGAAAGACTAAATCAGGTATCAGCAGACCTGTCACTAATATGTCACCTTGGATAACTGATTTAATTTCTTAGGGACTATTTCTTCATCTATAAAATGGATATTATTGTTTCTATGCTAAATGCTTCATAGAGCAATGAACATAAAATTAGATGTCATATATAATTATTTTATATATTTAATTATATTACATATTAATTGTGTCATTTTATTAATGTTTATATGTATAATATACATGTGAAAGTACTTCAATAAGAAGATATATAAATGGAGACAGTTATTTACATAGAGATGCAAAGTGTAGTAGTAGAAAGATGGTGAATTTAAAAGCAGAAGAAGACTTGGACTAATTTTTTCTACTTGCTAACTGTATAATATTGAGAAAATCCCTTAGTCGCTCTAAGATTCACTTTCCTCATCTGTTAAAAGAAAGGAAAGGAAGAAAAATAATAAGAACGCTTGCAATACCTATCTTTTAAAGTAGTTGCTTGGAAAAAAATTTGCAAATTTTAAAGAGTTAAGTCAATGAGATGATAAAAATATTCTAAAATCTATGACATTACCGATGTGAATATTCCTTCTGATGGTGCAGATTGCAGACCCTCAGTACTTTCTTACCTGATGCAACTGTTTCCCATGCTCTTTTCTAACTTCAACCCAGGAGTTACAATTAACATGCCCAAAAGAGTTTCTCTTTATTTCACAAATTTGTCATCAGAGCACATAGGCTCCCTTTACTTTTGCCAACTTCCCAGATAATCTTCATTTTGAATCATACTTTTTTTTATAATGTTTCACTCCTGTTCTTCATATTTCCTTATTTGTTATCTGCTAACTTCACTCTCTATCAGTTCTTACAAATCTTTCCATGCTTCTCAGTATTCATCATATATCATTTCTTATAATACAGTATTTTTCTATTATATTCATGCACCACAATTTTTTAGCCATTCCCAAATTTATTGGCAACTACTTTATTTCCAATTCTTAGCTATCACAAAAAGTTCTATAATAAATGATTTGTAGTACATGAAGACTTCCTTCTAGATAACTTCCTTGGGCTGTAATTCCAATAATCTCTAATTCTCTTATTCAAAAGCTATGGATTTTTTAGTTACTTTATATGCATAACCCCAAATTTCTTTACAAAATAGTTATATCATTTCACAGCTCTATGTATATAAACCTTCCAAAATTGACTATAGCAACTTTTGGTCATTTCCCCCAATTTTCTGGATGTTAGGTGAAACTTGATGTGCATTTCTCTTATTATTGGTGATCCAAAGAATTCTTTAATGTAGTTGTGAATATTTTGCAATTCTTCTGAGAACTCTTCTTATCTTTTGATCGCTTAATGGGACATGGCTATTTAGCTATACATATATGTATACATATATATGTACATGTACATATGTATACATATGCTTCCAATATATCACTAATATACGAATATACATAATTATCTATTCCTAACATATGTGTGTATATATATAAAATGTGTGTGCATATACATGCATATTCTTTATCTTATCAAAGTTATTTGATAGGTATTTTTTCACATTTGAATATTTCTTTTCATATCCTAGATACATTAATTTTATTTGTGAAGAATTTCAGTTTTAAGTAATCAAAGTTTATTTATTTTATCCTTTAAAAGTGCCTCTAATTTTTATTTGGTTAAGGATAACTCATCTACCCAAAGCTGTGAGAAATATATGATCTTTCTCCTATTTTTCTTGTAATATGACCTTTAATAATATTTTTGTGGTAGGTGGTATAAGATATTGGTCTAAGCCTAATTTCTGCCAGGATGTTTTCTAGTTTTCCCAGACCTTGGTCCCTTTTCCTCCTTTCAAATACACTTCTGTACTGTAATATAATCTACCCATCCCCCTACCCCACCCTACCCCAAAAAAACCCACACAACAGTCATTCATCTGTAGGCAGATGTCCTACTTATCACTGGGTTCTGTACATAATGTCCTATACTTGTCTCTTTACTGTGGATTCCACTGGACTTCCATATTTACTCATCTCTCCTTATGTACAATTAAAATTAAGTCTCCGTGCTGTTATTGTTGCTATTGATGACTTTATTGCACTTATTCATTCCTTGTGCATTTCTATCATTTGAAGTATCCAAAAAGTAAATAATTTTTTCAGTTCTATCTTTCTTTATAAAAATTGTCAAATATCTCTTTATTATTAAACTTCATCTATGTTTATGCATAATTAAGCTCAGATATTCTGGGTAGATCACCAGAGGTTGAATTCTGAGCTCCACTGTTCTTTGGGATACATTTTTCTACTACATCATATCTTTTCTAGTAGATGCCCAATAGTCTTGAGTCAAATTTCCTTTTATTTGTATTTGGTCTTTTTTTCTGATCACTTGCAGAATTTGTTTCTGAAATGAATGGTTAGATTTAATTACCATTTGTCTTAGAGTTTGTAGCCTTCAGTTTAGAGTTTTGGTGTTTTTGTTGGTTTGTTTGTTTTTTTCTGGAGATAATCTGTGATTTCTTTCAATTGATATTGCATTTTTTTTCTGTTCAGAAATTCTGACCAGTTCTCTTATTTTCTGTATCATAATGCAAACTTTCTATACTGTCATGTTCTTCTAGGAGACCTGTCATCCTTCAGTTGTCTCTACATGTACTCTCTTTGAGTTCAGTATATTTTGCTTGCATAATGAACATATTTTAATGTCTTTTTAAAATTCTCTTCTTCTAGATTGTCTTTCATTTCTATATATTTGCATTCCCAATCCATTGTTCACTTTTTTGTTTCTTTGTTGAAGCTTGATATTACAGATTGCAATTTTTATGTTCTGCCCACAATTTTTTGATATGCAAGATATAAATTCATCTTTCATTACTCTCATTACTCTTTTGAACCATTTAGGAACAATGATCTGTGGCTCCATGTTTTCATCACAGATTCTTCTGTCTCATCAAGTGTTTGATAATTTTCCTTTGTTTTGCAGTATTTATTAATAGATGCCTGAACTTCTTTTTTTTTTTTTACTAACTCTCCTTTCTGTTTTATGTGTTTATAATCAGTCTTTTGAGTTTTGTACTTTATGCGATTATTGGTAATTTCAATTTTCTTATTTCCCTAATTTTCCTTTATTGTCTTTCTGACGCTAATCCATCTGATAGTGGTGTTCTTGAAACATGGATCTCAAAGTATTTTAGTCACCTTGAACACTGGACATTTCATGGTTTGCTGGCCTAGGTCTCTGCTCCAGGTAACTTTTAGATGGTCAGAAGAAGCCTCAGTTGGAAGCTGAGGTCTCTCCCTCAGACTTAGTAGAGAGCTGCATAGTCTCTACCCCTCCCACAGCAACACACACACACACACACACACACACACACACACACACACACACTTTCCTGTTCTCTCTATTTAGCTCTCTGACAAACTACTGGTAGTTCAGAGCTTTTGCTGGTGCCTTCTGGTTGTCTGCCTGACAACTACAGCTCAAACACCAAATATTCAGAGCTTTTCAACACAAGTATTATAAGATCGTGGCCACTAACTGTCTGACTTGGCCTGGGAAAACTTCCACGGACTATCATGGTATCCATGGCACTGGAAGAGGAAGGGATAACTGAATTTTTAAGGTAGGTTTTATTATAAGTTTGTACTTGTATTACTTGGCTCTGCTAATGAAGTCTGACTGCCAGTAACATGAGATATGGAGAGGGGTACAGAGTGAGTCCAGGGCCAGTGACCATCAGTTTCTGATTTTGTTTTTGTTTAACATTCTTTTGGATTTTGAGAGCCCTAGACTACAGAGCTACAGAGACAGCTGAAGTTGCTTTATCTTTGATGTTTAATTTATAGTTCTAGAGAGGTTTGAAAGGTCATAGGGAGCCAAGAAAATGTCTAGTGCTGCATTTTGTTGATTGTATGACCTGGAAGTCTTGACTTAGTTTCATACAGCTTCTTGTTTCAATCTCTAGAATGGATGTCAGATAATCCTCAGAGTATGACCAAGTTTCCTCAGCCTTTGCAATGTCACTTGAGGTTCAAATACTTTTTCACATTGTGGATGAAGACATTCGAACCTTTGAAGAGTACAAAGGATATTGAACTTTTTATCTTCTCATCATTGTCCTAAAGGCACCGCCAGACCAACTGAAAGAGTCTGCATTGGGAGCCAAGAACAGACTGTACATAGATTCTCACTCTACAAAGTACCTAGTAAAAAAACATTACCATGTCTAAGAAAACATGAAAGGTTAGAGAAGGGAAGAATTTCTAGCAATCAGGACTGTGAATAATCTCTTTTTCTACATGTGGTCTCTAAAATTGAGCCCACTCTTCCCTTAATGCTATATGTACTTATAGTAAAATTTGTCTCTACTTTTTTTTCTGGAGGGAGAAGCTCTTTTATATCAACAGTACTTAATATATTGCCTTAACAAATGTTTTTTTCTAAAAAGCATTTTAATCTAGTTGATTAAAATATTCTCAAGCGATGATTCTCAACTGAACTATACCAGTGGGACCTCAAGCAAACAACATTTTTAAAAATCACTTTTGATTCCTTAGAAGTGTCCTCTAGAAATTTGAAAGAAAATGAAATCAAAATCCACAACACAAAACTTATGTCTAAGAATGGGACTTGAAATAAAGAACTACAGAGCTTACCTAATTTTGTAAATATATCTAGTAGAAATTAAAGTGTTAGCCTAAGTTTATTATAATGAATTTCTATAGTAAACTAAGCTTTTGGCATCATAGATGTTTTAGAAATAATATATTGATTTCTACACAAAGAGGATAGAAATGGATTACAGCCAACTTTTCCTAACAAATATTGGCATTAAATAATTATAATTATTGGCATACTGTATCAGCTATTTTGCCTGAAAGGAAGAAGA
The DNA here is from genome assembly GCF_016432865.1 of Antechinus flavipes. NCBI lineage: Eukaryota > Metazoa > Chordata > Mammalia > Dasyuromorphia > Dasyuridae > Antechinus > Antechinus flavipes. The sequence goes on from NC_067398.1 coordinate 182,735,002, forward strand.
AAATCAAATCTGCATCTACATGAAGATCTCAATATCTTTATAAAAGATTTATAAAAGAACTTCCTAGTTTGTAAAGTTTGTATCAGAATAGTTTAAGGATATTGACATTCGTAAGCCACATGTGCATTAAAAATTACAATCATAGAAATGCATCATCAGGATTACTTAAGCTTTTCTTTATTGGAAATTTAGCAATTGTAAATATTTGGTACAAACAGAAATGTTAGGTGTAATGAATAACTTAGGTACTTCCAATATGTAAAGGGAATTAGAGGTGACAATGCAATTCAGTCAGTCTAATTTACCATGGCTTATTAGCACATCCTTGAAAATGATGGGTAGCATAAATAAAGACCAAACTAGTTCTTTAGTCAGTCCAATTCTCTTATATTTGCACAGATACAGTCCCAGCTTGGCACCCTTAGAAAATACATTATCTTTCAAGTAATAATAATGATAATGGTAATGATAATAACCAGTTTCATTTCTATAGTGTTTTATGGTTTACGAAGTGCTTTATAAACCATAAATGAAGGCTATGAGGGTACCATTTAGCAAATTCCTGCTTCAGTGACCTGGAAAAGTTAATGCAGCTTTCAAAGGTCCCTAACTTGCTCCAAGAGATTCATTGAGATAATCTGGCTAGAAAAATATTACAGAAAACAATTAAAAGCCTGGTGAATTTTCAAAGCAGTTTTGTTTTGCAAATGATCAAGATAATGGGGTTTGGTTTGTTGCTTTTACTTCTTCCACATAACTCATAGTGAAAAAATCTCTATGGATATTTATCTGTTGAAATCGTAGCCTCACTAATGACCTGCTTCATTGTCTGTAATATAGAGATAACTCCATGCTCACAACTCCAGAAGTTCCTATCAAGATAGAAAGTCTTTGTGTACAGGTCCAACTTAGCTAATTTGAAAGAGGCTGATAAGCAAAAGACTGTATTAATAAACTATCTCTGTGTGTCTGTCTCTCTCTTTCTCTCTCTCTTTCGTCATCTTTCTTTTTGTCTCTCTGTTTCTGATGCTGTCCTCTTTTTCTATATCTCTCTTTCTCTTTGTCTCTCGCCCTCTCTTTGTCTTTTTTCTCTCTGTCTGTTTGATACACAGACACACAGACGTAAGTACAAGGACTTATAAAGACCATCTGGTAAGATGTGGACAACTACCATTTACATAACAGAGGAAGGAATGCCCACACTGCTGAAAACACAGAATTTTTTTTTTAATTGTAACTTTTTATTGACAAAACATATGCCTGGATAATTTTTTACATTATCCCTTGCACTCACTTTTGTTCTGACTTTTCCCTTCCCTCCCTCCACCTCCTCCCCTAGATGGCAAGCAGTCTTATACATGTTAAATTTGTTATAGTATATCCTAGATACAATATATATATGTGCAGAACTGAACAGTTCTCTTGTTGCATAGGAAGAACTGGATTCAGAAGGTAAAAATTGGGAAGAAAAACAAAAATGCAAACACTTTACATGCATTTCCCAGTGTTCTTTCTTTGAGTGCAGCTGCTTCTGCCCATCCTTGATCAATTGAAACTGAGTTAGATCTTCTCTTTGTCAAAGAAATCCACTTCCGTCAGAATACATCCTCATACAGTATCGTTGTTGAAGTATTTAATGATCTCCTGGTTCTACTCATTTCACTTAGCATCAGTTCATGTAAGTCTCTCCAAGTCTTTCTGTATTCATCCTGCTGGTCATTTCTTACAGAACAATAATAAACCATAACATTCATATACCACAATTTACCCAGCCATTCTCCAATTGATGGGCATCCATTCATTTTCCAGTTTCTAGCCACTATAAACAGGGCCACCACAAACATTTTGGCACATACAGAACCTTTTCCCTTCTTTAGTATTTCTTTGGGATATAAGCCCAGTAGTAGCACTGCTGGATCAAAGGGTATGCACAATTTGATGACTTTTGGGGCATAATTCCTGATTGCTCTCCAGAATGGTTGGATTCATTCACAGCTCCACCAAGAATGCATCAATGTCCCAGTTTTCCCGCATCCCCTCTAACATTCATCATTGTTTTTTCCTGCCATCTTAACCAATCTGACAGGTGTGTAGTGGTATCTCAGAGTTGTCTTAATTTGCATTTCTCTGATCAATAGTGATTTGGAACACTCTTTCATATGAGTGGAAATAATTTCAATTTCATCATCTGGAAACTGTTCATATCCTTTGACCATTTATCAATTGGAGAATGGCTTGATTTCTTATAAATTAGACTCAATTCTATATATATTTTGGAAATGAGGCCTTTATCAGAACCTTTAACTGTAAAAATGTTTTCTCAGTTTGTTGCTTCCCATCTAATTTTGTTTGCATTAGTTTTGTTTGTACAAAGGTTTTTTAATTTGATGTAATAAACATTTTCTATTTTGTGATCAATAATGATCTCTAGTTCTTTTTTAGTCACAAATTCCTTCCTCCTCCACAAATCTGAGAGGTAAACTATCCTATGTTTTCCTAATTTATTTATAATCTCATTCTTTATGCCTAAATTATGGATCCATTTTGATCTTATCTTGGTATATAATGTTAAGTGTGGGTCCATGCCTAATTTCTGCCATACTAATTTCCAGTTTTCCCAGCAGTTTTTGTCAAATAATGAATTCTTATCCCAAAAGTTGGAATCTTTGGATTTGTCAAACACTAGATTGCTATAGTTATTGACAATTTTGTCTTGTGAACCTAACCTATTCCACTGATCAACTAATATATTTCTTAGCCAATACCAAATAGCTGCTTTATAATATAGTTTTAGATCAGGTACAGCTAGACCACCTTCATTTGATTTTTTTTCATTAATCCCCTTGACATTCTTGACCTTTTGTTCTTCCATATGAATTTTGTTGTTATTTTTTCTAGATCATTAAAATAGTTTCTTGGGAGTCTGATTGGTATAGCACTAAATAAATAGATTAATTTAGGAAGTATTATCATCCTTATTACATTTGTTTGGCCTATCCAAGAGCACTTATTATTTTTCCAATTATTTAAATCTGGCTTTATTTGTGTGGAAAGTTTTTTTGTAATTTTGCTCATATAATTCCTGACTTTCCTTTGATAGATAGATTCCCAAATATTTTATGCTATCAACAGTTATTTTGAATGGAATTTGTCTTTGTATCTCTTGCTGTTGGATTTTGTTGGTGATGTATAAAAATGCTGAGGATTTATGGGGATTTATTTTGTATTCTGCAACTTTGCTAAAGTTATGAATTATTTCTAATAGCTTTTTAGTAAAATCTCTGGGATTCTCTAAGTACACCATCATATCATCTGCAAAGAGTGATAGTTTGGTTTTCTCATTACCTACTCTGATTCCTTTAGTCTCTTTCTCGACTCTTATTGCCGAGGCTAGTATTTCTAATACAATATTGAATAATAATGGTGAGAGTGGGCAACCTTGTTTCACTCCTGATCTTACTGGGTTTTCCCCATTACATATAATGCTTTCTGACAGTTTTAAATATATGCTCCTGACTATTTTAAGGAAAAGTCCATTTATTCCTATCCTCTCTAGTGTTTTTATTAGAAATGGATGTTGGATTTTATCAAATGCTTTTTTCTGCATCTATTGAGATGATCATATGGTTTTTGTTAATTTGGTTATTGATATAGTCAATTATGCTAATAGTTTTCCTAATATTGAACCAGCCCTCCATTCCTGGTATAAATGCTACTTGGTCGTAGTGTATTATCCTGGGGATGATTTTCTATAATCTTTTTGCTAATATTTTATTTAAGATTTTAGCATCAATGTTCATTCGGGAGATTAGTCTATAAATTTCTTTCTCTGTTTTCAACCTACCTGGTTTAGGTATCAGTACCATGTCTGTGTCTGAAAAGGAATTTGGTAGGACTCCTTCAATCCCTATTTTTTCAAATAATTTATATAGCATTGGAGTTAATTGTTCTTTAAATGTTTGGTAGAATTCACTTATAAAACCATCTGGTCCTGGGGATTTTTTCTTAGGGAGTTAATAGCTTGTTCTATTTCTTTTTTTTCTAAAATGGGACTGTTTAGTCTATTTACTTCTTCCTCTGCTAATCTGGATAAGCTATATTTTTGAAGGTATTCTTCCATTTCATTTACGTTATTGAATTTATTGGCATAAAGTTGGGCAAAGTAACTCCTAATTATTGCTCTAATTTCCTCCTCATTACTGGTGAGTTCTCCCTTTTCCTTTTTAATACTAACAATTTGATTTTCCTCTTTCCTTTTTTTAATCAGATTTACTAAGGGTTTGTCTATTTTGTTGTTTTTTTTCATAAAACTAAGTCTTAGTTTCATTAATTAATTCAATAGTTTTTTTTTTTTCAATTTTATTGATCTCTCCTTTCATTTTTAGAATTTCAAGTTTAGTGTTTGACTGGGGGGGGAGTTAATTTGTTCCTTTTCTAGCATTTTTAGTTGTAAGCCCAATTCATTGACCTTCTCTTTCTCTATTTTATGCAAGTAGCCCTCTACAGATATGAAATTTCCCCTTATTACTACTTTGGCTGCATCCCACACATTTTGGTATGAAGTCTCATTATTGTCATTTTCTTGAATGAGTTATTAATTGTGTCTGTGATTTGCTGTTTCACCCAATCATTCTTTAGTATGAGATTATTTGGTTTCCAATTATTTTTGGTCTATTTCCCCCTAGCTTTTCATTGAATGTAATTTTCATTGCATTATAGTCTGAAAAGGATGAATTTACTATTTCTGCCTTGCTGCATTTGCATTTGTGGTTTTTAATGTCCTAATATATGGTCAATTTTTGTATAGGTTCCATGACCTGCTGAGAAGAAAGTATACTCCTTTCTGTATCCATTTTGTTTTCTCCAAAGATCTATCATATCTAACTTTTCTAGTATTTTATTTATCTCTTTGACTTCTTTCATATTTACTTTGTGGTTTGATTTATCTAATTCTGAGAGTGCAAGGTTGAGATCTCCCACTATTATAGTTTTGCTGTCTATTTCTTCTTGCAGCTTTCTTAATTTCTCTTTTATGAATTTAGATGCTATACCACTCGGTTCATATATGTTTAATATTGATTTTGTTTCATTATCTATGCTACCCTTTAGCAAAATATAGTGCCCTTCCTCATCTCTTTTAATTAGATCAATTTTTACTTTTGCTTGATCTGAAATCAGGATGGCTACTCCTGCTTTTTTGACTTTACCTGAAGCATAGTAGATTCTGCTCCACCCATTTATCTTTACTCTGTATGTATCACCCTGCTTCAGATGTGTCTCCTGTAAACAACATATTGTAGGATTCTGGCTTTTAATCCATTCTTTTAACCGCTTCCTCTTTATAGAGGAGTTTACCCCATTCACATTGATGGTTAAAATTACCAATTCTGTATTACTTGCCATCTTGTTAACCCCTGTTTATGCTTTTCTCCCTTTCTTCCCTTTTACCTCCCTCCCCAGTATTAAACTTGTGAGCACCACTTGCTTCTCACAGCCCTTCCTTTTTAGTATTCCTCTCCCCACCTTAAAGTTCCTCCCCCTATCTTACTCCTTTTCCTTACAATTTCGGCATTCCCTTCCACTTAGCTTACTCCTTACCTTTTCACTTTTCCCCTCCCAATGAGGTGGGAGAAATTTCACCATAAATTGAATATGTCTAATATTTTTCTCTTTAAGCCAATTCTGATGGCAGTAAGATACACACATCCCCCTCCATTCTTTCTCTCAGATATAATAGGTTTCCTTTGCCTCTTCATGAGATGTAGTAAAAACACTTTACCCTTTTCTGGATACAATTTCCTTTCTACCTCTAGTTTCTAGAACAAAGCATACATGTGTCTTTATATATCTTTATAGAAGAAATATAGTTTCCAAGATTTCTTTTTACCTTTTTAGGTTTCTCTTGAATTCTATATTTAATGATCAAACTTTTTGTTTAGTTCTGGTTTTTTTCATCAAAAATAGGTGAAATTCACTTATTTCATTGAATGTCCATCTTCTTCCCTAGAAAAAGATGCTCCTTTTGGCTGGATATGTTAATTTTGTCTGCATAACAAGTTCCTTAGCCTTTCAGAATATCATATTCCAGGCCCTTCGATCCTTTAATGTGGACGCTGCTAGATCCTGAGTAATTCTTATTGTGGCTCCTCTATATTTGAATTGATTTTTTCCTAGCCGCTTGCAGTATTTCTTCCTTTGTCTGATAGTTCTGACATTTGGCCACTATATTTCTCGGTGTTTTGATTTTAGGATCTCTTTCAGTAGATGATCAATGAATTCTTTCAATTTCTATTTTACCCCCTGTTTCTATAACTTCTGGGCTCTTTGATAATTTCCTGGAAAATGATGTCCAGGCTCTTTTTTTCATCATATTTTTCAGGGAGTCCAATAATTCTCAGACTGTCTCTCCTAGATCTATTTTCCAGGTCTGTTGTCTTCTCAAGAAGGTATCTGATATTTTTTCCATTGTTTCATTTTTTTGGTTTTGCTTGACTGATTCTTGGTGTCTCCTCAAGTCATTCAATTGCATTTGTTCGATTCTGATTTTCAATGAAGTATTTTCTTCACTCACTTTTTTTATATCTTTTTCTAATTGTCCAATTAAGTTTTTAAGTGAGTTGTTTTGTTCTATGGAACTTTTTTCCATTTCACCAATTTTATTTTTTAGAGAGCTATTTTCTTTTTCCAGTTCACTAATTCTGTTTTTCAAGGATTTGATTTCTTTACCCACTCTGTCTTTAAATGAGTGGGGTGACTTATCCAGACTCTCTTGCCAAGCTTCCCTTTCCTTTTCCCATTTTTCTTCTAGCTCTCTTGTGAGAGCCTTTTTAATTTCTTCTATGAGAGTCTCGTGTGTTGAGGACTAGATCATATCCCTCTTTGGGGATTCATCTGGAGACTGTCTCTTTTTAGTCTCCTCAAGGTTTAATGTCTGCTCTCTCTCCATATAGAAGCTATCAGTGGTTAAGGTCCATTTAAATTTTTTGCTCAACTAGCAGAAAAAAATCAAATGCAGTATGATTTTTTTGAGGGGTGGAGTGGGACTGGATGATGTTACCAAGCTTCCCCTACAGACTGCAGAGGGCAACAGCAAGGCACTAGCAGGACAGTAATGATTGCTCTGCATCTGCTCTCTGAGACTCTGAAAGAGTGCTGAGACACTGTAAGTGGGTGGCCAGATCCTGAGAGACCCTAGCTTTTCAAAGTTGTACTCTTCACTCTCTGTGTTTTTAGCTTCTCTGCTTGTCTACTGGCTTGCTGCCAGGGCAAAGTAATCAATCCTGAGATCATACCCCACTCCTCTCCAGTCTGCTCAGTGTGAGCTGCCTGCTATGCTCTTGCTGCTGCTGCTTGCCCTCAGCCTGTGCCCAATCTAACCATCCCTGCCCTCGAGCAAAAACAGACCTTTTCTGGCAAATTTCAAGGATATCTAATGTTGGTAATTATTTGCGGGTTTTTTTTTTCAGTCAAATACTAATTCTGAGGCTTGTCATGAAATAATTTCTGAGAGAAAACACGGAGCTTAAGTGGATGTGTGTGTCCTCTCCTCCATCTTGGCCGGAAATCCGAAACTACAGAATTTTAGAGACATCAAAGTTTCATACAATTATTGTTTTCACTAAGTTTCTTAGCTTTTTTTTTTCTTCTTGAAAGTTACAATTGTCACTTATCTTTGCTGAGTTTTGTACTGAATACATGCAGAGGTGGATATACTCAAAATCAAGTAAGATCTACAGATATGAATGTGTCATTAAACACAGTACACTGCATTATATTTTCCCCCCTCTGGTTACAAAGTGCTCTTTTCAAAAATGCTCTAAACAATTATGCTTCATTTTGTCAAATAAAAATAGATTCATGTATTAAGTTGCTATGACTTTTCAAAAGATTTTTTTTTTACTTTTACTGTTCTTGAACAAACATCTTTGCATCTAAACTCTGAATTTCACTTTCAAGGTATAACGAATCTCTGCCTTTAGTTTTCTGCAGCAGGTTACTTTAAATATTGAGGATTCTAATCAGGTTCTTGGGTTGAACTGCTTGTCAAGCTTCAGAATTTAACCCACCCAGTGCCAGCACCTCATCTGCTTCATCTCTGAAAATTGCATGGTACAAAATAAGATCAGCTGGGTCAATGGAATCAAATATCTAAGCAAACATTCATAACTTATATAGCCCAGTGTCTAACGTAAATAATACATTATCTCACTAGAAATTCCTTCATTCAACAATTATTTCTTGGGTAGACTCATCATACCTGTCATCATTGGTAGAATATAGGAGATAGAGATACAGCCTTAGAAGAAGGAAGATCTGGATTCAATTGTTACTTCTGGACAATTCAATTGAATTCAATAAATTTTTATTAATGGATTTTTTTTAATGAAGCACTGTGCTAACTTGATACAAACAAAAAGAGGCAAAAAACAATCCCTTCCTTCAAGAAGCTTACAACGCAGTGTTACATCACTAATATGGTAAACTGTAGTGAGGTGCTGCTGACCTGCTTTGATAAAAAGAAGTTACCTCATCTTGAGAGTTTCCTATACAAAAGAAATAATGGGGAAATGTCAGAGTACGTTGGTAAATTTCTATTTCCTCCACAAATGGAACAAATTTGCATCTCAGGGCAAACATAGACTTGAGAAAAATCAAGAATATTTGGGGGCAGAACATGAGTTCTCCAGGCATAACTTGAGAAGATCTGAAGAAAGACTCTGGGCTGAGGATTAATCTGTCTAAAAGTGCAAACATCCCTTGGCTAGCTCCACAGAAATAGCAAGTGGGAAAACCCTGGGCTAGCTGGGTAAGCCTCAGCAAGAACCAGAGAGACTTCACCTCCCAGACTGTTTATAGCATCAAGGTTTGAGATAGAGAACCCCTTGTCCAGCTGTGCTGCTGAGATGTAGCCCTGAGTGAAAAGGAACCAGTACTTGGTGAGGGCAGAGTCACTGCTGGCTGCTGACATTTACAGGAGGGTGGAGCACTTCGAATGCTGATCAGAATGTAAGGCTGAAGGAAGCTTGAGGTACCATTCCCTATGGCACAATTAGAGGTGCTTACACTAATACCTCTTATTTTACAAAGTGAACCGGCAAAGAAGAACCTCACCATTGAAACATATTATGGGAACAGGGAAGACTGGGTTTCATTTTCAGAGAAGGACACTTTAGTAGAGAAAAAAAAAAAAAGCTTCTACCCCAAGAATAAGGTGAAATGGCTCTCTGCCCAGATAGAATTCACAGAAGAACTCAAAAAAGAATTCAAAAATCAAATAAGAGACATTGAGAAGAAACTAAAGAATTCAAATATGTTGGAGCTACAATTAGAATTGTACAAGACTTATCAGCAGCTTCAATAAAAGACCACAGGTTCTGGAATCATATCTACCAACACTCAAATGAACTAGGTCTGAGGTCAAAAATATCATATCCAAAAAAATTATCTATAATCTTGAATGAGAAAAAAATGGACATTCAACAAACTTGCAGATTTTCAGGATTTTCTATAAACCAAACCCTAACAACAGAAAATTTAACATGTAAAAGCCAATATGAAAAATCAGTTTTAAGAAACTTAACATGGACAAACTTTAAATACAGACAAATTATTTATGTTTTATATATGTATGTGTGTGTGTGCGTATATATATATATATATATATATATATATATATATATACATGCATGTATATAAGATTCACATCAACAATAAGAGTAGCTCAAAAGAAAGATTGGGGTGGATTAAGATAAAAATAATAATAATGTTATACAAATGAGATGCAGAGGAAGAATATTCACAGAAGCATTAGATAGGAGAGAAGGACTTATAGTTCTGAAAACCTACTCACATCGGGAATGGAGTCAATAGCCTACAATATACAACATATATATATATATATACACACACACTATGAAGGGTATAGCACACTCCAAAATCTAGAAAGAAATAAGGGAGGAGGGACAGGTGGATGGAGAAGCAAAGGGTGAGGAAAAAAGACAAGGTAGAGATCCCTGGTTGGAGAGAGATTAAGTAAAAGTAAGCCAAGTTATGGAGCAGAATTTAATTAAAGAGGCAGCCAAGGATAGGAAAGAGATGTTTCTTATGTAGGGGTGAGTGTGAATGTGAGTGTGTGTATGTATCTATATATCTATATATGTATACATAAATATATCCTTTCTTAAAGTGATGGGAAGTACTTGGGAGTGGTGGGAGGGATAAAAGGGGGAAAAAAGAATAAAGTAAATAAGGTGAGCAACATAGAACCAAAGAATAATTTGCAAGGAAGTAAAGAAAAAATGATCATTAATGAATATAATTTCTTCTATTAATATGTATATATATAATTTTTTTGAACTAAACATATTACTGAATATCAAATTAAACATATTACTAATGTGCCAAATACTGTACTGAGTGCTGGGGATATAAATGTAAGCAAGCAAGAGAATACCGTGTCTCAAAAAGTTTATATTCTAATGTAAGATATACAAGATAATTTTTTTTCATATTTCACATGCTTTGTTATCCAAAAACATACAATCTTAAAATAATGAAAATATACTAAATATTATACCAAAAACCAAATTTCCATAAAAGTCCTTTATTTCTCATTTTCTTACAAGAATATAATACCTCTTATTGCTTTAATCTGATATGAATTTGTGTTTCTATCAAATAATCTTTTTTATTTTTTAAATAATCTTTTTTCTAAGGTAAAATAATCTTGATGTTTTTCATCTCCCTCCCCAGTACTCTACAGATATTTTAAAAGTAAAGTTTATACCCTTCTATGAAGTTGACTAGGATTGTCTTATAAGATAGAAAAAAGAATGACTGAAGGTTAATTGCCTCATTCGAAGCTCTAAAAAGGAAAAAAATATTCAACTCAGAAATTGAGTTCACAGGAATAATGAAGTATGGTTAGAATGACCAGTATTTCTGGGTCTTTGCCAATGACTCACCTATATAAATTGATTGTTCTGCTCTCTTGGACCTGAATGTCTGACATAGGCAGCTTTGTGACCCTACTTACATAAATAAAGCTTCACAATACAGATATCAATCCTACATTCAGAATGGTAAATTAAAATATTTTTATGAACATTGCCCCCTAGGAAGTGTTTTGTAGATGACATATCTTAGTAGTCACTATAGGCTTATCAATACCTATTGATGTTAGGCACTTGCACATTTAAGTTTCCCACCTGCAAAGTTATACTAATGTGCCAGATACAAGACTTTCTCAATCCCTTACCACAGTTGCTGTCACTCCTAAATGCAAAGGAAGAAAGAGAGAGGAAGGAAAGAAGGAAGGAAGGAAGGAAAGAAAGAAAGAAAGAAAGAAAGAAAGAAAGAAAGAAAGAAAGAAAGAAAGAAAGAAAGAAAGAAAGAAAGAAAGAAAGAAAGAAAGAAAGAAAGAAAGGAGGAAGGAAGGGAGGGAGGGAGGAAGAAAAGAAGGGAGGGAGGGAAAAAGGAAGGAAGGAAGGGAAGGAGGGAAAGAAGGAGGAAGAGAAGGATAAAAGAAGGGAAGGAGGAAGGGAGCGAGGGAGGGAGGGAAGGAAGGAAAGAAGGAAGAAGGAAGGAAGGAAAGAAGGAAGAAGGAAGGAAGGGAGTGAGGGAGGGAGGGAAGGAAGGAAAGAGGGAGGGAAGGAAAGAGGGAGGGAAGGAGGAATTCTGAGAGTAGGCAGCTAGGTGGCTCAGTGAACAGAGTGTCAGGCCTGGAGTTAGGAAAACCTAAATTTAAATCTGATCTCAAAAACTTACTAGTTGTGATTCTAGGCAAGTCACTTAACCATGTTTGCCTCAGTTTCTTTATCTGTAAAATGAGCTGGACAAAGTAATGCAAACTTCGAGAGTATCTTTGCCAAGAAAACCCCAGATGAAATCATGAAAAGTTGGACACAATTTTTAAAAATAACAGTGTGATTATCTCTATTTTATAGATTAGGAAACTGAAGCAAATAGAGTTTTGGTTTCCCATGATTACACAGTTAGGTATCTGAGACTGGATTTGAATGTAAGTCTTTCTGATTCCAGGCTGAACACTGCTATTGTACCAGATATATAGCCACTAAGTAATCCATTCTTATCCCTAGTCTTAGAGCTGTTCCTCATGTGTGGATTATTCTCCCTCTCTTCTATCTCCCAGCTTTCCTGTCTTCCTTCAAGACAGCTCAAATACCCACTTCCTACAAGAATCCCTTCCTTCCATTCTAATCTGTAAATATCTTATATATCACTAGCCATTAGCTTGTTATCTCAATTGTTATCTCAATTAAAATGTGATATCCTTTGTGAGAACTAGGAATTCTGTTAGTTTTTCTTTGCGTCTTCCATGCTTAACATATAGTAAGTGCTTAGTAAATTCATGTTGTCTTGACTCAAAAGGCAAGCAAGAATGTACACTAGTTTGGAGACTTATCTGTAACCAGAATATAATCAAGTCAAAAAGTACCTGTCAGTAGCTACATATCTACCTTATCATTTCATTCCTATTATAGACCTTCAATTTCATCTAAAGATCCCAAGCTAGCCATGCTTAGAAACTGACTTGTCCTAAATAAAGCACAAAGCATTTTTGTCAAAATTCAACCATAACTTCCCTCCCAACCTCTAGTCTCATAACTCTAACTGCCTTTTAGATATCTTGAATTGTAAGTCACATAGACATATTAAACTCAACATATCCAAAATGGAACTCTTTATCTTCACCCTCCAGAAAAAAATATTCTCCTTTTCCCAGTTCTGCTATTGCTAGCAAAGATGCAGTCTTACAACCAGATGTCATCCTTAATTCTTTACTCTCACAATACATTTCCAATCTGTGGCTAAGTTTTATTGATTTTAGCTTCATGGTACCTCTTATAGTCAAGCTCTTTTCTCCCCTGCCCTTAAAGAATTTGCCTAAAAGCATACACTCCAGTGCAATCTAGCTGAGAAGAAAATAAAGATTTCAGAAGAAATTTAAGCCCTTCACAAAGAAAGGAATCCAGTTCTGTCTCTTCCTCTGGCAACTCCTCCCACTTCAGGCTTCTTTCTCTACAGTATAGGAGGGAGCTTTATAAGATTCAGTCCTTGATATCTTCCAACAACATATTTTTGTTGGAGAACTTACCCACTCTTTTTCTTTAAGGGTAATGAGCAGGGCACCTTTTCTATTAACAGGACAAGTCAATGATCAAGCCCAAGTAGCCTGACCATATGAGAGTTTAAAAAAAAAAAACAATAATAACAAGGAGTAAGAAAGAAAGAAATCATTGTGTCAATGAGAAACTTTAAAATAGTAGTGTTATCACCTGACATAAGTTAATATTCAATAGGACTAGAAGTGCTGTACTAATGTGCAGTTTAAATAATTCCTCAGTCTCTATTGGATAAACGTAAAATCTGGTAAATTTGAAAATTCATTGGAATCTTCAACAGTAATGAATTCATCAAGTAAAATCAATTTAATACAATAAAGCATGATTGTATACACACACACACACACACACACACACACACACATACACACACACACATAATACAAAGCTTACTTTGTATGGGGAATAATGGGGAAAGATAACACATAAAAGGGAATGGGGGAGTTAGGAAATATGGAAGGTAAGAGAAGATTGGATACCACAATCACTCTGACTGAAAAGCAGTAGAAGCCTGGAACAAAGCAAAATTAGGTCAAGACAACCTATAAAAACCTAAAAAGGCCCCAGGGGATGGAGTCTATTCTCTGATGGAGAGATCATGGAAATGATGGCTTAGGGTAGAGTCATATATACATAGTATTAGCTGGAATTGCTCTGTAAGTACAGTGAATGTTCAAACAGCAAATTTTAATTAGTCTATCAAACACCAGTGTGGAGTCTAGACTTTGGACCCCCCAAAAAACCATTTTCTACCCAGTGGCATTTTGCTGAGCTATCTAGCTGAGTTTGACTCACTATTGGCCAGGACCATGCCTAAGACATGTATATTCTGAATAGGTTGCCTTTTTGATTCTACTTCATTGTCTTTCTCTGACTCTCAAATCTTTCAAATGCTGTTTTAACTGACCCCTCTAGTGCTGCCTCACCCTAAAACCATTGCCCTTTGCTCTACTTGTGAAACGCTCCATCATGATTCCTATAATCTTGTCTTTTTAAATGACTGGCAATGATAATTCTAATGGTGAAAGATAGAGACAGGTAGCTTAGTGGATAAAGAGCTAGATCTGGAATCATGAAGACTTGAGGTCAAATTCAGCTTCAGATGCTTACTAGCTGTGTAAGCCTGGGCAAGTTACTTACCCCTGTTTATTTCCTTTGGAGAAGGAAATGGCAAATTATTTCAATGTCTTTGTCTTGAAAGTCCCATGGATAGTATCAGCATGCTATGGTCCACAGGGTCACAAATTCTTGATAAGCAGGAATGGCCATTATTCAACTTCCAGGAGTTCTCAAAATGACCTGGAATCCTAAACCATACCTCTTCTTAATTTTCAATCTCGTGCCATTCACTCAATACATCTCAATAATTTAATTCCAACTTCATCACTTCTTCTGCATTAAGAAATTCATTATCATGCTATAAGTAGGCAAGTCATTCATTTTTTTTATTGCTAAGGAACCAGCTATACCATCACTTCATGGAATTTCTAGTCCAGAAACTATAATCAATCCTCTTGTCTAATTTCATCAAATCCTTTGTTCACATTTTCCTTTGCTTGATTTCCATAATACTTCACAAGCATATTGATTTTCCTCACACCTATCATTTTATTCCAGTTCTGTCTCTTCCTCTGGCAACTCCTCCCACTTCAGGCTTCTTTCTCTACAGTATAGGAGGGAGCTTTATAAAATTCAGTTCTTGATGTCTTCCAACAACATATTTTTGCTTGGAGAACTTACCCATTCTTTTTCTTTAAGGGTAATGAGCAAGGCACCTTTTCTATTAACAGGACAAGTCAATGATCAAGCCCAAGTAGCCTGACCATGAGAGTTTAAAAAAAAAAAAACAATAATAACAAGGAGTAAGAAAGAAAGAAAAGAAGAGAAAAGAAAAGAAAAAGGAAAGAAAGAGTTACAAATTTCAAAAAGAAACATCAAAAAGCACTATCTGTCTGCTCCCTACTGCTTTGAAATGACGTCCAGAGTTGGATTTCCCACTCAGGCACACACAACAATGGAACAGAGCCAAAGGGGACCAGCAACTATCTGTGTTCTCGTAAGCCTAAAATGCTTCTTACTCAAAATTGCATGTCTTATAAAAACTGTTTGCCCAGCACCAGAGCAATCTGTGTTCAGGGAAGCCTGAAACAAAGTGGTTTTTGAAGAGCAGTGGAAAGTACAAGAAGCTATGAAATCCATAAATGTGTGGAAGCAATGACTCAGAGAGAAATCATCTACCCAATGTTCCCAAATTGAAAAACATTCAAGATATTAGAGCAGACCCTCCTTCCTTTAGATTGGTTCTATAATGACATTCCTTGACCTTTTTACCTAGAGTTCAAAAACATGAACCTCCTCCAGGAGGACCAGATATTGGACCTAAAGCTCAAGTCCTCTGTCCTCTCAATATATATGGTAAAGAACCAAATTACTTATTAGACAAGCAAAAACATGAGGGAAATGACTGTAACTAACAATGAAGAAGAAAGCTAAAAACAAATCAACTGGTAATTTCTTTTTCTTGCCTTGTGTACTGTTGTTGAAAATTCTTTGTGTATGTTGCCTGGTAACTACTTCATAAAATCTTCTTGTCATATTCTTTTCTTATTCTACCAATCTGATTGATTTTGTTCTGTATGACTTACAGTCATAATTAAAGTTCATTAATAATTAAATTATGATTAATTTTTTTCATGTCTCCCAGAAATTGACAGCTCAAATAGTGATCACATAACCATGGCCCTTGAGGAAAGGAGATGAAGGGAAAATATCTGAATTGAAAACATTTCCTTTTCTGTGTAAACATTATATTTCTCCAATGCAAAGTTTTTCATTGTATTCTTAATTCCAGTATAATAATGAATTATACTTTAATGAAGACATTTTTCCATATTTGCCTATTTGTCAAGTCAGGGAGAAGCCAAACATTATCACTTATAAGTATGTGCTATCTTAGCTCACTATTCACTTGGAAACAGACTTGAATTAAACTAATCTTACAATTTTAGAAGGAAATTAAGTATGCTCCTGATTCAACCCAGTTAAATTTAGGGAAATCTACATGAGGAATTTATATAGTTTTTGTTTCACTTGTGACCTATAGTCAAGAAGAAGCTGATATGAAGCAACAATCATTTTGACTACATGTAGAAACATGGATTCATTTTTAAAAGCTTAGTTATTTTTTGACCTTCCAGAATTTGTGAAATTCTTTTCTCCAAATAGTAAATATATAAACTTTTCTACATATGTTTTATTCCACACAGTGGGAGATTGTCGAATACTTTCCTCATTGAAAGATTCGATGAATAGGTAATGGACCCTCTTCTACACTCAATCCTTTACTTTTTACCACATCAGTATAGATGGGCACAGTTCCAACAATATTATAGTGACTTGTCATTTTCTCTAAATGTTTCATGCATATACAACCTGTATTATCAGCAAGCCTACAACTTCCTCAAAGGAGAAAGATTCTAGAGTACAATTCTCTTGCATATCATCTATTATGTATAAATTAATTAATTGACTAAAATTTACCCTCATTACCTGTATCCCAAAAAAAAATCTTTAAAAAGGATCCACATGTACAAAAATGTTTGTAGCAACCCTTTTTGTAGTGGCAAAAAACTGGAAATTGAGTGAATGCCCATCAGTTGGAGAATGGTTGAATAAGTCATGGGATGAATGGAATATTATTGTTCCATAAGAAATGATCAGCAGGATGGTTTCAGAGAAGTCTGAAGAGACTTACATGAACTAATACTAAATGAAATGAGTAGAACCAGGAGAGAACCATTATACATAGCAATAACAAAATAAGGTGATGATCAGTTCTGATGGATGTGGTTCTTTTCAAAAGCAAGGTGATTCAGGCAACTTCCAATGATCTTGTGATGAACAGATCCATCTGTACCCAGAGAGAGGACTGTGGGAACTGAGAGTGGATTACACTTTTTTCTTTTTTCTTTTTTTTTTTTTTTCCTGAGGCAATTGGGGTTAAGTGACTTGCCTAGGGTCACATAGCTAGGAAGTGTTAAGTGTCGAAGTCCAGATTAGAACTCAGGTCCTCGTGACTTCAGGGCTGGTGCTCTATCCACTGCATCACTTAGCTGTCCCCTATTTTCACATTTTTTTGTTGTTGTATGCTTGCATTTTATTTTCTTTCTCATTTTTTTTTCCTTTTTGATCTGATTTTTCTTGTGCAGCACAATAATTATGGAAATATGTATGGAAGAATTGCACATAGGGAAATAGTCTTAGAAAGAATAAATCATTTATCTAAGATCACAAGCTAGTATAATATCTAGGAATTCAAATTTAAAATCTTCTGACTATTTCAGTTGTTAACTGAACCCCAGATTACCCCATTTGGGGTTCCTTGATAAAGAAACTGACATAGTTGCCATTTCCTTCTCTAGATTATTTTACAGATGAGAAAACTGAGACAAAAAGGGTTAAGTGACTTACCCTGGGTGAATGTCTGAGATCAGATTTGAACTCATGAATCTTCCTGACACCAGAACCAGCACTCTACCCACTGTACTACCCTAGCTGCTTTTTGATTCTATGCCCAATGCTTTTTTCACTTATACCTCGTTACCTCTAATTTAATACAGAAATCCCTTTACATAATCTAGTACAACCATCCAATATTTGTTATGGGCCAGAACTTTAAAACCAGGATTCTTACAAGGTGTTAAGTCAGTAGAATTAATAAAACAATGGTTATCTAGTTTAGCATGGTGATTAATAGTTCTCTAGTTCAATACATGTATTTAGTACTTAATATAGTTCTACCAGATTCAAACCTACAATGATGTAATTATAATAGAGTATATAACAGCCAGCAGGGACTGAGATTCATTCCATCGTCCACCTTTGTAGTGGCTGGAGGCTGAAGCACAAGCCCTCGGACACAGAACCAGATTCACTCACTCCATCTCACATCATGTGGTGACTGGCCTCTCTTCCTACACTTCTCAAGTGAAACCAAGACTCCTGAAGGGTCTCAAGAAAGCTGGCCCGAGCCCCAGACAAGGAAACTAGACTGTGAAGGAGGTAATAAGGATTCGGACTTTAACACCTGGCTATTCTTGTAGTGATTAATTGACTGAAATTAAGGCTGCTCCAGAGACCTCCAAAAAACCAACAAGAACATTACAAATATTTTCCTGAATACACTATATAAAAGAAAAATCACTTCTTTTTAAGTCAATTTATTCCATTGTGGGACAGAAACAATTGTTACAAATTCTTTTTTGTGAAGAGAAATTTGGCTCCAATTCATTGATTCCAGTTCTTTCTTTTGGAGCAGCACAAAGATAACCTAGGTTCTCTTCCTATATTTGAAAATACTCATCATGCCCCACCTTTGTCATTCCTTCTTCCAAACATTCCCAGCTCCTTCCATCATTTCTCATATGACATAGTTTCCATGTCATCATCCAAGGTCACCCTGCTCTGAACACACTTTAATTTGGCAATGTCTTTTTTAAAAATTTGGTGCCCAGAAAGTAACAGAAACCACAATTAGTGTGTTCCAGAGAAGTTTCATTCAAGTATAATCACATATGCGTCATCCAGAATTGAGCTGTTGTTATTTTCACCACACCCTGCTATGTCACAATGACCAAATCATAAAGAAGTTAACTGGATGGGAATTAGGCAACAAGTCATTCCTTTGCTGTAACATAGTCAACAAAGCATGTACTATTTATGTAAAACATTTAAAAATCCTGAGATAAAGGTAATGAGGGAAATTAGACATGCATAGAAAGGAAAAAAATGAAACTTAGAATAAGATTAAGATACTTTTTGAGATACTTGCTGAGCAAAATCAAGAAACCCTACACCAACCTATCCAAGCTTGGAATTAAGATTTTTTGCCTTTCTCAGAACACTAACGTTGGCCAGATTGTTATAAGGTAGATAATAATACATCTGGGCACTATATCCAGCTCTGGCTATAATATATACTGTTGCCTAGGGGAACAGTAACAATGATGATGGTGATTGCTAGTATCCATGTAGTACTTTAAGATTTGTAAAATGTTTTACACATATTATCTCATTTGATCCTCACAACAACCTTGTGATGAGACATATTTTTCCCTTTTTTACAAATAAGGAAACTGATGTTTGGAGAAGTCAAGTAATGTATCCAAGATTATATAGCTTATTGTTGTTCAGTCATATCTTACTCTGTGATTTTGTAAATATTAATACTATTCATGAAATCTTGGAAAAGATCCTGGAATGATTTCCTATTTTCTTCTCTAGGGTATTGAGGTAAACAGAGGTTGTGACTTGCTAGTCACATAGCCAAGTCTTCAGATTCTAGGCTGAACACTGTCCACCAAGCCAGTTCACTGTTTAGTAAATGTCTAAGGAGGATGGAATCTATTGAGGATGAAACCTATATTAAAAACAAAATTGAAGATGTCCTCAGATTCTACTATGAAATAGAGTATTTCATATAGGCAAATAGTTAAATGTCCACGTGGCTGACTAGACCATCTGATATTTTCTCCATACAATGAAAATTAGGTGAAAATATCTAATGGCAGTTTTTAGAGCTCAGCATTAATGGTAAATAGTTCTCCTGGGCTCTGATCTGTTCCAAAGACATTAGACACCTACTGACCTGCTGTTTCCCCAGTGTACACCATTTGGGGTCTTATGGCTCTACTTGGAGAGTTATCACATCATTATTTCTTCCCATCCATCTATGTGTTTCCTCCTGTAATCACCAGAAAGAAACACATTTAAACAGTCAAGAGTGACAACAATAAATACTAGCAAATTGAACTTCAAGGGTCATTAATTGATGCCAGGCAATATGCACCTTTTAATGAATTTGACATTTTATATAGTTCATTCTGTAGCCAGTACTATCATACTGCTCAAAGAGTAAATAAATGTACATTACTGGACTGTTTCAGTGAGCCTGTAGGTGCTACATATTTTATAAATCCATAGAGTTTCTCTTCATATTTCAGTAAAACGTTAGAAAAAAATTAGGAGGCATAGGCATTACAAAAAATGCAAAATTATAAATGATTTGAAAATTAGGTATATTCCTTTCTTTACTTCTGTGTTTTATAAATGTTTGTTGATTATTTGATTGTTCTTGCTATTCTTCCAACCCTTTGCCCACTTCAGTTTTAGTAATTTTTTTATAAAAGTTTTGTAAAACTTCTTTTTCAGATCTTTGAAAAAAAATTATTCTCCACAAACTTCAGAACAATATCAGCAACAATAATAACTAATAATAGCTAACATTTATATAGCTCTTTAAAGTTTGCAAAGTATTGTAAATGTTTCCTCATTTGTTTCTCACAACAAGCTGAGGAGGTGGATACTATTAAAGATGATATAAGTCCATCTTGCAGATGAGGAAACTGAGGTTAAATGACCTACCCAAAATCACATAATTAGTTAGTGTCTGAAGTTATATGTGAACTCAGTTCTTCCTAACTCCAAGTCTAGCAATCTACCCACTGTGCAACAGTACAGTCACAGGTTGGTTCTCTGGCCATCATAGTACACACAAAATTAAGATCACTTAAGTCCTGCCAAAGGTCTCCAAATTATTTAAATGAAATTCTTCTCAAAATAAATATAATCCATTTCCACTGGACATATACTGGATGTATCTGACTTGGTAAATTTTTAACCTAGAAATGTTAAAAAAAAAAAATTAACTTGTGTTGACAAGTAACTCTAGCAAAGGAGCTGTTTATTTAAATGAGGTGCGTGTATGTATACTGTAGTCTCATACTTTTGAAAGTAAAGGATCAATGAGGCTGCTAATTAAGGCAGAGCATCAATCCCATGTGTTTAGAATGGATTTGCTAATCCAGTGTTGTCAGTTCAGTCAAGCTCTCAATTCCTTATTACAATAATGTTTCCAGTTGTGCTGCCTGAATCACTTGAGTGGAGCTGTTGAATTGGGGCCTGGCTTGCAGGGATGACCTCACTAGCCACCCTTCTCATCCCCAACTCCTACCTACTTCCCTCCTTTTGAAGCTCAAAAGGAAAAAAAAATTAAGTCAACTTTGTCAACAATATTTTTATACATTTGCCAAAATTCCAGACTCCAGATGCATATATGAAACTTTAAGACATTAACTCAACAAATTAATATAGGAAAGCTCCTCAATAAGACAAATCTTTGACATCTAGAATTGAAATACGTGTTTCTCAAGAGAATAAAAAATTAATGACTATTCATTTTTAAAATAACACTTGCCATAAAATTTCTTTCTCCTTAAGTCACAAAATCAAAACCTTGCTGTGGCATTTGGTAGTATTTATGCTTCTTTTATAATTTTTTTAATCTTGGTTTCTGTTTTTGAACATTAAAATAAAAAAGAGTAGCATCCACAGTTCTCAATTTAATTTGTTAACAATTCTTTTTACCACTTGTTTAATATAAACAAAGAACATATATGTATATGTATGTATATATAAGCTCTTCTTTTCTGCTGCTATAGGGAAATGTGTTACAGAGGAAAATAAGGAACAGGTCTTAATATATTCCTAGTCTTGGCTGTCCAAAGCCATATGCTGGTAAGAAAATAGACATTAAAAATATATACAAAAAAATTAAAATTCCAACTATAATATACACCTGGAATTGCAGGTGAAGATAACCTGTGCTCTCATTCATAGCATTCATTCTGAAAGCAAAAGGACATTTTATACTGCATTGTTGACAAAGATTTCAGCCAACAAAAGTAAATTTTAGAAACTTTTTTCTCCCATGTCATGTTGGTTCAGCTGAACCACTTATACAACAATATTTATATAGCTTTTGTAGCTGAAAACTCTCCTCTAGTCAGGATATATGAATCTCATGGTTTTTTCATGCAAAATTCACATTTCAGATTATTCTCTTACAAAAACTATCATGCTCCTTATGCTGGCAGGTGAACCAGAGAGTGGTGATTGGAACAAGGCTATGAAAAATAGGTAACACTTCCTCTAATGCCTTCGGCAGTATCATATGTGCAACAGCTGCCTTTCTGCAGGCTGCAATTCTCAAACTGTGTTCCAGAGAGACTCTTCAAGCATTCCTGAGAACACCAAACCTCAGGTTTGGTGGTAAAATATGAGTAACCTTATTTCTTACCAGAAAATTGAGTGGTGGTGGAATGGTAGTAGAAGGGATAAGGCTTAGAGTCAAGACAAAGGCTAAGCTTGAGAAGAAAAATCAAAAAGAAGAAAGAGAAATCTATGCTGTGTTAAATTTTTAGATTGAACTATCAACAAATCTTTATTAAGAATCTATGAAAAAGACATCTGGTTGGCTCAATGACCCTAGAGTTATGAGGAACTGAGTTCAAATCCAATCTCAACACTTAGTAGCTATATAGCCATGAACAAGTCACATAATCCAATTTTGTGTGTGTGTGTGTGTGTGTGTGTGTGTGAGAGAGAGAGAGAGAGAGAGAGAGAGAGAGAGAGAGAGAGAGAGACAGAGACAGAGACAGAGAAGAGAGAGACACAGAGACAGAGACAGAGACAGAGATTGAGAGAGAGAAGAGAGAGACAGAGACAGAGACAGAGACAAAGAACTTAGTCAGATTGACTACCAAATCTAGGGTCAAGAAATTGTTTGGCAGTGTTTGATTCTGTAACTCCTCCATTTGGACTTTTCTTGGCAAATTTATTGGAGCGGTCTGGCATTTCCTTCTCCACCTCATTTTACAGATAAGGAAACTGCAGTAAACAGGGTTAAGTGACGTGTCCAGGGTTACACAGCTAGTAAATGTATGAGGCCATGTGTTCCTGATCCTAGGACCAGCATATCATATGTGCCATCTAGTTCATATTTTGTCTATAAACTTTCTAAGCTGTCTATCTCTGAGCAAGTCCACTAACCTTTATTAGCCTCCATTTCTTCATTTATAAAATAGAGATAGATAAGAGTTGTGAGCATTGCTTGAGATAATAGGTGTCAAGTGCTTTACAACCCTTAAAATACCATATGAATTTTAGCCATTGTTATTTATTACTGTTGCTGAAAGCATCCTGTTATTCACTGTATTTGCCAAGGACAATAGATTAGGAAGTTGCAAAGTATGGTCAGTGGCTAAGAAAGTATTACTAAAAACAATTTGAGGAACTAAATATGAAATCCAGTGTGATTGCTGAAAAAAAGCATGAATTATTGAGAGGCAGCCAGAGGATCTCCAAAATCGCCAAAAATAAGAGCAAACTTGTACAGTTAATCCGTGATGGTTTATATATATTAGGAGTAGGCATTAGAAATTAAATGGGAATTTGGAACTGTTTTGCAGAAGAGGAAGATGACACATAAATATCAGAAGACAACACAGAGAATATTTGGTAACTCAGAAATATATAAAATACATGTATAGTAAAGCATAATATCAACATATTTTATATTTTAAAACCATAATAATTTAGCCTTATTCTCTGGTATGAAGGGAGACAAAATATTTTATGTAGATTTTCCAGATAACAGGTGTGTCTTGCCCCAAACCTACACAATGTGGAAAGGATACCTATAATACTAAAGGGTGTATTGTGACTTTTTATATGAACTATAGGGTATATTGTAACTATTTACATGAACTATAGGGTATGAGTTTCATGGATGATGAGATTCTTCTGTCCTCTAAAGATGAATTGAACAATTCCAATCTCTCATCTCATATGACAGCTTTTAAAATTCTTGAAAACAGCTATCATATCCCAACAACAGTATTATGTCTTATCTGTTTCAGGGCAATTATCCCTAGTCCCTTCAATTTATTGTCATAAGATTTGACCTGAAGACCATTTTCAATCTTGGTCACTATCTTCCTCTGATAGTTTAGAAGCAACATTTATTATAGGAGACCAGAAATTCAACTCAATACAACACAAGTGTTGAACATGATATGCAGATGCCATGAATTACTCGGGTCCAGTAGTAATACAGGATATTGATTGTAATGGCAGGTGCAAATATTTAGGGCCAGGTAAGGTATTGGGCAAGATTACTAAGAGCTGTCAAGTTAGAGGTATTCTAGCTTGACCCATTAATGCTACTGTCAAAGAGGGATTGTGGCTCCCCTTGGACAGACAGGATGGGCAGAGTCCCTATCCCACTAAGAAGTTATCCTTCATGATCAAGCTGGCTAATCTGTTCTGGCTAAGGCTAGCTAATCATTAGACAAAACCATGAGGTTTGAACACAATTTTTAGAATGGTATAGTTATGTATAAGGGGAGAATTTGGGGGTTTATCTAGGGTATATACCCACATTGAGTTCAGTTATGCTATGGCACTATCTAAGTTTAATTATATGAAGCTTATGCCTAGAAAATATAACTCAAGGGTATAACTATTATTATGCTAAACATATTTTTCTTTATACTAAAAATTGAATTATTTTGTTAAGCAGAAACAGCTAACAGGGCAACATCCTTTGCTTTTTGCTCTGTTTTATTTCCATAACCTAGGCTTTATAGATGGTTTTTTCCTCATACCTAATTATCAACATTTTTAGTGAGAGGAGGTAACAGGTTTCATACCATTGCACTAGAATTATCAACATCTGACTCTTGGGCACTATCTCTTTCTTCATGCAATTTAAGACTATGTTTGCTGTTTCTGGTTGCCATATTACACCAGTGACTCATAGAGTGCCTAAAATCCTCAGATTTGTTTTTCAGATAAAACAGGATCTAGTCTCAGCTTCACTATTTTATGTATTTGAAGCTGACTTTTTTTAAAAATGCTCTGTATTTTACTTTTATCCTTACTATATTTTGTCTCATTAGATTAAGCCTAGTGTCCCAGCCTGTCACAATCTCCTTATGTTGTCATCTAATATGCCATCCCTCTTGTCTTGTACAGTCAAAAAGTTTGCTCAACATGCCAATAGAAACTTCATCCAAATCATTGACAAATATAGTAGACAGGATAGAGCCAAGGATCAATCGCTGGGACATTCCACTAGAAACTTTTTTATAAGAAGATATTGAACTTTTTGCATGTTAAACATTATGTGTTGTATATGTACATTCATCCAATTCTAAATATATCTGATAATACAATTTCTATGTTTTTTCCCTCAAAAATAGCATGAATAAAGCAGCAGTCACCAAAACCATTTGGTATTGGCTAAGAAATAGATTAGTGGATCAGTGGAAAAGGCTAGGTTCACAAGACAGAATAGTCAACTATAGCAATCTAGTGTTTGACAAACCCAAAGCTCCTAACTTCTGGGAAAAGAATTCATTATTTGATAAAAACTGCTGGGATAATTGGAAATTAGTATGGCAGAAATTAGGCATGGACCCACACTTAACACCATATACCAAGATAAGATCAAAAAGGGTCCATGACTTAGGCATAAAGAATGAGATTATAAATAAATTAGAGGAACATAGAATAGTTTATCTCTCAGACTTGTGGAGGAGAAAGAAATTTGTGACCAAAGATGAACTAGAGACCATTACTGATCACAAAATAGAAAATTTTGATTACATCAAATTAAAAAGCCTTTGTACAAATAAAACTAATGCAAACAAGATTAGAAGGGAAGCAACAAACTGGGAAAACATCTTCACAGTTAAAGGTTCTGATAAAGGCCTCATTTCTAAAATATATAGAGAACTGACTCAAATTTATAAGAAATCAAGCCATTCTCCAATTGATAAATGGTCAAAGGATATGAACAGACAATTTTCAGAGGATGAAATTGAAACTATTACCACTCATATGAAAGAGTGTTCCAAATCATTATTGATCAGAGAAATGCAAATTAAGACAACTCTGAGATACCACTACATACCTGTCAGATTGGTTAAGATGACAGGAAAAAATAATGATGAATGTTGGAGGGGATGCGGGAAAACTGGGACACTAATGCATTGTTGGTGGAGTTGTGAACGAATCCAACCATTCTGGAGAGCAATCTGGAATTATGCCCAAAAAATTATCAAATTGTGCATACCCTTTGATCCAGCAGTGTTTCTATTGGGCTTATATCCCAAAGAAATACTAAAGAAGGGAAAGGGACCTGTATGTGCCAAAATGTTTGTAGCAGCCCTGTTTGTAGTGGCTAGAAACTGGAAAATGAATGGATGCCCATCAATTGGAGAATGGCTGGGTAAATTGTGGTATATGAATGTTATGGAATATTATTGTTCTGTAAGAAATGACCAGCAGGATGAATACAGAGAGGACTGGCGAGACTTACATGAACTGATGCTAAGTGAAATGAGCAGAACCAGGAGATCATTAAACACTTCGACAACGATATTGTATGAGGACATATTTTGATGGAAGTGGATTTCTTTGACAAAGAGACCTAACTAAGTTTCAATTGATAAATGACGGACATAAGCAGCTACACCCAAAGAACAAACACTGGGAAACGAATGTGAACTATCTGCATTTTAGTTTTTCTTCCCGGGTTATTTATACCTTCTGAATCCAATTCTCCCTATGCAACAAGAGAACTGTTCGGTTCTGCAAACATATATTGTATCTAGGATATACTGCAACATATCCAACATATAAAGGACTGCTTGCCATCTAAGGGAGGGGGTGGAGGGAGGGAGGGGGAAAAAAAATCGGAAAAGAAACGAGTGCAAGGAATAATGTTGTCAATATAAAGTAATCATTAAATAAAAAATAAAAAATTAAAAAAAAAAGAATCATGAAAAAAAAGAAGAAAAAAATAGCATGAATACAGGGTGCATATTTCTCCCCATTGCTAATGGCTTCTCAACCCTGAGCAAGTCATCTAATGTTCCTCAGCCTCAGTTTCCTCATGTGTAAAATGAGGGCTGAGACTAGGTGATCTTTGAGATCCCTTGTAATTCTAGAACTATGATCCCATGACTTTGTTAAATGTTTTGCTAAAATTGATATCTCATTTGGGACTTACAGAGTAAGTAACCTGCTCCATTTCCTGTCTTGGATCCAGGCATGAAGTTTGTTTTGAGTTCATTCATGGGGAAATCTAACCTTTAATTAGAGGATTTGGGCTCTTATTTCTCACGTTCCTTTGTCATTTAATAAGTTCCACCCCATCCTACTGAGGACAATTTTACTTATTCCTTTCACCCATGGTTTCTTCCTCCAAATATGGGGATTAACAAAGAGAATTCCAGGCATAAGATAAATTACACAAAGGATGTATCATTTATTCCTACACAGAAAGCAGTGATTACCTTAAAAATCACAACATATATTATAGAATGATAAGAACAGAATTTAGTAACTCATTTTTTAATTACTGTTGTAATCTGCTAGGAGGATGACAGGAAAATCACATCACAACATGAAACAGTCTTATGATATTGTCAATTGTCCACTTTGCATTTTATATCTCAATTCCAATGAATGTGATCCAATTAATCCAATTGATTAATCCAAAAGCAGATCCAATCTGCCTTTGAAATAGTTTAAACCTGACTTTTTTCCTAGTAGTGATAAAATTATTTGAAGAGATTCCCCCTGCCATTAGGGCTATTCTGGTGGATGTCATAGGCATGCCTATGGATACAGCTATTTCCACTATTCCCACAAGATAAAACTAGTATAGTCCTCCAGTGATTTCAAAGTTTACAAGAATATATCACATTCATCTTAGGAGACTCATTCACCTAAGATCAAGAAATTATTACAAAATCTCCAAAGAAAGGTTGCTGAATTTGGAGTTTCAGAATGTAAGTTGAATTTCTGTTCTTTTTTTTCTGCTGAGGCAATTGAGGTTAAGTGACTTTCCCAGGACCACACAGCTAGGAAGTGTTAAGTGTCTGATATCAGATTTGAACTCATGTCCTCCTGACTTCAGGGCTGGTACTCTATCCACTGTACCACCTAGTTGCCCCAGAAAATAACTTCTTAAAAAGTACAACTGGTCAAATTAAAACAAGATAAAAGCAAACTGAGGAAACAATTCCTTAAAAGTTAAGAGCTGGACAAATAATTCACTTTTATGGGAGATCAAGAATCAATTAAATGATTTTTTTAATTAAAAAATAGAAGAAAATGTAAAATGCCTCAAAGGGAAAAACTGATCCAGAAGAGATAATATCATAATCATCATATTGCCTGAAAGCCATAATCAAAAGGAGGATCTGAAAATCATCTTTTAAGAAATTATCAAGGAAAACTCTCTTGATATCCTGCAACCAGAGAGCAAAATAGGCATTAAAAGAATCCACTGATCTACTCAAGAAAGAGATCCCAAAATAAAAATTTCAAAGAACATTATGGCCAATGAGAACTATTGGGTCAAGGAAAAAATACTGCAAGTGGTCACAAATATCAGAGAGTCACAATCAGGATTATGCAGAATTTAACAGCTGAAACATTAAAGGATCAGAGGTCTTAGAATATAATACTCCAGAAGGCAAAGAAGCTAGGACTACAACCAAGAATTACAACCTACCAAACAAAATTAATCATAATACTTCAAGGAGAAAAAAATGGTCATTTAATGAAATAGAAGATTCCAAGATTCCATGAGAAAACTAGAATTAAATAAAAAAAAATTGATCTCCAACATCAAGACCCAGGAATTAAAAAGATAAAGGGGGAAAAGAAAACATAAGGCATTTTATGAAGCTAAACTATTTACATCCCAACTTGGAAGATAATGCTTGTAATTCTTTAAAATTTTATTATTAACAGTATAGCCAGAAGTAATATACATGGACAGAGTGTACAGTTACAAGATGAATTTGAGGGGATGATATTTTAAAAATGAGAAACAGAGTACACTGGGTGTAAAAAGAAAGGGAAAGTAAATTTTTCCACATGCAGGATTGTGAAAAATCTATTATAGTAGAGGTAAAGATGGGAGAATTGGAATGGGCATCACTTGAACTTTACTCTCATCCATATTGACTCAAAGAATATATATAAGAATATATACAATCAATTGAATATAAAAATCTATCTTATGTAATAGGAAAGGAGGAGAAAGAATTAATAAAGGAGAGGAAAGGCTGACAATAGAGAGGAAGATAAGGGAAGATGGTAGATAGAAGAAAAATACTGATAAAAAGAAAAGGGTAAAAGGAGAGAGAGGATAAACAGGAGGAAAAAAAGCATGTAGAAAAATTTTCCCTACAAATTTAGGGAAATACAAATTTAGCAATCATAACTAAATATGAATGGGATGAACTTCCCTATAAAATGGAATTCTACAATATGTTGTTTACAAGAAACACTTTTGAAGCAGAGAAACATACATAAAGTAAAAGTAAAAGACTGGAACAGAAAATATTATGCCACAGCTAAAGTTTAAAGCGGGGTCGGGGGAGAAGGGGGGAGCAGCAGAAGTAGCAATCCTGATCTCAGACAAAGCAAAAGCAAAATTATCTACTTAAAAGAAATAAAGAAGGAAGGAAATGATATCTTACTAAAAGGTTCCACGGATAATGTCCATGGGCAATTTTGCCAGAAAGAAAGACAACAATGAGAAAACATATCAAAATTTACAGGATACCATCAAAGTAGTACATAAATACTTATATCAATAAAATCTCTAAAAACTTATATCAAAAAATAGAGAGAGAAAAGATCAATGAAATGGGGATGCAACTAAAAAGCAAGAAAAATAACAAATTAAAAATCCCCAACTAAACTCCAAATTTGAAATCCTGAAAAATCAAAGGCGAGATTAATAAAACTGAAAATAAGAAAACTACTGGACTAATAAATAAAACTAAGAACTTGTTTTGTGGAAAAACAATAAAATAGATAGGCCATTGATTAATTTGATTTTTAAAAAGAAAATCAGTATCAAAAATGAAAAAAAATGAATTCACCATCAATGAAGAGGAAATTTAAAAAATTATTAGGAGTTATTTTGCCCAATTGTATACTGATAAATCTGACACTCTAAGTAAAATCAATGAATATATATATATATATATAGACTAGATTCACCAAAGATGAAACAGAGTACATAAATAACTCCATTTTGGAAAAAGAAATTGAACAATGAATAAACATACAGCTAAGGGTCCATTGTAATCCATGTTAGAAGGCTTTAAGACCCCAATTTGAGGTGAGAGTGATACAGTCTCTAAGTGGATTCTTTCCCAAATGACTTCAGGCTTCTGGCTAACTCTCTCTGTTGATCTGATCCATGAAAAGTCATCCCCTATACTTTTTGCCTGAATTTCCAAATCACCATTCAGTCTGGTATTCTTCCTTGATCTTTGCAGGAGCATTTGTGTGAAAGCATGGTTGTACTTCCATCTCTCTTTCTATATATTTGTGAGTGTTCCTCATTTTTCCTTTTGGCCAGGAAATATTCATAAGATATCTCTTTGTGCAGGACAAGATACTTGGTGGGGGTGATAATTGGTGTCTTGGAAGAGAACAGTATTTTCTCTGTTGAGGAGTGACCCAGGACTTTCTCTATCTTTCTCACCTTCACCTTACTTTTCTACTAGCTTCTTCCATAGTCCTGTTCCCTAAGTCTAAGACGTACTTCAGAGTGTCTCACTGATTGTTCTTTCCTTCAGGGAGATCTGGATCATTTTATGACACAGATGATATAAGGCTAGAATGCAATCCCAAGTGACATTTCCCAGATATCCAATTTTGTCTTCTATGTGCAGATGCCATTTTGCCTATTCTGAAAATGATCATTTAATGAATTGGCAAGCATTTATTTAAAACTTTGAATGTATTCATCAACAGTACTAGAGATATAAAGAAAAAGAATAAAACAATCCCTTTTATTAAAGAATTTGCATCCTATTGGGGTATACTTGTCTAAGTATATGCAGAATATATATAAGATAATGGAGGGATGTAGAGTAAGGAGGAGGTGTGACCCACTGATAATTGTAGGGAAAAGAAGATCCAGGACAGAAGATTCAGAGTCTGCCAGTTAGACTGATCAGTGTAGACTTTAAAAATTCTCTTTAGCTGTCATGAAAAATTTTTTCATGATAAAATGACTCACAGAATCCAGACCATCCAAAATGTATCACTCACAGTGGTCAACCAAACATGAAGGGGAACCCACTACCTCCCTAGAAAGTCCATTTCATTCTTGGATGGCCCTAACTATTAGGAAGTTTCTTTTTCCCTTAATTTGCTTCCTTGCCTAAATTCACTTCTTTTCAACTTCTACATATTACTCCCAAGTCTTGCCTCTAATACTCACAACACCTCTAATCCTTATTCCACATGGTAGTGCCTCAAAGACTAGTTGTCAGATCCCTCCTAACTCTTCTCATTCACAGTCTAAACCTCATCAATTCATTCTACCCATTCCTTTGTGGCAAGAACTTAAAGGATCTTCACCATCCTTTTTTACCTTGTCCTGGTTATGCTTCAATTTATCAATCTCCTTCCTAAAATGTGATTGCAAGGAACCAAGCACAGTATTTCAGATGGGGTGTTACCAGGTTAGAGTTTGAAGTGTACCCTCTCTAGTCCTAGAAAACATATTTCTGTTAACATTGCCTAAGTGTGCATTCTCTTTCTCAACCACTGTATTATACTATTGGCTCACTTTAAGTTTGCAGCCCACTAAAGCCTTATACTTTTTTTTCAGGAAAACTGCTAATTTTGTTTCCCCATTTTGAAGTTGTTTTATTAACCTAATTGTAAATCTCTATATTTATCCTTATAGCATTTCTTCTTATTAGATTTAGCCCAATGTTCCAGCCTGCCAAGATGTTTTAGAATCCTGATTTTGTCATCCAATATATTAACTATCCTTCCCACATTTGTCATTGGAAAATTGGATAAGTAGTCCAATAATGTCTTCACTTTAGATAATAATAAAAAATATTAATAAGCAAAGATCCACAACTCTTCATCTTTTCCACTAGAATATCCCAAGAGATTTTTATCTAATACTTTGATAAAATAAAAGTTAAACTGTATCTGAAGCATTGCCATGAGCTAGCAGTTTAGTAACTCTGCCAAAAAAGGAAATAAGCTAGTTTGGCATGACCTGTTCTTGATGAAACCATGCTGACTCTTGAGAACAGATTGGTATCTATTTACCCAGGAGGCAAAAGAATTAAAGCTTTGCTTTAAATAAAAATGAAATGTGGCAATATAAGAAGGGGCCCCAAAAAGGAGATAATGCACCTAAAGTGCAATTGGAAAATTTCAGTTCCCACAAGCTTCTAATCACTTCATCCTGGAAGCTCATTGTCCTGTGAAGAAAAGGGGGACAAAATGTCTTTAGGAAAATGTTTTTTTTTACTTTAACACATATGCAAGCCACAATGATGAAACCTAGAAAATTATATTCTTGGAAAGGAAAAAAATATATATATTCCTTTTAACTTTTACGAGGTAGGCATAATGAAAAAAGTCTTAATAATATATATTTCTTCCAGGACACATTGTAGATACAGAAAATAAGGGTCAGGGTGCATTGGCCTGGTGATTATTGCTTTTTTAGACTACTTTGGAATTATACAAAGTAAACACTTCTATGTTCTTGCACATCATTGTATAACAATTCCTAAAGTACTTGTCTATTATCTTCCCAGGCCAAATATCTTTCAATTCAACATCCCTCAGATCCTTAAGGAAAAATTCATTCTAATGTAATTCTTTGATGAAACAGCCATTTGTATGGCACCATTCTTTTCTATTGAGATTAATTATTCAATGTTCCATGCTTCCATAAAAAATAGAGTTAGTGAGAATTAAAGAGAAGATCCTGGTCTTCTGGTTTCCATCATGAAGAGAACACAAAAGGTTTCAACCTCCCTTAAAACTGGAGAAAGGAAACAATTTCAGGAAGAAGCTGACATATAGAAGAGCCATCATTTTGATCCCATTTATAAAGTACAAAATTATATATTTATAGATATATTCTCAGATAGAATAAACAAGATAGTAGGTTCATCTTCTATAACTGTTTAAGGGTCTTAGAATATGTTTCCTTTTACAAAATCTATGCCATACTTTAGTAATAGTGTGGTTTATGGTTCCAAATACAACTCTTAGTTGTCAGTGTCTAAAATAGTCCTAATAAGTCTCCATGAAAAGTATCAAATAAGGGAAGCTCTATCATGAAAGAGACATTGGTCTTTTCTTTGAGAACATAATCTATTTGCCACAGGAGGGACTTTGACCAAGGTCTGAGGAATCCTTTTTTTTCCACATAAGTATATTGCTCTTCCTTTTCTCATGACAGAAATTACTCCCAGTCCTCAGTCCTATGTCTCCCGTTGTTGATCTTTATTTTAAGAAATTATTTATTTCTTATTCTATCTTGTCTTTCTTCAAAATATAAAAAAGAGTCAAATTCTAATTGTACAAAAATGTCAATAAGTTATTCCCTCTTAATTTAAATTATTGTCACTGGAACAATGAGTTTAAGAGAACCCTTTCAACATGATTTTTGTAGGTTTACTTCCTTTAGCTCAAAACCCAATAAAAATACTTAAAACTCTTCTTAAACAAAAAGGATGGCATGCTCAACTGGAATACCCTATAAACAAGAAAAGTTGGCGTATAGGGGAGATTCAGCTGATATATTATACTCCCAATTGACTTGGGTTTAAATTTCATTCATAGTGGATGCCCATCAGTTGAAGAATGGCTGAATAAGTTTATTATTATGGAATGTTATGAAATATTATTGTTCTATAAAAAATGATCAGCAAGATGATTTCAGAGTGGCCTGGAGATATTTACATGAACTGATACTAAGTGAAATAAGCAGAAACAGGTTATCATTTTACATGGCAACAACAAGATTACATGATAATCGATTCTGATGGATATGGCTCTTTTCAACAATGAGATGACTCAGGCCAGTTCCAATAATCTTGTGATCAAAGAGCCATCTGCACCCATAGAGAGGACTGTGGAAACTGAGTGTGGATCACAACATAGCATTTTCACTCTTCTTGTTGTTGTTTGCTTTTTTTGCTTTTTCTTTCTAATTTTTTTTTCCCTTTTTGATCTCATTTTTCTGGTGCAGCAAGATAATTGTATAAATATATATGCATATATCGGATTTAATATATATTTTACCAAGTATAATGTATACTGGCTTACTTGCCATCTAGGAAGTTGGGGGAAGGAAGGGAAAAATTGGAAATTGGTTATGCAAGAGTCAATGTTGAAAAATTATCCATGTGTATGTTTTGAGAATAAAAAGCTTTAATTAATTTTTTAAAATAATAAATAAATTTCACTTAGATTGTCTTTCTTAGGCTTTAAGTTTAACAGTGTCCCCTAGTCTACCAAACTAAACAACCATTGTTTTCACTTCTCTAAAAATAAATAAATAGCTTCCTTTGCTCTGCTTTGTCTTACCTAATAAAGAATTTTGACCTACCTATTAAGAATATGCAATTGTTCCTGCAATTCAATTGTTATATTTCTTCCATTTCTGACTATGACTTCAAAAAATTAGTGTAACAGAGATTACTTGGAAAAATTCACTGTTACTGACATATGCTTCACTCACTCATTTGAGAAGTCACAGCTTGATTCTTCTTTTCTTTTTTTCTCAAAGATATCATCAAGAACCCAGTGATTCAAAAAGATGAGCCAATCATTCCCTGAAGATGAGAATCAATGGGATACTTCAAATGCTACAATAGTATCTTCACATCTTAAATAATGAATATAAATGTTGTCAGTGGCAAGGGCCCTGAAGTTGGTATTACAATACTTGAGTTCAAATTCTGGCTCACAAAAAGTTGGAGTGGAACAATTTTCTAGTCAAAGGCAATTTAGAAGGTCAATAGCATGGCCCTGTTGCATCTAGAGGGCTCTGAAGCACAATTCCAGCACAGATCACACCATCACAGCCCAGGAAGTGAGGCCTCTAAACTGGCTTCTGTAATGACCGCATATTTAAAATCAGCCGGAGTCAGGAATTCAGGTTAAGGGGAAAATCTTCAATATTTATTGAAGTTAAGAGGTGAATAAAGATTGCGATAGCAATATGGGCAAGAAAGATTGCTATAGCAATATGGGCAGCTGCGACAGGAAGCCAGCTAACAGAGAGTGATCCGAGCTGAGCAAACCATCGCAATCGCAATGCCAAAAGTCTCTCCTTTCCCTTCCTTTTCTACTCCCCTGCCTCCACCCACCAAAATCGTCATTTCCTATACAACACATCAAGACTTGCACAAAGAGTGGGCGGGGGCCATTCTTTCTCCAAGCTTATATATTAATAGAGTATGATCCAATTACTATTTAGCCTCATGTGCTTGGGACCTCAGTACATCAACTCAAGCCTCAGCCCATTACATCTCTCGCTTTCTTTTGTTTTAGAACACAGGTGATCATGCCATCCCTGACTCCTCAGGGAGGTCAGAGCCCCCAAGGGAAGGTGATCACACCCTCCCTGACTTTTCAGGAAAGGAAGTGAAAGCACCAAAAAGGAGGTGATCACGACCCCCCTGACTTCTCAGGAAGGGAGGTGAAAGCACTAAAAAGGAGATAATCATGCCCAACCTGACATCTCAGGAAGGGATATGAAAAGCACCAAAGGGAAGCGGGGGTTGCTAGCAGGTTTCTGGGCTCAAGGGTCTTATTATGCACAAACCCATCAGCATGGGAATACATAGCACATAGCACATAGCAACAACGCAGAGGTTATTAGTGATGACTCTCTCCACAGTCAGTGCAGGCTTGATGTGGTGTAACAAACATGAATTATACACCCAAGTAACAGTATAACAAACAATATAAATCAACATTATGATGTAAAAGATTGCCAGAAGTCCTAGAAGGAGAGTATATAAACAGCAGTCACACATACACCTCTTCAGCAGCCAAGAGATAGTCCAAAACCAATCTATTGTCCATTGCTTCACATATCAGGGAATCCAATGATCCCCCCAAGTTTTTGAAGTCCAGCAAAAGTATTTTTATGTCTTAGGGAATCCAATGATTCCAGCAGATTTTGAAGTCCTGTAACAGTCTTATCACTTCTCAGAAAATCCAATGATTCCTGAGGGCTTTCAAGTCTTATGTCTCAAAGAATCCAATGATTCCTGAGGGATTTAAAGTCCTACAACAATCTAATGTCTCAGAGAATCCAATGATTTCTGAGGGTTTTGAAGTCCAATGATTTTCTATGTCCATGAGTCAAACGTCTTAACTGCCACACTCTTTCAATGGTGAGCACAATCAGCAACAGAACCACCCGATGTTTCTTGGGTCTTCTCCTTCGTTTCAAGGGTCTGCTCCATCTCTCTGCGATGGACAAGGCGAATATGGCTCATTGGCACCCATCTGATTCCTTCTCCACCTGTAGAGATACAAGCAAACCCTCTCCCCCAAGCAGTTAGCCTATCTGGTCCCTTCCATTCACCACTTTCTGGGTCTCTCCACATCACCTGGCGATTAGCTAAAGATAATGGAGCTGCTCGCACTGGACATTGCCCTTCCGGTGGGTTGTAAAACCTGTCTGCCGGAGCCAGTGCATCTTTGTCAAAAATCAAGAAGTTAATAGTATAAAGTGCTAAATTTAGTAGTTCTCTAGGGTTACCTGTGGCTCCCCCTTTCTTTTGTTTTTGGAGGAGGTCTTAATGTCTCTGTTTCTCCTCTCTACTATTGCCTGTCCTTGAGGATTAAAGGGTATGCCAGTGGTGTGGAAAATCTTATACTGTGCACAAAAGTATGCAAAATGTTTGGAGGTGTATGCAGGACCATTGTCTGTTTTTATTGCTTGTGACACATCCATAATGGCTAATGCTTGCATGAGGAATTCAGTGACTTTGTGCAAGTTTATATATTAATAGAGTATGGTCCAATTACTATTTAGTCCCATGTGCTTGGGACCTCAGTGCATCAACTCAAGCCTCAGCCCATTACAGGCTTCAGTGACAGTAATCTCCAGAATTCTCAGCCCACAGAAGTCACAGTCAACTCAGCAGGAAAAGTTTGGTGCTCTAAAGTATGAAGAGAGCCCCAGCCCAGGATCAGGCTTTGAGAGCTACTGAATCAACAGCAGCAACCAGACCAGAGACAAAGACCACAACAGGGATAGTTACCAAGCAGTGGTAGTAGCAACTTCCAAAGACCTCAATACATAGGTGGAGAAAGGAGTGCAACATTTGGTCATAGGGAGATTGCAGGGGGCCTCTTTGTTGTTACTGTGACAGGACTCTGTTGCTTTGATCATATTCAAATTTGGATAGCAGTGCTGATTCACAGTATAGATTCCTAGGGATCTCTGAAAATAGCTGCATAAAACCCCGAAAGCTTGGTACATTAATCCTCTACTCTGGAAACAGAGTCCTACTTTAACAGAGTTAAAAGTCAAGTAACAGGCTGCAAAAAAAAAAAAAAAAAAAAAAAAGAGTAAACAACCGAAAAAAGATTCTGACCATAGAAAGTTATTATGCTGACAAGTAAGATCAAATTACACATTCAAAAGATAATAACATAGTCAAAGCTCCTATATCCAAAACCTCCAAGAAAAGTAAGAATTGGTCTAAGGCCATGGAAGAGCTCAAAAGGTATTTTGAAAACCAAATAAGAGAGGTAAAGGAAAAATTGGGAAGAGAAATGAGAGTGAAGCAAAGGGAAATACAAAAAGCTAATGAGAAGAAAATGGGTCAAATGGAAAAGGAAGTACAGAAACTCACTGAGAAAAATAATTCCTTAAAAATTAGAATTGAGGGGCATCTAGATGGTCCGGTGGGTCGAATTCTGGCCCTGAAGCCAGGAGAACCTGAGTTCAAATCCAGCCTCACACACTTAGTATTTCCTAGCTATGTGACCCTGGGCAATTTAATTTAATGCCAATTGCCTCAGGAAAAAAAATTTAAATTGAGCAAATGTAAACTAATGACTTTATGAAAAAATCAAGATATAATAAAACAAATCCAAAAGTATGAAAAATGGGGGGGGGGGGGAGGGGGAAGGGGAGGAGTGAAATATCTCATTGGAAAAAAAAACTGACCTAGAAAATAGATCCAGGAAAGATAATTTAAAAATTATTGGCCCACCCAAAAGCCTTCATCCCAAAAACAATGCTTAGACACTTTCTTTCAAGAAATTATCAAGGGTTAAAATAGAAATTGAAAAAATTGACCAGTTACCTCCTGAAAGAGATTCCAAGATCAAAACTCCCAGGAATATTATAGCAAAATTCCAGAACTCCCAGGTCAAGAAGAAAATATTGCAAGCAGCAAGTACAGTGGAGCCACAGTCAGAATAACACAAGATTTAGCAGCTTATACATTTAAGCTTATACATTTAGAGGGCTTGGAATATGATATTCCAAAGAATGATGCAACTAGAGTTACAATCAGGAATCACCTTCCCAGAAAAACTAACTACAATCTTTTAGGGGAAAAGGTAGATGTTCCATGAAATAGGAGATCTTCAGTTATTTGTGATGAAAAGACTAGAGCTGAATAGTAAGTCTGATTTTCAAATATAGGACTCAGGAAAAGCATACAGAGGTAATCAGGAAAGGGAAATCTTAAGGGACTTAACAAAGTTTATCTGTTTATACTCCTACACAGGAAGATGATAATTGTAATTCATAAGAACTTTCTCATCATTGTGGCATTTAGACAGCACAATTATAAATTAAATATAAAGGGATAATATCTAAAAAAAATCTGAAATCAAGTGGTGAGAGAAGAATGTCCTGGGAGAAAGAAAGGGAGACATGGAATGGTATAAATTATCTACTATAAGAGAGGCAAAAAAAAGTTTTTTCAATGGAGGGGGAAAGGGGGAAAGAAGGTGGAATGAATGAATCTTACTTTCATTTGAATTGGCTCAAAAAGGAAATAACTTACTCATTCAATATTGGTATAGAAAATCTATTTTACCTTGCAGGAAAGTAGGAGGGGAAGGGGATACAAGAGGGGGAAGGGTAACAGAAAAGAGGGCACATTGGGGTAAGGGCTGGTGAGAAGCAGGGACAGGGTGAAAGGAAAAAGAAAATATAATAAACAGGGGAAATACAGTTAACAATAGTAGTTACAAAAAGAATTTTGAAGCAAGTTTCTCTGATGAAGATTCATTCCTCAAATGTATAGGAAACTGAGTCAGATTTATTTTAAAATATAAGAGCCATTCCCCAATTGATAAATCCCCAAAGCGATATAAAATCATGCATTATCTTTGTACTAACACCACCACTATTAGGCATTATTCCCAAAAGAGATTTTTTTAGAAAAGGAAAAGAACCCATATGTATAAAAATATTTATAGCATATAAATATATAGAGATTGAAGGGATGCCCATCAATTGGGAAATGACTGAAAAAATTGTGATATATGATTGTGAAGGAATATTATTATTCTATAAGAAATGATGAGCAGGATATTATCAGAAAAACCTGGAAAATACTTCATGAGCCCATAGTAATGATCAGCTGAGAATAATTTTACTATTCTCGGCAATACAATGATTCAAGACTACTCTAAAAGACTTATAATGAAAAATGATATTCATTTGCAGAGAAAGAACTGATTGTGTCTGAATACAGACAGAAGCATACCTTTTTTTACTTTCTTTTTTTTTTCTTGAGGCTTTTTAAGGAGGTAAGGAGAAGAGATCTATGTATTCTTTGGCCACATGACTTTTTATGACTTTTATACAACTTCACATGGGCTTTTTCAATGAGTGGGAGGGGAAGGAAGGGGGACAATCTGGAACTCAAAATTTTAAAAACAAATGTAAAAAATGTTTTACATGTGACCAGAGAAAATAAAAATATTTTCAAAAAAAAAGATGATTAGATTTTGGGACTGTGTGTCCTGGGTTCAAATACTTACCCTGCTTTGTTGTTCTGGGACTTTAAGCAAATCACTTAACCCATGAGCTTGTTTCTTCTTATGTCAAATGA
Organism: Antechinus flavipes; assembly: GCF_016432865.1. Classification (NCBI taxonomy): domain Eukaryota; kingdom Metazoa; phylum Chordata; class Mammalia; order Dasyuromorphia; family Dasyuridae; genus Antechinus; species Antechinus flavipes. Next base: position 182,774,960 of record NC_067398.1, read on the forward strand.
AGGGGAGGTAAGTCATCAGTCAACAAGCATATATTTCTATACAATAGACATTGTACTAAACACTAAGAAAACAAAGAAAGACAGAATAATTATAAAGAATAATAAGGTAATCGGGAAGAAGGGATAGTTTAGAAGAAAAGTTAATGAGTTCTCTTATGGATATGTTGAGTTTGAGATGTCTATGAGAAAGGCAGTTGGTGCTACATATATAGGTCAGAAAGAGAAAAGGGAGGGAGAAAGGGGGAAAGAAGAATAGGGATGCAAAGAAGAAGAGAGATGAATGGAAGGCTGGTAGGATGACAGAGACAGAAAGAAAAGATAAGAAGAAAAAGAGAGGCTGAAGGAGGGAAAAAGAGGGGGAAAGGGAAGGAGAGGAGAGAGAATGATAAAGGATGGGGGAGAGAGTAAAGAAGGGAGATGAAGAAGGAAGAAGGAAGAGAAAGAGTGACAATAGAAGAAGGATAGAGGTGAAGGGGAGAAAAAGACAGAGGGAGAAAGAGAGAGACAGGAGAGACAGAGACAAAGAGAAAGCAAAAATAGAAAATAGCTCAGGACAGAGACTTATAGAACAGGAATAATTAGCTGGTTACTTATGTCACATAGATGAAAAAGAATCTTTACTAGGTGGGAAAGATCAGGAATTCTTAATCATTTCTATGTCATGGATCCCTTTGCAGTCTGATATAGCTTATGAATCCATTCTCAGATAATGTTTTTAAATACTAAAACTTCATAAGGTTACATAGGAAAATGAATTATATTGAAATGGTTATCAAACTATATGTTTTTTAAAGTTCGTAAAGGCCAGGTTAAGAACCCCTGGATTAGATTGTCTCTAAAATAGCTTAATATCTTTAAACCTTATGACCCATTTACATTCATCTTATTATCCACAGGTACTCCCAAAAGGGAGAAATAAAATAATAATGGGTTTGATTTATCAAGTATTATTGCTATTGTTTGCTGGATTGAGTCAGAGTGCCGCAAATGCATTATATTGAGTCTTTTATTATTATATTTAGGTGTTTAAAGGATTTCTGCTTAGGATAGACAAACACATACATTTAAGGAGAAAAAATGGGTTGATGAGTTTCAGCATGTAGGAAAACATTCAGAAAGAGATTAATTGCTCATTTGTCATATTCTCCCAATCACAATAAATGGAGCTGTTTATAGGTATCAATTTTTGTTATTTTAGGACAAGGTCCCACACTATATTTTCCCTTGACCAAATCAGAATTCTCTGTTGGCTGAGCTTCCTGAAAAGTTCACATCTTTTTTTATTTGCTCACAGTCCTAACAACTCCCTACAGATATCTCCTGTCTTCTGTACAATGTTATTCTTGAAAGTAGATTACAGAGTTTAGAACAATAAAAAAAAAAATACAAGTCCATGCTTGACATTAATTACTTTAAAAAATGGAATTGGAGGAGGAAATCTCTATAATGTAAATACTATGTGGAATAGTACACTATCTAATAATCATGGTCATCTTTTAAGATTGTTTTTCAAGCATTCTATTAGTCTACAAAAGAAAGGTTAAAGATTTTCTATGTGGAAGGGAGTTGTATGACTCACTTTTATAGCATACCAGATTGAAAAAAAAAAGTATTAGGAAGAGTAAGAGAGGGAGTTGAAACTAATGCTAAGTAATTAAGATAGGTCTAACTAGAATCAAGTCATTCTGACAACAGTTGATTAGAGAGTAAGGGAAAGCACATTGGACCTAGAAAGAAAAACCAACTAAGTGATATTTCTCACTTTATTTAATGCATCCCATATTACCTGAGTCAACATCAAATTGAGTGATAACACTTATTAGAAGGTAGACTATCTAGGGCATAGTCTTAACTGTAAAATGTCTCCCTTTCCTTTTCTATGGATGGTGTCAATTACTAAATGCTGAACTAAAGCATTTGCTTTCCTAGGACTTGTTCTGCTTTTTGTTTTTTCTCACATGCATGTTGGCCTTTTCCTTTAATTATCTGTAGGTTATTATTCTTGGCAAGACAGAATATTTCCATTGTGTTACATTTACCTTCCAAATGTTCCCTACTTTCTTCTTATCTTTGCTAGCTTATTGAAATTTCCTATCCTGACCATGCTTTTCACTCTGTGCATGGACATTCTTCCTCTAATCAATCATATCCTTCCTTCTCTCTCTCTCTCTCTCTCTCTCTCTCTCTCTCTCTCTCTCTCTCTCTCTCTCTCTCTCTCTCCCTCTCCCTCTCCTTCTTTTTCTCCCTCCCTCCCCCGCCTCCTTCTCTCTCTCTCTCTCTCTCTCTCTCTCTCTCTCTCTCTCTCTCTCTCTCTCTCTCTCTCTCTCCCCTTTCTTCATCTCCCCCTTCTCCCTTTCTCCCTTTTTCTCCTTCTCCTCCCTTCCCTTGAATAACAAACTACTTCCTCTTTCATTTCCTCTCCCAAAAGATGTTTTTGGATCTATTCCTGAAAATTTCTGGCATGAAACTATACCCATTCTAGCTTTGTGTTTCCATTGGGCAGATTTCCAGATGTGTTTCATCAGCCTGGGCCCCTCGGCCTTCAATCCAAGGGTAGACTTACTTTTGTAAATCATGTTCATTACTCAACCAAGCACTGCAGGCAAATGGGCAGAGTAGTGTCTGGACTGATGCTGCTTGTTCCCTCTGGCAACCAACTCCATGTTCATGTTTTCTTATCAATTTCAAGAACTCACTTGTGATATCTTATGACACTCTGGACTTTCTTTTATATTACAAGTAAAGAGGCTATTAAAGGAAGCAAGGAGATGCTGAGTCAGCAATATTTATTCATATAAGCCATGTCTTTCAATTTATGGAATGATAACTGCATTATACAATTACCTTTGGTTCTTTATAGGTTACCTGGAAATACATTTTTGCAGATCTATCCAAGCAGCAAGAAAAACTTGTAAAAAGAGTCTTTCATAGAGTATAGAACTCAATTTTAACTACGTGACAGGGAAATGCTTTTGAGGAAAATGTATCTATTTCTGTCTCTTTAAATAGCTAAGATATTGAAGGAGCCATATTCCTTTCAATGGGTATGTAAAAATATGATGGAAAACTTATAACTGGCCATTTTATAATGCTTTTAGGGAATGAAAATTTTAATGTTCCATTTAGTTTTATATTAGATAATAGAATATTAGAGTTACAAAGGATCTTAGCTATCTTCTTTCCCAACTCCTCCATTTTATAGATAAGAAAAGGCAAGCCCAGAGAGTTTAAATGACTTGGCCAAAGTCACACAACTAGATAATGGCAATCACATTCCTGGACCAGTTCTTGTTTTTTGTTTTTTGGTTTTTTGGTTTTTTTTTTTACTATATCCTGCTCTTTCTTCATTCTTTACTGTTAATTCATATTTATTTTATGTTTTGCTAAGTATACATAATAGATATTTACATAGAGGTAATATGAGTTAGTGGATAGTCAGCACTAGAGTTAAAAAGATCTAGAATCCAGTTCTACTTCTGATACATATCATTAGTTCTATCTTAATTCTCAATTGGGAGGGAAAAATCCCTGTAATGTAAATATTATTTGGAATAGTACACTACATTATTATAAATTATAAATTTCTGAGCAGGTGCCAAATTGCATTGGCAATAGGAATCTCCTTATAGGGGGTTCCTTAAACCAGTGAGATCATGATCAAGAATAAAAAAGAACCAATATTTTCTCAAGAAAATCTAGTAGCTTTATGGTCTAAGAATATGGCAGTGTACTACTATTACTACTATTAATGTAGTACTATTATAAGTACTATAACTATATAGTAATTGAAAGAAAAAATATTCTGTCTCATGCATTTATTCCATCATCTATTTGGCCTCCAGTACTGTTAATAGTGAAAACTTAAATTAAATTTGCAAAAAGTACATAATATTGGATAAAATTGCTATGAATAGAACTGGAAGAACTTTAGAAATCTTAAATTCCTTCCCTTTAATTTTATAGCAGAGTAAATTGAAGCTCCAGGAGGGGAAGATACGTGTCCATTTTATACAACTATTGAGTAATAGAGTCCTCAAACTTCATAACCAAAACTCTTTCCACTGTAGCATGGCTAATAAATATAGTATGTTCAAGCTAAATTAAAAATATGACCTAAATAGCATAAAAAATTAGTAAAGTTAAATAACTTTCTTAAATTCAAGAAATAAGACTCTAAATCCTTATCTGGAGGAGGGAGATGGAAGGAAGAAGTTTTCTGTTTGGTTTTGGAAGGAAGGGTTGTAAATTAAGTTACAAAACAATTTGATTTTAAAAAAGACTTCTTTTCTTGAACTGATACAACTTAGCCTTTTTTTCAAAATTCTTTTGTTATTAATATAACCAAAAGTAAAAGTCATATTAAAAACCAACTATACTGATTGTCTATCTTAGGAAGACCAGACAGAGGGTCAGAGGACTATTAGAGGGCCTGATCTCCTTGTCTGAGTAGATTAGCCACAAATAAATTTTTAAATTCTCAAAAATATGACAGTAAAGAAGATTCAAAAAATTAAAGGAATTTAAGACAATTCAGGTTAAATTAAAAGAACTTAATTTCTATCTACCATAACTGGAATCCTCTCCTTCCTCAACTTCACTTCTTGGCTTCCCTGGCTTCCTTTAAGTCCTAGCTAAAACTCAACTGCTGCAAGACTTTCCTAAAATATTTGCACAATAAGTTTTGCTAGAAAAAGCCTCTTTTCTAAAAAACAGAGTCAAATTTACAAAAATAACAGCTATTCCCCCATTGATGAATGGTCAAAGGATATGAACATGTAGTTTTCAGGAAAAGAAATCAAAGTGAACAAAAGTCATATTTTTTAAATGCTCTCTACTACTACTGATTAAACAAATGCAAATTAGAACAATACTGAGATGCTCCCTCACACCTATCAGATTGTAATGTGACAAAAATGGAAAAGGACAAATGCTGGAGAGGATATAGAAAAATTGTGACACTTGTGCATTGTTAGTGGTTGTAAACTACTCCAATCATTTTGGAGGACAATTTGGAACTATGTCCAAAGGACTATAAAAATATTTCTATTCTTAGACCCAGCAATATCACTACTAGGTCTGAATCCCAAAGAGAGCAAAGAAAAGAGCTATGGATCTACTTGTACAATATATATTTATATATGTTTATAGCAGCTTTTTTTCAGGATAGCAAAAACTTAGAAATTGAGGGAATACTTATCAGTTGGGGAATGGATCAACTAGTTGCAGCATATGATTATGACGGAATACTATTGATGCTACAAGAAATGGCAATGAAGAAGATATCCAAAAAAAGCTCTGGGAAGACTTATGACCTGATACAAAGTAAACTGAATAGAATTAGAACATTGTACCAATAACACTGTAAGGATGATCAGCTGTGAAAGACTTAGCTACTCTGATCAAGCTAATGAGTAGCAACAATTTCAAAGAACCTATGATAAAAATGCTATCTACATAATGAACTCCGATGGCATATTGAAGTTTCTTTTTACTTTCTGTATTTTATTGTGATATTTTGCGTGTGTCTTTTTGGGAAACATGATTTATATGGAAATGTACTTTGCATGACCTAATACACAAATCGAAATCAAATTGAATCTCTTCCCAAGTGGAGAGGGAAAAAGAGAATTTAAAACTTTTTTTAAAAACTGTTTAAAATTTTTTTCAGGTAATTGGGAAATATTTGACAAAATAAATAAAAATAACATTTAAAAAAGAAAAGAAACCTTTCCCAATCCACTTTAATTTTGGTGCATTCTCTCTGTTAATTATCTCCAACTTATCATGTATTTTTTTTCATAATAGTTGCATATTATTATTTGTTTCCTTAAGCTGTGAAATCTCTTTTTTTGCCTTTCTTTGAATTTCAAAGGTTATCACAGTGTTTTGTAGATAGTAGGAATTCATTTGGGACAGGTATGTAACACAGTGAGTAGAGGGCTAGTCCTGGAGTCAGGAAGACCTAATTTCAAAACTGGCTTCGGACACTTATTAGCTGAGACGCTGAAAAAGTCAATTAACTTCCCTTTGCCTTGCTTTCCTCACATATAAAATGGGAATTATAATAACATTTACCTCTGTAGGATGCTAGGAGAATCAAATGAGATAATTTTAAAGTTCTTACATCAGTGCCTGGCACAAAGTAAGCATATAAATGTTTAGGAGGAGAAGGAGGAAGAGGAGGAGGAAGAGGAGAGGAGCAGGAGGAGCAGTAGCATAGTAGTAAATGTTTATTTATTGATGATAAAGTTTCATTAAAAGAAGCATAAAATTTATAATATAAAATCAATCATAAATTTCTAGCATTTTTTTTACTACTGAGAAATGCTTTATTTGTTTTTCCTCCACAAATAAATGTACTGTTAATATAGGATCCTTTTAGTTTTATCAAACCTGTTTTCTAACTCAAGGCAAGACTTTTTGGGGAAAATAGTAATCACCATTATTGTTATAATCACCCATATCTCCTTCCCAAAAATACTTTTTTTCTATATGGGATTTTTCATGCTATGTCTAAAATTGGTTGACCAACTTAACTTTCTGTTTATTAAACTTTTGTTTAGTAATATTCAAGAAGTCAAAACATAGTATGATTCTCATGAAAGAGTTCTAGTAAATTCCAAGTAAAAGTGAGATTTTTTTTATAAACAATGAGGTTGTCCAGATATTTTATTTTATTCTGTTGTTTTTGTCTGCAGATGACATTGGGTTGATTTTGTCAAAGCCTAAAACTTGATAGCATGTCCTATATGAAAATCATAGTCAATATTGAAAATTATTTAATCTAACCATCAAGACAGTAGAAATAAGATGGATGAATAATGAATAATATGAATATAGATAATCTATAAAGCTTGTTAATCTCTGTGTATTTAACTTATTATATAGTCATATTTGTCTATATTTTAATGTTTTATATGCATACATGCATGCGTCTTAGACAAATACACAAAAAAGACAATGAATATAGTTTAGAGTCAAAAAGTAACAGAAAAATGGTCTAGATTGCATTTGAGAAACTGAAAAATTCCTTTAATGACTCAGACTTCTCACTGAAATAAAGTCTTATTTTTAAGTACAAAAAAAAAAAAAAAGCCAAAACTCCCAAAGCCACCTAAACATAGAGGTCCATCTATCATAAGTCCTGATTTTACTTCCTATTATTGTTCTTATTGGGGAGGAGAATAATTTTTTGTTTTATTTGTTTTGTTTTGTTTTACTTCAGTTGTGAAACTGATTTAGATAAGCTAGTCATTGATTTGACAAGATTCTTTCTGGCCAGGTAAATGAATATTGAAAAAGACTCCTTTGCTGCTTGAGTTGTCTCAATGATTTTTCTAAAGGAAATAAATGATCCAAAGTTTCAAAATTGTATACCACAGTCCCTTTTTAGATTATTGACTGAACAACACAACAGTGGTTTTGTTTGCTTTTTTGTTTGTTTTTAGTAAAAGTGCACCATGAAAAAAGTACTGAAAGCACTAAGTGTTCTATGAACCAAAAAAGCCTTGGAACCTCTGCGAGAGACTGAGATCATCTAATTTGTCCTTGTCACTAACTCTAGAGAATGCTTCAGATATTCCTCCTGTTTCCTTAATTCATTATATATCTTCATTTAGTATTCCTTTCTAATTTCCCTAAACTACTTAGCTTCCTATAAATAAAATTGCTTTGGAATATTTATTTTAAACCATGCACTAGAAGGAAAACAATATAAAGGCTGCAATATAACCTGAGTCAGATGTTGAAATGGAATTTTTTTGTTGTTTTCCAAGATAATCTACAACTGCCTGTAACTATTTAGAGGATCTAAAAAAAAGATAACTTTTTGCCCCACACTAAGTGCCTTTAAAACTGTGAAGCTCAAGGTCCCTTTAGACTACCTTCTATCCTTTCTCTCTTTCTTCAAGCAAAGACTTTTTTTTAAAATGTTAGGGAATATCTTTATGTTCTTCCTAACTGTTCCCAACTGCCTCCTTCTTTTTGATGGGTAGGTTGGTGCTTTACTCAGCAGCCAAATTCTCTAGTCCTATCTATCAACACATTCAAAACTGGGTTGCAAAAAGTAATACAACAGATATCTCAGGATTCCAGGGACTGACCTTGGAATATACTACACCAGATTTTTCCAACTGAATAAATTACTCCATGAAACTATCAATTTGATTATGTGAACCAAAAGTTGTAACCAGGGAAGATAGAGCAAAAGCATGATTAGGAGGGATGAGTGAAATTGGCCCTGTAAAAATGGGGTAAAAGGGTCTGGATGCACATTAATTGGCTTCTTACTATGCTATGTTGGCCAAACAACATACTATTCTATCAGTTATGTTTTTTATGTGATATTCAGCACACACGGACTATTTGTTGTGTTTTTGGGGATGACAACTCTTGGGTTCCATGGATTGGAAACTGTGGGTTTACAAACTTTTGTAATCTATTACATAATTGAGAATTCAAACATTTAAATATTGGGATGACACCAAGCAGAATTTTTGGTATTTAAAGGAGGATGACAAAATAGGCATTAATCTATATAGGGATTGTTAAAAATTGAATGTAAATAACTGAAGTACTGAAAAGGTTTTTGGTGTAACTTGATTTAGAGGTTCTTCATAAATACAAAAGTATATTTTTCCACCCAAAGAGTTCACAACTCCATATATGTTTTGTAGTATGAGTAGGAAACTAGACAGAATGAAAAGGAAATGGAAAACATTTAATATTTGGCAAATTCATTAATTTCTTTCCTGCACATAGAAAATTGTTCATTAGAAAATACTGCCCAATGTCTACCTACATGAAATGAGGAGGAAACAAGCTATTCAAAACCCTACAAATTTTTAGTTTACCATACAACCAACTTCAAATCAAATAATCAAATGAGATTTTAAAAGTGTGTAAGTGCAATGCCAGGCACATAGTAAATGCTTAATAAATGCTGGTTCCCCAATTTAATCTCTTTGTCTTTCTTCCTTTCTTCTACATAGGCTAGACACTCACATCTCTTTATAGACTACATGCCAGATATTCTCACCGTAAGATTTTTGCATCCACAACATGTTTTGAAAGCCTTATCATCATTATTTTCTCATGAGTTTCTAAAGCTTTATCTCTACAAATCTTTGCAGTAAAATATAACATTCCTATATTAAACATTTTGGTAAAATATTTAAAAACTTCATACAGTCATTTAAAATTATATCAGCGAATCCCCAGGACAATAAAGTGATGCTCCAGAGAGCACATCTGTTTTCCTCTAAGTTAATGTAAGTGTCTGATTGTTTCAGATATTATTACCCCATGTCCCATAAGACATATTCCCATGCAAACATGACAGGGAGAATGAGTAGTAATGGTTGTAGTGAAATATCTGGGGTTTTTTCTAAATTCTCATATGACCATAGTTCCCCTTCTGGGATGACATGTATGAATGATACTAAAAGTGAACATCAACTACCCGAAACAGGGCTAAACAACAGAGATAAAAGTATATAAGCTGAATGCCAGAGAAAACATATTAATGAACCTCTTCTCTCTTGTTACTTAGGAGATTTCCCTGACACTTCTTATATATCTCAGTATTTTCCTTCTCTAAAAGAAAATCAAGCCAATTTCACTAAAAGCCATAATGTTGACAGCTGGAAGGAAGGATGATACAGGAAGAATGTCAACCAACTTCCTGTCCTGATAGTTTGAATCTTTTTTTTTCTATATCCTTTGACTTCTAAAAAGGGAAGAATTCAGCCCTGAAAATCTTAATTTTTATTAAGAAATAAAATTTTCCATTGATTTGGCTCATATTTGGGAGGCATAAATTCATTCTTGTTTCTACTTTAATAATTTAGATTTTGTAAAGCTTTTCAGAGAAATACATGATTAGTTTTGGGGGGAATAAAAGTAAAATGAACCAATGAATTATATTACACAAACTTTCAAGGTTCTCTCTCCTACAAATGCCCTTGGAAGTATGCCATGAGTTCACAGCTGCACTGAGTTTGCCAAGAGTTTCTAGCAGACAATTACCCTGTGATTCCTCTTAAAACCAAAGACTCAAAGGCTTCCTAAGAAATTTCTGTTGTTGAAATAAAAAGAGAATTTGTGACTTTTGATTGTTTTGGTAAAGAATATATGGGATATGTATATGTATATATTGAGACAAAAAAGAAAGGGAGAGGGGGGCACATATACCATGAGTCTAGGAATGCGGAGGGGGAATGAAATGTGTGGATTGAAGTAAAAATCTTTTTTTCTTACCACCATAACAGAGACAAACATTTGATTGTGTATTATCTAGTCAAATTTTACTAAATCCATACTAATGGATTTAGAATGAAGGAATAAGAATAATAAAAAATTTAAATGTCTTCCCTCTAACCTTTTGATAAGTATGGCCTTGACAAAAAGAAGGAAAAATAGAAGGAAGAGGAGGAAGAGAGGGCAGAAGGAGAGAAAAAGGACAAGAAAGACAAGAACAAGAAATCTTGCCTCTCTTAGACATGATTGATATAGGCCCTATACCTAGCAATGGAGAAGGAAGGAGAAGGGAGTAAGGAACTTAAATGACTGAATGTGATGTAATGGACATTATTAGGGTGGTGACTGCTTTATTCAGCTTTTATTTACAACTGTTGCAACCTTCCTAGAGAGGTTAAAAAAAAAAGCCAACAAGGTAATAAGCATCTTCTTGGCAATAGGACCCACTATGAAAAGCAAACTTGTTGAAGCTGTTCATGATGAGTGACAGACTGGTAGAAGTTTCACTAAAACAGAGCAAGCAATCTGTTTAAATAATTAAAGAGTCTTAATATGGCAAGAACTTTAAGAGATGATCTAATCATTGTTATACATATAAACCAAACACACACACACACACACACACACACACACACACACACACACATTCCTCATCCATCCAACATTACATACATTTTTGTTTGTATCTCCCTTGTTTATTTATTAAATATCATATAGACAGATAGTTTATGTACTTATTAAATATTGTTGCATATTAGAGTGATTTGTGTATGTATCATGTTATTCTAGTTATATGTAGGCTGTAGGCTCTATGAGGACAATGGACTTGTCTTCAAAGTTTATAGCTTGTTAAAAATTTCTTTGCACGCAGTTTCATGTACAATCATCTTTTTTTACTATACTGTGCTAGGGAAATACTTGAATTATTCTAAAAAAAAAAGAACAAATATGAAGAAGTATTTTGCATTAATTAAGCAATTTTAACAGGCCTGTATCTTTTATGCATGATCTGAATAACTCCTGTTATTCAAAATGTGTTCTATATATTGTAGGTGCTTTAAAAAAGTTTATCAGTCAAATATATGAATGAATGTTTTCTTTAAAGTCTACAATTCTAGTTGCTGCAGCTAGATAAAGGGTAATACTTGGTTCAGATTCCTTAAAGTAAGCATTTAAGCTTAGCTTAATTTACCTGAAGAAATCAGAAATGCAGTCCATATCCTTCATAAATTTTCTATCAAAATAATTTCTTTATTAAAATGACAAAAGGTAGTATAGTATAATGGATGCTGTAAAAGACAAAATTTAGAGTCAGGAATACCTAGTTACATTTCCTACCTTGACACATATTAACTAGATAACTATACAAGTCATTTAAGTTTTCAGCATTTCAAGCAGCTCAGACTATTAAGTTTTGTTGCCAATGTGAATCAATCAACTTCCATATAAGAAGTTCCCAACATTGATGAAAATCAAACATTCAAGCTCCTTCAAAAAATATAATAACATAAATATTGACAAATGAATTGCTAAATCACTTCATAACAAACTTGAGCTAATAAACAGTATCAAGCAATTATAAAAGAATATATATATCTCACTACAGATGTATTTCTTTGCTAATCTTCAATTGTTATCAATAACTTCTTTATCTAACACTATTTCTTTATTCTGTTTGAGAAAAACCCCTGACCTCTCATTTACATTGTTTTAAGAATAAGAAACATTGCCCACTGTTTTCCAACTTTCCTCAGCTTCCTATGGCCAATTGTCTCTACAATGGAGCCTTTAATACTTCCTTACCCTTTGTAGATAAGGTATTCAACACCTCCTAAAGCAATCCCAATAGCTTTAATGGCATTTCTTTATTACTCTCCTCTGTGTCTCTGCCCAGAGAGAAACCTCCTCATTTCCTCCATAAGATTAATCTACATCATCTTAGAGCTTAGATACTCTAGATGCTTAGAGCAAGCAACCAAATGCTCTCTATCTCCACCATACAACACAGTTTGGCAAAAGACTGTATTAAGCATTGTGATAGTATTTTTTCCAGTCAGAAAAAAATTTTCTTGTCAGCACTTTCTAATCATTTTCTCTACTGTCCTTTGAAGTTCAAAACTTCCATAAAAGTAATCTTGCGTTAACTAAGCAATTTTAACCAATCTATTATGTCCTGGCTATTAACCAGCTTTTTGCCCTTTTTTTCTAAACATTTTAAATGATCTAGAAAAACTTAACAATGTTCAAATAGTAATGCAATGATTCTCTCACTCTTTCAAAGATAATTTTCATTGGTAACCCATTCTATTCAATCCCCAAATCATTGATTTTGCTTCCAAATGTCCCATCTCCATCCCCTTCTTTCTACTCATATGGAAACCAAAATAATTCAGTTCTTCAAAATCTGTAGCCTTGAATATAACAATACTTCCTTATTGATCTTCTAGTCTCAAGAGTCTCCTCTTTCCAACTTAGGCTCCACACAGCTGCCAAAATGATGTGGCTAAAGCACAGGTCTGACCATGTCCTTATTCTTCTTGATTAACTCCAGGGACTACTTATTTCCTCTAGGATAAGATACAAACTCATTTGCTTAACCCCTTCACAATTTGGCTCCAAACTTCCTTTCTAGGCTTTTTGTACTTTGCTCTCCATGCATTCTATTAGTCAAATCGGTCCTACTGCTCTTCATAGATGGCATTTCATCTTCAATCTCTATTTGTAAAATGTATTCCCTCCCATTTCCTTTAACTCTCAAAATTCCTAGTTTTCCTTGAAAGTTCAAGTCAATTATCATCTCCTGTGTGAAGCCTTTCCTCATTCTCCTCTAACAAAACCACTTTGCTATTTAATCTATACATATAAAAACACATATGATATATATGATATCATGTAACATGATATTTTGTCATGGTATATCATAATAACAAATCATAACATAATATAATAAATATAGCATAGCACAATATAATATAACATTATAACATAATATGACATAATAACAGTCATAATAATATGACTGACTCACCTGGTTTAAAAAAAAAAGTAAGCTCTTCGAGATGAGGGATAGTTTACTTTGTCTTTGTATCTTTCTCTAGCAGCAGCATAGTGCCTAGAACATAGAAAGTGCTTAATAAATGCTTGTTGATAGATTTATTGAGTCTATGACATGGAAATTCAATGACTTTCATTTTTTCCTCAAAACCAAGGAAAGTATACCCCATGAATTTGTCTTATAAAACAATTAAACTTTATAAACTACAACTAATGGAGGAGATACTACAGAATGGAATTAAGTGAGATGGCTTCCAACTTTTTCAGGCTTCTGTAATTATCCTACTTTTATTTCATTTATAATAGTAATTGCAGATCCTTATTGATGCTTGATTCCCAACTTCCAGAAACAGCCACAAAGAATTATTTTACCACTATGAAACTTACCATTCCATTTTTATTGAGGGTCTCTTATGTTCCTCACTATAGACACTACATTTCTTGGCTCTGGGCTTTCTCCCCATTTCGAAGACTTTCTCCCCTTCTTTGCTTCTGAGTTCTCCTTCAAGTTTGAACAAAAGCCCCACCTTCTGCAAGATTCATTTCTGTTTAATGCTAATGTCTTCCTTCTGTGGATTTTCTTCAGTTTGTCATGTATATATCTTGATTGTGCATAGTTATGTTTATGTTATCTCCTCCACTAAACTGTAAGTTCCATGAGGATAGATTGTCTTTTGCCTTACTCTAAATAGACATCCTGTTTCATCCCCTCTTTTTTTGACAGCTTCGGTAAAAATCATATGCACTCTATATCTATCTGTGATGACTAGCCTGGGCCAATAGGGAATTGGGCTAGTACATGTTGTAAAGATATATTTGGATAGATATTATCTGTCATAACCCCATTTACATGCCTAAGTGATGCTGTGATCTCAATCTTTGGACAAAGCATGAGAAGGACCATAACTGAATAATTCACTCTTCCATTCTTCTAACTCTAAGAGGCTTATTGGACTCTATCAACAACATATCAAATATTTGCAATCTATCATTTTTTTTGTGAGTTTAGAATGAAAGCCATTTTATCTGATAACTCTAAAGAAGAAACAGTTCCATCTCAGACTAAAAGGATAACATCTTACTTACAGATGTCAGTTTAGTTATCTCCCACCAAATATTTCTTATTCTAAAGACAATCTTGAATAGCAAGAAAATGTTTATCCAAGGAAGCAATAAAACAGGAATTGGGAGAGTTTTATAGATGAGGATAGACAATGGAATACATTAGAGCAAATGAGCTATTCAACAGAGAAAGAGGAGAAAATGATCATTCAACCAAGGATTGCTATCCCTAGAGAAATCTACTTTTATTATTCTCTGTGGTTGTAGAAGTTGGTAATGAAGGAATGTGTTGGGAAGCTGGCTTTCCCCATAAATCTGTATCAGCAGGGACTCTTGTTACCTGAAAGGAGTATCTTGAAAGTTTGTATCTTATCTCTCTCACCTCATCTCTCTAGAATGTTTTTTTCTCCTTCACATACACTGTATACAGTGTTATAGATCTCTCAATCAGGAATTTTATTTCCTTTTGCATTCACAGCAGCACAGAGACCAAACTCATCTAAGGCAGGGATGTTGTATACCATTTCAACCTCATTTCACATTACTTCTCTTCTCATACTCAATGTTTCAAAGTGGTTTATTAGCTCTTCCTCAAACTCAACATTAGACCTTCTACTTCCATACAATTGCCCAAGATTGCCTATGATCCCTAGGATACATTCACTCATCTCCAGCTCTCATCTTTCCTTCCCAATTTAGAAAACACCTTCTCCCTAAAGTCTTCCTTGTTCTCTTAGTTGTTAGCATTTTGTCCCTTCTCAAATTAATTTGTTTTTACTTACAAGTGCATATGTTGAATAAAAATGGCATTTACCTTCTTTTACAGGAGAGCCTGTTTTGTTTTTGTCTTTGTCTATCCTAGATCTCACACAGTGCCTTATACACAATAGAGTAAATGAAGTCTATAACTGAGTAATGATATAAAATCTCAACTTAGTCAAGAAGAGAATGCTATCACAATGAAATATACACCAGAGAAATTAAATCATCGGTGTTTAATAAATGTTTATTCATTTAAGTTACATATAAATACAACTTCTAACATCCATAATAAGGATATAAGTGAACCATTGTTCTTCAATAAGGAAGATCCTTTAGTGGAAATTTAAAAGAAGTGGAAATTCGTAACATCAGGAGCTTGTTGAAAAGAACATTCTAAATTGGTTAGAATTTCTGATTTTAATTTCTAAAAAGCAAGGAAGAAGACTCTTAATGCATGTGCATGCCTTTGTTCCAGAGCAGCACAGAGCTATTCTGATTTGTGTCAGAAAAAAAGAAGACATCTTATGAGAGCTGCCTCCACTGATAGGAATTCCCTGACAGTGAATTTTTTTCTTGCCACATATGAATTCACTGAAAGAGGATTTATATGCTTATTAAATTTAAGATGGAGTTGCACGTGTTTTAATAACACTTACGTGAACACGAATTGAACACCTGCATTAAGAAAAGAAGAGGAAAGGTAAAACCAACTCAAATAAAATAAGTTTCCTGTAATTTTGTCCAAAACAAAAACCTGAGACAATGTGACTTTCCCTTTTATCTTATTTGGGAAAAAAGGAGGAGAAGAAGGAAGGAGGAGGAAGAAAAAGAGGGAGTTGAGAGGAGAAAGGGAGAAAGAGGAGGAGAAAGAGGAGAAGGAAGAGGAAGAAAAGAAGGAGGAGGAGGAGGAAGAAGAAGAGGAGTAAGATGAAGAGGAGGAGGAGAAGGAGGAGAAGGAGAACAAGAAAAAGAGGAGGAGGAGCAGGAGGAGGAAGAAGAAGAAGAAAAAGAGAGGAGAAAAGGGGGAGAAGAAAAAAAGAAGAGAAGGAGGAGGAAGAAAAAGAGAGAGGAGAAGGAAAGAAGAAGAAAAAGAAGAGGAGGAGGAGAAGGAAGAAAAAGAGAGAGGAGAGAGAAGAAGAAAAAGAAGAAGAAGAAGAAGAAGAAGAAGAAGAAGAAGAAGAAGAAGAAGAAGAAGAAGAAGAAGAAGAAGAAGAAGAAGAAGAAGAGAAGGAGGAAGAAGAAGAAGAAGAAAAAGAAGAGGAGGAGGAGGAGGAAGAAAAAGAGAGAGGAGAGAGAAGAAAAAGAAGAAGAAGAAGAAGAAGAAGAAGAGAAGAAGAAGAAGAAGAAGAGAAGAAGAAGAAGGAAGAAGAAGAAGAGAAGAAGAGAAGGAGGAAGAAGAAGAAGAGAAGGAGGAGGAGGAGAAAGAGAAGAAAGAGGAGGAAGAAGGGAAGGAGGAGGAGGAAGAAGGGAGGGAAGAGGAGGAGGGGGAGGAGGAAGAATATGTAATATAAATATATGGTATATTAAAGTTTAAAAAATGCTTTACAAGGACAGCTAGTTGGTGTAATGGATAGAGCATCAGCCCTGAAGGCAGGAGGACCTGAGTTCAAATCTAACTTCAGACACTTAACACTTCCTGGCTGTGTGACCCTCAGCAAGTCACTTATTTTCACAGGAAAGAATTTTCACAATAACCCTAGGATTAGGTGATATTATGATCTCTATTTTGTAAATTTTAAAAACAAGCTGAGAAAGATTAGAAAGATGAAAACAGTAAGATGCACTGTGCCCCTTTGAGAGGAAGAAATGGAGAGTAAGATGGACCATGTAATGTGGAAGTGTGTGTGTGTGTGTGTGTGTGTGTGTGTGTGTGTGTGTGTAATAGAAATGTTAATGATTAACATGTTAAGGATTAATTAGGTAAGGCAATGCAGTGCTAACATTGGAAGATAAATTTAATAAAACAACAAAACTATGCTGATGATATTCTTAGAGTTTTTTTTTTGCTCCATGCCTTTTAAAAAAAAAATTAGGAATGGTGACATCTAAATCATATTTCCAGTCTTTAGGCAATGCTTTCTATGTCTCTTTCAAAACTCTTACCCTGTGATTTCTCAACTAATTAATCAGTTCTCCTTTATCTTCCAAATCTTGCAAATTAAGAGGGATCTTTGTGTGTAGTATTAGTGGACTTTACCACCCAAAATATGTAGCTTTGGGGAAAATGACTGTTGTTGAACAAAGGATCAAAAGAAGAAGTAATTTCTTAGTTCCTTAAAGAGAGTTTCCATGTTAGAATGCATCATTTGCAGCTTGTTATATTGTTCCTGAGCATCCTTTACAAAGCTGGTCATTTTATCTACAAACTTGTCTCTTTCATCAATGATAGCTGGAAAGTTCTGAACATCTCTTTCTACATCTGAAATCTGTTTCTTCATTAGATCCAGGTTCTTATGTAAATTATCAGCTGAACAGTGTTACTACTGGGCTTATATCCCAAAGAGATACTACAGTGTTTCCCCAATAATAAGACCTATCCCAAAAATAAGCCCTCCCCTTACTGTGTAAGATTCCTCTAAAATAAGCCCTCCCCTGAAAACAAGCCCTATTGAGATTGCTACTGTGGTGAAGGTGATCCCCTGCACCACACGCTATATTACGGTACCCTCTGTATGCACCATCTTCCACCACCACCACCCCCCGCCGGGTGAAACGCACGCTGCGCTCCGAGCTGCATCCAATCAGAGCTGCAGCAGTGAGCACGTCATCCTGTTCTTCCCCAGTGATTTGCTTGCTGGCACCATTGAGAGCAGTGTCGTGGACGAGAGCTGAGGCAGGACAACATAAAAACCCAGTATGTAAGCGGGAGTGAGGGGGCATGATGGAGAATAAAAGAAGAACTTAGCCAGCACTCACCACGCTAAAGAAATGAAGAACTTCCTTGCAGAGAGAAGAATAAAAAGACTGCCTATCTCTAGACCCTTGATATTGCAATAAACAAGCCATTCAAGGACCATTTGCACATGGAAGTCAATGACTACATTGAAAATAGAATGGAAAGAAATCAGCGTGGAAACTTTGTGAAGCCCTGTCTGCAAGAAGTCGTGACTTGGGTGAAGAAGTCATGGGATAAAATTACTGACAGCTATGTCACCAAGGCACTATGAGCAGGTTACCTGGACAAGACATGTTCATTTAAAGAGAGCTATATTGCTGGACATGACAGATTGGGTCCACTTCTTCTGAAGGAGAATAGAGGCGCAAGACATCCAGGATGGAATTCAGGGTATGGACACTTATGACAATGTTGTTGAAGAAGATGACATGATCATTATTGAATAAAGGTACTTTTTTTTTGTTCACATTTATCTGTTTATTAAAATTGCTATCAATGTTCATTAAAATAAGCCCTCCCCTGAAAATAAGCCCTCTGGTGTTTTTCTGTCCAAAAAAAAAATAAGACAGTGTCTTATTATTGGGGAAACACGGTAAAGAAGCGCTGTTTGTGGCAGCCCTGTTTGTAGTGGCTATAAACTGGAAAATGAATAGATGCCCATCAATTGGAGAATGGCTGGGTAAATTGTGGTATATGAATGTTATGGAATATTATTGTTCTGTAAGAAATGACCAGCAGGATGAATACAGAGATGCTGGGAGAGACATGAACTGATGCTGAGTGAAATGAGCAAAACCAGGAGATCATTATATACCTCACCAACAATATTGTATGAGGATGTATTCTGATGGAAGTGGATTTCTTCAACAAAGAGAAGATCTAACTCACTTTCAATTGATCAATGATGGACAGAAGCAGCTACACCCAAAGAAAGAACACTGGGAAATGAATGTAAACTGTTTGTATTTTTGTTTTTCTTCCTGGGTTACTTCTACCTTCTGAATCCAATTCTCCCTGTGCAACAAGAGAACTGTTCGGTTCTGCACACATATATTGTACCTAGGATACACTGTGACATATTTAACATGTATAGGACTGCTTGCCATCTGGGGGAGGGGATGAAAAGAGGGAGGGGAAAAGTCGGAATAGAAGTGAGTGCAAGAGATAATGTTGTAAAAAATTACCCAGGCATGGGTTCTGTCAATAAAAAAGTTATTATTTTTTTTTAATTCTCAGCTGAAACTCTACTAGCCTCCCCTATATGGGTTAATTCATCCAGGAATTGAGGACATCAGTGTATGGTTCTCAGGCATTTCAGCCAAGAAATGCAGCAATGTCATCTTCTGAGCAGTGGACTTAGTGTCACGAAGTTTGCAGAGAAAGCTGATGTTGAAGCCAAAGACATCAGCATTCCTAGAACTAGCATTCATGTAGTTACCCACAAGCAGGATTTTTCCAAGAGGCTAGAAAAGTTTTCACTCTTTCATACCTCTTCACAAGCAGCTGTTACAGAAACAAGCTCTGGTTTGATATTTTCTACATACTCATTGAACTGCAGCTTGAAGAGGATGGTATTGAGGTTGAAAGCAGGGCACAGATAAAACAGTATCTAAGACAGAATTTGAACTCAGGTGGTGTTGACTCCATACACAGTACTCTGTTTACTGCACTTCAGAGCAGCCCTTTAGTGGAGCAGCAACATTTCAGTAGGAGTTTTATAACATTGTCCCTCAGACAACCTACCCTTCTCAGGCAAAATTTCTGGACTTGGATAAATTTCCAAGGCATCCTTCATTAGAAAATAGGAGTTCAACAGAGAGTGGGCAAGCTAAACAATCTCTACCTAAAGAACTAATGTGACTAAAGTGTCTTATTGTTGTTATTATTATTATTAAAAGTGTCTTATACCAAAAGCAGATTAAGAAGAAATTCACAATGTATACCAAGTGAATGTCAAAATGTTTACATGATTTACACATATAAGGTGATACAGTAAGCAAAATAGGAGGGCATGGAATAGTTTATCTGGCAACCTTACGAATAAAGGAAGAATTTATGACCAAGTGTTACAAAATGTAAAATAGATAATTTTGGTCATATTAAATTAAAAGTTTTGCACAAACAAAACCAATGCAACCAAAATTATAAGGAAAGCAGAAAACTGAAGGAAAACTTTGCAATAAGTATTTATATTAAAGGCTTCATTTTTCAGATATACAGAGAACTGAGTCTAATTTATAAAAATATAATTCATTTCTCAATTGATAAATAGTGAAAGAAAAAAACAAAGCTCTCTGTATAGTCACATTAAAATGTTTTAAATCATTATTGATTAGTGAAATACAAATTAAAACCATCCTAAAGTACCATATCACACCTATAAGATTGGCTAGTATGATGAAAAAGGAAAATAATAGATGTCAGAGAGGATGTGGGAAAACTAGGACACATTAGTGTGTTGGAGGGATTGTGAACTGATTCAAGCCTTCTGGAGAACAACTTGAAACTGTGCTCCAAACACTATAAAACTGAATATCCTTCAATACAGCAATACCACTGCTAGGTCTACATTTCAAAGACATATAAAAAAAATAGGAGAGAGAACCTATTTGTATAAAAATACCTGTAGCAACTTTTTTGTGGTGGCAAAGAATTTGAAATCAAAGAGATTCTCATCAATTTGGGAATGGCTAAACAAGTTGCATGATTATAATGAATACCATTGTGCTATAAGAAATTATAAGTAGGATGATTTCAGAAAAACCTGGAAAAACTAACATGAATTGATGCATAGTGAACTGAACAGAATGAGAAGAATGTTATACACAGTAACAGCAATATCATGCAATGAAGAACTGTGGAATGACTTAGCTATCCTCAGTATTACATGATCAAGAAAATCTCAAAGGATGAATGCTTTGAGACATCACTAAAATGATGCATATTATCTACTTCTAAAGAAAGAACTGATCTTGCTTGAATACAGACTGAAATGTGCTTTTTTTCATTTTCTTTATTTATTTGAGTCTTATTGTACAAAATGACTAATACAGAAATGTTTTACACGATTGCCCATGTATAACCTATATCTGATAACTTACACAGATGAGAAGAGGAAAGGAGGAAGGAATAGAGTGTGAAACTCAAAACTTTAAAAAAAGTTTTAAATTGTTTTTAACATGTAATGAGGGAATTATACATATATATATATACACACGTGTGTGTGTATGCCTATACACATATGTATATAATTATAAACATAGGAAAAAATAAAACAAATTTTAAAATATGATATGTGTATATGGGGGTAGTATAAGTTATTTTTGTAGAACATATATATCCAGATGGATCATTTAGAAATGGCTCACAGTGGAGCATGAATGGATATCTTTGCAATCTTTTCCATTTTCCGTTATCCAAGTGAATCTTCAATTTCTATGAGTAGGAAAAGCAGGAGGTTGGGGCCAAAGGCTGAATACTCTTGCTCTCCTCAAAAAAAGAAGAAATATTAGATGTGAATTATATCTATATGCCTCTCAAATATTGCTAGTCTAGGGAAAATAATTTTAGGTTCAAGCTGAGTTCCTAATCACTATCCCTTAGCAGAAGAGTATTCCAAGCTATATATCCAATATTTGACTCTCTTCCTACCAAATGCCAATTATACAAAGAGCAGACATAGTGAATAGCAAATAAACCCATTTCTCTTAACTAATGACAAATAGAAATGAGAGAAATTATGTGTGTATACATATGTGTGTACATATGTATGTGACAATATTCAAAACAAATGAATTCTTTCATTAGGACTGAAATATCTCAGTTCAACCAAGATATAGTCACAGATTTCATATAATTTCTCTAGTGTAGTAAGCTTGGGATAAGGTTATGAACAAAGCCCTAGTTCCTCTACATATTGGCTTCTTTCCAGACTTTCTTTCCTTTCAGGGACTTTGAAGATAATTTAAAACTCCTAATCTTCTCTATCAAAGTTAGAAGGCAGAAGAACAGAATTTTTCTTCTTCAAAACTCTTGCCAGCTCTACCTTTTCACATACTGAGTAATCAATTCCCCCCAATTTGCCAATTAGGAAAATCTTATGCAAATATGCTTACATAGAGAATTCTGATCAAAAATAAGGAAGAGGAAGGCAGAGTCAAAATGGTGGAATAAGGCAAGAATTTTCTAGAACACTCCCAAATTCATTTCCAAACTATAAAATAATGTCTCAAAATGAATTTTGGAGCAGTAGAACCAACAAAAGAATATAGTGAAATAGTTTTCTAGCCCAAGATAACTTAGAAGTTTGGCAGGAATGGTCTGTCTCACTTGGGTAAAGGGGAGTACACTGGGAAAATGAGCAAAAAAAATGGAAAAGGAAAAATACTGCTCATATAAAGTTACTATGATAAAGTACCATAGGGAAGATAAAGACAAACTCAGAAAAAAAAGACAACAATGTCAAAATTCCAACATGCAAAGCTTCAAAGAAAAATTGAATTAGTCTTTAGCCCAAAAAGAACCCCTAAATAACTTTTAAATCATATAAGAGAGGTAGGATAAAAATTGGGAAAAGAAATGAGAATGATGCAACAGAATCAGGGAAAAAAAAAGAATCAATAACTTGGGAAAAACTATTGGTTATATACAAAAAATGAAAAAAGATGCGCAAAAATTCATTGAAGGAAACAACTTCTTAAAAAGTAAAAATGGCCAAATGGAAAAGAAAGTATAAAAACTCATTGAATAAAATAATTCCTTAAAAATTAGAATTGGACAAGTAGAAGCCAATGATTCAATAAGAAATCAAGAAATAATAATACAAAATCAAAAGAATGAAAAACAGAAGAAAATGTAAAATATGTTATCGAAACAACTGACCTGGAAAATAGATTCACAAGAAATAATTTAATAATTCTTAGACTACTTTGAAAGCTATGATCAAAAAAAAAAGTCTGAATATCATATTTCAATAAATTGTCAAGGAAAACTGCCCTGATATCCTAGAACCATCGGGTAAAGTAGAAATTGAAATAATGTAACAATCATCTCCTGAAAGAGAACTCAAAATAAAAACTCCCAGGAATATGATAGTCAAATTCCAGAACTCCTAAGTCAAGGACAAAATACTACAAGCAGCCAGAAAGAAGCAATAAAAAATATTATGGAGCCATAATCAGGATTATACAAGATTTTGCAGTTTCTACATAAAAGGATCAGAGGGCTTGAAATATGGTATTTCAGAGGGCAAAAGAGCTAAAATTACAACTAAGAATTGAAACTGAGTATAAGTAGGAGGGTGGATAGTCAATGAAATAAAGTACACTCAAATATATATATATATATATATATATATATATATATATATATATATATATATAATATATATATATATATATATATATATTATATATATATATATATATATATATATATTCTGTGGAGAAGTAGGAGGTGAGGGGGATAAAAGAAGGAGAAGACTGATAGAAAGGAGGGCAAATTTCGAGATGGCAGCAGTCAGAAACTAAACGTTGGTAAGGAAGAATAGAATGAAAGAGAGGGAGGGAGACAGAGAGAGAGACAGAGAGGGAGGAAGGAAGAGGATAAACAGGGGGGAAATAGATGGATGGAATAACAGTAATCATAACTATGAATGTGAATGAGAAAAACTCACTCATAAAATGGAAACAGATAGCAAAGTGGACTAGAAACCAGAATCCTACAGAATGTTGTTTACAAGAAACACATTGGAAGGAATGAGAAATACACAAAGTAAATAAAGGTAAAGGTAAATAAAAGCATCTATAGCATAGGGTAAAGGCAGAATGTATTGTGCTTCAGCTAAAGCAAAAAAGAAAGAAAGAAAAAAAGAAAGAAAGAAAGAAAGAAAGAAAGAAAGAAAAGAAAGAAAGAAAGAAAGAAAGAAAGAAAGAAAGAAAGAAAGAATTTTTTGAGTTAAGGTCCTTATTTATAATTTCTTAATAGATATTCTTTATAAAACAAAAATATAAGCTATCAAAGTTTTCACTACTTTAAAACAGTATTATAAAATTCTTATCAGTACTTTAGGGTATTCTTATGCTACACCTGTACCCTAAAGGTAAACATCACTAAACTGAAACCCAGCAATGTGATTAGAACATCAGAGAATTTTGGAGCCAAAAGGTATCTTACAAATCAAAATGTAAGTACACTGATGTAAGATATTAAAAGGTATCTTATAGATCAAAATGTAAGTATAGTGTCTTTTTTTGTTTTTGAATTTGTTTTTAGCACAGTATTATACATATAGGAGTTTAATAAATATTTATTCCCTTTCAAAATATCTGATATATAATAGGGACATAATTAATAGTTGTTGGTTGATTGGTTGAACACATCCAATCCCTTTATATCATAGAAACTGAGAAGTTGCTAAAGCTTTTGATTGATATGACTGGAAAGAAGTAGTCGAATAACATTGAGATGATTCAGAATTAATTATATTGGTCAGATGACAGGGTCCTTCTTTTAGTTTACTGTGATTTATGAGTTTGAGAAGGAAATACGTTATTAAACACAAATTCAGTCAGGGCACTTAATCAGATTGCATAAAGTTAGAAATGGAGGCTTCCAGTTGTACCCAACAGCAGAAGGGCTCCAGAACCATTATTAGATCACAATTATACATAACGCTGGGGCTCCTTGATTTACTTAATAAAATTACCCATTCCTTAAGATGGGGGCCCTGCTAAAAATGCCCTGATACCTTCAGGAAGTGATAACCCTATCATGGGCTGTCAACAAGGATTATTCAGCATTTACTATAGGATAGGCATTGTACCAAGCACTGGAAATACAAGAAACAGAAAAAGACAATCCCTGTCCCCAAGGAGCTTACCTTCTAATAAAGGAAGATAATATTTTTTTAAAAGGAGCTGGAAAAGTAAAGGAGAAGGTACATGACCCAAGGACATGACAGAGAAAGTTCTATAGAAATGAGTCAACAATGCATCCTAGGCCTTTTCCATAAATTGGAAGTTCTAGAAGGAAACTACTCATCACAAAATATAGTTTCAGTGAAAGAAAGTATTTTCAATGTGAGAAGTATCCAGGGTGGAATGAGCTTCCAGGGTGAAGAGGTTTCTGTGGCATAGTAGACAAAGTCCTGTGGAGTTAGGTCAAAGATGCAGTCTAGAGCAGGATGATACACTAAGTACTTAGTAGAAACTGTGTCACATCTTAAAGGTTTTCTATAAATTATCAGGATAATTGAGAATTGGAGTCACTAGAGAATGGAACAAATAAGAGGTATAAGGAAAAATTCCTAAAGAAGAATTACTTGAGGGAAGCGATGGAGATTGGGATTCGGGAAGAAGAAAAGAAAGTCTTCAGATGTGGTTTTGGTCTAAGTGTCCCTATGCTTTTACTATTGGAGGAACCTTGCCAGTTTTGAAGAGGGTAGAGGATTTTGAATTTCCCATCTTCCCAAAGGTATTTTAGTACTATCCTTAAAGCTCCTAATAATGACTACATTAAGAGACAAGAAAAGATTGGAATTAGCTTCATATCCCATGAGGATCTTAGCAAAGAAGCTACATCAAGCCTAATGGGAACCTCTTGAGAATCCCACGAAGGAGGAAAAAAGGACTTTGGGAAACAGAGTTGTGAGTTACCCTTTTGCCACCTGTCTCTCTAATCTTGAATGGACTTTTACCTTGCCTTTATACGCATGGGAACATGTGTCATGGACTTTTATGTGGAATGTTTTATAACAAACTATTTTTTTAAAAATTTTTACCACTAATGTATCTGGGGTCTGGATCATGTACAGAGCACCTGAGATGGCATCTCCCCATGTGGAAAAGCTGAAAGAGTCTGTTTCTTAGACAGCCATAATGATATGAAACGGAAGTGCCTTGGACAGATTGTGGCAAATATGTAGACATTCTGTGAGTGGTTTCAATCTGTTAACCATGTGGTTAGGAGGAGCTTTTTCAAATAGCTGCATTGCCAAAACTTGATGGGTGGGGGAGAGTCTTTAGAAAGGCTTGAGTCCACCTGAGCTTAGACCCTCTGACCCTTCTTTCTTTATCTGTGATCTAGTGATTTGATTCCTCCGCTCACAGGGTCAAGTGAGTGACTTTGAAGCCTTTGATCCTTAGCATCTGCCTTGGATCTGTTCTGTGCTAAGTGAAGGAAGTGGTAAAACCAGAGATTTCAAAAGGTCCTGAGCGTATCCTGGTATCCCAGCACTCCAGAATTTGAGTTTGGTGGCCTGTCTGCCATTGATGTCCCAAGGAACAAGGAATAACTTTTGAGATGAATCATCAATGCCCAGTCTAAACAATAATTGAAAAAAGGATGGAGCAGCAACAATATTTCTACTGAATATGAAATACTCCACTTGTGGAACCAATGCTAAATAGGAACTGAGCTAAATTGAGCCTACTCCCTCCCATCCCCATCCCTCAGAGATAGAGGTGCTTATCAAGGAGAATATGCCTCCTAGGTATTAAGGGAAATGTTTGTACTTTCTTCTTGCTATATCTTCTAAATAAATATCACTTTGTAAAAGCTAATTGATGTTAAGTGGTTAATTGGAACTGGGGCTGTAGTGTCTGGCACCTAATAGTGGGGGGAAACATAGCCAGTGGGGATTTGAGCAGATGGCAATAGAGAAGAGACAACCCAAATTCCTCAGGGTACCCTAGAATCCTGAGCAACATATTTAGTTTAGCTGTGGGACAGTGGGCCAAAGCTGACTTGCTCCATTACTAAGTACTCCTTTCTTTAAAAGCTATTTAAGACTGGCTGTCTAAAATCTTTCCCAACTAATAATCTTGGGAATAAGCACATCAATGGAGATTTATGAGCTAATTGTGCCTGAAGGGTCCCACCCTAGCCCTTCAGTGGTGCTGCTAGAGCTCAGAAAAGTAGCTGAGCTCTGGGGACCCAAATCATCAGAACAAGTGAGAATTATAATAGTTAACTCAGAGCATGTGTTATATTAAAGTACTTTAAAGTTTATAAAACTCTCTTATTAAGTAGCTTAGCACACTGCCTGGAACATAGTAGGCACATAATAAATCCTTATTTTCACAACAATGCTTCAAGGTCAAGAGAGCAAAGAATCTTCCAGACTTTACAGAGGAATAATTTGAGGTTGAGAGATTTCGTGTCTTGCCTAGCATTATAGAGATATTGTAAATGTCCAGAACTAGACCCAGAGCTCCAGTTTCAACTTGTCACACCATTTCTTTAATAAGAGTTTACATTTTAAATATTGTACATGTAAAACCTATGTGAGATTGCTTGTTGTCTTGGGGAGCTTGTAAGGAAAGAAGAAGAAAGAACAATTTGGAACCCAAAATCTTACAAAAAATTAATGTTAAAAACTATCTTCATGTAACTGGAAAAAATATAATTTTAAAAGTTTACATTTTTAAAGCACTCAGTGGTTAAAAAATACTTACATAAATTAGCTTCATCTGGTCAACAGTGAGAGAGCTTCAATATAACTAACATATTTTCAGGGATAAGAAAACTAACATTCAGAAATGGTAAATCTTGCCCAAAGTTACACAATTTTCTCTAGGAACTTTCCCGGAACCATGTGTTTTCATCCTTACCCTCTCATTTTCTACCCTATGCTTCTACTGTTGCTATTCTCCACCTTTTAAACTAGACCTCCAAAGGCCATACCCGGAAAAAAATAAACTACACAGCTCTGATCTCCTTTATTCTAACCATTTTCTACCTTGCCTATATAGAGTGCTTTGAAAACTCTAATCAAATCACTACCATTATTACCTCTGGAAAGAATGTTTTAATATATTGATCTATTGTTTCACAAAACCATCTTTTTAAATTCCCAGGGCATAACTCCTTTCCTGGCTACCCATTCCCTTAAATGTTGTATCCTGCAAGAGACTGTAAGCTCTTTGAGGAAAGGGACTGTCTTGCTTTCTATTTGTAGTCATGGTACTTAGCACAGTACTTGGTCTGAAGCAAGTTGTTAATAATAAGTTCTTTTAATTAATTTAGTTGATTAGTCATCTCATAGCTGACTATTACATCTTATTCTGTCACTTATACCTATGTAAAATCAGATTATAACTAGCCAATTGACTTATATTACAACTTAAATGATCTGGAATGCTTCTTTTTAAATTTTTATTTATTTTCAATTTATTGAATAAAACAAGAATTTTCATAGCATAGAATAATAAAAAGATGATTGCACATGAAACTACAAAGCTATTATGTATAACTTTCTATTCTTTTGAAATCTATTACTAAAGTTATCATGTAAATTTCTTTTTTCTTTTTCCCCTCCCCCTACCCTAGAGATGACTACCATTAGACACAAATATGTATGCATATATATGTATATATATATACACACACATATATATGCACATGTGTATATAATCATTCTATACAAAATTCTACTTATCAATTTTTTGTATGCAAATAGCATCTTTCTTCATATGTCTTTTGCAGTTAATTTAGGTATTTATAATCATCAAAATTACTTAGTTATTCTTAAAACAATATTAGTGTTACTGTATACCATGATTTATTGGTTCAGTTCATTAAACTTGTCATTATTTCATGCAAACCTATTCATGTTTTTCTAAGATCATCAAGGTCATTATTTCTTATAGCACAGTAGTATTTCATCACAATCATAAACCACTGCTGCTTCTAAGTCTCATTCTCTTAACTTATTTTGAATTTTTCAGTGTATCTTGCTCTTTGTGATCCCATGGACCATAACAAGTCAAGTCCTCCTATATTCTACTATGTCTCAAAGTCTGTCCAAGTTCATGTTTGTTTTTTAACATAATGCCATCTATCCATATCATCTTCTATTGTCTCCTTTTCCTTTTACTTTCAATCTCTCCCAACATCAGATTTTTTTTTCCCAATGAGTTTGTCTTCTCATTATTTAAGATTCAGCTTCAGTATTTGACCTTCTGGTGAATAACCTGAATTAATTTCTTTAAGTATTGACTGATTTGATCTCTTTGCTGTCCCAGATACTCTCAAAGTCTTCTTCACCACAATGCAAAACTTCAATTCTGCAACACTCAGCTTTCTTTATAGTCCAATTCTCACAGCCACATACTGGAAAAAACGTAGTTTTAACTATACAGACCTCTATCAACAAAATGATGTCTCTGCTTTTTAGCATATTGCCCAGATTTAACATAGCTTTCCTTCCAAAGAGCAAGAGTCTTTTAATTTTATGGCTGCAGTTGCCATCTGCAGTGATCTTTGAGCCCAAGAATATAAAATCTGATGCTGCTTCCATATCTTCTCCCTCTATTTGCCAGGAAGTGATGGGACCACTTGCCAAGATCCTCCTTTTTTTCCTCTGCCTTTACCCTCTCCTCTTTCACCCTCTTCAAGATGCTTCTTAATTCCTCTTCACTTTCTTCCCCAAGAGTAGTATTGTTTGCACATCTGAGATTGTTGGTATTTCTATCAATGACCTAAATTCCAGCTTTCTAGCTTTTTAGCATGATATACTCTCCCTATAAGTTAAATAAACAAAGTAATACATTCTTGTATTTCTTTTCAGGTCTTAAATCAATCAGTTGTTCTATGTTCACCTCTAACTGCAAATTTAGTGAGAAAAAAATCCATTTTAGTCTCAAATGTATTCTCTAAATAATGGGAACAATCCTAAGGGAAGTGCTACCCACTTCTAGTAACTTCAAAAGATCAAAGATTTTTACCTCAAAAGAATTTTAGCTTTCATCTAGAGAAACTCCCTCATTTTACAGATGAGGAAATTGAAGCTTGATAAGTGACTTGACCAAAGCTACATAAGTAGTACGTAAGAGAGCTTGGATTTCAATTTAAGTCCCCTAATTCTAAATCCAGTATTATTTCCACTGCACCATGCAATTGGAACCATATAGAGCATTGTGGCTGGAACATAGAATATATGAAGAACATGTAGAAAAGGGTAGAAATCATGATGAAATAATGATGCCTAGATGCCAATGTATTTTAACAGACCTATGATTTCATTGATATAAAAAATTCTCCATTAAAAAATTCTTCTAGGAGCATCTAGGTGGCGCAGTGGATAGAGCACCAGCTTTGAAGTCAGGAAGACCTGAGTTCAAATCTAACCTCAAACACTTAACCATTTCCTAGCTATGTGACCCTGGGCAAGTCACTCAACCCCAATTGTCTCAGCGAAAATAAAAAAAGAAAAGAAAAGAAAAAAAAAAAGAAATTCCTCTATTCATACATTATTAGTATAAATAAATTAGTATAAATAACTCTTTATACAAGAAAATAAATATGGCCACATGAACCTGATAAGGATCAAAGGAAGGCGACACAAAGGCAATATCAAGATGCCTACAGAACATCAGGTCAGCCAGAGTTAACCAGACCCTGAAATTCTTAGTACAAGAGCAGAATAAAATTATGTTACTTCAACTATCCAAACATCTCTGGGGATGGATCCCAGTCAAAAATGTAGTAGCTAATAAATCCTTTAGTTGCCTTGCTAATCATTTTATGAAAGAAAAGAAAGCAGCAAGGACTGCTATATTACTCTGGATCTGATTCTGATTGATAAGGAGGGATTAGTTGGTGAACTGGAAATGCAAGGAACCTTAGAAGCCAATGAACATGCCATTTTAGAATTCACGGTGGATTGGGCAGAGAACATGGATAGAATCTGCTCTAGGAGAGTGAGCTTCAAAAAGTTCAGAGAAACAGGCAAAAAGGCATGGGACTCTATAAGAAACATAGTTCTGAAGAACAAAATTCTGGCAATGTGATTGCACCTGAATCCAAGAACAAAGAAAAAAGTAAGATGTATAGAGATATAAAAATGCCTGCACTGGCTGCTCACACAGATTTTTTCAAATATAACTAATTTAAAGTGTGCATAGGAAACTGAGGAAAAATACAGCAAAAAGCAAAGATAACTTTTTTTTAATTGTCAGGAAAACTAAACTAAAACTAATATTAAAAATAACAATAGCCCATAGTGCTTACTAAATGCTAAGTGCTTGACAATTATCCCATTTGATCTTCACAACAATCCTGAAAAATAAATATTATTATTATTATTAGCCCCATTTTACAGATGAAAAAACTGAGGCAAACAGACTGACTTAATATTTTTAAAAGCATTGAGTAGATGTATTAAACTGAATGTTCCTTTTATTTTGAACATTATTAGATAGTAAAGATAAACTATATAGCAGACTCATGGCACCTCTCATTTTTCAAAAATTTGTCTTTTCCTAGCTAAAGGTCATTTATAATGTCAAATAATATTAACAAATTCTTCTACTAAGCATCTTTATCCCCTCCCCCATTTTAGAAAGAGGTGGATAGAGTGGATGGAATGCTGGGATGGGAGACATGAAGACTCATGTTCTTGAGTTTATAAATCTGGTATCAGACTCTGCTTAGTTGTGTGACCCTGGACAATTAATTTATCCCAATCTTTCTCAGTTTCCTCTTCTGCAAAATGAGCTGGAGTAGTAAACTCCTCTAGTATTTTTGCCAAATGGGACAGGAAGAAACAGAGATGACTGAACAACAATAAAAAGATAGCCTAATTATGGTAGGAAGAAGAATAAGTTGTCATGGGATCTTCAAAGAAGCTAAATTTTTAATTAGATCCTTTAACTTTAAAAAGAATCTATCAGTCAAACTAATAGTAACCTTCTTCTAAGATGTATCTTAGATTTTTTGGTATATTTTCCAAGCCACATTTTCCCGAATCAACCTTTTATTCTTACAGAGCAAATGGTATGATATCAGTGCCTTTTCTATATTATTCCCATTTGTTTGGGTGAAAAAAGAGCCACTTTCCAAAATGGAGAAGAGAAAAGATGCTTACAGAAGGATTTTGTTAATATTATTTAACATTACAAATGACCCTTTAGTCAGGAAAAAAATCCAAACTTTTGAAAAATGAGAAATTCCATGAGTCTGATTTTATATTTTTTATCTTTACTATCTAATAATGTTCATTTGATTAAAACTTAGATATATAATATGGCTAAGCAATACTCAAAAGTTAATTTTAAAAGAAAGCCTGAAAAGAAAGGCAAAAAACTGCCTTGCTAGTTACTTGTTTTTAAACACTAATTTTCCTGTTGCATTATCCAAATTCTCCAAATTTAAATTATTCCATATATCAAGTTATTTGATATATCTAAAACAGTGGCATTAAGTAACCTGAGGACTATGACCTACTAATACCAGGTCAACACAGGAAACTCTGATTTCTCTTCATTCTAACTCTGTCCTTCATATGTTTTGACTTTTCAACTATTATGAGTACTTTTCTCAACATGACTAATTCCCTTAACACAATGCACATCTCTGAGGGCAAGATGGGAGATACACACTTGAAAAAAGAGAGCCCCTAACTCTCTTGCAAAGTGGTATGGATATGCTATTTTTCAAAGCATGAAGCATAGAAAAAGCATGAAAGTTGTGAATGTGGAATGTAGTATTTTTATCTAGTGAGAAATTTTTAAGTGAAAATGTTGGAGTGGTTTTTCATCAACCCAGATAAACTGTGATTATGCCTGTTTCTATATGTTGCCAAATATACTAAAGGAATCACCCAGATATTATTCTATATGATATCATGTAGAAGTAGCTTATGATGAAAAAGTTTTTTTACTCAGAAGAGATTGCATATTATAAAGCATTTTGCAAATCTGAAAGTATTATATAACTGTTAGCTATCTACAGCCTTCTTCCCATTTTTATATCTCCAATACATCTAGGTCCTGATTAACATAAATAAGGACTTCTGTGAAGTGGTTATCTTATTGAAATTTGCATCTCATATTTGAATAGGATGTAACCAATTGTCATATTTTACATATTTATGACTTTGAATAGTGTGAATCCAAATAGCACAAACCTCTTTGTCCAAAGGATTCCTAGTTCACACTAGATTTGGTTGTGTATGTGTGTGCATCATCATATTAAAGAACTTGGGGGAGGGAGATCATCAAAATTCTGTAATGTATTTAAAGTGTTTGGCTAGTACAGCTTGGCACATTGAAGCACTTGCTACTTGCTTTCTTGTGTTGTTTTTTCTAATCTGATATTC
This sequence comes from Antechinus flavipes, assembly GCF_016432865.1. NCBI lineage: Eukaryota > Metazoa > Chordata > Mammalia > Dasyuromorphia > Dasyuridae > Antechinus > Antechinus flavipes. The sequence continues at coordinate 182,808,091 of NC_067398.1, forward strand.
CTCCTCCCCTTTAAATGAAAGTGCTAGATGAATTTTTCCCCAGAGTATCAAATTGTCTTACCTTCTAGTAAACTAGAGCACTCTGGAAATAGGATCATAAAATTAAAAGTCATCTAGTCCAAATTCCTCATTTTACAAATGATCAAATTGAAGCCAAAAAGGTTGAAAGACCTTCCCAAAATCACAGGGTCAGTGGTAAGAAACTTCGTTCTACAACAGGGTCAGTTCCTTCTGCAACAAATTCAGTGTTCCTTTTTGTTGAAGCACACTTAGCTACATAGGCACATCTGAAGTTGGATATTTCCCCTGGAGAAGTTAAAACTTAAGAAAAATCAGACTCATTAACTTGTTGTGTTTTTCTTTTTTAAAGAAAATATCAACAGTGGAGAAAAATAGCATCTTTCAAAAATTTCTTTGATTAACACAGCCAGTTCCAAGGATGGCAAGAAAAAGCCATCTGGTATAGAACAGAAACTTACTAAATGCCCCTTATCCCTTAGAGAGGTGTTTTCTTCCACCTCTCTGGGGAAGTGAGATCTGACTGTGTAGTCTGATCAGAGTTGACCCATGAATTCTCTTACCATTAAACTGTTCAGTCTGAGAAGTCATGTGGGCTTTGTAATATGTACTCGAGACCTTAGGGGACTGGAAAAAGATCAAGCTATTGTGTCTCTGAGATGCCATTCTAATCTGAAATTTGAAATCTTTCCTTGGAAAGGAATTGAATCAGAAAGTCTATAAAACAGTGACACATACACACCTAAAGAGATAGCTAAACAGCTGATTTGTTCATACTATAGAGTAAATCAATGATGTGATTTAATTGAATTAATGAGACACTTGTTAAGACTTCTGGCTCTGAAAGACTACCCCCACAGTCCTTCCACAATCATGGTTTGAATGTTAGCAATAGAAAAGGTGGAGGGGGGGGAAGGAACATTTCTTAAAACTAGTGAATTTAGCAGGAGGGTCATTTGTCCTGGGGCATTATTTAATCAAACTAAAGAGGGGTCTCTCCAAGTGTATTTATTCCTATTGAATGTTCTTTAAAAGCAGAGCCCCACTGTCTCAAGAGTGGAGCAGGGTGGAGCCTGACAAAACCATATGGTCTCCTGGATCTGGGAAGTTCAAGGGAATGCCCTGGTCCCATTATCTATCCTTCACTAGCAGCAATATATGAACCCACCTATCAGACACTAGGAAAAGAGGCTTTTTCTTCTTGGAGTAAATAGAGATCGGCTTTTCTTTTCCCTCTTCAAAATGTGTGGGATTTTAGAGCACAGTGCTAGACAAGCTCTATACCTGATTGAAATAACCCAAGAGGAGGATACATATTGAAGGCTGAATTCAGAATGCTCTGTGAAAGTACATCTGTTTTATATGAGACACACAATCTGTCTCATTCCAACCTGCATTTCTGGGTCACTTGAGACATTTAAACTGCACTTATAATTAACAGCTATTTTTAAACAGCGAAAAAATAGAGCACTGGTAAGGTACAAAAGCATTAAAATTGCCCCAGTTTCGCTTTTCAATAGGACACACCACCGCAATATGCTTCAAGATCAAAGAGAGTTCAGAAAAAAGAGACAGGCCGATCAGTGGGGATAAATTGTTCCCATTATGATGGTGTAAGAATAGGGTTCTTTCAATTGAAACAATTTAATAACCACATTCATTACATTGGTGTCCACTTGGTTTTATCTGAGCAGTTTTTGCATAACTGGGGAGCAAGTTCAATTGAGCTTATTCTCTAGAAATTAAGATGTGCAGGGTTTGACATTCAGAAATTAAGCACTAATAGTCGGCAAAGCAGTTGTCTTGAGATTCCCCCTGGATGTAGCTAGATCTGCCTACCACTAATTATGTCAAATGCAAATGTACTCTCTAAAAGACATACCCCCAAAAAAATTTCATTAGCTCATTTCAAGGCAGTTAGGGTTACACAAGTGTGATGACAGATATCAGAGTCTCTTCTTTGAGAGTGTTTATAAAATCACTTTGCAAAGCATCACTTAAGTAACATAAGTATAGCACTGCCATCTGTAAACTTTTTTTTCTTCAACGAGAAAAAAGATTTTTCAGCTTTACCCTCTAATGTTCTGCATGATCAAGACAAGCAAAGAGAATCACGAGGAATACATTGGAAGTGCCAGTTTGACAAAGAACAAGGGAGTCATTGATCAAACAAAAAGATCTCCAGGGCTGACTTTAGCAGCGGACACCACATATGAGAAAAGAGTTGAATTTCCTGCCAACCAGCTTTCCTGAGAAGAGCAAAGTTTGCCAGTTCTCAACTGCACTGCTGGGCATTATTTGTCACCAAAATGGTCATTTATCCTTGGGTGCTCTAAAAAATGGAAGGTAACAGGGAGTCAGGAGTGGAACCACAGAAATGGTGCAGCCTGATGGCCTCTACCATTGTGGTGTGAATCAGTGCAGACAGCCCATAAGCTTTGGCCCTACTGCCTCTCAAAACTTGCAAACTCAAATAATTCACCATCCTCAGGCTTGCTCAACAGCAAGGATTGTCATTATCATGCCTGACTGTCAATAGACTTGTACAAATCATTGGAAAGATAAATAAGTCATATAGATCAATAAATAAATGCCATTCTGAAAAATCAAATTCTAGCATTCCCAACTTAACTAAGATGTTATTTAGTGCTCATACAATTATAAGTCTGATGCTTCCTTTATTTGTTTTTCACACTCTGGGCATTTGTTTTGTTGAAAGATATGTAACTGATTTGTAAATAGAAAATGATATAGATAGATTTTATGTCTCATAAAACTGTTAATCTGTTCTCTATATTAAATATATGGTACATTTTTTATTTAGACACTGAACAAGTATAATTAAAATAAAGTATGCCTGCTTAATTTTTTCCAGTAAGTCATTTCCAACCATAGAGATCAAATAACAGTGCAACTGCAGCATGAAATGTGGTTATAATAGCCTGAGACCACATTTCCTGAAACTAAAACATGGGAGATAATAGTGTGAAGGTACAAATTAAATGCAAATAAAACAGATTCCCTATTGTTGTTAATCCCTGGATTGGGTTTCAGTGAGGAAATTAGCTGTAATGTTTAACCTTTCTCTATAGTAATCATTGACATGTTATCCGTTACATTTTGAGATCTATGATGGAAAAGTGTTTAAGACAATCTGTCCTGTCCATCTCAGGAAGAGAGAATCAAAGTGACCTGGGGCAAGTCAAATTAAAATATAGTGCCCAGGCTGCCTCCACACAGCACTAGTAGTCAGCAAACCATTGGCTTGCTTTATAATTAGTTGGCATTTTTGTAAAAGCTACTTTCATTTGCCCAACAGGAGCACATTTTACTTGAAGTTGTACGTATGGCAGTGGGTCCCACTTTAGAAGGCAACTGCTCTAAAAACACCTTTGCTTTTTACACCAAAGCTGTCCTGGCATGCTTGTGATATAGTCACTGACTCTTTCTGGTTGAGATAGAAACCACATGCCTTTTAGAGGAAGGCAATATGGAGTTGGGGCAATATGGTTATATTAGAGTTGGCAAATATAGTTTAAAGTGTATATAGTAGAATTACCCTTCCTCTCAGCTGAATTTCATGTGAATCTTGCTAGTCATGTTTAAATGCTCATTGGGCAATTTGTTCCTTTGGATTTTCGGATACATCAACATGAAGAATCATTTTGATAAGATAGAAAGTCACACAAGACAAATCACAACTTTTTGACTTTCTGTAAAGAATCTCTTCCTAAACTTCTAAAAAAAATAAGCACTCATTTTATAAATCTATAACTAAAAGCCCCCTCTTGACTCTCAGAAAAGTTCCTGACATAATCCTGCTCCTTCAATAATAGTAGTAAAATGTCTTCATGTGTGTTTGTATATATATACACAGAAATATATATGTGTAAATATATACACCCACATGTGTATATATATATATATGCATATATACATATTTTTCTCCCTCATCAATGTATGTAAAAGCTCTATATTCTCTTTCCTGATTGGAGGCTTTATCAAATTTGGAACCTATAAAATGGTCATTTTTTAAAGAATTAATCCAACTCTCATCTTTACTCTTAAGCTTTTTGTAGTCTGTATATTCACTGGTGGGATATTTTAAGAAACTGATTTAAAGGACAACTTAATTTCAAAAATGTCTCCTGCTTTGACAAAAGTCAGATGACAGTACGTGAAGACAGGCTCATCTTTCCCAAGGATCAATTATACTGAAATTGGAATCATTTCGATATCTCTTGGTCAGCTTCTCAAAATCTGATTCCGTTAGAGAAAAGTACTAACAAAGTATCACACCATAATTTGACTACATAATATTGCAGAGATGGCATTAGATTAGAAACATGCCCTACTCTTGGCCAGGAAAATTTAGTCAACTTCATCGAAGATTTCTTTTCCAGTCATCTGAGCACACCCCAGAAGCTCTTAGCACCACCCAGGCACTCCACCTGAAAACATTGACGGGAAGGAAACAGCTAATCATGGAATAAAACTCAAGGTACCTAGGAAATTTTTAGACAGACTCTTTCTTCTACATTTGGTCTTCAGAAGACAAAATGTCCGGGAATGACAGCATCATGCCAAAAACATTAATGTTCCAGCATGAAATAATATCATTCCATGGGAGGTAATAAAGGCACGAGTTATGTCAAATTGTATTTGGTTCATGGATGTTGCTGTGCTTTTCTCATGGGCAGACACAGCTCACAGGCGCTAGAACACCTGCCTGTCTCCATCGGAAAATTAAAGTAGTGTGCACAAACATCAGTCTAAGAAATTACAGGCAAGTATGTAGGGAAATGAAAATGTGTAGTGTTATATATGCCCCTCCTGTAGATATGGAATATCTCTTGCTGCAATAGAACATCATTTTTCTGCCAGCCGCCTGTTCATGTTAGAAAGAACCATTAAGCCATTTACAAGTGGTGGCTTCTACCCGTTAGGTAATAGAAGATGCTAAAATTAACTTGCTGCTCGCTATATAGCGCTACCATTATGGACTCTAGCCATTAAGTGGTTTGGGGTCATTGGTCGTCGTAGTTAATGTGGGGAATCTATTCTTCTTTAAGTTAAATGTTCAGGAGCGGTGCCTCCTGAAATGTGTCAGATTCATAACTGCTTCACGGATCACTCTTGTGCCTTTCTGTGTCCGTGCGCACGGTATTACTTTCATTCATTTATACAGGCCAAGAGGACAGAGTGCATTTTGAGAAGTTGATATAAAGCACTTACAGGTGCCATTGTGTAACAAAGTTGTTTAAGAGTCTGGGAAAAATGCAGTACAAGGAAAATGCAAATCTGCATAAGCCTCATTGTGATTTAACCCTTTTGGAGCTAGAGTGCTCTCCGGGATAACGCTGTGTTTCAGGCGATGTGGAGCCTGCACGCCGAACGGAATCATCCCTTATGAATGCTCCAACCTTGGCAATAATGTGTTCAGTTAATCTCCGCAGCGTAGAGCCATCCCTTCAAAAAGTAATTCACTTCTTTAAAAACTAGGAGGAAAATAAATATGGTGCAGTAAAATTGTTGAGCAGAGGAATCTATCTGGACATTTCACAAAACATTTCATTATGCTGATAATTCCCAGAAGTGCTCTCAAGAGCGCTTTAAGCTGAGGATTACAGCACTGGATCTGATGGACTTTTTTTGTAGCCCCTTTAAAAGGCAGTGAACCGTTTTTCTATTTTATTTAAATAATGCCCCTTAAAATGGATTTTTAGAGGTATAATAACTCCTTAAGAGTCAGTTATGCTAAACAGTTTCTCTTGATAGAAATGTTGTAAAACTCGTTAACTGCACAATTTCAGATGCCGGCTTGGTGAACACTAACTGACATGTGAATGACCAGAGTTTGTAAAAATAAATTGAAATAGTTGTTGTATCACACAGCTAGCAACGCATAAGCTGGAGGCCACGAGGGGCTCCAACCTGACAGAAAATTACTTCAAGATGAATGAAAAGTGCTTGTTTCTTTTTATTAGTTTTTAGAGAACAATGAAAATGTTGAATTGTTTACAGAAGGGCTGATTAAATGTGGTCAGTAGGGCCATGTCCCTGCTGCTAACTGTTTAGCCTGCTCGGCCACCCCACCACCCCCACTCACCATGCCCCCCCACTCTCTCCTTTCCCCGTTCTCCCCTCCCCCCACACACCCTTTTCTCTCTACCACATGCATCTTCTTATAGGCTATTATGGCTGCACATCTGTGTGTGAAATGTGCTCATTCTGACATTCCACTGTGGCTCTGAGCTGTGGAGTCCTTTGTTAGGTAAAACACTGTTGTCAAGCCTAACAAGCAGGTCATGCAATTTTGCTGGACACTTGGCAGCAGAGAATAGACCACTATGAATTGCTTCTAAATCTAACAGTGCTCAGTTCCATATTGGAATACCTATGTAATTTTGCTTTGTATAGTAGGCCAAATAGTTGCAATATTAAAAAGGAAAAAGAAAGCTCTTGATTTAAAACAAAAAGTTATTCTATTATGTTACTTTTGTAGTAATTACTTATATTAAATACTTTATTTTGGTGAAGGGAAAATGCATGTTTGTGGTTTAAATTCTGTTTATGTTATACCTGAAGCCCAGTAAGAAGTAAAGTTCCATGGAGTACTTGTCTTTATCTGTATGGTACATTTGTTGGGGAGGGGAAGAGTGTCACAATAAGTACATTTCTGGAGGAGTTTGTGTGTGTACATCTAAATGTGTGTGTGTGTGTGTGTGTGTGTGTGTGTGTATTACACAAATCATTCTATTAAACTGGTCAAAACTCACTAGCCAGCACAAGAAAAGATGGAAGAAAGTTCTGTCTTTCCTAGACATCTGAGTTAAAGGAGTGAAATCCAGCCAATTTCCTTAAAAGTAAACAATCTCAGAGAAAGCAATTCAATGTGTTTCTGTTCAACAGAAATGTCTTCTGGGCCTCACCCCCTTGCTCACCCTCATCCTCTCTTTTTCCCCTACCCAACACCCTCAAATGAAAAAAATTAACTGTTCCCATGAAGAGGGATCCCAATGTTGCTCATTCTACTCATTCTGTCACTAACTACAGTATATATCTCTCCCAGAAAAAATATAGTCTTCTCCAATCTATAGAATGCAAATTCCAGATCTATTATGTATATAAACAATTATATATGTGATTACTTTCCCAAGATATCAATTATTTCTCAGAATCAATAAGCAGACTGAAAACATGTACCAAACACTATTCTAAAAAAGATAGTTAGGAGTCAGGTATGAGTCATTTCTATCAATTTCTGATTTCTCACATACGTGGTACTGGGTCAGTCAGTGCTTCTTCATGCTATGAGGTAGGTAGGTGTTTGTGGTATAATTCAGATTTACTTCTTTCCATCTTTGCTTTTTCCTAATTGCTCTGACCTCCCACCACCGCCACCCCCTAATTCTCAAAGCAACTTTGGCTCACTGTGTTTTCTCTTAGATGGTGGGTTAAAAGATTTTACAGCTGTTGAGAAGTATTGAGCATAATGAGCCAGAGTTCCTGGACTCAGTCCAGAACTGTACCACTCTGTCGGGCCTAGAGAATTTCTCCCAAAAGCTCTCTTAATAATGACTACAGCAGCCCACACTGGGAGCTCCGGACTAGTATTTAAAAGAAAAAAAAAAAAAAACATCATGGACCCTATAAGGGCTGGCATAACCTAATAGGATTGGATGGGTATAGTAAGACAGAAAAGATGAATTCATGGTAGCAAATGAAGAAAGTGAGGTGGGCTCTGCTTTACTTTGCTGAGTGAACTCAAACTTTTTTCTGGATCAACTATAGATCAAATAGAGATTTATACCTAGCACTCTTTGTTTCCCTTTTGGAAGGTCTTAAATGTTATAATGAGAAGGAAGCAAATTTCAGTAGGGAAATAATTCCTAACATTAAGAACTGCAAAAAAGTGAAACCATTTCCTAAAGAGGTAATGAGTAACTTATCAGTGAAGATCTTTGAATGTAGAGAGGTTAAAGATGAGAATCATGATTTGAGTAGAGATTAGACCAAACAGCACCTGAGATCCTTTACAGATAAGCATGACCTTTTAGGATTGACAGCATCTAAGTTTATTGATAAATTGTGGGGTTTTAATTTATCCAACTTATATCCAAATGAAAATGCAGTAAATATAGAAAATATTTCCACATATGGATTTTTCCAGCCCCTTAAATTTAATCAGTTGATGTTTAATTAAAGCACCAAGTATATCTTAAAATGCTACATAAATGTGAGTTATTATTATATTATTACTACCAACCCAAGCAATTTTTTGATGGGAAGTCTGTGTTCCTTTATAAAGAGATTGCTGTCTTACTTATTTGTCATGGAGACATATTCCTTTTTTACATCGTGTTCTTACAATTTGGTACAAATCCAGACTCTACAAAGTTTACTTTAGGCATGACTGACTGGAGGCATCTTCAGATAGAAAGTGATGGCTAATCTCACAGCACACTTTTCACTAATTAGACTCAGACTTTGGGTTGGCTGGCTTCTCCCCAGATTTTCCCCCTTAGGGAGGTAACTGGGAACTCCAAACTGTGCCAGTCAGATATCTAACATCTGTCAGAGTTTTTCATCAAAGTTTCCAAGATATCATGGGTGGGAAAAGGGGGTGGAGATCAGCATAGGACATCTCACATCTTCTCTGCTAGTCACACAGGCAAGGGACAACTAGCACTGCCAGTGCTAGAATCCACTTCCATACATTCTACTACTCAAGCCTCACTCCAGCTGAGTACAGAATCATCTCTGAGAGTCCATGCTCCAAAACCCCTCCTCATTCACACTCTCTCATAGTTTGTTCTCACTCTACACGCATTCAATAAGTGATCCTTACCCTGTTCTTTCTTTTTCCCACACTCCCATTATCCTTTGCTTACTCAATAACCCTTCCTACTTGTCACCAGTACACCTCAGGAATATATATCACACTACCTCCAAACCACCCCCTAAAGAAGAAACAATTGGAGAGAACTAAATCAACCTCCTACACACACACACACACACACACACACACACACACACACACACACACACAGAGTGGGATCTGCCTTCCCTAGTTCTCAGCCCTAACAGAAGAATCTGAAAAATGCAAACTTTGAATCCAAGTGTACTGAATACTACCTAATTTAAATGTGGAGGAGATATAACTAATCTTTAATTCTGCAACAAGGATTTAAAATATTTTCTTAAATAGTTTTGGAATGAGTGACATAATCAAAGCTAACTCTTCCCCCTTCCAAAAAAAGGGGTCATTATAGGGGAACAAAAGACCTAGAGAAAGCTTAAGCCATAAAAAATTGCTATGTGAGCACTTCTCAAATTCTTTTTCCTATAAATATGATTACTTCCTCAAAGACTTTGAATGTATTCTAGCCAGGGCAATGTGGATGATAGAAGAGGCTTTTGCACCATTTATTTCAAGGGCAATCCTATTATTGACAGTGTATATTGGCGACTTAATTATGAAGTCTGTTAACGATGATGTTAATTAAGTTGGCACATTTTCAATTCAGATGGACATTATTCAAGATATAAACATAACCAGTGTTTGCTCAGTAAAACTAAAATATATCAGAGTTTATGAGGAAATGCTTGTTGTCTACAAGAAGGTTACCATTTAAATATGCAGGGAAAGCATGTGGTTTTCAGGACAATATTTTAGGGACAATTCTTTTGAAAATTAAACTGTAGAACACAAACTTCTTGTACCCAGCTAATTGGTCTTTCATCCCATAATTAGTCTATCTCAAAATGCTTTGATAAGTGTGACCAATCAAGGGATCAACAAACATTTATTAAGCATTTATATGGGCTGTGCACTGTGCTAGGCACTGGCACAATACAAAAATAAAATATGAAATAATTTCTGCCCTCAAGGAATTTTCATTCTAGTTCTCATTATATATGTATATATAATATATTATAAGGTGATTTGATTACTTAATCAACAAATATTTAAATTTTATAAGGCATTATGTAAGGCTCTGAGGAAGATACAAAGAAGTATAAGAAAGACTTTTTAATATGTTTAAGAGTTTTCAATCCAGTTGACACAATAAGATATACATATATGGTATAAGGAATGACAAGAACCAAATAAGTGCTATAGACAATAAATGTTGGAATATTTCAGAGGAAAACAGGAATACTTAAAGGTGATGAGACAGTTTTCACAAGCCACAACAGGTCAAACATTCATTGGTTCTCTATTGTGTTCTTTACATGTACACCCAGAACTATCTATTATTGGCTAAGAAATTTTAGTTAATAAACTCTAGTAAGCCTAATTAAGTTTTAAATTAAATTGTGTCTAATGATCTTGCAGGCAAAATAATATGAGAACCAATGAGAAAATTTAGGATATCAACGAAAGATTTGAATCAGAATGGGATGAATTAAACGATTTCTGTGAAGAAATTATTAAGTGGTAATAGAAATGAGAGAACTGAATAGAGAACTAGCCTCTAAGCCAGAAGGAGCTGGGTTCAAATTCTGACTCTGACACATACAAAATGTGCGACCCTGTGTATGTAATTTGACTTCTCACTGATCCCTTGCAACTTTTAGGTTATAAAATTTCAGATAAAGTGTTAAACTTCTGTGGTAGAGAATGTACATCCCCAGATTTTCCCTATACTAATTAAATCACAGGTACAATCCCTCTTAGAACACCCTTATCCCCTAAAAAAAAAAAAAAAAAGTGAAGATGGAGTCAAGAGATTAAGTATGGTGAAACAATGAAGAATCAGAACTATTTTCAAAGATCTGTGATTTTAACCCCTTGATTTGTCTTTCCAATGATGGACATTAGAAATTTTCCATGTAGATGTTGATATATCATGAAGTACTACAACCAAGTAAGTCACCACCATGTGATCAAGTTTCTGGTGATAAGTCCTTCCAAAGTGAGAAAAAAGAGAGTTCAGGTTATAATTATATCATCCGTTTTCAGAGATCAAAGGTTTAAGTGGTCAGGGGATGAATTCTGGATTAAGGTGTTGAGAAGATGACTAAGGAATATATTAACTAAATTCTTGGACCCCAATAAGCACTCACTTTTTTAAATCAGAAGCATGATTAAGGTCAAATATATTTCTTTTTAATTTTTATTCTTTTCTTTTTTTTTTTTTCATTTGTTTAGGCAATTAGGTTTAAACATCACCAAAGCTAGTAAGTATTAAAAATCTGAGGCCAAATTTGCATTCAAATTCTCCCAACTCCATGGCCAGTGCTCTATCCATTTTGCCATCTAGCTGCCCCTATTCTTAATTATAAAAAAAGATTAAGTAAACATAATATGAAAACCGTTTCCAATGGCCCCTTAAGAAAGAAAACATCATAATCCACAAATAGTCTACATCTACTTCTAATTATCTTTGACTACCTCCTCTCCTTTATCCTCTGTATCTAATCCATCAGAAAACTTTTCTGCTGGTTTTCCAAGTCAAAACTTATTCATCTAGCAATCAAGAATTGCCACCCTACTTAGCCAACCTTACCTCATATGCTTGACCTTGGTACCCCTTTGGTAGACTCAAACTAAATTAGGAATGGAGGCCATTAAACCATTCAAAAGAATCCTTGTGGGTTGCATGTTAACTTAGAAAATCACATAATAACATTATCTATGTTCTATTGTATTTTTATTTATTTTGTTTAATACTTCCCAATTATATTCTAATCTAATTCAGTTACCCTGAGAAGGATTGCCTTTTTAATACCTCTGCTCTACAACAATAAGAGCTTGCATTTATGTATCTTCCTTTTTCCAAGTACATATCTGTGTGAGGCTGTACTTTCTGCATATACTTAACTTTATCTCCTTTGCTCATCACAACAAACTAATAAGGTAAATGCTACATGGTCTATAAACTTCCTTTTGTACCTGAGGAAAGATTCAGACTATTTAAATGCTTTGCTCAATCACAGAGCCCAAAAAGCAGAGGTGGATTCAAATCTGGGTCTCTATAGCATTTCAAGTCCAATAGTTTTTACTCTACCACTATATTCTAGTAACTCTTGACCACGTTTTTGGTCAAATTGAAATATTCAATTTGTCCCTGTACATACTCTTATGTTTTCCTTTAATTTGTCTTTTGTTCTTCCTTTTTTCCTTCTTTCCTTCCTTTCTTCTTCCCTTCTTCCTTTCCTTGCTTTTTTGCTTTCTTCTTTCCTTCCTTCCCCTCAAGCTGAGTAATCAATGACTAAAAAGTCTTGCTCACTCACCCAGGTCCTGAGTGGCAATCACATAGGCCACCATTGTCCTGGGGTTCTCCCAGGACCCATCTTACTACTACTTCACTCAATAATAATAGCTAAGCCCTTTACAAACTTTAACTCGTTTTTCTTCACAACATCCCTAGAAGGTAGATATTATTATTATTATCATCCCTATTTTATAGTTAGGAAAATGAAAGGAAAAGAAGTTAAATGCGACCCATAGTCACATATCTAATAAGTGTTTGAAGCTAGATTTAAACTCAGATCTTTCTTATTCCAAGCCCAGCACTCCACTTACTGATGGTGCAACATTCAGTTGCCTCAGGGCCATCTCTAGTTATCTGGATCTATTTGTTGCCACTGAACCCAAATGATTCCTGAGGGTAAAGTTAGGCAGATGACCTTGCACAGTCTTCTCTCATTCACCTGAATGTCATGATACCACATCAGGTATCACATCCCAAATGTCTTGGTTCTCTTTGAGAACAGAGGATAAACAACCTCTGTGAATTAACTACAGAACACAGGTGATTTAACTTGTTGCAGCCATTCTCAAACTTTTCAATATCAGTATGCCCTTAACTCAAAAAATTATTGAGGATTCCTTTTTATGCTTGAAAATTATTGAGGGTTGCAAAAAACTTTTTATCTATCAATATTTACTGTATTAGAAATTAAAACTGATAACATTTTAAAATGTTTATTTTTCATTCATTTTAAGATAATAATAAACCAAGAATATTAACATAAATAACATATTTATAATGAAAATAACTACATTTTCCAAAAACAAAAAAACATAGTGAGAAAGGTGGCATTCTTTTACATATTTTTGCAAATCTTTCCAAAAGTTGACTTAATTGAAGACAGATGGGATTCTCATATCTGTTTCTGAATTCAATCTGTTGTGATATGTGTTGTTTTGTTTGAAATATATACAGAAAGTCCAATCTCACACAGATATGTAGTTGGAAAAGGGAAGAGCACTGTAATAGGCAAAGAACATCTGAGAATTATTATGGTTGTGTGAACCTGGGCAAGTCACTTAACCCTCATTGCCTCACCAAAAAAAAAAAAATTTAGTTTTGACCTTGAAGACCCCTTTGAAATAACTTTAGGGACCCTTGGACACCTTAGAGAAAAGAATCCCTTCCTTACAGAATGCTCAAGAGTATTAGGGCATTGATAGAAAAAGGATATCTGAGATCCTATCCTCAACTCTTTGGACACTAAGTCAATCCACTCAAATCCCAATTGTCTTTTGACTTCCCTCTCCTGAAACGCTACTCTATTGTCAATAATTATTAAGTCAGTCAGACAAGGTTTAGTCTGAATCTATTTTATACGAAGGGTAACATATCTAAAGATACTTGGAGCTGTAGTTTGCCCTATTCAGGAAAAAAAATGAAGGTTTTGAAGACCTAGAACAGAGGGCAGAATTTTCTGATGAAGAAACTGTTCATCTGACTTCCAAAGATGCAGAGGAGAAAATCAGAGGGGATCAATGAGGGGGAGTGAGAGAGTAGAGCAGCAGCAGCAGAAACAATAAGTGCAAATAACAACAGATGAATACTTTTCAAGAGACTAACTAAGCCTTATTATAGTGGTTGGTATCTTTTTCATTCTTTGGATTACTTTGGTTTGTTAAGGAAGGAGGGAAAGAAATGTCTAATAAGAAAAGTTATTGGGATGGTTAGTGTACTGTCTCTGTCTTTCTGTCTCTCTCCCTTTTTTCTCCTTCCTTCCCTTTCTCTATCCCTTCTTCTCCCCTACCTCCTCTACTCTCCTCTTTTCTCTTTCTCTTTATTTCCCTCCCTTCCTCTCTCCTTTCTTTTATCATTTCTTCTCCTCTGCTTCCTCCATCCTTCCTTCTCCCTTTCTCTGTTTGTCTCTTTACCTGTCCCTCTCTCTCTCTCAACATTCTTTACCATGAAGTATTATTTACTTATTATTTGATTTTTTAAATTCCCTTATAGATTATATTTTAATGATGATTTTCTATATAAAGAGAAGATAAGTTTATTGTCTCCTGAATGAGTGTCTGCTATAGACATAGTGGATTAGGAGGAAAGCCAGTGGTTAATTGGCTACAACAAATTTAACTGGCTGGAACATCTCATTTCCAGTCTGGCAATCAAAGCATTGCCTGGGCACTCTGAGCTTTTATGAATATTATTAATAATCAGTATTTTAATCTTTTTAACTGCAAACCAAGACCTTTGTCCTAGTCTAAAATCCTCATGAGCTAATTTTTTCATCACTCAGCTAACAGGACATTTACAGGCATGGTCTTCATTCTCCATCTTTCCCAGGGTCATGCTTTGAAATGACCACAGTGGGTATATATAGATGTGGTTGGTTCAAATCAGTTCCACCCACCCTTTCCAATTAAATAAAGTGAGAGAATAAAGGTTCTTCAGCCAAAATTCTCTCCACAGAAACATCTTCCAGAACAGTAGCTCCCTACTCTAGCATAGAAGACAGAACACTGGCTCTTGAGTCAGAAAAACACAAGTTTAATTCCTTAGCCACTTGCTAGCTGTGTGACCCCAAGCAAATTACTCTATTTGCCTCAGTCTCTTTGACTGTAAAATGAGAATAATGAAAGCACCTCCCACAGAGAGATATTGGGAGTTTCACATGAGATCTTATTTGTAAAGCACAGTGCCTGGCACATAGTAGGTACTCTATAAATGTTGATTCTTTTCTTACATTTCTTCCTTTCATTATCCTTCCCTCTTTTTCTTCTCAATGAAACATAGCTTCTCCATTCATTCATTCAAATAGCACTTATTGTCACCTACTATACACTTACTAATAGCATATGCTTTATGCAATACGTTATGCTAATAACTGGGGACATAAAAATTAGAAAATTAAATAATCCCAGACCTCAAGGAGTTTACAATATCCATATTATAGAGGGAAAATACAATCGCACATACAGATAAATTAATATAAATTATACACAAAATAAATGAGTTAATGTGTAGAAGGGATCAAAACAAAAATTAGAGATAAATAAAGGCATCCTATAATAGTATCACCTCAGTATACTTCTGTAAGAGGTAGAAGAGAAAAGGGAAACTTTCCAGGAATAGAATTATCACTTTAACACCCTCCTTCTGTCATTATCACTCAACACTCATTGCTCCTTGAAATGTAATTCATCCTATCCATATCCTCATTGGTGATCTCTACAAAAACTCAGAATGACTCTGTCATTCATAATAAATTCTTCTGGCTCAATCCTTTTAAATATCTTTTTCCTGTCCCGGTTCCTCAATCTTTCCAAATTCAATGACCTCTATATCAAATATATCTCAACCATCAAAAAAGCTAGTCATAGTTTAGATCCTCTCTTTCCCCCTTCGCTCCCATTCCCTACTACCCTATTTCAGGTGCTAGAGTTTCTAGCTAAATCTCTGCTTTTGATTACTCTGCCTGATAACATTGAAATACCTCCACTCTGCCTGTTGAATAAGTTCCTATTCTTAAAAACCCATTTGAAATGACATCTCCTTCAAGATGTTTCACTCTTAACTACTCAGTCAGTAACTTCCTCAAATCCCTTAGATCCCCTTTTATCTGCTGCTAAGTGATGGCATCAGAAAGACTTATGTCCAAACCTAGCCTTAGATATGCACTAGTTCTGTAATCCAAGGCAAGTCATTTAATAATAGCTAATAATATTTTATCTTGCCTTTACCATGTGCCAGGTTCTGTATTAGGTATTTTAGAATTATTGAAGATCATTTGATCTTCACAACAATTCTGAGAAGTAGGTGCTATTATTAAACCCATTTTACAGATGAGCAAACATAATACATTGCTTATTAAAGTGAGTGGTTGAGGCTATATTTTAATTTTGATCTTCCTGATTCTAGGTCTGGTGCTCTATTTACTGTACTGCCTAACTGCCTAGCTCTAACTTCAGCTTTTTCATCTTTAAAGTAGGAATAATAATAGCACTTACCTTTCAGCATTGTTGTGATGATCAAATAGTTATAAAATACTTTGAAAAGTTTAAAGTGCCATAAAAATGATAGTTATTATTATCATTAACCATATATCATTCCACATTATAATTATTTTATTAATATGCTATGCTGCCTAACTAAACTATAAATTCCATGAGGACAGGGATTTGATTTTCTATGAACTTTTTGTATCTCACTCCAGCCTAGCATAGCATTCTGTATATGGTAGGTGCATGCAACTGTTCATTGAATTGAATTGAGTAAAACTGAATTAAATCCATGTACTATTATTTCTACTTCTAAATTGTCCTTTGGATTCACCCTTTCCTTCTCATACCCATTAACATTCTCATTCAAATCCAAATCTACTCCTGAATTTTAGCAACAGCTTCCTAGAACAGGTCCCCTGCTTTCAATCTCACCCCTACACTCTATTATCAGCCAAATTTATGTTAAACAGTAGCAACCATAATTTTTATCATGCTTCTGTGTTCAGGAAACTACCCTGCCTTGCCTTTGCTGATGAAATCAAATTGAGAAACCCTCCATAAGTAATCTGGTCTCATTCTATCCAATTCGATTTCTCACTCCTCCCTGACATAAACTCTGTTCATGGATTCCCTGCAAATGTTATACTTATTTCTATGTCCATGCCTTTGGAATGTCCAGTGCTCTCCTTTTAACAGTAGCACAAGCTCTTCTCTTGGGCTTTTAAAGCCTATTTTTACAATCCTACTAAACATTATTCTCCTCACACATTCTACATCTGGCCCAAACTAATCCACTTGCTGTTCCCTTTATCTTCTGTCTTTGAGCTTCAAACAATACTAAGTACATAGTATATATCAATAAACATTTGTTGATTGTCTTCATTAAAGTAAAACTTCTGGGTGTAATCCTCCAAAAATCTAAAGAAATCTTGAAATTCTATGTCAGATTTGTTTATGGTTGGTTGGTTTTTAATTTTGTTGTTGTTTTTAATGTGTACTGACTCTATATTTCAACTGATGTTCTGGAGCTAGCTCAAAGAGGCCATGATTAAATATTCACTTCAGATATTACAAACAAATCAGAGCTTAATTTACTGCTAGGTTGATTGTCTAGAAGAAAGTGATGAAGAAAATTTTCATAATGAAGATTAAATTGAAAAATATGTCCTGCATATTTTTCCAGAGAGCCAATTGTTAAACATATGTTAACATACTCCTTTGTGAAACTCAATTTTAAAATGTGATTAATTCTGCAATGCTACTTCTAAGAATATCATTCTTACAATTCAGTGTGAGGTAACCAAAAAGATTAAATATTGTCATAATTTTCTTATTAACTAGCTGATTCTGCTGATGTGGAAGGAAAAGCTTAAGATATCTAAATTTCTGCTGATGAATAAGGCTAGGGGTTTTTATTTGTTTGCTTTTGTTTTGTTTTGTTGGTCTATGGATATGTTTTGGCTGTTCTTGGAATGATTAGAGGATACAGTAAACATTGTAAAGTTGCAGCTAATCCTCATATGCTTTTGGAAACATCAATATGGAATCTAGATAAAACAATGATTGTTATTTCACAGACCAGACATGCAGTCAAAAGTGGTGGAAAATGTCGTCCTAATTCACATAAATCAGTCAACCAAGACTCTTGCCAAAAGTCATCTTCTAAATATTGCTTCCAGTAACTATGCCTTCCGACAAATAAACTCTGGCTCTGGAAACAAAGAACTAAATTCAAATTCAGACTGTCATTAAGTGACTTTCACTTAACCTCAGTTTCCTCATGTGAAAAATGAGGTCTTTGAGGTTCTTTCCAATTCCATCAATCCATGATCCTGTTTTCCCAAATAGCTATTAAGCTCACCTAATGCTCAATATAATAAAATTCCCTAATAAAGCATGTTTTAGATTTACCCTTTGGCTAATTATAATAAAGGGGCAATCACCAAATTTCAAATTATTTTTGGGACCAACAAATCAAAAATGTTTTACCATCAGTTAGCTGGAACTTAAAGATGTATTTTCTCACATAAGTAAAATAATAGGTGGAGATTAGAATTTCCAATCTAATCACACACACACAAAAAAAAATAATTCAATTAATGCTCAATATACCTGAGGAATAGTACTAAGACATACTAAGGCCTGATTGTCAGAATGTTTGAGAGATCTGGATTCAAATTTCACTTTGCACATTTATTAGCTGTGTATGATAATGCACATATAGCTCACCTCTCACAATCTCAGGCTCATTGTTATTTAGTCTTTTCAGTTGTATCCTACTCTTTGTGACCCCATTTGAGGTTTCCTTGGCAAAAATACTGGAGTGATCTGCTATTTCCTTCTCTAGTTCATGTTATAGACGAAGAAATGGAAACAAAAGAGTTAAATGATTTGCCCAGTTACACAGCTAACTAGCTAACTAGTGTCTGAAGCTAAAATTTGAACTCAAGTCCTGCTGACTCCAGAGCTGGTATTTTATCTAGTGTACCACCTACTTTCCTTTTGCTTACCCTTACTACCTGCCTTATGTTAGAGGGATGTTGCAAAGAAAGTGTTTTATAAACGGTAAACAAACATTATTGTCATTAATGACAATATTAACATTATGTCTTATGTCATACTAGAGTGTGCAAAGAGCTGAAGTAAAAATGTACACAAATGGAGACATGAAAGATAGGTATGAGCAGACCATGTAATATTACAAACGCTGAATTATATAAAAGAATGATGTCCTCAAAGAAATGCATGACCAAAAATGATAGGCTAACCATAATCAAAAGAAGATTCCTAGAAGAATTTATGACCAAGAGATAGAGAATATTATGAAATATAAAATAGATACTTTTAATTACATTAAATTTAAAAGGTTTTGCATAAATGAAACCAGTGAAACCAAGATTAGGAGGAAAGCAGAAAGATGAGAAGTAATTTTTATAGAAAGTATTTCTGATGAAGATCTAATTTCTCAAATATAGAGAGAATTGAGTCAAATTTATAAGAATACAAGTCATTCCTCAACTGATAAACATTGTCTTGACATGTAATTGACGGAAAATACTATTAAAAATTTTGATGAATGTTGAAAACTATGTTTACATATAATTGGAAAAATAAAATACCATTTACTTAAAAAAAGAAAAGAAAAGCTTCTCAGAACATTGGATGGATCCACTCTAGCAAATCTATGGAGGATAAGGATGAGAATCACACAAGATTAGATCAGCAGTATTAGATTTTTATTTGGTGTATTCATTCATTTGTTTATGTATTTATTACTGGACTTAGAATGTTATCTGTTTAATGGGCTCCTGGCAAACAATTCCCTCCACTCCAGCTAATACAAATTTATATCTGATATATGGACTCTGGGAATTAGCTAGAATACTAAGAGATTAAGTGACTGGAGGCAGGGGGAGACTGTCATACACTCAGTATGTATCAGAGACAAGACTTGAACCTACTTAACTCCAGTGTTAACTCTCTATCCACTAAACTTTGTGGTATGGACTGTTGGAAGTTAATATACTGGTAGGATAATTTTTGGAGTTGTTGAAGTAAAATAGTGCTACAGAACCTTTCATTATCCTAGGCCCTTTCAGACTTAACCTAAATAATCTCAGATGGTTCTAACGTATATGCAACTTCTGTTGAACCTAAAACTAGTGTTTGGTTTTAACTAAGGGCTAGAATAACATCAGCTCCATCACAGACAGGCAAGATGACAGCTATTATAAAAGTCAGTAATACAAGCGAAAACAAGGAGAAAAGATAGCAGAAATCCAAAGCCTTGTTTCAACTAGAAGTCTCCTTGTCTTATAGAACTATAGAATTAAAGCTGGAAGGGAATCTCAATTAGAGATTCATTTTATAAATGAGGAAAATGAAACCCAGAGTGTTTAAGTCTGTCAGTCAATGATCATTTTTTAAACTTTCAACTGATCCAGTCATATAGCAGGTAAACATCTAGGATGGGATGTTTATTCAGTTCCTCCTGCTCCCATGGTCAGTCTTCTATTGACCATAACCTTGCTTATCCTGTGTCTCTTTCTCCAAGTACTATTTAAGTCTTATTCATCATAAATATTATAAAGGATTAGCCTTGCACACTACTAATTACATTGCTTTTCTTGATTAAATATCTTGCAAAATAAACTTCAGCATGCGTGACAATGCCAAATCACTAGCTTGCTTTCTATTCCTTTGGTTCTATTACATTGTCTCATCCTCTTATGTGTCCTTAGTCCAGGCAGGGACTCTGAGGACCTTTGATGAACTCACCTCACCAGAATTAGAACATGGATGTCCTCACTCTTTCCTCATGACTACAGTGAAGTCTCTTCCACTCCACCTGTTGAGATGATAATGAAGCAAAACTCATCTTTCTTCATTTTTATCACCTGTTTCCATATACTGACATTGAACCCCTTTTGTGTGATCTATATCATAGTTGCATTTGTCTGTTTCTTCAGGTTGAAGGTGGGTACCCTTCTTTCTTGTTTGTTTTTCCTTCTTGAGCCTTTACTGACAAGATATTATATCCAGCCATTTCCCAAATATCTACTTTAATATCTTTTGTCTACCACCAAATTTTGCCAGTCTGGATACTTTGCCTTCTCTCAAAATGTCCCCTTATATCCAAAACTGACATTTAGGACAGGCTTCTCAGTCCAATAATAAAGATATCTTGGGTAGTTGTGGTTGCAATTAATGAGACAGCTAGTTCTGAGTCTGTTCTTTCACCTATACTCCAGAGTCTCCCAGGTCTGCTATTTAGTTTGCGTCACCATTTCAGAACAGATAATAACAAGTTGAATATAAGTTTCATGCAGGTAAAATTACATCATTTTTGCCTTTGGTTTCACTCTGTTGCCTAGAATAGTGCTTATTCACATAAAGTATTTAATAAAATTTTGTTGAGTTTAGTCAAATTGAGTAAATGACCAGGATGCTGAGGCAATGCCAAAACATGGTATATGAGAATCAGTTAATGGACTTAGAAATGTCTAAACAAGAAAACATTGGAGGAAAGGGCAGAAGGAAGATATACGTGATAGTTGTCTTCAAATGCTTAAATTTACAACAAACGATCATCCTGTGGGACAAGAACCTGCTCTTCTTGGCTCAAGGAAGACTTCCAGGTGGAGGTACCAAGGAGGTAGATTTTTAACTCAAAATAGCTGGGTTTCAATTAGTACAAATAATGAATCCTGTGAAAAGATGGAATTATTCAATTTGTACTTCACAGTTCTATTGGGCTAGAGCCAATTATCATAGTTTACAATAATTATAAATTCAAAAAGTATACATTTGAATAATATTGCCACTTTGTAGAATTCATTTTTCACACTAATTGGGACCTCATTGCATAAGGAAGAATTCCTTAACAATTAGAACTGCCTAAAGATAAAATAGGATGCTTCAAGAAGTAGTAAGTTCTCTTGTACAAGAGATCTTCAAATAGATCATGAATTTCTGAGATATTGTAGGAAATATTTGTGGTTTGGGTAGAAGATGAACTAGACTTGGTCTGATAGGATTTAAAGGGATTATATAGTAATCCTCACTTAAAAATAGCAGTAAAACACAGTTTTGGATGGAACGTTCTTAGATACTAAGGGACACACCTACCCCCACTTTGCCTCCACATTTGTGTTGTGTTGCCTTCTAGGCTGTGCTAACATTAATCATCATATATGTAAGATTTCTACAGAAACATTCAAAGTTCCAATTTGAGATGACAGATATGCATTTCCTTTCACTCTTTCAGGGTAGGAGAGGGTCTCAGGTAATCTGCCTCCATCATCTGCCAAGTAGTAAGAAATAGAGGCCCCTCTATCTCTATGACATTAGTGATGAGTGACAATTTTTCCCAAAACAAAGACTCTGCTGACAATAAAAAGGGTCAAGTAAAGCCAAGGAAAGAAGACAGATTCTGAGAGCCTGAGAAAGGTATACCAGACTCTGGGTATACAAAGAAAGGACATAGTGAATCCAGGGTTTCTCGTGTGGCACCACAAGTATAGATGTTATCTATATTTTTATCTCCGGCATTAGAATTCAAGTTCTATATGAGAGTTTTCAATTCTCCCTGATTCCATGAAGAATAGAAATTGCCCAAATTTCCCATCTTATGTCTAAAGCAAGCAATGACAAGGTGAGATAGCAGAAAGAACTCTTGTAGACAGAGCATGTAGAATTGAATCTTAGCCTTTCTACTTACTTTGTAATCTGGGCAGGGGACCATCTCCAATCATCTTAACCTATGTTTTGCCACTGGATTCCCATGACTCTGGAGAAGATAGTGAGACAGACTTTTCACATCTCTGCCTCACCCAAATCCAATCCCCTCCTGGTGCCATTGGTCCTCTTCAAGAAGGAAGGATGAACAACAATTATCTGGGCAATTATTTTATCTCTCTTACCCTTTTAAACTTCTTGTTTAAAAGGGTATATTACATTAGCTTTAAAGATTTCTCCCAGATCTGATTCTATCATCTTAGATGAAAGTTAAAAGCCTCCCTATTATCTGGTTCTCTTTTTTTTTTTTTTTCAATATAAAAACCACAAACTTCCTCTGCAAATCACTTGAAACATAGACAAGCTATCTGGGGGACTTATTGTAGGAACAGTGTTAGTCAAAGAACAGGATGGGACCTATAGAAGATTATAGGTGGAGGTGGGGGGGAATTGTTTCAGGGGTTGGAGTTTCTATCTCATGAGACTAACCTGGGCTTAAGGAAGCTTCATTGATGCAAAGGAAGATAGATAAGTCAGATATATTTAAGCAAAGGACTGCCACCTATATGAGTTTATAAAACCAACTCACAGTTGCATACATTTACAACTGGATGGAACCTTAGAGGACATCCAATACAATCATTTTACAGATGAAAAAATGGACCTAAAGGAGTTAAAGGATTTGTCCAAGCTCATACAGGTAGTAAGAGACATAGCTAGAACTTGACCCCAGGATCTATGACTCCAGAGTCAGGACTTTCCAACCGTACAAGAAGTTTAGATGTATTTCAAGGTTGCTATGATCTTATTGGTATAATTAATCTCTTAATAAACTCAAATCCCAATCCAGTCATTCTTTCTTATAATCTTTAGTTCTTGATCAAGTATTTCTGTTAATTCTCTACCAATGCCTTCTACTTAACACATTCTATTATGGGTATCCTAGTAAATGTTTAACAACCAGCTTTTGGAAAATGCAGCACCCTTTTAAGGCATTAACAATCTACATCATTAACATTTTCCCCATTGCTTTTGTAGGCAACAACACAATAAATCAAGCCCTGCTTTGTAGCATTGTCAATTTCCAAATGCATATGTTTAATAATTAATTTATTAATTAATTATGCAATTAAGACATAAAATTTAATAATCAGCTCTTTCTTGAGCAAGCTGACTCCAATATATCTGTCTTAAATATAAAACAGAATTCTAAAAATAAAAACCATTGTTTTGTATTTCTAATGAAATATTTGAAATTTACTAAAAAAAAAAAATTAGTAGTTTGTTTTTCTTTGTTTTTCCTAAAAAGAAAAAAAGCAATATCTTTGCTTCTTGAAAATAACAGATGAGACTTTTCAGTAAAGCACACATTTCTCCTACTGGCAAGCACTTAATAAGCCCAAACACCTGGCTGCTGTTCTTTCACCACATGAGCAGCTACCATTTGCCAGTTGTTGAAGTAATTGAGTCTGATCTGTTGAGATGACGGAGTCTGACAAAGAGTATAACCCTGTCATTAAGGGGAGGACAGATTATAGTCTCTACACAGGACATTACAGCACTCTTCATTGTGTCTCCATATGGGTCCATGGAATACAAGGGCAAAGAAACAAGCTGAAGATAAAGTTAAACAGTACATTAATTAATGCCTCTAAACTCCCAATGAGTTATAATGGATGGTCACTAGTTCACATTTCCTGTAACTTCTATATATTCTTTTTTTCTTTTAATTCAGCACAAAGACTTTCCAATGGCAACATGAACATCAATTTCACCACGAATATTAGCTCTGTTCATTAACTCTGGAAACTCTGGAAACTTTTCCCCCTATTTTTTAATATTCATTTCATCTTTTTTTTTCTTTTATTGTGACTTGTTTCTTGGTTCTTTACAATTCTCTTTTTTTGGTTCTCTTTGTAGAAATTACTTAAATATGTTAAAGGCAATATTTAATCTACACATACTCTACACTGGTAAATTCTAAACCTCATAATGTGGTACCAATTAGAGATAAGGCCACTTTGAACTAATGAGACATTTGGCAGAGATTATGTTTAGAAGTACAGTATCTTTATTTTTAAGTATAATAATTCAAACTAGGGTTAAAAATGCTGCTTAAAATAGATCTGATAGAGACCTGCTTTAATGATGAAATAAAATTCATTTACAATTAGTTTACTAATAAATTTTTTTAAGGAGATTCTTTTAAAATATGCTTTCTTTAGCTTGATAGTTTTTGTGGCATTTTTTTTCCCCTGAAGTCTTTTTTTTGGTTGATATTCAGTTATGCTCAACTCTTCATGACAGCATTTGGGATTGTCTCTTAGCAAAGACATTAGAATGTTTTTTGTTTCCTTCTCCAGCCCATTTTACAGATGAAGAAACTAAGATAAACAAGGTTAAATGACTTACCCAGTCATATAGCTAGTAAGTATCTGAGATTTGAACTCAATTCTTTGTGACTTGAAACCTGTTGTTCTATCCACTGTGCCACCTAGCTGTTCATAATCTTATTTACTGTATGGGAAACCTTTAGCTTAAAAAACCCTTTATGCAAATTTTAGATTCATAAATTTCAACTACATTGGGATTTAAATTAGTGGGATTTAATACAATCCCTTTCCATTACCATTAAAGAATATGAATGCCTTAAGGAAATGAAGAAAGAAGAGTGGTTTTAAAACCAAGACAAATAAAGTAAGTCTACAATTTGTCCTCATACTCAGAAATAAAATTTTCAATTGCTGATATGACTACAGTTTCAACTCTACATGTTTAAATGTTCTGTTCATCAATTAAAGAAAGCTAATCGGAATCAGATGCTCATATTCAAGGAATATAGCCATAGCAAATCAGCAATCATAATTAAAAATCCATTTCCATTCTCTTTGGTGAGCAGTGAAATGATCCAATATATTCAACATTATTGGCCCTTTTCTGCAGTGCTGCATGAATGTGTACATGATGGGAGGATTCTGGACTATTTCATATGGTTTTCTTGGTCACTCATATTGCATCTGTCTCTAATAAGGCCATGTTTACATGTGTACTCTGAGTCGAAAAGAAAAATCCACTCGATGTGACAATCAGGCACATATCCCAGTGGCATTTACACTGCTGGTACATAGTTTCAAAACATGTGCCTTTTCTATTTGGTTTAATGCCATATTGCAAATATTCAAAGCAGCATTTCACTACATTACAGAAGTTGCTCCTCCTTCAAGTGGAGAGTCCTACCCTCTTTTCTGCATTGCTTGCTTTTATTTCCCTTGAATTAACTTATAAAAGAGTCATCACTTGCTTCTTTTTAGAATATTCAGTTCTTTGGATGGGCCTGCCTAAGAGATGACATACTAATAGGTTGTTTCCTTCCCTCTCTTTCCTAATTTTAGGGTACTTTGAGGTGTTCAGGATTGCTGTTTCAGAAGAAAAAGGTCTGTAGGGGAAAAAAAAAACTATTGGTTGGGTAGGAGACTTGGAGGGGAGTTTGGGGTGAAGGGAAATATCTGGTATGTCATCTGCCATGGTATGTACCTAATCATGAACCTAAATCTTTAGGTTTTATCCAATGTTGTACTGCCAACAAGTGTCCATTCCAAACTGAATCAGATCCCCTGATCAGTCTAGAATATATTCCAACTTTGGCTCTTTGACCTATTGTTTACCTGAATGATTTGCTAGACCATGAGCTAATCACCTGCTTGGTTATACTAACATTGCCTTTGGCTTTAGGCCACCTTTTCTTCTGATCAATTTGGGCACAAAATCATGATAATTACTATTCCTGGCATAGCCTAGAAGAATTCCAAACCATTGGAATGCATTACTAAAGGGGAATGTGAAATCACATTCTTGGGAGATTTTTAAAGAGAGCATAATGAGAAAATACTACCCTGCCTGGAAGTAGAGAGTGTGGAGGAGGGGCAAACTCATAAACTCTCAAAGTCCTTTCCAAATTATTAATTTGTAATTATTATTAATCCATATTCTCACTGCATTAAATTCTAGGGAAAAACCTTACATATTCCTATAGAAAATATCAAAAATCTGGGCCTAATATTTCTTTTACATGAAAAGTTAAAAATAAAGCTGTTAGGACTTCTATTTGACCAGATAGAAAACTGAATTGTGCTCATATTTTCTTTCTAGGTAATATCCCTGAAGATAAAAATAATATGTAGTGATCTCGTGTGCAGTTGTTGACAGTTATATAAGAAAATAAACACATCACCTACCTGAACAGTCATATTATTGCAAATAGAAATGATAGATTCTATGAGTTTTCAAAAACTGGGAAGTTGTCCACTATTTAGAATCAACTAATGACTCTTTGGGTCATAAGGTCCTGAGCAAATGCATCAGTAAGGTTTCCTGAGAAATACAGATTGGCTCCTCTGTCAGGATGCTTTCAAAGAAGAAAAGATACAAATGCCAAAGATATCAATGTAAAAACAATGACCACTCACCCCCTGTGCCTTAGTTATCCCTAAAGATGCCTGGATAAGTTTTTTCAACTATAATGTTTTTCTCTAAAGATGTAATCCTCTCTAGGAGCAAGTTTCTTGGGGGCTTCTAGAAGCAGCCAGTAATCACCACAAGTGCAGCCAGGGATTAAAGTCCAAATCCTTTATTGTCTCTTTCCAAGTCTTACCTCCTTCCTTGGGCCTTTCTTGGAGGTTAGCTTTCTTGGAGACCTATCTTTCTCCTTGGTTCCGAGAGTTCCTGCCACTAGTCCTTTGCCTCTGCCAGCTTCTGCCTCTAACTTCCTCCGAATGAGCTTCTAGTGGGCTTGTGTTCTAGTGGGCTTGTCCTTTAGTGGACTTGTCCTTCCTGGCCCTGAGACCTCCTCCTTATATATCCCACACTGAGTATACATCAATCATTATATCACTAGGAAACCATTATTTGTTATAGGATTAAATCAATGCCAAACTAGATTTAAACATTGTCTCCTCAATTCCACTCAGTACCTTGTTTCAAGTTCTGGCCCATAACATCTCCTTGGAGGATGAAATCAATCATACTGAACCATGAGAAATTAGATAATTATTGTCTCTATCAATTCCAGTGACTTAGCACCTTGAAAGAATCCTAACATCTCCCTCTTTCTTTTGATTTAGAACATAAGGTGGCCATGACCTCCCTGACTTCTCAAGGAGGTGAGAACCCCCCCCCCAAAAGGTGATCACACCTTCCCTGACTGCTCAAAAAAGGGGGGTGAAAACAACACAAAAGGAGGTGATCACACCCTCCCTGATGTCTCAGGAAGGGAGATGAAAACACCAAAGGAATTGGGAAATCAAATCAGATTAGCTGGTTCCTGAAGAGGCTCACTCTTAAAACAGGTATACATAAGTACATCAATATGGGAGGCATTACACATAATTACATAAATTACATAAGCACATAGTAACACAGGATAGTAGTTATGTAACAAATAACATGAATCAACATGAAGATTTATACATGTCCATAAGTCCTAGAAATAGTCCAAAAGGAATCTCTTGTCCATTAGTTCATGTGCCAGGAATCCAGTAATTCCTGCAAGTTTTGAAGTCCTGCAATAGTCTCATCTTGTGTTAGGGAATCCAATGGTTCCTGATGATTTTCAAGTCCTGCAAGAGTCTTTAACAAAAATTTTTCATCTCAGGGAATCCAAAGATTCCTGCAGATGTTGTTCTTAGGTCTTCTTTGTTTTGAGGTTTTTCTCTTTTTCTGTCTCTCTTCAGGTGCTCATTGCCACCCATCTGATTCCTTTTCCATCTGTTTCCTTCTCCATCTGTAGGAATACAAGCAAACCCTTTCTCCCAAGCAGTTAACCTATCTAGTCCCTTCTGTTTACCACTTTCTAAATCTCTCCTCATCATCTGGTAATTACATTGGAGCTGCTCATTATATTAGAGCTGTTCACACTGGACACTGCCCTTCTGTTGTGTTAAAAAGCCTATATTCTCCCCAATTGTAATCCCTTTCTGCCTTCTGATTGCTTTTCTTCTGGTTGATCATGTAATCCCTTTCTGTCATCTGATTACTTTCTTGTTGATTGATCACATCAGAGTCCTGAACTTCTAAAGACTCTCAGGGTGTAAATCAGCTGCCATCATGCCCCACCTGTCTTTTGCATGATATCTTAGAGCAGGGCCCCGCCTCTCATTTCCCTGGGTCAATCTACATTCTAAGGCCCAGTGGAAGCCCTTGTGGCATTTTGGACATGGGATTTTGGGTTTTATTCTCTCATCCTATCCTCTCACTCTATCTCCATATCTACATCAGGCTCTCAGAGGTCCTATTTTTCCACACTGAAAATCATCGACAACTCTCTCTAGAAGTCTCTTGCCAAGAGGGACTCTGTCTTCCCATCTTCAACATAGTCTGGGTATAATAAGCATTTGTGCCCACTGTGGCACAGAGTCTTATGCTCCTCTAAAGGAGCATCTTTGTGTAGTCCCCGTATATTTCTTTTGCAAACCTCATTAGCATTTTCCTTAGCCAGATGTCTGGTCATTATTTCTGTAGCTGCATTTTCTCCAGTGATTTTTGTGACAACTGTTTGCAAACGTCCCACAAAATCTGCAAAGGGTTCATTGGGACCTTACTCTATTTTTGTGAAGGCTTTACCTCCATCTTTCTCTTGGAGGGAACTCCAAGCTTTTATAGCAGCTGTAGCAATTTGTTCATACAATCCTATGGAGTAATTAATCTGTTCTGAATTCTCTGTGTATTGACCTTCACCTGCAAGTTCATCAAAAGTGATTTGTATGTTAACTTCTGTTTCCTTATTTTGTTGAGCTTGAATCCTACATAATTCATGATATTCCAAAAGGCACAACAAGTTTTGTCCAGATTCTAAACATGTCCTTGCCATGGATTTCTAATCACTAGGAGTTAAGATTTCATAAGCCAAATTATCTAGTAACATCTTAACATAAGATGATGTAGCCCCAAAAAGAGTACAACCCTTTTTCAAATCCTTAATTTTTTTCCAAATCAAAAGGAATGAATCTTCTCCTTTTTTGACCTGAAGATTTATTTTTAAATCAGATATATCTTGTCCTTCTCTCTTAGCCTTAACCAGTGCTTTTTGTAATACTGTCACAGGCTGCTTCATAGGTGGTTCTGTTTGTGTCACTGCCTCTCCCCCTCTTCTTCTCCCTCCACCTATGAAGGGTTAATTGAGGGAAGTAGGTCAGGGGATGGGAAATGACCTAATTTCTCCTGCTGGGAAGTATAACACACTCAAAATTGTACTTAACTCCATTCTTATCTGATTCTTCATCCTTTTCGCCTAGTTTATTTGGCTCCTCCCCCTCTTGCTCTTTCATCTTATTACTTATATAATTTCCTAAAGCTAGTTGTATTAAATTATATGTATAAAGTATGTCTTTGGAAATTGAGTCAGGTCCATTTTCATTGTAGAATTGACATAGTTGCTCTCCTACTAATTTCCATTCCTCTAGATCCAATTCTTTTTCCAGGAGATGTGTACTGTACAATTTCTAAAAGTTCAGTGATCTGCTCCCAAATTATAACCAAACCTTGGCTTTTCATAAGTCTGACAATGATCTCTACACATTTTCCTTGAATTGGAAAAGAAGACTGTTTTCTAAATATCTGTCCCATTTTAGTTGAATACTATTTTAGCCCTTTAACAAAGTTTACTTGTTGTACTCCCCTAATTTCTGGATCACAGATGAAAGTTCTTGATCCCACATTCAGGTGCCAAAATGTAATGCTTTTCTCTAAAGATATAATCTTCTCTGGGATAGGTTTCTGGAGTTAGCCAGTAATCACCACAAGTGCAGCCAGGGATTAAAGTCCAGATCCTTTATTGTCTCTTTCAAAATCTTGTCTCCTTCCTTGGGCCCAGATAGCTTTTCTCTAGTGGGCTTATTCTTCCTGGCCCTAAGACCTTATTTTAATATAGCCCACACTGAGTATACACCAATCATTATATCACTAGGAAACCATTATTTGTTGTAGGATTAAATCAATGTTAAATTAGATTTAACCACTATCTCCTCAATTCCACTTAGTACCTTGTTTCAAGTTCTGGCCCATAACATTTTCTTGTAGGATCAGATCAATCATACTGAACCATGCTAAATTAGATAATTATTGTCTCTATCAATTCCAGTGACTTAGCACCTTGTAAGAATCCTAATATTCATCCACAACCACTAACACCATACTTAGGAATAAACAAATGGTCAATTCTTTGTTCCATTTCCTTGTAATACAGATGAGATGTATGAATTGCAGAGTGGAGGTGGTTAGTATCAGCATGTATTATTATTATAAGACCCTTCAGCTTATAGAATTATTTTAGAAACACTGATGACTTTTTGAGCTCTCTTAAGTTGGAGCTCACAGAGTAGCTCAGTAAGATCTATGGCTCTTAATGAACTTTTTCATATGATTACATTATAAGCTCCTGAAAGACAAAAATTGTGACTTGTTTCCTCATCATATTTTCAATAATTTTTCACATAGTAAGCACTTAATAATTTTTTTCATTTTTAAAAATATATTTCCTTGCTGAACATGGTGACCTATACCTCTAATACCAAATAACAGAGACTCAAGCCACTGGGTCTCTTGCTCTCGGGAGTTCTAAGCTACTGTAAAGTAACCACGTAGCCAAGTTGGCATTAGTATGATAAGCATTTGGAAGTGATAGACTCCAGGCTGTCTACTGAGCCCATGTCAATAAGAGAGATTGTCCCAAGCCTATCAGAATTGGTTTCAGCCAAGTGAGTAGTTGCTACGCTTTCAGCCTATGTATGATAGGAATGCCCAGTATCAATTTTTTAAATAGATACATTTTTATTATTAATAACACATTGTTCAGCAATTAAGACAAAAGACTCAGAATTAGAACATCTTGGATTGAGATTTCCATTTGAAGATATGAACACATATTGGTTGTGTGAGACTCCTAAGATAAATCACTTGACTTCTCAGAATCCCAAGCAATGCTCAGTCTGAGCATCATTTGAAGAAAAAATTGCTAGGCTGCATACAATAAGAGACTTTCTGTAATGAGTTTCCAAAACTGGTGAAATAATAGAGATATATACATACATGTATACATACATAGATATATAGAGAGATATATCCATTAATATATAGATATAAATGTAAATGAATATATGTATAAGTATCTTGTTCCCACATGTATGTATGTATGTATATATATATATATGTATACATATATATATACACACACACACACACACACACACACACATCTGAGAACAAGATACATAGATATGACTATATATAAATGTTTTCTATGAGGAAAAAGTTACATTACAAATAATTTTCATCTTACATTGGTTTGGAACATGGTCTCTTTTGTCCCTGAGACCTTTAGAGACCGAAGTATTACGTAAATGTTCAAACTATTACATTATTTTCAGATTGGTTCTTTATGATTTTCCAGATTTAACAATTCTGATTATCCCAACTTTGCTTCCCAAATAACCCTCTCCAAGGATTCAGATGTAGCACACAGTAACTAAAGAAATTGGTGAAAAGAAAGTTTAAAAATACAAGTCCACACTTTCACTTCTCTCACCTTAACAGTGATATGAGATTTTCCCTGGCTTATATTCATGCCATAGTTTAAGGGGCCACATGGCCTTAAGAAATCCAGGACTCGGAAAACAAATCCCTTTTAGGTGAAAAATGAGGGAAGAGAAAACTCTCTTTTTCCTAAGAGTTCAAAAATACATATTAGTTTTTTCTTGACCAATTTTTAAAGAAATGTTCAATCCTCAGTCCCTCCTTTCCATTAGTCATACAACTAGCTGCCCTTGTTAGGTCAGCAAGTTCTAACGCTACAGGCTTTATAAAGTCTGTGCTACAGCTCCGTGTTGGGTTGCCCATCGGTCATTAAGGTGTCACTGCATTGGGGTAAGTGTGCAAGTTGGCATGAGAGAGGATCCACAAGTCTGATTATCATGCAAATCAGTCTCACAGAACCCAGGCTTCTCTATAGAGACCATCCAGATCTGTTTCCCCAATGAGGTTTCCACTGTCATCGAGAGAAAGCTAACTATCTTCTCTTCTGACACTAGGAGCTATAGAAATTGGCTCTTATGACAGAGATTAGTGGGTAGCAATGAATCTTTCACTTGGGATAGAAATATCATTTTATTTAAGAAAATAGCCATACATAATTGGGCTTCTGCCACTTTAAATTTTAATGGTGAGAGTAATATGGAGGCTTCTGGAACTTTAAATTACGGCTTTCAGAGGTTTCACAGTGAATCTTTCAATTATTCTTCATAAGTACTTTCTCAAAGCCTGTGCCACCATGACATTGATATCACAATTCAAATCTAAATTCAAAACTGACTGCAGGGTTATGAGCTACGGCTGGTGTGTGAGAGCTGACTTACTCTATCACCCACCATCAGAAGAGCTAAAGAAGCATCCTCCCAAAGTCATATTTGTGTTTGCCAAATATTCAAATATCCAGGCCAAGCAAAACCCCATAGGTTTTCCCACATCAAAAATTAGTGATGACCCTCTATTTTTTTTTCCATTAGCATCTGGTTCACCTACATAATTTTCTAGTGGACTTGCCTGACTGATTCAGCTAGTGTATCATTCCCCTGTAAGTGCTCTCTCTCTCCAGCTCCCTTTCCTCACTCTGACGATTGGTTACAGTATGTGCTGAAGAATGGTAGCCTGTTCACACAGAACAGTGGGAGAGATTTTTTGAGTAAGTGTTTCCTGTGAAGTGGATCTGAAATAGGGGCTGGGCTGACATTCCTCACAGAAAGGCAGGGGGCAAAGGAAGTCAGTGAGTTTTACTTAAAATACATTCATTAAGCCATAGCAAAAAAAAAAAAAAAAAAAAAAGGAATTGAAAAGAAAAGAGAAAGAGAAAGTTGTTTTTTTTTTTTTTTAATTTTGGTTTCATCTTAATATAGCTACCTGAAATTTGTCTTTTTTACATTTTTTTCATATTCTACATCCACAGTGATGGATATTATGTATTTAGTTATGTTCTTGTCTAGAACTGTTACAATGGTGTGAGTGCCCCTCTGCCCCTTACTAGCTTCATGACTCTGGGAAAATTACTTAAATATTGGGTGCTTTAGTATTCCCTTATGTAAAAGAAGGATTCCCTGACCCAAAATTTTTCTCAGAAGAAAAAATTAAAAACCCAAATATCTTTTAAATACCAATATGCCACCAGGCTTGATGATGACTGCAAGACTTAGAATCCAAGATTCTCCAAAGAATTAAAGATGAGCATCAGCCACAGGGCATTGGAGAGGTGTATTATAAGTGTAAGCTGGCAATTATATGGAACTAGATAAGGAACTTTGAAGAACTGAAATAAATTTAGACTGTCATCAAGAAATGTGTAATTGAAAAAGAAGATGTGGTGCTCACAATAAGAGCAAAGGATAACCAGTGAGCAACTGGTAAACCCTTGGTGTTAAAAGAAAGTAAGAAAATTCCCTAGCAGGTTGCATGAACTGCCTATGTTGGATTTACAAGAGGATATAGCCAAGAATTAAACAGAATGGGCAGGCATGGATAAGTTGTAATCTGTATCATTTTGAAGCATTATCCAACAAATCCATTTGAGTGAAATGCTTTTAAAAACCCTGTCCTACTTTATCTTACAGAATGTCTATGAGGAAAGTATAAATTATAAAGCACTATGTAAAAATGAGTTATGATTTTATTATTGGTGAAGTGTTATCAACAGTAAATATGTCATCTTCCATATAAAAAGCATGATTTCTATTTGTTTCTTATAATCAAACCTACTACAACTTTAGATAAAGTTCAGTTATGTTATTGAATTAACAGTGAAATAAAAAAAAATCTTATTCTGAATTTTGGGGGCGCTAAATGAATGTTCCTTCAAAGACTAAAAGCAAAAACTGTATATAGCACTTGGGAGTTTACAAGAAGCACGGGACTAACATGCAACCATGGAGAGGATAAAATCCTAATTTTCTTAGCTGCTGACCACTAGATATCAAGAGCTAAATCTAAAGCAAGCAGATAAGCTTCCTGATACATTTCTTTAAAGTTTAAGTCTTTAATTGTTAATTTCCCATAATGTGCTTGTATAGGGCAAGGGGACAAAGTAGAAGGAATATTTTAGCATGATTAAAAGGAAATGAAAAACAGTGGAATGGTGACATAATATGGATATATGCTAAATGAAATTCTCAGCACAGAACTCCAGAGCCATCTTCATCATGGCCTGAGAGAACCCTATTATTCTCATCCTGGACTTTCTTTACCTGTAAATGAAGCAGAATTTAAATACATTTCAATTTCTCTTTAAAACTACTAAATAAAATTTACTGAAGCTGACTTGGGGAATATTCCCTAAAAGCAAGATAGACAGAAAGTATTCCATCTGATTTTGTCTGCAAAGCACAATGATCCAGTCAACCAAAATTATCAAAGAGCAACAGTTGCCTAGGTTGGTGTTTTCCAAAATCTTTTTTCTTTTTTTGATGGGATCTTTATGGAGTCTTGAAACTCTTCCTCAATCTCTTACTTGCTTTTGGCTCCCCATGCAAACATTGGTGGTAGTTATTACTGTTCTAGCGACACTGCTAGGATTATGGTGAGAAGTCTCTCTTCTATGACCTCCTCTGATCGTTAGAGGGAGAGGGGAAGGAAAGAACACCGATATGTATTCTTTCTTCACCCCAACTTAATTCTTTTCAAGCACTTAGAATTTAAATAAAATGGATTGATTAATGGACTCCATTCATCTCCACCTTTACAATCCTAAGAACTATAAAAAATGCTGTATGTCAATGGAATAGAAAACTGAAGTATACAATAGTTTTAAAGTTGTGTATAAAAATAGATGTTATTTTTTTAATTATGAAAATACAGGCTCAAACATCATTAAGCAGCTTTAATAGTTCAAATTCTTGTGTAGGGTAAGAAATCAAGATACCATGGATAAATTTTGACCCAAAATTCCTAACCTTAGTTTCTTTGTCCCTAAAATGGAGAATAAAATAATATCTAATTCATTTTGAAATCACTGAGGGAAAAAAAGAGCTTGATTTTTTAAAAAAATTCATGTTCTTATGATACAATACTTTTAGCCAGAATTCAATTGTAAGTAGAAGAAACAAACCTAAAAATATATAATATTAAAACGGTTTCTTCATCAAACTCATTTGTCTTTCTTCAATTTTGACAAAATCCTAATTTAAGACATACTCCAATACTCAATATTCAAATAAATCTATGATCTCATGGATGTGGATGTTACCTATCATGATGCAGATTATAACTTATTCATGTCAACCTATCTATAACAGCCTACACATTCTATGCGACTCTTGTCCATGTTCTTTCAAAAGTTCATTCTGGGAAGTTCACTCCTGGACTTCCACTTCACTTTCTCCTGACATTTGGAAGATACCAGTAATGACACATAATGATTTGAGGTCCACATAATACCAAGAAATCATATCTCCATATAAAACCATAAAGGCATAATTATAAATCTGCAATGATTAATATGAAGCTTCATGTGTTATTTAAGTAAAAGAAATATCATAGTTTCTAGGTGAATTGCTTCCTTAGACATTAAGTATGTACACAGCGAAATGATAATATTCTTATACAAACTTCCAGCCAAATAAGTATGATTTAAGTCTAGTCCCTGGCTGTCCCGATAGTAACAGTTGAGCAATGCACTCCAGAACCTATAGGAGTTGTTATTAATTCCTGTTTGCCACATATCTTCAAGGAAGGTTGCAAGACTTATAGTTTCCAATATAAAATAACTACTATGAACAAGTTTTTAATTAATTAAATATAAAAGGGTCTAAAACATGGGTTAGATTTTCTTCTGAAATTGGCTTATAAATAAAAGGTTAGCAGTGGTGTAGCTACCCAGGATGAGTAGGCAGAGTCAGATTTTGTAGATATTAAATAAATATATTTATTTAATGGACTAATAGTGTCCATTAGCTTTTTTAGACATGGTCTGATTTGAGAAGTATCAAGGGAAAATCCTTCTCCAGCCTTATTGCAGGTAGGTGGTATAGTAGAGAGAGTACTAGCTCTGAAATTAAGAAGATTTGAGTTCAAATTCAGCCTTATGTATTTATTGACTGTATGATCATAAACAATTAGAGCTTATCCTTTATTTTCTGTCTGCCTCTGTCCTCAGCTATAAAATGGGAATTGTGATAGCACCTATATCCTAGAGTTTTGGAAAGAATCAAATGAGACATACGAAATACTTAATACAGTAAATAAATAAATGTTTCTTCCCTTTTCCCTCACTTCTAGCCTCCTGAGTCTGCCATAGGGTTTCCTACATTTACTTCCATCCTCTAGTCATTTCTGGGGGGGAAGGGGAGGAGGAGATGCAAAACCAAGGACAATACTTTAAGTTTTTATCAGCTACCTCCTGATATGGCTGAGAGGAAGGAAGGAGGTGGACAGAATAAATGCTGAGAAGATAACTGGAAAGATTCCAAAAGCAAATTATGCCTACTTCATAATTTTGCTAAAAACAGCCCTGAGACTCTCACCTAAGCCCTTTCTGCAATGTTCAGGTGTCCACAAAAAGATAATATTTCCAGGTGCTCTGAGAAGGAGAGAGTTTATATAATTTTACTTGGGGAGGAGAACTTAGAATTTAAACATATGTTCTCCTGAAACTTAGTACCTCCAAATAAATTAGGCAAGATTAGTGAAGTTGATCAAACTAAAATATCTTTCTGCTCTCTCTTTGCTTAAGGGAGGTAATTCTTCAGGCACTGGTAAAAGATTTGCCTTTTAGGAGATAGAAATATTGATTTTATATTTTATTATAATATTATATTACATTTATTATTATTTTAAAACACTCATTCCCCGCTATTCACACTAAGAATATAATTTTTAAGGTGAAGAACACATTTTTTAAATGACACTTCTCTAAGAAATTTTCATTAAGTAAAAAGTAGAGTTACATAAATAAAGTGAGTTGTGGCTAATTCATTCTTGATTCAAAATGAACCCAGATTTAAAGAAAACAGATAAACCTCTCCCTTCCTTCAATCCAACTCACTTCCTCTAGGAAAGCTTCCATGACTATTTGAAGTTGTTCACTTATCTACTATTTAGTAGCCTCAGTCTTCATGTACTCAGTTTGTGGTAAATGAATTTGTACTTAATAATGTGATCTTCAGTTGTTTCACACGGGATGTGTCCCAAAATGTGATCTTCAGTTGTTTCACACGGGATGTGTCCCAAATGGTAGGGATCCTGCTCTCTTTTATTTGTTTGTTTGCTTGTTTCTCACAAAGCACCCAATAGGACAACATTCTCAGTTCCTCAATAAAGGTTCTAATTGACTCTCTAGGAAAATATGTCACTAGATCACTAGTATATGACAATAACAAATTTTTTGATATTATATAAGAGTAAGAGATACCAATAATTTTTTAAATAAAAATTTGTTTAACTGACAAAGAGAAACTCTATGTTCAGAGTTCTGCATGAAAGAGAAAAATATCTACCATAATTCATATGCATATTTGTTGCACCCTTGAATGATACCAAATCCTATAGAAAAATTATGTGGTAGAATAGTTAATATGATATGAACAGAAGCAATATGACATACCATTCTTACATGATACCTCTTACCTTTTTTAAGTACTGGGGCTTTGTTGTAGAAACAAGAGTGACAGAAAGGGGCTAATAAATGTCATCAATGTAAACATGAACAGGTGAGAAGGACAAGGCTTTGCACTTTATTAAATCGAACCACAGCACTTGATAAAAGCAACAAGCACTGACTTATATTTAGAAAATTGTTCCATAAATAATATGTGTTTTCACAGCAGTCACAAAGTCTAGAATTTATGTGCTAATTACAGACCTCAAATCATCACACAGATTTGCAATTAAAGCTGAAGTATTTTCACATACAATGTGATCCGCCTCTTCATAGCAGCAGATATGAGATGTCGGCTAATATTTGCTAGTAAATTTGAATATTTTATGTTTGGAAACAATTGTTTCAATTTATCTGTTCCCACTTTTGATATTTTTAAAGCTGAAAGTGTTCTATGCCATGTTGACTATTTCGTTTTAATATTCCTTAGCAGGCCTCTATCTATAGCAACCAAGGTAGAAAATGATAATTGGACACCTGCAATAGAAATGCAAAGGAATTTGAAAATTCTTGTGGGTGATTGTCTACTATCTACAATATATAAGCTGCTTAAATTAAAAAGGGGGAAACACTTTTAAAGCCATGGGCTAATGGTGAAGTAATGTAAGAATGCAAATTTAGGAAGGATGTTGAATAATTCAGTAGCTTGTTATGTGATTAGATCTGATTGGTTCCCACTAAGATGAGGACCATAAAAATGATTTCCCTGGGTAGCATTGGTCTAAGCTTAGGTGGGGGTTTATGATGTCCATAAAATGGGAGAACAAGGCTTACTTGAACTAATAATATCATGGCTACGCCAAATGATTGATGGTTTTTAAAAAGGTGCAGATTGGTTTCATCTTTCTTCAGATTTTATCACTGACTTGTTCTTAGTCATGTGCAATCAGTAAGGCCAAGAGAGGTAACAAGTGTTTGATGTATGAGACTTGAGCCACTTTTGTCAGAGCTGCATTTGTTTTAAGCCATGTTCATATATGATACTCTAAAATGTATATATTCTTTGAGTTTATTTGAATCTTCTTCCCAGTATTTGTTGCACATGCTGGGACTGGGGGCAGGGGTGAAGAGAGAGAGAACTTTCACTAGATAAAGCAACAATAATCATGTTGCCCCAGAGGTTGAGTAAAAATAACACAGCTCTTCCTCCTGGCTGGAGAACCTTTCCCACTATAGATGAAATGGCTGAAAAGGCTGAGCATGGGACAGAATCTTCCTGGGAGGGCCTTGTAGTCTTTCTTCTTTGCCATATTTGCACATCATTTAAAATACTACTTACCTTTTAGAATATATTATCAATTTCAATTCAATCCATCCTTCACAATTTGCAGCAAGCCACAAAAGCTCTTTTTGAGTCAAAAAGAAATTTCAGGCAGGGTGGGGGATGAGGAGGAGGGAATGTGAAAAAACACATTTAATTTATCCCGTTGAAAAGAAACCATTTTAAATGGTTTCTGAACACTTTTGCATCTTCTTATATACTGCAAATCAGCCCAGATATCTTAATCAGTGGCTGGAAACATATCCTTATCAGTAACACATTCATGAAAGATTTGTATGTGTGTGAGCAGCAAAATGTTTGGCAGAGGCCCAGGAATAAAAGAGAAAGAAAGAAAGAAAGAAAATGGTAAAGGGTTGATGGAAAAGCTTTGTGTTTCAGCCCTATTCATTTTGAGAAGTTTCTATCATCCCTGTTTGTTCTAAAGGATAATAGACAAACAGCAGAATGTCAGACTTCCATGACTTGCTCTCAAATATGTATAAATATACATATGATGCAAAATGGAAATAGATCTATATGCAATTACGGGGAATATATATATATATACATATATACATATATACACACATATATATGTATGTGTATATATATATAATATATATGTATATATATATATAATATATATATATATGTATGTGCAAGGGAATTTATCTCTTTACACACATCTCTTTCTATCTAAGCATTCCTACCCCTGATGATTTTATCTCATGCTGGGTTTAATGCTTTTCTGTTTTGACAATTTAAACACTGTCTCAACATTGTTTAACAAAATCAAGGGCAGTTCTTGGCAATTAATTTCTGCAGTCAATAGTCTTCTCAAACTGGGCAACTCCCCTTGGAACTGGGAGCCACAACAGCCAGGGCTCTGTGAGTGAAAGGGCGAGACAATTCATTAGACGATTCTTGCTGCAGCTCAAAGTGGCGGAGGATGTCAGCCCGGGCTCCCGCGCTTCAATACTAATGAGAGTCATTGCATATTCATAACCCCAAATACAGTCAGCTTCTTGTAAAAAGAGAGAGAGAGAGAGAGAGAGAGAGAGAGAGAGAGAGAGAGAGAGAGAGAGAGAGAGAGAAAGGGGGGGGGGGGGAACTTTTGTTACCCAGGCTTCATGGCAAGAGCAAAGCCCCGCGCTCTCCGTGTCGTGGCACTTCCGCCAAGTGAGCTCAAGAGCAAGATGGATTGTTTCGCAACGCAGCCTGACAGGGAACTAAGAGATGCTGCCCCAGGGGCCTGAAACTCAGCTGAGTTTGATTACAAGACTCTGGATAATCAAAGAAACAAAAAGGGTGGCCGAAAAGGGGCGGGGAGGGAAGGAGAAGGAGGCAGATAGAGGGAGATTTTTTTTTTTTTTAATTTTTAAACAGCCTTCCTTTTTTGAATGTTGGCAGTAATTACTTATCTGTGAGGAGTACTGATGGAAGAAAAAGTGCGATGCCCCAATAAGCCCGTTTCCACATTGTGGAAACACCGCTTTCTGAATTAATAGATACAAATCTCCAGAAGTGTCAGAAGTTTCCCGGTCATTATCAATACCAAAACTTCGAGAGTTCAAGCCTGCCTCTCTCTGTCTCTCTGATTTCTGTTTCTCTGTCTATCTAGTTCGCTGTCTCTATGTCTGTTTATCTCTCTCGTTTTCTCTGTGTCTCTATGTCGTCTTTCTCTGTATCTCTGTGTCGTCTCTCTCTCTCTCTCTCTCTCTCTCTCTCTCTCTCTCTCTCTCTCTCTCTCTCTCTCTCTCTCTCTTTCACACACACACACACACACACACACACACACAAACTTACTTCTGTAGCACCCCCTCCCCAAACCTGTCTTCAGGGGCAGCTATTAGCATCCCCTGGAGTCAGAGAAGGGAACGTTACTTTGAAAAAGCCTTGAGCATTTTCTCACTCATAATGATGTCTTCAGCTGGAATGCCAGCACACTTCCACATCTTTCTGACAGGCATACAAGCTCTAAACTATCCATAAAATTAAATAAAACAGGACATCAAAACAAAAGTTTCTAAATCTGATTACATGTGAGGTTTCTAAAAAGTTACTTCCAAATGCCCTTGTGCATAAATAGTTTCATAGCTGGAGAGAAACAGAAATATTAGGGGATATGGGAGGGGGGGATTCTCATCAAACTGTTTTAATATCCTACTCATTTGTATACAGGCTTTGAAAATAGAAGAATTTGTAGTTATGATTGATTGAGGTAACTGATTATCCACAGATATTTTAAGTGTTGAGACATTAAATTGTCAGCCATATCAGTTTGATTGCAGTAAAACATGAAAACATTGACTTTTGTCTAGTTAGAGAAATTTATTTTTCCCAGAATGACAATCCTTTAAGTAAAAACCAGGCAGCCTGCCAGCTTTCCATGTCATACATTGAAGTTTGCAAATGCAACCCATATTTTCAAGTGTTTTTCAAGGTTCAATGAATGGTGCATAGGTCCTTTGCAAATAGTCTTGTAATAAACAGATTCCTTCAGAATGCTTCATTCTTTAAACTCTGCATAGAAAAGCATTTATTCATTTTAAATGAGTAAAGAACACCATGGTTTTGCATTTAAGGAGTAGAGTGTGTAGTTCAGAGCTCTTCACTTCCGAAAAGTGTTTCTCTAAAAGAAACAGTAACCCTCCTTGGACCACTACTAATTGAACAAGTTTGATTAATATGTTTTACAAGCCTGAAGTAAATGATCATCATAACTGTCAGTAAGCTGACAGCTTTTGAAAATAGTCTTTGTTCCAAGAATGAGTAATTTGTGGCATCCTCTTTAAGATACCATATTCAAAAGTGAGGAGGAAGAAGATATCACATTCAAGTGAATTCCACTCAAAATATGATTGCTGCTAAATCAGCTTTGTATTCCAGAATACTAGCTTCATCAGTACTGTTTGGCAGAATAGCAAATACTATTTTATTTGTCTCTGTTGCTTGTCAGAGCACCTGTGCTTTGGCAGAGGTATAGATCTGCTTTACATCCAGTCTATTAGAAGAATCACAAAACACCAGACGTCACATATTAGTACCTTTCAATAAAATCCAGCAACTGGGAAATTATCCTAATGATGATTTAAATGAGAAGATAAAATTTAAAAAAGAAAGAAGAAAGAAAAGAAAAAAAAGTGAATGCAATTGGTAAGCTACTAGAATACCAACA
Organism: Antechinus flavipes; assembly: GCF_016432865.1. NCBI lineage: Eukaryota > Metazoa > Chordata > Mammalia > Dasyuromorphia > Dasyuridae > Antechinus > Antechinus flavipes. Next base: position 182,850,677 of record NC_067398.1, read on the forward strand.
TGCCTATATATTGAGTATTTTCTCAACCCTTTATAATAAAAATCATAAAAACCCTATAAGATTTTCCATTCTCATCCTGACAATTGAGCTTTCTGCGGTAGAGGTATAGATAATAATATCTGATATTGTGAAAGAAACAAACAGCCCACCTAGCCAGATGAGCTCCGCTTCTGAGCAGAGGGATAACATTGCTTCCTGACCCCTAGAGGCAATTAGCTTGCGTCCTGAAGCATAAGATTTGATTGCCCTTCTTATCTTAGCTAAGAGAGCTATAAATATTATTAGTGGTCATTAAATTATCCAGCCCCTTTTTTCTTTTAATCCAACTACCACTGGTGACTCAATAGGGTCTGTGTTAAAACTTTGTAGGATATCATGTCTGCACACTGCATTCAGTTTTCTTTTCCAAAAATGTATTTCTTTTAATATAACATTCCCAAATTTATCTTTTATAGAAGATAAGCATGATAGAAATTACTGTTTTCCACTTAACCCTTTAACATTTTAAAATTCCATAGCCAATTTTTTCTTATGTTTTTCTGATCCCCAGACAAAACTCATTTTCATAATGTTTTGTCACAGAACAATAATAGTGCTTTCTATTTCTGTATTATTTTAGTGCTGTTATTTTCATTATTATATTATTACTCTTCAAATTGTCAAGAAGCACTTTCAATCACATATTTTTATATGTAAGAAATTATAGCCCTTTTTCTCTTATTTTTAGAGATATATGTGTGTATATAAATTTATATATTCATATATTGACTTTTATTGAAGTTTATTGTCATCTCTCTAAATCTCTTCTTTATTCTCTCACTGCCCTCTGTAATGTCTACTTTATAGTTGCTATTAAGACAGTTATTTCCCATGAACAATTTGTACCTAATAGCTTCAAATTCCAAATTCTCATTTTTTCTAATTTATTTTTTATAGTAGTTGTGAGATAATTTATCCCATTTCCTTTCTTGATTTCTTTTTATTCTTTGAAAGAGAAAAACTATTCCATTCAGTCAAAATATACTCTGTGCAACACCATATTTATTAGTATATGTGCTGCCAAAGCAAGCACCAACACCATACTTATAATCATTTTAATTTATTTCAGTGTTACTATCTTGTTTGAGAAATCTTTTAGTTTTTCATTGTCCTCAATTATACCTTAACAAAAGACAATATCCTTGATTATAAGAAACTTCAGGACAATGATATGGCATAGATATTCTTCCTTTACCCTTTGGGCTCCATAAGGATTGCTTCCAAGAAGAACAAGGCCTATACAGATTGACTATTGCTCTCTAAAATGGCCTCAAGGATGATGTTTTTAACATTTCTCATTTGACTGCTCTTCTATCTGTTCTGAATCATTTTTCTCATCATTTATGTTCTGGCTTTTAAAGTTCACCATGACCTTGTAGCTCCAATGATAACAGTCATCCTCCATCCCCTATGATTGCAGACCCAAGTATTTCTACAGAAGTCAGCAGTATTTCTGTATCTTACTGCTACCTATGTGTCATCTCAGTTACACATATTTACCAAAATTGAGAGCAAAATGTCTTTCATCTGTATCATGATCATCTGTATAGTTAGCCAGGCATAGTGCTGTTGTTGTTGTTTAAAGAACATTGCCATTAACTCACTGTGTGACCATGAGAAAAGCACTTACTTCTCTCAAGGCAGTAAAGTAGCATAGTAGCTAGAGCTCTGAAGCCAAAAAAAAAAAAAAAAAAAAAAAACCTGAGTTTAAATCCAGCTTCACACAGGACAAATCACTTAACCTCTGTTTGACTCAGTTTCCTCAACTATAAAATGAAGAAGAATAGCACCTTCCTCCCAGAGATTTGAAGATCAAATGAGATAATATTTGTAAAGCACCTATCACCACATAGTAGGTTCAATTTACATGTTATCTTCTTCCTCCCTTCTTTGGATCTTGGTTTACTAATCCAGAGAAGTCTGTAAATCTTAGATTTACTACAGGTTTTGCCTTATTGTACACTGATTTTTTTTTTTTTTTACTATATGTTCATTATAGTCTTAAAATATTTGTCAACTGAAAAACTTTTTCTTTTCATTTTTATATAACATACCTGGATGTCCAGTTTCTAGATGGATTTTTTTTTAACAAATGGAATTGTTTTCTGCCCCTTACTTGTTAAAAGAAGAAAGAACATTCAAGTGATAATATTTTTAATTTATCATTTATTCATGTCAAAGTGGTAATAATAATAATTCAAACTTTTGCAAATTTCAAGAATTTTTATTTATGAGATGAAGTCTTTTGAAAACTTGTGGAGAATATTTCAAGACAAGTGTTCACTAACAGAATATCAAATAACAGTGTTTTTATCCAATGAATGGCTAGATTTAGAAACATGACATCATTGGAACAAAACCCTTGCTGGTTCGTTTGAGCCTAGTGGACTAACCAGATTACTTAAGTATATACATCTAGTGTACACGGATCCCTTTGGGTCTTGGAAACAAAGTGAATATTACCCAACCCCGATGAATAGCTTCTGTCTTCTTTATTCAATTCAATTGTTCCACCCAATACCCTACCTAGTCCAAAACCTAACTTATTTGTCACTTTGCTATAAAAATTAATCATTTAAAAAAAAAATCAGCTTATAACCAAAGAACTAACATGTTAGTCATTTGCAGAACTACTTGTCTTTAACTCATAGAAAGCTTGCTTGGGAATATTGGGATTGAGGATAATGAATTGTGAGAAAGACAGAAAAGCTTCTACTCTCTAGCATTCACTATTTTCTTTTTCCCAAGCAACAGTCTCAAGAAAATCTCATGAGACAACCTCACACAGTAATCAACGGCAGTAGAGACACCCACAGGCTTTGTAAGTAATCAAATGCTTTCCCTCAGACATTCAGCAGAGACACTTAGTTCTCCTGTCACAGTCCCTCAACATACATTTCAATGTGACCTGTATTTCATCTATTATAATCAAAGGTGCCCTAACTAAGATACATAGCAAGTCCTACAGCTGGTTAGGTTTGTCTCGTGTTGTTTTTCTTAACTAGAGTTTTTAGAAGATAGTGAAAGTCCTTCTAAAGACTTTATACTTTTTCAAACACTAAATGGTAACCATGTATTTCTTCTGCCCTTTATAATGAGTTGTCAGTTAACTGACCTTTTCTCCAAAAACCATTCTTCCACTTTAGACTTTCAAAAGATTATTTCCAACTGTTGGAGTGAAGACATGAAGAGCCCTGTATGGTGGATGATTTCCCCTCTGAATGTTTATTTTTTAATGAATGTCTTGACAGGAATATGTTTGGGGTTTTTAAGTGATATTTTCCAGAGATTCTTCTGCCCTCCAGAGCCAATTCCTCTCCAAGGATGGTAAATAAGTAAATGTTTACCAGCCACAGAATAGAGAGGCCTCTCGTTTAAATAAGATAATCAGCTAGATTCTACCAAAGTGTAACATTCCCCAGGAGTAAGTGAAAAATGTTGGGATATATATTAACTCTCCTGGGTTCACCAGGATGCCATTTAGTGAAACCCTTTTATAGTTTACTAAATGGTACCCCAGTGGCCTAATTGACCTCCCAAAGTAGATAATTTATGGCTTAGCTTTAAAGGAATCCCCATGACCTCCTTAAATAAAGAAACCATTTTAATTCAAGGTGTCACTTTGCTCCAAAACTTCAGTGGATCTAAGATCTCAGAGGTGAATGTACTCCCACCATTGGTGCAAACTAGAATCCACCCATCCCTTCTCATGCTCTTGTGCTTATTCATATGTAGATCCTCCACAGAGGTTTCACCTAGCATGCCAGAGGTTTTCTTCTAGCTCTTCTTCTATTTCACAGATACTAGTGGGATATTTGGGATATTGATCTATTAACTTTCACTCCTACTGCATAACTGCCCATGTCATTGTTATTTTAATAATTTTAAATTTACTCACATCAGTTTGTCTGCTAATATAAAAAGTCACTGAGATTGTGGCTTTTTATATTGACAATTAGCAATTGCAATACTAGTTGGCCAAACAAGACCATCTCCAGGATTTCTTTTTGTTTTAAAGTTGTGAATGAACAATTATGCTAAATGACCAACAAAACCAATATCTTATGTTGTGTGCTCACATTCAATAAATATTGAACTGAATGAAAATGAAAGCTAAATATATAATTTTTCTATCTCAAAAAAAAAATCTTAATAATTTAGTCTTTCTTTGGTTTTTGGTATGGGGAGGGAGGTGTGAGAGTTTTGTTCCTAGTTAGATAAAGAAACTAAAATTTAGAAAGGTAGTGATTTGCCTGAGATTACCAAGCTGGTTGTGATGGAGTGTCCACTCCCAATGCTCCCAGTATGTTGCTAATTCACATCCTATGCTAAACAAAATTTAGTATTGTCGTCAATAAATCTGACATATAGCAATGATGAATAACAGTTTTATGCATATTTATTCATTGAACAAACTTTTATTATACACCTACTTTGTAAAAAGAATTATACCAGGTATCATAGGAGATACAAATATGACATAAGATATAGTCCTTGATTTCAAGGACCTTATAGTTTAATAATTCACAGTCCAAATAACTATACTGGAAGGTAGAATAGGTTAGGTGCTTTAAGGAATAAAGTCTATGGTGTGAAGAGTGGTTAAGAGAATAGGACAATTACTTTAGAACTGGAAGGATATGATAATTAGTCGTAAATTGTAAGCAGTTCTTTGGCATTTATAAACAGTTAACCTTTTCATATATTCTTACAAACTCATTCATTAGATTCTAGATTCCCATGCTCTGTATCCAGGATTCCCTGTTTATTCTTATATTCACACTGAATATGATCTAGCATTCCTCTTCTTTCTGGCTCACATATGCTTTAATATTCAAAATCTCAGCTCTAAGTGCACATAAATTAAAACCAATCTCCGGAGCTTAGGCCTTACCAAATAATGGTTATGGCTTAGCCCTTACCCAAGATAACCTCCTGGAGAATTTGATGTACATCTCTTTAAAGCCATCATCTCCTGTTCTTTCTCCTCTTCTTTTTCTGCTCTTCCTGAAACTTATGAAGCTTATAAAACACTAAACTGAAAACATTTGTTAAAATTGCATTAACAAGAAGAGATAATAAAATGGTCCACTCTATTTGATGAGCACTCTTCATGCCAAAGGTCAGTACTTCATAAACTTATGATTTAGTCCTTGATTACAGTGAATTTGAGATTCAGCATCTCCAGTTGCATGCTACTTATTCTCCTTCTGAGGTGTCCATCAATAATAAAAATAATAATAATAACAGCATCTATAAGGTGCTTTAAGATTTGCAAATCACTTTACAAATATTGCCTCATTTCATCCTCACAACTTTATGAAGCTCTATTATTATCATCCTCCTTTTATCATTGAGGAAACTGAGGTAGACAAAGGTTCACACAGTTAGGAAGTTTCTGAGACCAGATTTGATTTTGTTTTCCTGACTCTTTGATCAAGCACTCTAACTACTGCATCACCTAGCTACATCCCTTTTCTTCTGGGTCTATGGTTCCCATGTCTTCCTCTCTGAGGTCTCAGTCTAATTGGTTTTCAGTTAGTTCCTTGTAAGTTTTAGCAAACTTTTCTTGCCAAAAAAAAAAAAAATGCTAACCTGTTAAGTCATTTTACCTTTCCAGCCATAGAGTACTTAATCATTTCCTGAGATGGGTCATGACATGAAGATGAATCTACTTTGGGATTTCAAGTATGAAATAGCACACACAGGCTGTGTCTATTAGAAACCTATAATAATTTTTGAAATGAAAAGAATACAAAAATTAATTCTGTAGTCTTAAAAATATACAAAACATTGCTACTAAAAGTGAAGGGACCTAAACTACTAAGACTCACACTAATTTGAATGGGTCTTTTTTTCTTAATCTAGACACAAATATGTAATTATAGGATCCTGGGACTGATTAACAGGGATGGTAATGCAAATTTTATGCAAGCTCCTGTTCTCTGTGAAAACTGATGTTACAAGTATAGCATTTAGAGCAGCATTAGACTGCACAGCTTACCAACAGGTCAGGAAGTCAGGATTCTCTCTTTTCCTACTTCCCAGTCTTTGAAAACAGCTAGAAGTAACCAAAAAGGAGAATTTTCTAAATCTACTACCATTCAAATCACATCATCTAAGCTATCTATTGTTCTCAAAAGTCCACTAAACATTTCTATGTGGATGTCCCAAAGGTCGGTGGAGTTAATTATAAAGATTGGAAAGGTGATCAGATGCCCAATCATTCCCCAAAATTTAGTAGCAATTGCTCTCTAAATGTATACTCAGGTATTAATTATTACCTCTCTGCCAATAAAAGATGAAAGCAAAACTCAACAAACAACTCAGTTATGTTCCAACAAGGTTTATTCAATGATACATTGAAGGAAATCGAAATTTAAATGGATTGTTATAAAGACAGGAATAAAATTGCCAAGATTCCTTTGTGTACTTGTACATGAAGAGCATAACTTTCTGAGCCTATACATTTCCTGGATCTTCTTCATCACCCTAATATAAATACCAACATCAATGTAAAAATCATAGAACCCCAGTCTTCAATAATAATGTAATTTGAGATAGGATTTTTCTTGCTTCTATAGAGAAAAGGCTAAACTTTTAAATTCACTACTTATCAGCAAAATCCAACTTTTTGGTCCATCTAAAACATTTAGGAATGCCAACTGGCCAAAGTGAGACTAAGCTTATGGACAATTTTTGTTTGTTTGTTTCTGACCTCATCTTTTACCTTTCAGGTAATAGCCTTGGCATAAATTCAAAAATCCGAGGAGGCCAGATGCAGAGGATCTTTATCTGGGGGAAAACCCATGATGGGCAGATTCTTATAATTAGTCTAAAGGATAATATATATTCATTGACCTTGGGAAATAGTTATTATCTCATAACAGGTCAGTTGCCCACTTCAAGTACTAATTATCCTGAGAAAAACGTTGGAAGAAGCTACTGTTCTCTTAGATTTGGGGAGGAATCTTCTTTTTAATTACAGATAAAATTTTTAATTGAACTTTTTGCTTTAAAACCTTGAGGCTCCAAATAGATATTCTACAAAGAAAATTATTTATTTTAATATAGAAATCAAAAAGAATTGTGCTTAATAAAAGAAGCTTCTCAAAGTAAGAACCTGTCCTTGCAGTTTCAATAAATAAATAATAATATGAAAATAATGCTAATATTAATGATTTCATCCATCATTTCCCTTAATTTTTATCTATTTTTCATATATCATATGAGATATATCAGATGTACCTTGAATTATGATGCTAGTTAAAGCAGTTAAAATAAGGTATTATTCAGGTATAAATGACTAACAATTGTGTCTTGAAAAGAAGAAAAAAAGTTTAATCTACATTATTAATATTTTATCCATAACTTTCTTAAGTCTAAACAATCAGTAAAACAATAAATCAAGCCCTAATTCATAGCATTTACAAAGTTCTGAGATTTAAATTCTCACATGAAAATTTAATAGTTAACGCAGAACTGATTCCAAAAGCTCCTGGTAATAACTATTTAAAGACAAGCAACAATATCTAAACACATAACACCCCAAATTGAACTCTTCATCTTTTTGTTTAATATCTGTCCCTCCTCCTTGCTTCCCTATACTGTTAACCTTCAGATCATCCAGGCTCAAAACCCATCATCTTTAGCTTTTCTTTCTCCTTCAACATCCACATCCAATCAAGTGCCAAGTCCTGCTGATTCCACCTTTATCATTTCTTCTATACCTGGTCCTACATCTCTAATTACACTGTCAATATCTTAGTTGTTGTCCTTATTGTCCTCTCACCTGGACCATTATTATAATCTCCTAGTTCATTTCACTGGTTTCAGTTTTTCCATTATAGCTTTCCAAAATCATATTTCTTTAGTATAGGTTTGATGATATCAGTTATTTGGTCAAAAAGCACCAATGTCTCCTCAGCATTTTAGAATAAAATACAAATATCTTATTCTGAAATACCCTTTATAACCTAATTTGAATCTATTTTTCCAGATGTATTCAATTCTTCATGCACTCCAGGACAGCCATATTGAATTACCAACTCTTCCATGGACTTGCTGTGCTGTCTCTCACCTCTATACATTGGCACAGGCTACCCTCCCACACTTCCCTATAACACACTTCCTCCACATGTCTGCCTATTGAAATATTATTTTTTCATTGAAGTCCCAATTTAGGTAGCCTTCCAGGATGATGCTACCATCCCAAGTGCATTCTCTACCTCTTCACATTTCTTAGAATTCTTTGGCAAAACTACTTTTTTGTTCTAACTACAATCTACCTTGGATCATACTTTTTCGCTGGGCATGTGTTATTTCTCTTCCTGACTCATTAAGTCTCTTTTCTATATTGTTTTTATTTCTGTACAACAAATAACTAGCATAATGTCTTGCACACAGTAGGTGCTCCATAAAGATTCATAGAACTGAATCATAGAAAGGTCCTCTCACAAAATCATTTCTTCTCCATGGAAACTCATATTGTTGCTAAGTGGGTGTACATTTTTTTGAGGAGCATTATAACAACATGTTTGCTGAATTGAAGTTCTACTCTAATGTTTCTTTATGGTATGGAGGGAACCTTGAATTTTCAAAATCTTTGCCAGAAAAAACCTGAGGTCTAACAGGTCAAACCCAAACTCAAAGGTCTTGATCAAAGGTCTTGAGCATAGACTTAACAATGTGTGTCTGTTGTCTGAGGAACAAGCAAGTTAAAGCCAGAGTTGATTCTCACCATGTTGGCTACAGGTTGGCAACAAAGTTTTGACCAGAGTAACTCTTGAATATTATGTAATAAAGCATAGAAGAGATTCCATCATTGTCACTGAAGGGAATACCTGCAATGATGAAATCATTGATCTTTAAAGGATTGAAATAAAGGACTGACAAGTTTGAGTGAGTAATTCCATATCAGAATGACATAGAGCCTAGAAAAGAACGTGAAAATAAGCACCTACTGAAGCTATCAAATTTTAAAAATTAGTGACTGGGAAGAAAGTAAGAATGGGACAAATCCAGAACAGCAAGACTATTATACACATACACACATACATGTCTAAACATGTATGTATATGTAGCCCCTGGACTTTTGAATAAACAAGAAATCAACCAATAAAAATTTATTAAGTATTTACTATGTACCAAATATTCTTTCTTGTGATATTCTAAAATATTTAGTGCCCTTCAGCAGCATTATGCCCCATGCTATGATCTTGACTTAAAATTGATATATGGAGGAAAAGCAACTACTTTAGGAAAACACCAAAACCAGACCATGTAGTAATTATTCTTCTTATAACTTTCATACCTTAATATTTACTATGTCTAATTCTCCCTCAACTTTGAATCTTTTTGAGGTCACTGATTAAATATCCATGATTATAGAGATTTGCGCTATATTTAAAATATCTATTGAAACTCTCACCATTCTGCTGCTGATACCTTTTATAAAAAGCAATCACTAGTGTTTCTCAAGAAACTGCAATGTTTTCTGCTCTACTGCTTCAAAGCCAGCAGAGTAAACACATGTTAAGTAAGAAATTCTATTTCCAGAGCTATACTGACATCATTGATTATTGTTTTGCATAAACAAGGAAATATCTATTAGGGCTGTGTACTGAGACCAAATATTAGATTCAAGAGCTGGGGGGAAGGAGGGGTGGAAGAGAAATAATATAAACCATCAGCCTTCTAAAACAGTTTCTCTCACTGCTGCCTCATCACCAAAAATTAATGCAAAACCAATATCATGTTTATTATTCTAGAACAATATGCTAGAAGAATCATATTTTAGCTTGTTTTTTTCTGTAGATAAACCTGTTCTTATTGTCATTTGATGGATCATTAGAAAGTAAAGTCAAATAACTTTATTCCAGCACTTGAAGATTAGTTAAGTTCCTCCTAAACTCAATTGTTAATTTTCTGGATCTTCGCTGGAATTTTAAATTAGGAATGAATAAGTCTGTTTGCATTTGGGAATCACTTCATATCCTGAACTTTTTACTGTTTGAATTCAACAAAACCCAAAACACATTTTGCCAAAGCGCTTTTCCTCCTCTTTCAGACTTTGAATACATGTGTATTTCAAAGACTATTTAATTCATGTGTTTCTGATTCATTTACACTTTACTCATCAAAAGGTTGAGTCATATGAGTGAGTTAATATCCAAAATATTTTATGAAGTTTAGTTTTATAAAACTCTGTGAGGATCTCTACATTAAAAAAGGAAGTCATATTCAGCATTCCTAAAACCTTGCTTCCCCAAAACTAAAATTCAGTTTGAGTGATCTATTCTTGGAAAAACATATTTCTATTCCTCCACTTAATTACCTTTCATCCATATGTTTCTTACAGTTTCTAAGGCCCACATGCAGCTATAATGTAAATAAACACTATTTAGGCCATCTCATTTATTTTTTATTTTTTCTATTCCTTTCCTCATCTCAGCTTTTCTCTATTTCTTCTCAGACTCTTTTCTTCTTTTCTCCCCAGCTCCACATAGCATTTACTGAGGGGGTTTCCAAAGTTTAATGAATAAATATTTACATCTATACATGTATGTGAACATATATTTTTATGTGTGTATATATGTTTGTGTGCACATATATATATGAAATATCTATATTTATAGATAGATAGACAGATAGATATAGCTTTGTCCACCTTTGCCAGTGCAAGAGTACACCTCTATTTAAAACAGGACATTTAAAATTTTCCCAGTTAGGACTCTACAAATTCAGTTCAACTCCATTTCAACAAACATTTATTAACCTACTATATACAAAATATCATGTCAGACAATAAGGATACAAAAGTAAAAATAAAACGATCCCACTTATAGTTAAAGATCTTAAGTTCTTCTGGAGGGATACAGTTACAAAATTAAATAAACAAATATAAAGAATATATAAAAGAAAACAGAATAATTTCAAGGAGGAAAGAATGTTACTAACTAGGGGTTCAGGAAATACCTGAGATGTGCCTTGAAGAAAGCCTGAGAGAGTGTGTGATGTAATGGAAAGAACATTGAACATTGACCTAACTGTGATATAGAATAGACATATAGATCTTTTAAGATAGAAAAGAGAGGACAAACTAAAAATAAGAACCAAGGTAAACACAAATTCAAAACCTGAGATGGTATGAATTGATAATCTAATGACTATTTTAGTATAGAATAGCCAAATTCTATGAACAAAAGAATTTTGGAGGTACCAATGAACTCCCAAATTATATAAAATGTAAAGAATACAGTGTCTTTAATAGGCTAAAAATGATGGATAATAGTCAGGTGTTATATTATTATTATTATTATTATTATTATCCTTGTGGGAAATATCCAGGAGCTGGCTTTTTTTTCTCAATGAACATATTTTGGGGTCACTTGCCCCTCCATCAACTAGTGGGCACTCAGAAAATACATACTAATTTCAATATTACCCTAAGAAAACCATAATTATAAAGTTAATTTATTAAGGATTTAGAGGGATAATATCATTCTGAAGCCCACTGTAAATGAATGTTGAAATTACCTAGTGTTTTATATAATGGCATGCTGTAGATAATTGAGATTCATCTATGTAGAAATTACTGTACTTGGGAATTACTATTTCCTACGGGAGAAAAAGACTTATAATAGAGGACTTTAAAGCATCCCCGATTAAAAAAAAAAAAATCAGAGCTGAGAGAAAACTTTTAAATGCAAACATAGGAGGCAAGAGAATTTTAAAAGGTAACTGTATTTGACAAATTGGAAGTAGTCAAATGATGAAGTGCTTACACTCTAATAGAGAAAAGTGCTCCCCTCAGAATCTAGATGTCAAAGGTCATAGATATAGGTAAATGACACAAATAAAGGATTAGGTTGTGGTTATGTTTAGTTTTGTTGGCTTTAGTAAAGGAAAAAATGCTTGTGGAAATTAAGAGAGAGAAGAATAAAACAGAAAATGAAATTGGAAAAGGAATAATAACAAGTAAAACAAATTTCAGCCTTGGATAGTTGATCATAAAGAAGGATTATAAAGAAAGAGCACAGGAAGTAGAAACTGAGCTTGGATTTGGGAGTGGGAGAGAGAGAAAAAATGCAACGGAGTAGGAGAAGGCAATTTCAATTATATATTACTCATGTTGTTCTATTGCCTTCTCTTTCTCCATCCTTCTCTTTTGGGGTAAGAAATGGTAAATAATAAAGAGGGAAGAGTATGAGAAATCATAATGGAGGAAAATACACAATTAAAAACTATAAAAATGAATACAAATGGGATAAACCATAAAACAGAGAAATGTAGAACAATAAATTAGAAAGAAGACTCCAATAATTTGTTGTTTGTGAGAAATGCATTTGCTACATATTCACAAAGAGTTAAATGAAAGGCTGGGGCATAATTTATTATTCTCTGGGCAAATTCAAAAAAGACGGGGGAATTATCATGATCTAAGACAAGACAATAATAAAAAAAAAAGTCTTCGTTAAAAAGGAAAAGCAGGAAAAACATTTGTTATTTGTACTTTGTTCTCAAAGTGGAACAAAGACATCACAAAAGATATTTCGACTTTCACACAAATTGGATTTAAGTGAAGTAGAGCTATACAAAGTCATTAGCCTCACTCTCTCCTCAGAAAACTATGTTATCCTTAAAGGAACCATAGATAATAAAATAGTATCAATATTTAATGTATATGGACCAAATGGCACAGCATCTAAGTTCTTTGATGAAAAGTTAATCACACTGCAAAACGAGTCAGCAAAAAACAAAATAATTGCTCACTTCAATGTGCTTCCTTTTCAGACCTAAGCATAATCATTTCCATAGTGAATAGCGATGCAAAATATTAAATAAAATGTTTTAAAAGGTCATTTTTTAAATGATAGAATAATTATATTGGATTTATATCAAGAAATTATTAAATAATCAGATTCAGAGAACTTAGAAGACTTATTTGAATTGATAAAGAATGAAATAAGCAGAATCAGGAAGCTATGCAATAATTACACCAGTATAAAAGTAAACAAGTTTAAATGACTTAAGAACGCAGAACAAATACAATAACTGGCCAAACACAACTACAGAAGACTAATGGGGAAGAGTGTAACTTAAGTCATGGGAGATGATGGATTGTGAGAATAAAATGAGACATGCATTTTCAGGTATGAACAACATACCACCAATTTTGTTTTACTTAACCATACTGATTTGCCACAAAAGTGCATTCTTAGTAGAGCAGCAGAAATGTTGGAGGGAGAGCAGGAGGCAATGATTGTAATACAAAAAAGAAGTAGACTCCCAATGAAACTAAAAATAGAAAGAAAAGAATACAAGTTCAGAAAATAATACAGACATGTGGGACACAGCAGTATTACCATGTTAAATTATAGGCACACATATAACGCATTTTTAAAAATGCATACAATAGATTAATTCAGGTACATTTTTTTCTGTATTTCAATTTCAGAACTCAAATAGACATCAAACATTTAGTCTACTCCATATCTGAAAAGGTATCTGCTTCTGAATGTATCAGACAAGTGATCATCTCATATTTTATGGAAGATCTCATATAAAACAAATGCTACTCTATCCCAAGGCTATCTATTACAGGTCTGAACAGTTCTAATTGTTAGAAAGGTGGGCTTTTGTCTCCTCATGATAAGCCTAAATTTTCTTCTTTTTCAGCTTCCACCTTTTGTTCCTGTTTTTTCCCCACTTAGGAAATGCAGCCACAAAGTCAAATTCTGACCTAATGGAAGAACAATTTAGAAGACAAATTTAGGCTGTGGGTAACTCAGTTATCATTGAGTTAATTTCTCTATAGACAACTTTTCTTTGCTCTACTCCTGAAGTTGACTGATTCATCTTGACATAGGTGTGTTAAACATTGGTCACTAAAAGAACCTCAGGTAAACCATCTTAAATTATTGGGGAATGGGGTAGAATACAATGTAAAAAGCATTTTGCCTTTACCTTGCACCTATCTTGTATAAATATGATTGTTTGCATTTTGACTCCTCTTTAGAATGTAAATTCTTTGAGGGCAGGGACCATGTTTTTGCCTCCAGCACAATTCCCTGAAAAATAGTAAATGCTTAATACATGTTTCTTAAATAATGACTATTTATTGACTTGACTCATTTTTCAATGAGTAAAACAATTGTTAAAATCCTTACAAGTTTACACCTCCCACAATCCCAATACATTGAATTCAGTATTATAAGAATTAATATAAAAATATAAGGTAAATATTTCACTAAATTTTATTGGATTTTTTTTGCATCCTAATATGATAACAAGGGAAAGGAAATTGAAAAGTGACAGATTTCCTCTCTCATCATTGCTTAAATAAAATACAGTGCTTTAGAAATGTATATAATATAGCTTTTTGCAGAGTAATATTAAACCAGATACACTGTAGAAAAAGAGTTTTGTTATAAATTCATTCTCCTATAGCTAGAATCTTTGGAATCCATCTCATTGCTCTTTGATGAGATGTTCATCTGATTCCTTTAGATTGTCTTTAAAAAACTTTCCAGACAACTGGAGTTGTCAAACATGTTCATTTAGTTTTTTAAAATCATTCACAAGTGATAAAATACAGTATGTAGTTATCAGCATGGGCATGTCTGTACAGGAAAAATAAAACAGGTATTTCATCTATATCTAAATAAATACAGTTATTAGTAACTTGAGACTATAGGGGCTTAGAATTGAAGAAACTCTAACTTAGGTCTGTTGTATCAAAATGACCAATGGTTGTAAAGTCAGAAGACCTGATTCCCAATCCAAGCTCATCCATTTCCTAGAAACATGACTTTGGGCAAATCATCCTCTCTGGGCATGAGCTTCCTCATCTGTAAAATAGGAAGAAATATATTATTTGCTTTGTTGGATAATTGTGAAGACCAAAAAGCTGATGAGTTTCAAATGTCCTGAAAAGCATCAGATGTACACAATTCAGCAATCCTTTATCTAATATGGTAGATAGATGGGAATATAAAGCAGAATCAAAAATAGGTCTTGTTTTCAATAGGCTGACATTCAACATTACAGTCTAATGTAATAACCCTCTACTCTAAAGAACAAAGCGTATCCTTTAGGGCCTATTGAGCCCCACCATTGGATTTACCAATACCCAGTTCAGTCCTGTGGTTGCCTGGCCCAAAAGGGAGGGATTAGAATTTTTCTTGTTGCCTCTAGTTCATAACATTGCTTCGCAGAGCTCCAAGAAAAATGCTTAAACCTTAAATAGAATCATGATTACAGTATCCCCAAAGGAATAATAGTAATCATTAATAATAGTAGCCAGCATTTATATAGCATTTTAAGATTTGAAAAAAAAACATTTTATGTATGTCATCTCATTTGACCCTCATAACAATTCTGTGAAATAGATGCTATTATTATTATTACCCATTTTACAGAAGAGGAAACTGGGGCAATGGGTAAGTAACTTGTCCAGAGTTATATAATTAGTATCTTACACAGTTCAATTGCTCTTCAATGAGATGTTCATCTGATTCCTTTAGATTGTCTTTTTAAAAAACTTTCCAGACAACTGGAGTTGTCAAATATGTTCATTTAGTTTCAAACTCTGGTGTTCTAAATCCAAATCCAGTACTCTATCCACTATGCCACCTAACTGCCTAGAAATGTGCTCAGTGTTTCAGACAGCTAGTTAAATCCAGAAAATATTCATATTTTGTGCATTAACAAACTCTCAAAGCATGAAAGAATAACCTATAATTACTATTATGCTTAAAATACTATGATGTAATAACTATTGAAAAAGAATTTACTTTCACCTTATATTGTCTAAGCAACTCATCCAAGATGCTATCTTCCACCAAGCCACAGAGATTTCATTGAATCACTCTTGAGAAGCTTCCTTCAGGGTGCAGAGAGAAGAAATAGGCATGCCGCTACAAAAAAGTTTGCAACAAATGGTTTTTGGCAGAAGAACAAGTAGTGAAGAAAATAGTAACTGTGATAGTAATAATGGTCACAATACCCAAAATACTAAATAAAGAAAAGGATAGGTAAACTGCTAGTGGGCAGAGAGTGGAATAGGTTCATTAAAAAGCAGAACAGAGCTACATAATGAGGTGTGGGTAAGAAAAAGGAGATATTAGGTGAGGGAAAAGTTGGCTTTTTTTTTATCCTGTTCTTCATTTTCTCTTTCCAGTATTCTTTCCCTACTCTTGACCTCTCAAACTCTGTCTCTCCCTATTTTTTCCCCTTTCTTCATCTCTTTCTTTTGTTCTCCCTCCCATTGTTTTGAATCTCTTCTTTCTTTCCTCTTCCTACTTTTTCCTTAATGATCAATAATGTGGAACAAACAAATTGGTTATATTATTTCTTGTATTCATTAAATAAAGTTTTATATTCCCTTTTGATGAGAAAACTTTTAAAAATTATTTTTTATTTCATTAAATATTTCTCAATTATATGTAAAATAAATTTATCAATCATTTTCACATTTTTGAGTTCCAAGTTTACTCCCTCTCTCCTTGAGATAAAAAGCAGTTTGATAGATGATAAAGCTTTATTCAACTTATACAAGAAATAAAAGCAATTCTTTAGGGTTTTTTTAGTTCATATGCAAGTAAGTTGAAGATTTAGTTTCTTTGTTTCTCAATAAGAAGCACTTTAATAACCTATCTTGGCTAAAATTTCAAGCCTAGGGATGTCCTATATATCCATAGCACTTGTAATAAATACAGGAAAATTAAAATGGTCTGGCAAACCTTGATAGAACTGAAAATGTTCATGCATATACATGTTTTGTTTTTGTTGGGTGTTAGGTATTGTTTTGTTTTATTTTAATAAATCAGTGTTGGTCTTTGTAGTAAATGTCTACCATGATTCTTTGATGGACATTGTCTAGCAAACCCACCAAAACTAATTATGGTCACTCTGGGCTTGAGAGAAGAACTCAAAATTTCCATTTTATAATTCCTCAAAAACTATATAATGAAAGTTATAGGCATGTGTTGGAATCCTTACTAACTGCTAACTAATTAGAGTTGATCTAATCTTACAAGAAGATGTTTTGGGCAGAACCTGAAACAAGGTACTAAGTAGAACTAATTAATACAAGGCTTGTGTTCACACCTTTACTCATTGGAGTTCAAT
Organism: Antechinus flavipes; assembly: GCF_016432865.1. Taxonomy (NCBI): domain Eukaryota; kingdom Metazoa; phylum Chordata; class Mammalia; order Dasyuromorphia; family Dasyuridae; genus Antechinus; species Antechinus flavipes. The sequence goes on from NC_067398.1 coordinate 182,867,849, forward strand.
GAGTTCACACCTCCCTTGAAGCTCTTTGGGCCAGAGAGCACTATGGGAGAAAACCCACAATCCCTCTCTTGAGCATAAATAGAGCTTCAATGGGCCAGTCGAAGAAGTTCTTCAGAGTGAAGACGCTACAAGTGGAGATTTCTCCAGAATGAGATGAAGAGTGGAGCTGGCTGGAGGCTGAAGAAAGCAGAGGCAGAGGCTGAAGGACCAGACCTTTGGATTTGGCGACATTCGGAGAGAGCTCTTGGAACCAAGCAGAGAGATAGAACTCTAAGCTAACCGGGCTATATTGGAGATAATAAAAGATCTGAACTTTTATCACCTGGCTGAATTTTGAGAAGAAAAAGCTCACCACAGGCATGATTCACTTACAAGGATCCTGGATTTTTAATCAAGTGACCTAAGTTTAGATGCTAACTGTAGCATTACCTCTGTGTGACCTTGAACCAACTACTTTACCTTTCCCACTTTATATCTGATCTTCAGTGTCTTCATCTAGAAAATAAAGTATTTCTGGGAAATGAATATAAACTGCTTGCATTTTTGTTTTTCTTCCCAGGTTATTTATACCTTCTGAATCCAATTCTCCCTGTGCAACAAGAGAATTGTTTGGTTCTGCACACATATATTGTATCTAGGATATACTGCAACATATTTAACATATATAGGACTGCTTGCCATCTAGGGGAAGGGTGGAAGGAGGGAGTGGAAAAATCGGAACAGAAGTGGGTGCAAGGGATAATGCTGTAAAAAATTACCTTGGCATGGGTTCTGTCAATAAAAAAATTTAAAATATATATATAGAGAGAAAATAAGGTGTTTGGACTAGATAATCTCTAATGTTTATTCCAGCTCTAAATTTATAAACTTATGATCCCATAAAGCTTTCTGGGAAAGTTGGTCAGCGATTAAAGCTGAAATTAAAGTCATGAAATTTGACGTTTCCCTCACCTACTAATTTTGAAGTATAGAGATAGATATCTTCTTTTGAAAGAACACCCACAAGTGACAAAACATTTAAATGGCTTAAGTATCTTCAAACTATAACGGGATCCATTTATGCCTAGCACAAGTTGTTTTGAGATAAAAAAAATCTTATTTCTAACTCTTTAGTCATGGGCCTTACACAAAATACATTCCTTCACCAAGCCAAAGTCTTTACAACTTGATAGTTATTCAATCACTCAACAAGCATTTATTGAGCACTTATTATGTGCCCTAAAGAAGTTATGTTCCACATGCATAAGCTTTAAGAACAAAGGGTTCTTTCCAAACCATGAGAAGACATCAAAGTAGACTTCAGTGGAGTAAAAAGAAAACACTAAACAATGGGTAATTATAATCAGTGATCATACTTACATATAATTCAGATTAAACCCATTGGTGCAAATTTGAAAACGTTTTGAAAAATCTAATTTTCTAGTTCAATGCCAAAACACTTTTATCACTTCAATTTTTTTCATGGTTTTTTCCTTTTGTCCTGTTTTTTCTTTCACAACATGATTAATATGAAAATATGTTTAATTGATTGCACATATGTAACCTTTATCAAAGTATTTATAATCTTAGTAAGGGAGAAGATGAGAGAAGAAGGAAATGTGAAACAAAAAATATTTTAAATGAGTGTTAAAATTTGTCTTTACATATAATTGGAAAGATACTAGTTTTTAAGGTTTGATCCTCACAACCTTGTAAAAATAGATACTATTCTTATTATCCACATTTTTATAGATTTAGAGACTGAGGCAGATAGAGATTAAATGACTTGGCCAGAATCAGAAAGATAGTGACAGCTGAGCCAATATTTGAGTTAAGATTTTCCTGACTCCATGTTCAACACTATCCACAATAACATATCCACTAAGATACCAAATCTTACTTTTAACTCCAACAAAATCTCTTTTTCATATACCCCTTTATGTCCAGGCATTATCCTAGTTCAATTGTGACCACTCTTGTGCATATTTGAGTAAGACTACAGATAGGTCATGAAAATTAATGAAGCTAAAAGATGAATGTTTTCAATGGAGTCAAGAATTGTGGTGAAAAAGACAAAAATCAAATATTAAATTTATTGTGAAGAAGAAAAAGTTAGAAGTGAAGATGAAAACAAAGATTTGGACAGAAATGAATAAGATTTAGAGGAGGAAAGATAATTACTGCATGATGGTAGGAAAGAGAGAGTATGAAAGAGGCACTAGGAAGCAATGACAGTCTAATTCCTCCTCCTCCTCCTCCTGGCCTGTGTATCAGGGGTGTATTAGGAGCAACCAGTGTTAGAAAGAATTTTAAGAGATATGATGTCTTTAGGAGAAAGGTAGTTTTCAGGGAGGCTCTAGAGATTAAAAAAAAAAAAAAGAATATGAGAGCAAAAGATCTAGGATAAATGGGAATTTATTTTAAAATAAAGAAGGGTTCCAAATGGAAACAGAGAGGGTTCCAGAGGATAGCAGAAGTTAGAAGGTCCCTGAATAGAGATGAGAATTGTAGGGAGAGATAGTGGAGAAAAAGAGACTTAGAAGGCACAGAGAAGGCAAGCCAGTCCAACAGAGACAGATTTATCTACTGTTATCATGGAGTCAAAGGGTAGTGTATACCAGGGCTTCTTAAACTTCCACTGCAACTTCTTTTCACCTAAGAAATTGTTATATGACCCTGGGCATATAAGTATTTAAAATAGATATTCAAATCAAATATCTACTGATAATAAATCATGTTTTCATGATCCTATATTCAATTACATAACTCCATATAATGTTGCAACCCATAGTTTAAGAAACTTTGGTCTATGCCATCTCTAACTTCATTTACAAGAGAGATGAGAATTATAGGGAGAGGTAGTGGAGAAGAAGGTCATAGGACAAATTCAGAGCAAGTACTTTAGGAAAATTTGATGAGATAGCGATTAATCTCAGCTCAGAATCAGGGAAGATTATATAGAAAAGGTGGCACCTGACCTGAATCTTGAAGAAAGAGTAAGTTAAGTATAAAATTTCAAAGTTAGAAAGCATTCCAGAAATCCCATCTAGTTGAACACAAAGAACTTTGTTGAAGGGTTAATCACTGCCTCTGGATGCATCCCATTCCATTTTTGAATAACTCCAATTATTAGGAAGTTTGGGCTTATATTAAGCCCAAATTTACTTCCTATTTATCTCCATCTATTGCTTCCAGGTCTGCCCTTTGGAGTCAAGCAATACAAGTCATATATCTTTCAGATGATAATCCTTCAAATATCTTAAGATGACTATCATGTCCCCTTTAAACCTTCTCTTTTCTGAGCATAACATTATTACTTTTTTTCAAATTCAAATTTTAAATTTATTCAAATTTCAAATTTTATATAGCCTGAACTCTTCACCATCCTGGTTTTCTTCTTGTGGATATTTTTATTTTTCAATGCCTTTCCTAAAATATATACACAGAAGGGAAGACCAAAAAATCAGAGATACAATTGGAGTCCATAGGGAAGGCACAGACTTGTGCAGATATATGGAGACAAGAAAGCAAAGTGAGATGAGAAAAGGAAAATAAGTAAGGGAGAATCTGTAAGATACCTCAAAATTCTTCTGTCTTGGGACTATAAGTCCCAAGTAGTTAGCTAGTCCGATAAATTATTCTATCCTAAAGTATTAATAGGTGCTAGTGGATTCATACATTATTCATCCCAGGGAACATATTTGTACTTTAACATAGTACTTCTGTGGACACTACCTTAACTTAAAGAAATGATTAAGGATAGGAATCTCATATAGGTTAGATTATGTATAGGGTACCCCTCAAAAATGTCATGATAAATTATTATACCTCAGGTCAGCCCAGGACACAGCCATACAGCTTTACTGCTTTACCTTGTTTTCAGAGTAGTCAACCTATTGAAAAATGTTCAACACAAGGTATCTATGAGCAGATTTATTTTATTAATATCTGTTGTAGTTCTAGAACTAAGCCCTGAATACTACCTTCTCCAAAGGCTTAGCCCAAATGCCACTTGATCCAGAAAGTAAAGTCTTCTCTGGTCCACCCCATTCAAACCTAAAATAATAACTCTTCTTAAATATCAGATGGTTTAGAGGAAAGAGCATTGAATTGAAATCAGAGAAACTAGATTCAGATCCTGTCTCTGCTACTTACTGCCTATGTGATCCTAGACAAGTCATTTTACATCTGGGATTCTACTCATCTATATGTAATAGGGTTGAATTAAATGATCTCTATGGTCTCTCCAAGCTTTAAATTATATTATACATAATACTTTGTATTTCTCATGCATTCATTATATTCTCCTTTATCTTATGAACATTTGTTTGTTTATTTCTCTCAGTCTTTATATTAACTTGGACCTTAGTTACTTACACTAGCATATTATCTGACACACAGTTTCTGTATTTTGAAAGATCTGTGATTTCACTAGTGGGAATACTCCTTCCACTGGCGGAAATCATAACCCTTCCATGCCTTTATAGAATCTTCATGAATTACTGCGGCCAAAAAATCATTACCTGGTAGCCAAACTTCTGGTGATGAGACTTTCCGAATTTAGCTATGCTGTTCCTGAGGTGACAGACATACAATATGTCACTAGGGCATACTCAGAACCTTTCCAGCTTGGTAGAAACTGTCAGAACTTGTATTCATCTGGCACTGACTTCAAGTACCTAGCTAGGGTCATTACCATCATCGCGACAAAGCATTAGACATTAGTGAACATCTCACATGTGCTGGGCTTTTTATTTAAAGCAGTCCTTGAATTTGACTTTCATGGAATTGGAAATCAAAGGGCTGCTAGGAGGTTCAAGGCATAGAGGACTGGACTTGAAATCAAAAGTTTTGAGTTCCTGCTTCAAACGTGTGCTAGCTGTCTGACCTTGACCAAATCATTGAATCTCTCATTTTCAGTTTTCTCATGTGTAAAATGAGGATATCATCTACCTTCAAGAGTTATGCTTTGCCAACCATAAATTTTAACTATTATTATTATTATTGTAGGTAGAAGGGACTTCAGAAAGCATCTATCACTATACCCTCAATTCACACATGAAGAAACTGAGGCCCTGAAGAGAAAAGTGACTTTTCAACGTAACAAAGCCAGGGCTCGATATTTGAAATTCAGTAAGACTTCCAATAGAGAAGAGGCTTTTTCCAGCCCATATATACTAAGAGCTGACTTCAGGAAGGAAATAATCAATATCTATGTGATTGAGCTATACTATTTCTTTAAGGTACACTATTTTGATAGTCCCTAAAACATGGCAGCTCAGGTTGCCAACCAATTTGCTAAGGCACTTGGTTGGTCTCCCTATAGTTAATAGAAAACATGGCAAATCTAGAAAAGGATAATTTGAGTTTTATTATTTACTTGGCCAATTGATCATAAAAGAGTTTTCAGTGCTAGTGGACTGACCTATTTATCCAGAGAGCATACAAAACCACAGGTCAAAACCTAAATTAGCAGCTAATTTGGCTTAAAAAGCCACATTTTTTTCCTAATGCATTCCCCTATTGAAATAACTTTTTGCCATAAAAAATAAGTGTCTACAGGACAGAAATCTCAAACAACAGTAATAGCAGCAAAATATTCTGCTTTTCTTTTTTACTAACTTGGTGTTAACTTAATGAAATGTGACATTGCTCTCAGTGCAATGCAATAAAAATGAAATGGTGCCCAATGTGCAAAGACACTGTGGAAATTTCAAATGACAACAGCAACAACAAAAATTGCATTTTTCTCCTTCCATTCCTTATACTCTTTGCATTAACTTAAGAGTATGTGACTTTGCTACTCATGCATTGCAATGAAAATGAAATTGGTCACCAATGTGCCTAGACAGAGACCTAGAAATAGCTAAAATAAAATTAGGTTCTTTTGCATCATGCAAGGTACATAACTTGGACCCTAGTTTCCATTTTGCTACTACATAAAAAGCTATACAGAATGTGATCACCACGTGACTCATGGTAGTAGCATATAAATATTCAGAGTGTTAAAAGTGGAAGGAGCCTTAGAGATTATCTAACAAAACTCTCCCTCAATTGATAGGTGATGAAACAGAGGCCCATAGAGGGAAAATGGTATATTTACAAACCATAATGCATGTTTTTAAAATTGCAGGTTTTTTCACATTCTAAACCTTAAAAATCCATTTTAAAAATAGGGGGTTTTGATATTAAATTCATATTGAAAATAAAAGAATACAGTCCTTTGTATTGTTGCATGCAGAGGTCTGTTTATTAAATGAGGGGATTAATAAACAGACCTCTGCATGCAACATTTCCCTTATGAAATATTATTATATTGGTGTATTTTTTTTCATTTTTAAATATTTGCTATAAAATACAATGAACTCATTTTTAGCCCCTCTCAAGTTACTCTGCAATGTATTTTTCTAATGATACATATAATCTAATGGAGAATACTGAATGATCCCATTGCTTTGTCATTGCTAAAAGAAAATAGGCCTACGAAATAAAATAAGTATCTTCAAAATGAAGGTAGAAGTTGTTGTTGAACTGGCAAACCAGTTACTATTTATACCATGAACATAACTTCTCACCAGGAGAATAAAATAAAAATTGTCCAAAATTCCAGTTAGGATTGTCAGTGAATGCCTTTTTTGCAAGCCTTTTCCTAAACTGAGTGCTAAATCTGATAAGTAGCTACTGGGAAAATAATCCATAAACTAATCAGCCATAGTAAAGAGTCAAGTTGCTTATTTAGAAAGCATATCACTGTCCTGTCAGAAAGTCCAACTTCATTAGCTAATAGTTTAAAAAAACACATAAAGTAAGGACTGTTAGTAACAAGAGTTTTCAATCATATTATCACAATAAGAAAATTATCATTAAGGGTCATCTTCAAGCAAGAAGGACAATAATGTAATGAAATCTGTTAATATGCATCAAGCTCTTGCAAAGTGTATTTTGCCTGTGTTGACATTTTTATTCTCAACCAAGAGAGGTGTTTACTTAACAGATGGATTCTTACCTGACATGACATTGTTGGCTCATGAAAACATGTTTAAATGAACAGTGATAAATTATAATCATATTTAATCTTTTGATCCCATGGTTAATTTAAACAGCCTTTTGATGTGCTATGGGTCTGTAATGTAGATCCTGGAATCAGTTAAGTAAGAAAAAAAAAAAAAAAAACTAGATTGTCAACAGATGTGTCAATGCATACAGCCTGCTAATTAGTAAATTACCTTTAAGGTATTCTCAAGATCTGTTGCAATCTACAGAAATTCTGTCTTTTAGGAGAATTCAAATTTCTGATTGAATATCAATTGATTCATTACTTTATACTGAAGAACCTAAAATTCATCCTAAATGCTGTTGATGGACATTAGTGGTTCACAAAAATTAGGCTACTTGGGCATTCAGAAGATGGACAGGGACTCTGCCACTAAACAGTTGTGGATCTTTGGCAAGTCCCATTTAAATTCTCCCTAACTTTGAATCTGCCATCTATAAAATTAAGGGAGTTGGATTAGTTGAAGCCAAAGACTTTTACGACTCTAACATTCTTTGAAGCTATATGGTACAGTTAATTGTTGGGCAGCAGACTGATGTTGAACATTAACCTGAAGGTCTGGCTAATATTCAATGAGAAACAAAACAAAAGAATCTCACTCAATACACTCTTTCTCAAGATGGGAAGAGTTTAATTTACCAAGTCAATCATGCAATATACATAAAATGTTGAGCATTTAGTCTGTTGTTGAACATTAGCCAGAAAATACATGTTTGTTCAATCACATACATATACATAGACTAGCTAAAAGTACATGTGCTCACACACACAATTTTTTTTTTTTTTTTTTGCCCCGTAACATAAAAGATTTAGGAGAGGATGAAAGAGTACTTCTACTTTTAAAAAATTTTTCAACAACCCAATAATAGAATGAGTTTTAATCTAAAATTTACTTTCCTTTCAAGGTATCATCCGTGGCTCACTGAATTCTTTCTGTTGGGATAGAAATTATTTGAAATCATAGCTGTGGTGATTTAAATAATCTGCTAAAAAAAAAAAAAAAAAGCTATTAAGTTTCCCTAATGCTAGTCATTTTTAAATGACTTTTGGTTTGATTCACGAACAATGCATGATCAGCACATGTGACCAATCAGTAAAAGTGCAATTTTTATTAAGAACCTCAGCTCTAAAAGAATATTAAGTCAAATCCATATGTCTTGTAGCCTTTTAAATAATTTTTAATAGTCATGCCTTGGGGGTCAACATTTCATAGACTAAAGTGAGTGAGAGCCCACTACAGAAGATCAAGGAGCTAAAATATTATGGAGCTGATTCTGGTGATCCCACTATTGTTAATGCATATTCCTTTGACATTCAGTAATGAGTTAGTATTATCAAAGCCCCTAATCTTATTATCAGAATATTGATCTGAAAAATTATCTGATCTAAAATAAATCCAAAATAATTTTTAAGGAAGCTCACATATATGATTTATGGGACCTATAGTACTGAATTGTAAATAAATCTTGAAGTCTCTCTTCTTAATATATGTTGCCATTGTATTTCATATAGGCTTATCTAGTGCATAGATGTATATGTTACTTGTAAGAGTTAGGGGAAAGATATGGTATGATATAATAATCAGTAAGGTTTGAAGCAGGAAACAAAATTAGGATAATAAATAGAGAGCTAGAAGGGCTTTAAAGGGTATTAAGGCCAGCCTTCTTGTTTTACAGATAAGGAAACTGAGGCTCAGAGAGACTAAATGACTTGCCCAGGAAGTGTTGGAGGCAGGATTTGAACATGCCTTCCTGATACCCTAGTCCAGTGCTCTCTCAAAATTAGCATCAAAGCACTATTTATGCTTATATTGTCCATGAAAAATCTTTATTTGTTTGCATAAAAAAGTCTCAGAACCAGGGAGTATTTAACATGGGTGTGCATAGTGCATAGATCTATTCACCAAATCAGCTGGTTCATGCTCCCTTCACACTTATGGGAATTAAGAAATCAGGAAGTGCATAGTTATAGCTCCTTTTAAGCAGGATATTGTCCTGTTGCAGCAGGGATCCGTGTTCAATCAATATCATCATGTAATGACAGATTAAATGAGACCTTCTACCTTGATTTCAGTTAACAAATTCTCATGCTTCACGAGATAGCTATAAGCAAATCCAATTCCTGAATGTATTAATTTTTCATCCCTCCTTTAGATACCAGCCTCTGTTTGGACTTCAGCTTTAACATATCCTTCTCAGGCATCAGAGAATAATTCTAAAATGTTTGATCTATTTTCAAGTGTTTGCTGAAAAATCAAATACTTGCAGTCTGGTCAAATCTTAATCATACAGACAGCCCTGGGGACAAATTGTGAAGTAGATGGAGTTTGTCTTTGGAGCTCTCCTATCTTCCCCTATCAATGCCCCTTTCCCCTTGATACCCTAAGCAAATATCCTTGTCCCAGGTGCAAATCCTGGTAGGTATTCCTGTTCATCTCTAAACTATTAACAGGTGACTGAAACATTACTTAGGATTGTGAGAGGGGATATATTTAATAGAGGACTCTTGCAGACCAAATGCTTTTAAAACTTAGAGAAATTAAAGGTATAATGGTAAACTGAAGAACAGTAAAATTTGGCTAATGTTTGGGCAAAGAAGGACCTGCTCCAAATATCACAAATATTCAAATTGAAATGCTGGTACAAGTATCTACAAAAGAAGAATATGAAGAAGATTTACATTTTGCTTTAGAATGCACTTTATACTTACATTTCTGTATGGATTTCTCTGGCAGCTGTGAATTCACATGCTTTTTTAAATGAAATAATGAAGCCATATGTGAAGGCCCACTTGGAAGACTTGAGAAAGCTGTTGGGATTTCTTCTTCTGTCCTTCCATTCACATTCGCCCTCCTTAGTCAACAGAGGTTTGAAAGAAAGGTAAGTGTTCAGTCATAGTCCTTTGGCAGAGGGAGCTTAAAGATTTACCAAATAAGTCACAAGAAAGCAATACAGCATATGCAGTAAAGAATATGGTATAATATTATATATATATACATGTAATTTTTTTTAAGCCACCAAGCTGAAGTCAGAGGAATCTAGGTTCTATTCTCAGCTCCCCCTCTGATTACTTGAATGACTTTTGAGTGGATCACTTAACTAAGTCCAGTTCCCTCACCTATAAAATAGAGATGGACCATCAATCTTATAGAATTGTGAGTGGTTTCAATGATAGAGTGGATATAAAATCCATGTGTTGAAATTCCAAGGTATTATATAAATAATATATTTCCTAGTAAATCCCTAATACTTTTTATAATCATAATTACTTATTAATACAACAGTTAGTCATTGATAAGCTTTAAAAAAAAAAAAAAAGCTACCTGAAACCATAAGCATGATTTTGTGGCGTAAAAATAGAGAATTAGGAAATTTTGTGTCAGTCTTCCTTATATCTTCCATAAAAATATTTACAAATGGTGATATTTAAACTTATAAGCAAAACTTCAAAAGGAACCAGAATAATATTATTTGTTAATATACATGATAGGGTTATGCCAAAATAGAATTGTGAATAGGTCATATGAAACATATTAAGTTGTTAACTAATTGTCACAGTAGGCAGGATGAAGTATCCTAATATCTCAATAAATGGCTTCTTCAAAGGCCAGTGTTGTTCAAGATTACTAATCTTGTCACTGCTACAGAGTTCTACAAAATTTGTGAATAAGTATAGATCAAAATGTAACCATATTAGCTACTGGGAAAGAACAAACAACATAATAATATATGGTGAAAGCTTACTGGTATCAGATTGTTTAGGTGCTTTTAAGTTCTATAATGGCCATGGGAAATGAAATCCTTTAATAAAGTTAATTTTCTTTTAACGGAAGAACATGTTGACATATTTAGTTAATGGGAAGAAGGCTTGTTGCCACCCACAGAAGGGACTGAAAATTTTTTTTTGGAAAAAATTTATTGTGTATCCAAAATTCTTCCATTCAATAACTGACTTGAATTCTCAACCTTTTCTGAAGAGTTAACTAAGAACCATGTTTATACTAGATGAAGTAGAAAACTTAAAATACAGATAGTTTTAAGAAAGAGATGTATAATTGTCTAGATATAGAGATCGCTATAACAGAGGGGAGTAATAAAAGGGACCTGCTATTAAGGGAAAAGATGGGGTTAGATGGGCAGGTTGTTAGTGAAATCGTCCTTCCTTGTTAAGGTTTGTGGACTTTCCTGAATTACTTTGGGAGTTACATGAATCAGTCACAGAATATTTCTGTGAATCAAATTTGTCTAATGCATATAATTCTCTATTTTATTCTGTTAGTATATACACAGATACCTCCACACCAGTGGCATATCCTACTGTAGAAAAGGATGTTATCATTGGAGTTAAGTTAATCAGCCCTGTGCAAGGAGGAACAAAGTATTGGGATACATAAAATATCTTACGAGATAATCCTCTTTGGAATCCATAGTTGAGCTATTAAGTATTCCTTTCACTAATCTCTGTAATCCTCACTTGATATAGGTCAGTAAAACAGTGACAAAAGCTCACATGATAAAACGAAGCTAGATTTCCCATTAATTCTTTTTTTTTTCCCAGTCATATCTCTCTTAATGCTGTTTCTCTTACTGAAGCACACTCACATTTCAGGTGAAATCCCAGGCCTTATCCAATGTGTAGGCTCCAGGGCAATTCCTTCTTCATGCCAGTCATGGCTAAAACCCTGTAATTTCATATCACTACATTAGGCAAGAGCCAAGATTCAGATTTTACACTGTCTGATTACCAATATCACATTAAGTCACTAGTGGTTTCAGCCACTGTATCAACTATTGGTATTAAATCTTTAGAAGCAATGAAAGTTAACAATGCTGTTTTTATGTTGTGCAAAAAAAATCATTCAGACTGTTTTCCCTTTTTGATTACAGTTCATTTAAGGGAAAAAATGTTGCTGTATGGTTTGACAATGTTTTATGTGTCTTTGGCTGATAGAACACACAAAACGTTTGAATAGGCCCATTTATTTGAGCAGACATATTAAATAATACTTTAAATGTGAACATGCATGTCATAAATTTTGTAGTCTCTTTAAAGTAGGATAAATCTGTGTATTTAAAATAGTCTTTGTTCAAAGCCATTTTTTTTTCAAACAGTCATAAAGGGACTCTGATTTGTGCTGCATGAACAATGCCAGCATCATCATTTTAATGTTATCCATATGGGCTTCTAATAATAGATAAGAGACTACATTTGTATTGTATGTCTTAGAGACATTTAAAATCTTGATAAGGAAAGGCTGATTTCATTGGCCCCACAGTTAAAGGAAAGCAGACCCTAATTAAAAGAATTCTGTTCTGAATTAACTAGTTTGACATGTGCTAATTGACAGTTCCTGTGAAATGGTTCTAATTAAAGTCAATATGTCTTTTTCAATTAAAAGGAAATTAAGAATATACTAATATACATTAACAACTTAATCTGCCTTCAATATCCCATACATCAGCTGCTTTTTTTTCTAATGTTATTGGAGAACCATCTGACATGAATCTTCTACTGTTTGCTTATGGTATCTCATTATTACTTCACACGAACACAGCAGTGGTGTATGTCCCCTTGAGCAAGAAGATAACCTGCATATGCATGCTTTAATTTGCAGAGCTTCCAAACTCTTAGTTCATTAAAGATAAACCCACCTTTTTTGCAGGAAAAAAATAGGGACATTTCTTAATAAGAGGATATCCTTGCTAATTGCAAGCAAAAGCAAGTGTTCTCAATTAGCCTGGGCTTTTTACTAGGGGCCTTCAAGGTAATTGCACACTCCTGGAAAGGAGGCTGGACTATGTTTGCATCATTTAGCCCAACTAAAGGCAAAACTGGATTTGAGCAATGTGCAACTGGAAACATATTTCTAATCATGTCCTGTTTCCCAAGTGAAACTTTGGAGGAGATCTCAGGTGGGAATGTTTTTCCTTGTATATACAACAGGAAAGCAGACAGCATGATTGCTTGAGATGCCAGCACTGGAAGAAGGCCCATCATTGTCGATGAGAATATGGCATTAGAGTGGCTGTTTATAGCAACATAATTAAGTATTCAAATTTACATTTCCAAAGCTATGGTTTTAGCAATTTTAATGATAGAGAAAGCAATATTAAACTCAGGCATCAATACTAATGTACAGAGCATTAACATCATATGGAGAACTATGGAAAAGATTAAAACTATTTGTTTTTAGTGGATCATTATAATTTAGGCATTTTAATTATAATGAATAAACAGAGATTTTTAAAGAAAGTTTTTAAGCCATCAAGATGCTATTTAATAACAGCTTTTTCATATAGCTATAGTTAATATTTTGACAGGAGTTTCATTATAAACCCCCATTTCCAGGGGTTTATAATTCAACCATAAAATTTGACTGTTTATGCAAGGAGAGAATTGTTTTACTTAATTTCACCAAAATTGTATTGTTGGGCTTTAATGTCTATCAGGAAAGAAAGAAAAGTCATTTAAGGTTTTTTCCACTTATGCTTATGATTTGAATTTTAAAAGGATAAAATTTAGTATCCCCACCTGCGGAATTTTGAATGTACATATATTATGCACAGAGTGGCCACACTGGAATGAACTCCGGGAGCTACGTTTTTCAAGAAGGCATTTCAAATGAAACTTTCTATACTTTACAAATGGTCATCAAGAACCTTAATGAAAATCATTTTCATCCAGTCTCTAAAAAGAAAATATACTTTAATGCATTTCCAGAAGGAATAAATGCATATTAACTATTCTTTGGAGAGAAAAAAATCACCTCTTCTTCAAATTTCCAACATGATCAGTGCCTCTAGCCAAAATGTTGTGCTGTTCATTGCCATGTGGAGCCTCCAGTTTGGTTTCCAAGCCTAGGCTCTTGCTCCTCAGGCTGGCATAGACTGGAAGTGCTGCAGTCACAGCATGTACTCAGCTTTTTGAAATGGGAGAGAGTCCAATGCAATAACTTTTGGGGCCAATTCAAAGAGCATTGTCTACAAGAGAACTACATGACATACCGCCTGCAGGCTGCACACAACCCAGGGAGCAATTGTCCATGATCTACTCTCAGCAGATTTAGGGAAGACAAGAGGGCACAATGAAAGCCAACATGCCACCCAGAAAGCTATCCTGCAAATTCTTCCCTTTCAATTTGTACATTAATGGTAATATTCAAGAGATCCGCAAGAGCTATCAACCAAAAAATGCATCTTTGCCCTAACTTGAAGTATCTATATTGTTCCTCAACCCTATCTAGTAAATGGGTCCCTAAGGACAGAGATTATAGGTGAACTTTGCTAGCTTCTTGGACTTAGTTCACTGTCAAATGTGCCCCAATCAAGAGTAGACAGTGATCAATAAATCTCAGAGTTGATGGGTTTTCACAAGAGTTTATTTTCACCTTCCTCACTTACCCTTTTCATTCAGCTATAAGGCAAGCAACCTAAACACGCCTTCATGAGTCTGGTCCCCTGACTCCAGGCCCAAGAAAACAAAGCTTTCAGGAATGGCAAAGAATATGAATAACCAGAGGATAATATATCATTTTGTCTTATACACTTCAAGCCCAAAGCAGCAAATAATTTTTAAGGGATCCCATTATCATGTAGATTTTTTAATTTGGTCTAATGAACTTGAAAAATCAAGAAAATAGTGGAATAGGATGAACTAGGAGTTATAAGATTCAAGCTCAACTCCCAGATGTGAGATTTATTGCCTTTCTGAAATTTACTTCAACTCCCTAGCCCTCAGATTTCTTATCTGTTAAAAAAAAAAAAAAAAAAAGAGGGAGTTAGGTGGTCTCTAAATTCAGAGGTGTGATGGGGCAAATTCCAAGTACTAGGGAGCCCATTGTTAAATTATCAATGTCATCATTCACATCTCAAAAATTAATAAAAGCTACAAATTAAGGCTGGATTTATTGTTCTAATTATGACTCTATACCTAAGAGAGCAAAGGAGAAAATGTTAATAATGCTTAAAACTTTACAAGCATATACTACTTTTTGGATAATTAGTTGTTAATAATTTACCAGAAAATCTCTGGACTATCAAGTACACTCAGACCACAATGCCTCTAATACGCCATGCAGTTCTAATCCATGGGCTTCCTTACATTCACACTTCTGCCTGCCTGGTGAGTGGCTATGAACTTATCAATCATTTCAGAACTGATTCAAGCTCTGAATCATTTGGAGAGTTTGGGGAGAACCGTGGATAGTTAGGTGTAGTATTTGGGCTAAGCTCACTTTGATTTACAAAGAAGGGCTCCTATGGGGTAGGAGGGAAGGATTCATGTAATGTCTATATTTACTTTGCTACTGCTATCAATCAGCTCCAGCTGCTAACCAAATAACAACCAAGGACAAGAATTGAGGCATAGAGGAAAATAACCTGTCCTTATTTAATACAGTTACATTTACCTTAATAGTGGGGGAAATTGTAACCTTGTTGGATTCTGTCTAAATTACAGTTGAATATTTGATTATCATAGTCTGGTAGAAAGAGTATAGGTTCTGGGGTCAGAAAACTTGGGTTCAAATATTATCTCTGATGCTTCCTACCTGTGTGAAATTTACAAGTCATTTATTCAGTTTCTTCATTTGGAAAAAAAAATCAGTTGAACTAAATAACTTCAGAGGTTCCTTCCAGATCTAAATCTATGATCACATGATCACCAAATTTTATCTATTGTTCTAATTCAACTTACTCTCTGGGTGACATTGGCCTATGTTTGATTCAGTTTCCTCAATTATAAAATGGGAAGAAAAACAGTACCTACCTCAAAAGTGTATGTAAGAAACAAATGAAATATTATTTATAAAACCCTTAAGCATATTGCCTGGCACATAATGGCCGCTTAAATCAATGCTTGTTTCTTTCCTTCTACCTTCAAGTCATTTAAGAGGACATTGAAAGAAAAGGAGAAAAAAAGGAAAAGAAAGAAATTTACATGATAACTTTAATCCATTTTTAAAAAGAAAAATAGCAAGTTGCACATAATAGATATGAAGTTTCATATGCCATCTTTTTTTTATTCTACTATGTTATGGAAATGCTTGTTTTATTTCATAAATTGAAAGTAAAATAACTTTTTAAAATAATAAAAGAAGGCATTGTTAAATCCAGCCTATCCATTCAGAGAAAATCTTCATTGTTCTAGAAGTTAGCACCTTTCAAAACACTGGAGAATGAGCAGGTGAACTCTCCTCAGCAATAACCTCTGTTATAATATAAAACTTCCCCTTGAGTTGGTCAACTCATCTGCCCTACTTTGGGTCAAGTGAATTGTTAGTGATTCTTGACTTTAGATCACCTGAGACTTTATTGGTGCAGCTACCTCCCCTATCAACAGACTGAAACTTCCCTTTTCTGCTTTGGAGGAATATTTTGGGAGTGGCTATGCATGAAAATGATATCAGTTCATAGTTAATTTGGTCATGCACCTCTTTGAATTTAACTAGAATAGTCTTCAAATGAAAGATATACAGCCTATCATAGAGTCTATACATGAAATTCTTCTAATTTAATATGCCATGTCAGAATTTCTTCTTCACCAGATTGATGTTCAAAAATCTAGGGATACCTCTATATCACAGTAAAACCTAGAGAAGTGAAACAATTGGCCCAAGGTCATACAGGGAATAAATGGCAGAGTTGGGATTCAAAGTTGGGTTTGTACAACTTTAGTACTCTTTCCTCTTTACCTTTTTACACAGATCCTCTGGCTTCACTATGCCATATTGTTATTGTTGAGTGATTCAGTCGTGTCTGGCTCTACATGACCCCATTTGGGGTTTTCTTGGCAGAGATATTGGAATGGTTTGTCATTTTCTTCTCCAGCTCATTTTACAGACAAAAAAACTGGGGCAAACAGGTTAAGTGACTTGCCCAGGATCACACAGCTAGTTAATATTATATGCTAGAATGAAATTCATGAAGATGAGTCTTCCTGATTCCAAGCCCAATTCTCTATCCAGTGTACCACCTCACTGTCTCTTAATCAATCATTATCCCTATTTTAAAAACAAAGAAACAGGATCGAGTGACTTACCCATTGTCACATAACTGGCTGATAACACTTAAAAAAAATTCAGTCAGATTTCTCCTGATTCTGGATGCAGTTTCCCATTTAGATAGACCATACTGTCTATCTAAAAAACATGCTGCCCTAAAATATTGGAACTTTCCATTTTAAATGTCTATGTCTCAGGTTCTTCCACTTTTTACCTGATATTAATTTGCATGTGTCTACAGATGACTAGAATCATTCTTGTCTCTTTCATATGTATATGTTCTACCTATCTGGCCAGATGTGAGATTATGAGGCATACATTCTGCTTATTCTCTAGCCTCCCTTAAGAAGTATTTCAGCCTTCTGAACACAGTAGACACTCAATGAACCATTTATGGGATCAATTGACTAAGAAATAGCATTCTTTTCTGCCCAGATATTAGGAAATCTGAAGTTGGAGGAATTTTCAGCTAAGTTTGTCTAATACCAGAATGGGTCACTATATCCTAACTGTTCTCATCCCTTTTCATAATAAATATCTGTCATACACATGGACTCCCTTCTCTCCATTCCTGATATCAGAGAACCAAGTCTGTTCAGACCAAATCAATCCTTAAGTACTTACTGAGCACTTTGAGTGCATAGATAACTCAGAGATTCCAGACTGTGTTAAGAATGGTTGATCTCAGTCACCTGTGTACATCTCACAGAAGTACTTAGAAAAACCAAAGGGAAAATTTTCCAAAGATAGGCGTCTCTCTTTCCCAATATTTTTTCCCTTTTCCCATTCTGTTTGTTTGTCCAACATTAAGGAAAAAGGAAAATTTGGATTATAATTGCCCCTAGTCTATACTACTACAATGTCAACTTTTCAAATTTATAAGTTTTAAAAAGTCAGACAATTGGGTCGATCATATGCAACAAAAGAGAGGCCTTTGTAACAAAGCACATTTCTCAAGTTGATGCTTCCACTGTCCCAAATTACCTACAATAAGTGAGCCAAGTCTACATTGGAACCCAGATGCCTTTTACCTAGAAAAATGAGACTCCCAAGTAAGAGTCCAATGAGGCCCCAGGTAACACAATCAATGTGGCTGTTACCAATGTTAAAAGTAGCCTGAATTGAGCTATTCCTGGCCTTCAATTATTTCCATTTTGAAAAAATAATTTATGACTTCAACTGATCTCCACAGAAATCTGCAATTATCCATGAAAAATCTTAACCTAATGTTTTGTTCTCTGTATACAAAACTGCTTACTAAATGATGAGTACCTTTTTGTGATAATTTTTAAATATGAAAATAAACTCATTTCAAAGGCCCCTGTATTGTGCTGATCTGCAGAACTCTTCCTGACACCACTGTTTATCATGTAATTAATTTCCTGTTATAACATTCTGAAAGTGCTCTCCTCCAACTCTACTAAGCTTTTCTATCTCAACACTGTTTTACAACTTTGAAATGATTTTTTTTAAAAAGGACATGTTGCTCTTACTCTGTGCTAAATACATAATATGGTTCTCAAATCTGTAGAAAAAATCATTGATCATTAAGACCACAATCCAAACATCAAGGAAAAACTCCATAACTATAAATACTGAAGGATTAGAAGAGGAAATAAATGAATGAATTACCTTTCCCAGGCTGCTTTCCAATTTTTTTTTCAAAGATCTTGCTGGGTAGTCCTGAAAGTTAACAAAGTCAAGGGAGACAAACAGAACGAAAATGTTCAGTTCCATCATTGACTCGTAGGCCAAGCAGTAATATGAAATAAACACAAGAGCCAGATTGCATCTCTCTGTGTCTTTATGTAAATAATTAGCAAAGCATCTTTTCCATTTATGTCTTGCCTTGCTCAAGAAGGCTTGTTTGTGAAGGGAAGAAACTGCTGGGTTCTTAATGCAAGCTAAGCACATCCTATAAATTCTAGAGTCCAGAGAGAATTTATCTTGGCAAGAGGTCTATTCAAAAAATCAGTATGTGGGACATGGCATGCCCTGGCCCTTGAAAGATCACACTGTGCCAGGATAGCTTTTGGTCAAGTACTTACTTCTCTCCTATTACTCCTTTCACCCTTTACCAAATTTCCCTGCCTCCAGTGATAGGAAATAGCTATGCATTCTCTCTTAATATATGCATTATGGAAATTGTTTGTTTTCTCTGTTAGAACAGATAAACATATTTTTAGCGTTTATTTGTTCATGAGTTGAAAACAAAGAAATACAGGGTATTTTTAATGTCGAACTGGCTTTGCCATCCAGAGTAATTGCTCCCAGGCATCCTTAATTTACACACCATGACTTTTGTATTTTTTTTTTTTTTTGCCGTTGTTCTTGTTAATTGAATATTCATATTTGGCATCTCTGAGCACAACAAACTTCTCTCCTAGTTCTGATGCCTTTTTAGCATTGAAGCTCCCTGGGTGCATGATAAAGAGGCAGCAACTTCCTTGCCAGGGACAAAAAGAAAGACATACTGTATGCAGCTACGCGGGTCATTTGGTGAGTGCTTACTTCGGTTCCCTTGCCTCTTTGCTGTGAACACAGGCATCTGTATTAATTGATGCCAGCTTTCAATAAATCTGCCCCTAAGTAGGAAAAAAAAAAAAAATTGCATGGGAAGAAGTCCTAGGCTTCTTTCTGAAAAATAAACTGCCCAAGTTTGATATCCAGCAAGTCAAAAGGCTTCTACAACTCGGACTTTCCCTGTAGTTCTGTAACGCGTTCATTCAGTAGAGTACTTATTTGCTGAGACCAAAGCCTTCCAAACGCCTCCGTGATTAGTGGTAACATTCCCCTGCCATTCCCAAAGGCTATTTATAAGGAGAAGTGATGTAAGATGACACAAAGCCTAGCATGTTGGTTGAGTTTTTAAAGTATGCAGCGCATAGGGAGTACATCAGGAATGCTAAAGCAGGAAAGGGCTTGGAGAGCAGCGGAGACATTCTGCTGTGTTTGTTTGAGTTAGTGTGTGAAAGGCGAGCCCTCCCAGGCCGCTCATCACCAGGACTGTGATTAAAACACTGGCAGCCTAGATCGAAGAACGAGGTGTGCGTTCTTTTGGCCAGCTGTCAATCTTTCAGCTAGCTGGTTTGCAGGTTGTGAGAAAAGACATGCTCCTGTTTTCAGCATGTGAGTGTGACATCCTGCTTTGGCAAATTCCTCCTGGATGGAAAACTGAGCTTTTCCCATGTGTTTATACTATCCTCCTTCCTCTTTGAATTCTACATCCCCATGTGCAGGATTGACAAGCCAAAGCAAAGACTCTGAGAAATTTTATTCCTGTTAAACGTTCGTTTCTGCTGATCTTCTTATATGTGGGTGATGGTTTCAATGTAAAAATACATGAGCGGATGTACATTCTATGACAATTGGGAGGTGGGGAAAAGAGGGCATGTGACTCCACTGGAATAGAAAACTCCCAGCATAGAAACTGCCTCCAGTGATGCAATAACTTATCTGTAATTCACTGACTTGGAGAATTGCCCCAAAGCATTGGGAGATTAACTGATTTGTAATACAGCCAAGGAGTGTTAAATGGGGGATTTGAATCCAGGTCCTTCCTAACTCTAATGTCAGTCCTCTGAGCACTATATCATGCTGCCTCTCATTAAGTATACACATATAAATACTCATGATCTAAGTGTGCATGTTCATGAAAGTGACCTGATATAATTTTGGAACAAGTGATAAAATGCATGAGTAGGAAGAAAAGAAGGCTAACAAAAGTCAGCTTGAAAATCAGCAAAAGCCAGCATTAGGATTCTTATTCAGTTCCTCCCATTCTTTGAGTTTTCAGTAAACAACTCCAACCAAGAGGGTACTGGAACCAAATGGAGCCAGATGTTAAATTTTCAGTGTGAGCATTTACACCTCAGAGATCAGCAAAAGATGCAAGTCAGAGTTTGGCTTATTATTTTGTTGATTGTTTTGTCAATTTCTACCCTGAAGAAAGCAATAGCAAAATAATAATAATAATAATAATAATACAGTTTCAATTTTAAAAGGTACAGTGGGTACTTTTTTCCCCCTAGAGAACCCATTGTTAAACATTTCCCAAAACATGACTGCCTACAATTCATTCTTTACAATGAAAAGAAATTCTAGCTATCATAGTCTCTTTCATGTTTGTTTTACATTTGATTTTCTAACTTATTAAATATAGAAATGTCTAACTTTTTAAATATGGAAATTTCCTAAAACATATGTGTATTTCTCTTATACATAAATGGTGAAGAAGATGGAGGAGAAGTAAAAATGTATCTTCAGGGAAACACGAGACTTCAAAATATTGGAGAATTGGAAGGAAGGAATAAGCACTTATATAGCACCTACCATATGCTATATAAATGTGCTTTTTACAAATTCAATCTCACTTGATCTCCTAACAAACCCAAGAGGTAGGAACTATTATTATCCCCATTTTACAATGGAAAAAAAAACTGAAGAAAAGATTAAGTGACTTCCTTAGGATTGCATAGCTATTAAGGTCTGAAGCCAGATTTGACCAGGCCTTCCTGACTCCAGGCGAGGCTCTCTAACTACTATGCCATCAGTTACTGGGTCAATGAACTGCTTCCTAATTATAGCTTACTGAGTACTCTGAAACTAACTTATGGCGCATAAATACTACAAATATTTTGTAAAACAAAACCAAATAGGAATAGATTTCATTTATAATAACTTCAGAGGTTTGAAAATAGCAAAATAATAATAATAAAATAAATTTCTCAAGATCTTTTCAATTTACCTTTATTCAGAGATCACAAGAGAATGTATGATTCTGCAAATGAGAATTTCCCTAAAACCTAGAGACTGATTTAAATGAAAATTAGAAACATTAACGTAACTTGTACTTCTACAAACTTTCTAATATGCCAAATCACAGAAATAATTCTGGCCAATGAATACTGACATTTACTTTTTTAGACCCATGCAAAAATACATACTGAAAAATATCTGGTTTCCATTGATTTATGAAATACAAATGTTCCCTTTCTTGGCATGCCAAAGCCAAATGCAATTTTAATGAAACACCTGCACTACAAACAGAGGAAGAACCTGAAAAAACAAAAAAGGAAGAGAGACAGGTAAAGGGGAGATACAAATATAACCTAAATATGAAAAAAAAAAATCTGTAAAGATCCTTTTCTTTCATAACTTAAAAGGCCTTTACAAGCCTTAAAAAATACCCCAAACTAAGTGTCTGTATTAGTACCACAAATTATGAAAAGCTAGATTTCTTTAAATCCATCTTAAGAAACAAAATTTACTGTTTACATTATGTCTTGAAATTGCCTTCAATTGTATTCTGTTCAAGTCCTCATAAATATTAGACTGGGTGCTCATGTATTAGATTTTTTATAAGGAAAAGAGGGAAGAGAGAGGAAGAAAAGAAGAAAATATTCTGAATAGTCTGCAAAATTGCTCAAAGAAACTTTCTACTTTCTGAGATTGTAGAATGCTTCTTAGCAAGATGGAAAAAGGGAAACTTAAGAGAAGGGAGAAAGGTTGTAATTTTAACTGTAGATTACTACAGCCTGTAAAACTGCTACTAAGAATGCCTTTGATTTTCCACTTTACATAATCATAGAAGTAACCTGAACATCAATGAAAGAGGAAAAGATAGACATAAGAAGTAGAAACTATCCAAGATAGCTGAACTATCTATCCTTAAAACCAAAGGTGTTCAAAGATCTAATAATCCTAGAGACCTAAATACATTGACAGTTGAATATATAGGAAACCCAGAGGGCTAGGTAAAATGTATGGCTCAAGTGTCAAGCATTTTTGAAGTCATTTTACAAAGCTCCTATAAAAATAGAGTCCCTTTATGTGCAATTGTTTTAACTATGGTAAGAATGAGGGGCAGGAGGAAGAATAGAAAAGGGGGAAAAGAAGAGGAGAAGAGGAAAGGAAGCAGAAGAAATGGAGAAAAAGAAGAGGGAAAAGTAAGGGATTTGGGATAGGGGAAGGCTTGAATTCCAAGAGTAGCAGGAAATAATATAGTAGAAAGAGTGTTACATCTGAACTCAGAAGAACTGCGTTCCAGTCCTGCCTCTAGAAAAATCACTCTGGACTTCATTTAGTCCCTTACCTGGAGGGAATTAGACTAAATGGTAGCTAAGGCCATTTTAGTTCTAAATCTATGATCTTATAAAAATGTCTGGAATAAAGTAAAATAAAGAGCCTCACTGAGCAGCCTGCTAGAAATAGGAGAGTAGGTGAAACAAATGTAGTCCTTCTCAGAATAATATTTTAAATACACAAAATAAAAAACATAGAATTAAAAAGGAAGCCAATTATATTGAAACATGATTTTAGGTAACATCTTGTGATGACCGGGTATTTAAAATCAGCCAGAGCAGGAATTCAGGTTAAGGGAAAAATCTTCAATCTTTATTCTCAGTAGAGGTGAAGAAGGATTGCGATAGCAATATGGGCTGCTGTGACAGGAAGCCAGCCAACAGAGGTGAAGGGGAATTGCAGGTGAAAGGGGGATCGGAGGTAAAGGGGTGTCACGATAGCAATGCGAGCAACTGTGTCAAGAAACCAGCCAGCAGTCTCTCTTTCCACTTCCTTTTTTCACTCCCCTGCCTCCACCCACCAAAAGCGTCATTTCCTATACAACACATCAGGACTTGCACAAAGAGTAGGCGGGGGCCATTCTTTCTCTAAGCATATATATTAATAGAGTATGGTCCAATTACTATTTAGCCTCATGTGCTTGGGACCTCAGTGCATCAACTCAAGCCTCAGCCCATTACAACATCTACTGCTAATTAAGAATTCTCTGATGTGGCTCTTTGTGGTAGCAAAGAATTGGAAACTGAGGGTACACTCAATCAATCAATCAACTGGAGAAAGGGCAAACAAGCTGTAATATATAATTGTGTTGGAATACTAATATGCTATAAGAAGTGATGAGCAGAATAGTTTCAGAAAAACCTGGGAAGACATTTGAACTGCTGCAAAATGGAATGAGCAGAACTCAGAGAACACTGTACATAATAATGGGATTATTATAACCATTATTAACTAATGGTTATAATCATGATCAACATGAATCAAAAGATTCAGCTAATCTAGTCAATACAATGATTTAAAACAAATCTTTTAAAAATTTTATCTTTAAAAATTATCCATCTCCAGAAAGAGAACTGATGAAGCCTGGCTACAGATTAAATCACTTTTTTTTCACTTTATTTTTCTTGCTTTTTTATAGAAAATGAAAATATATTTTGCATGATTTCTCATATTTAATTCACATCACATTTTTGTCTTCTCAGTAAGTAGGGGAGGGAAGGAAAGAATTCAAAACTTTTTTTTTTTTAATCAAAATAAAGAGTTCCCTGCTTTCAGGTGAAGAAATCAATTCCTAAAGAATTAGAAGTGACCTTCCAACGGTCACACAAATACAAAATGAAGGCACTAAAATCACTCTAAAAACAATGTGATGAATTGAACTCAACACTCATAAGAAGATAAGCATACACAAAAGACACATCCAATCCTCAGTCTGTTATCATATGTATGTTTATATCAGAAAATAATGTGGTTTAAGTTATGAAGAGCAGGTGAACTTACTTATCGGTGAAATTCCATATGTGTCTGCCCAAATACCTTTAATTCACAAAAATATAAAACCAGGCACGTTTCCCCAATGTAGCTTAAAGCTATTTTCTGTGATAATAAAAATTATGATGAAATAAATGGGAAATATTAATTATATACATCCAACAGATATTAAAATATTAAATGTTTCAAAAATCTGAGCTACTTTCAGACAAATGGACAATTTATTCACCCATAGGATTAACTTCTGTTATGTCATCATTCTTCATAATTTTTCATTGATTTTCCTTCATAAGAGAATAGTCAAAATTTTGTAGCCCAGACAAAAGAGAATTTTTTTTATTCTTGTCCTGGTTTAATGAATTCGTTAATGAATTAATGAATAATTTTATATCAACTGATTGTCAAAATTGCTGTTATGCATAAGTTCTTACCTATTGGGGTCAAACCATTCTTAACAGAGGATCAATGGTGGCAATGAACATAGTTGTCCAACATGTTCCTCTGCATTTCTCATGGGACAAAGTTGATATGAGGCTTTCATGGCCTCTATAACCTTTAAAAGAAGATAGGAAAGCCAAGCTAACAAATTCCTTCTGCAACAAATTAACTCTGTAATCTTAATTTAACATTAAAAATATAAACAAAAAACAAACCCCAGGGGCTTTTTCTATATGACATAAGTATTCTATTAAAGAGTGGGAAAAGTCAAGATGGGAAAACATAGATATGGGGACAGGGGTGTTGGATGGAAGATAAGAAAATTTTCTCTTTTCAAGAGTGGGGGATGAAAACACTAATGTTCATGTTTTATAAATTATCTCCATAAATTCCCTAATTGAAATTGTTGACCCTTAAGAAGAGTATCAAGACCCAAAAGTTGATAGAAAAGATTACCGTGTGTTTGAAGATATACTGACTGTGCAGTCTTTAGGACTGAACTCTTTTCTCCACATTTTATGCTATATACAAGACCTTCATCCTTTAGCTAAAAATAAAAGGGAAGGTTACTTTGAGAGAAACTCAAAAAAGCCCAAGGAAAGAAAGGAAAAAATACACACATACACACATATAGATTCATACACACACGTGTGTGTGTATGTATTCTGCTTAGTACTTGCAATAACCCAGTACTGAATATTCAATACTGAATACTAAATTCTCAATAAATTGTTCTTCTTGTTTGATAAATCTAAATTGGAAATGGCCCAGCAAGGGAGAAAAATGAGTACAAGCCGCCCTACCAGTATGATTAAAATATACTGCCCAAAGGCACACATTTTTCTTTCTCCTCCTTCTAACTCATCAAACAAAGACTTTTTACTCACCCCCCCCAGCACCCATTAAAAACATTTTGTACAAGGTGGTATGAGATGTTTCCCTGAACTAAGGAGAGGAATGCTATTGCAAAGTGAGCCTGGTCTCTGCTCATGCCCAAGAAAAGTTGATGTTGAATATACTTTGCTAATGGTATTTTTTGTTTATGTTTTCAATAATTTATGCCCAAAAATAATTCAAATTTTTAAAAATATATCTGTTCATTCCATCAAAAGGCTGAAAAGTAAACTTTTTTCATCATAGTAATGTTTCATTAAATAACAAACTATATACTCAGAAGAAAAAAAAATAAATTATAGCATTGTTATCACATCAAAAAAGTCATCAAAAATGCTGAACAGTTTTATAAAGAGCTACTATCAAACAAGTTATGGCATATGAATATGATGGAATATTATTGTTCTGTAAGAAATTATGATGGAAATGATTTTATAAAAACCTGAGAAGACTTATCTGGACTGATGCAAAGTGATGTAAGCTATACCAGGAGAACAATTTATACAATAGCAACAATGTCACAAGGATAATCATTTCTAAAAGATTTAGGAACTTTGACCAATACAATGGCTAACCACAATTCCAAAAAAATTATGATGAAACAGATTCTCCATCTCCATAGAGAGAGATGATATACTGAGAGTACAGATCAAAGCAATTATTTTTTTTTTTTTTGCTTTCTTTCTTTTTATTTCTTGGACATGGCTACTGTTTTACTTGACTACACATATTTGTAATGGGCTTTCTGCGGGGGGAGGGAGGGAAGGGAGGAGGGAGGGGTGGGGAGGGGAGAGGAGGGGAAAGGTGAAGAGGGGGAAGTTGCTTTCTCAGGGGGAGAAAGAGCATCAAGATGCATAGGGAGGAAGAGATTTTAATACTGAGAATAAAATAAAATTGAAAAATAAAGCTAGAAGAGGAAATAAAACTTTGGAATTGTCAATGCCAAAAAAAAAATTTTTTTAAGAACTATTTCAAAGATCTAGAAAGCTATGCTAAGTTTGCACTTTTTCTTCTAATAGAGGATAGAAATTTTCTTTGTTTTTTAAGAAACTCAAAATGAATTAATAGAAAATTCATCAAAAAATTCTAAGTTTGCAATCCAAATGTTAAATTTGTTTGTTACATAATAAAATTACTGGCTAAAAAGTGATGGTTTCCCTTGGTAAGTTGAATTATACTAAAAAGTAAATAAGCAAAATAATCAATGACCAAAATAATTTTAAAGAAAAAAATCACTCTACATAATTCGTTTTTATTAGCTAGCATCTATATAAATCTTTTGGATTTATGAAATACTTTATATGTGTCATCTCATTTGATTTTCATAAAATCCCTGAAAGTTAGGCACTGGTATTTCTTCTATTTTAAAGATCAGGAAACTGAGACTAGAAGAAATTTCATGATTTACCCAGTCACACAGCTTCTCAGTGTCTGAAGCAAGCCACCTTGTTGTCTCAATCCATTTATTTAGTCTTTAATATCTTTGAAAAAAAATCTATTTTTGATCCATTTTGGACTGGGATTCAAAAGACCAGACTATCAATCCCAACTCTCCCATTTTCTACTTAGCAAGCTATTTCATTCTCTATGTCTCATAAGTTGAAGAAGATGGACTAGATTTCTCAGGACCCACCCAGCTCTAAAATTATATTAATTTCCAACATCAATCAGCATGCTTTGCCACAGGACAGGGACTGCAGAGGAAGCACCATATGAGGAAAGAAACACATGTGAAAAGGACATAAACTAGACATAAACCCATGACTTCTACAGATTTCTAGTGTATACTGTGAAATCTTTTTTTCCCAATGGCCAGGCCAGAACATTCAATTTTTATATTTCACACTATTTCATAAGCTTTTTTTTTTACTAGGTCAAAACTGTTAAAGGTCTAGATGATCAGAGAAAACTACACTCCAGAATTTTATTATAATCCTAAAAAATATCTGAATTCTGCTTGCAAATGCATTCTTTGGCATGAAATGTAAGATAGTTTTAACATTGCAAGAGGATATTAATAGTTGTGTCTCATTACTATTTTTATCATATGCACTAGTGGCCTTATCTGCTTCTGTCAAACATTAAGTAGACTATAGCAAACCAGAAGTCTAATAATGAAAATGTTCTGGCAGATAGAGGACAAGGATGAACTAAATGAGAACTTGCCATGTGTTACATTCAAACAGACATTAGTTCTCACTCCTGCTTTTAATAGCTCTCTACCTTTTAGTTTTACACTGATGGGGCCCTCAATAAATATTAAATTGAATAGGCACCATGACCCAGAGCTTTCATAAAGTGGGATGATAAGTCTAAAGATGAAAAGTTGTTCACGTGTGACATTTCTGTCAGCTAACTCTGCAGTTGCATGGGTTGTCATTCAAATCCCACCTTTGACACTCACTACCTGTGCAATCTTGGGCAAATCATTTAAGCTTTCTGAACCTCGATTTCCTTGTCTATGAAAGGAAAAGATTGGACTAGATGGCTTCTGAAGTCTCTTGCTTTCTAAATGATCTTCCTAAAATATAGCTTTGACCATGTGCATACTATCCCTACTCAATATATTCCAGTGGCTCTCTATCCTTTCCAGTTTAAAATATAAATTCTTCTGTTTACTATTCAAAGTAATTTGAAAAGTATCCATAAATACTTAAAGTAACAAAGTATTCATAACTTGCCCCACATACACATACGCACACACACTTTGCCAAATTTCCTACACCTAACAGCCTAGCATGTATTCTTAGATCCAGTCATACTGGTTTCCTTGCCGTTCCTAGAATGATACACTCCATGATCCAACTCCAGGCATTTTCATTGGGTATCCCCCTTCACAGAATTCTTTCCCTCTGTATCTCTTATCTCCTGGCTTTTCTGTACTTCCTTCAAGTCCCTGCTAAAATCCTACTTTCTAAAGGAAGCTTTTCATGATCCCCTTTAATTTTGGTGTCTTTCCTCTTTAGTTTATTTACAAGGTATCACTATTATCATATATGTACATAGTTGTTTGCATGCTGTCTCCCCTATTAGATTGTGCAGACTTTATTGAGAACAGGGATTGTCTTTTGGTGTGGTAGTGATTGTTGATTTCCTGTCATTTGGCCCCATCAACTACTTCTGATCAGTATTAATTATTTCATAGGAAGACCTCTCTGTCTTTTTTTTTTAACCTAGTCTTCATCATTGGATGGATTTAATCTAGACTTCATCAGTCAAACTGAGACCTCTTAAAGATCTTAGCTTAAAAAAAAGCCTTCCACTGCATCCAAAACCACCTCCAGTTGTCCTGATTTATATTTTACTACTGGACCCAGATGTCTCTGGAGGAAAAAGTGAGCTAGCAAATTTAATACTGGAATGGTTTGCCATTCCCTTTTCCACCTTATTTTGCAGATAAGGAAACTGAGTAAATAGGGCTAAGTGACAAGCCCAAAGTTACACACAGCTAAGAAATATCTAAGGTAAGACTTGAACTCAATAAAATAAGATTTCCTGACTCTTGGTCCTGCACTCTATCCATTGGTCCATCTAGCTGTTTTGTGGATTATCTCTTACCTTTATTTATATCCTCATGTCTGGCATTCACAGTAAAAGTTTACTGACTGAGCAAATCAGTAATTTTATTATTCTAAGCTTTCTATAAAAGCCTTGAGATAATTAGCCCACCCCTAAAATCATCAATAACCACTGAAAAGTTTTAAGATTCTGCATTTTAGAAATATTGGATATAAATACAAATGTTGACCAAAAGTAGAATAAGAAAGAGTTTTTTTTTAATATTTTGACCAGAGGAAATACAGGCATGGGCCCACGTCTCTGATATATATGAGCAATTGAAACTGGGAAAATAAGATAGTTAATAATTTTCTACTTTTTTTAACCTAAGTATACTTTACATGTTTATTTATTTATCATTTTTATTTATCATTTACTGACACAACTATGTGCTGTGCAGAATTTTTCAGCTCTTATTCTTCTTGATATGTGTAAGCTCAAAACTGCACAAAAAAATTTTGAGATACCCTACAATTTGCTGTGTGGTAGCTGCTTGGCAAATGGTAAGATAGATATAAATGAAAGAAATTTAGATAGAAATTTAAATGTCAGAACTTTAAGATCCTGCAAGAGTGAAGAGTGGGTATTCTTACCACCTAGAGAGAGCATAACCATTCTGTAACTTAACTAATCATCTTCATGGAGTTGCTATAATTTAAAAAATGCATTACTCTGAAGCCAAACTGATGATGAGCTTCTTTGTACTTAGCTAATTAGACTGGTCCTTGAATAATAGACTTACAATCCATCACCAGGCTGACTTGCAATGCCATTCAAGTTTTCTAGGACTTGCTGGAGACTTCCAGTATCCAGAATCACCTCCACAAAATAGGTCTTTAGTGGAAGGTGATACACACGCATAATTATATCATAGAAATTAAACATAGTTGTACATAGCATGGAGGTCTGGACCTGTGATTCCATTGTCCTTCCTCTACCAATACAGGCTAGTGACTATTCTCCAGTTTGTAATCTTAGTTAAGGTGCTTGGAGCACTGAGAAGTTAATTAATCTGCCCAGGGTCACAAAACCAGTATGTACTAGATACAGATTTCGAGCACTGTGTGCCAAATCTTAATTTATTGCACAATGCTTCCTCTCCGTTATAAATATATGTGTATGTGTTTACACACTTGATGGACAGCTAGGTGGAAGAATGCATAGTGTGCTGGGCCTGGAGTCAGGAAGATTCATCCTCAGTTCAGATATGGCCTCAAACACTTTCTAGCTGTGTGACCCTAATCAAGTTGCCTCATCTATAAAGTGAGCCAAAGAAAGAAATGGCAAACCACCTCAATATCTTTACCCCAAAACAAAACAAAAAGGAAAAAAAAGAAAAAGAAAAACTTAGATGGGAATCACAGAGTCAGATAAGACTAAAAATGACTGAATAACAACATACTTATTTGATCCCTTTATCTAAATGTTTACTGTTGTTATTTAGACATTCACTTATGTCCAGCTCTTTATGAGCCCATAGACCATAGCATGCCAGGCCCTTCTATCCTTCACTATCTCTCAAAATCTGTCCAAGATTTCATGTCTGTTGTTTCCATAGTATCTATCCATCTCAATTTTCTCTTCCTTAAAATGAGGAGTCATTAGATTATCTCTAAGCCTCTTTCCATTTTGAAATTCTATGGTCATCATCTTATAGAAATAATAAGTGACTTCCAGAAAACCTAAGTAACTTGTCCAAAGTCTCTGAAAAGCTAGAGAAATAGCTAGAATTTACCCACTAGTCTCCTGACCTGATTGGGTGCTCCTCTTTCAGCGCTGTGTGACCTGTCTGGAAGGAGCTGGGTTTGTAAAATACTTGGATTTATTTGAAAAGCACAGCTTCAGCACAGAATATGAAACCATCAACCCTCTCCAGCAGTGCTCCAGGAGCTACAATAGTCTAATCTGACTTCCGCATAGCCCTATAAAGGAAACTGTCTGCTTCATTTAGAATTACTGCATGACCATCACTAGAAAATGGACTCACCAAAACCAGAGAATGGCACTTGCTTATCTCAAAGGGAAACAAAGTTAGTGCCAGATTCACTAGTTTACACATTTAATACTATCCATTTTGTATAGTTTTATTTATAGAAGGTGATAGTCTTTTCCCTCCATCTCTCACTGATGGAATTTTATCTTTCTAATTAAATTCATACTTTCCTATATTACACACTTTTCCAGAAGGATATTTACTGCATCTTATTCTTTATCTCTCTCCTTTCCCCTCCCTAAACCTCTGGAAGTAAAAATCGTGGACTCAGATCTAAAATGGAATAAGTAATTGCTTGATAGCTTCTTGCTCCCTCTTTAAAGTGCCGCGCAGCTGTTGGTGTGAGTGTTTGTGCTGGGACTGCAGAGTGAAGGCCTGGGAATACGGAATCTCATTTCAGAGAAATAGGAGCTAGCTTCAAAGGAGAGATCACCCCTCCCCAGCTGATGGGACCTTTACTGAAAGAAAACAACAATGGAAGTAAGAAACACATGAGTAATATCTCCTGTTACTCCTCTGCAATCCTTCTCTAAACTTTCCCCTCCTTTATCTGATTATATCCTTCCTTCTCCAAACTCTCCCCTGTTTTGGTTTTACCTTTTTGTTGGTTTAGGTGCCTGATTGTGGGCTTCAGGGTGGAGACCATACTGCTTCAAAGCACATTATATGAGTTAGTTAAGGAAAAACAACTCCTATAATTGCAGTGTATTCTCAGAGGTCTCATCAGGAAGAGAAACGAATTTAAGAAATTTGAGGTATGTATTTTTTTTACAGATTAGGAGTATTATTAAACAATAATAATTAAGTAACCTAGAATTTGCCTTCACCCATGTCATGAAGTTCAAATGTGATAACTAATTTAATTTATATACCCTTTTCAGAGGAGATGAATAAAACAAATTGGTCCCCAAGACATACATTTCACAGGATAGAAAAGATGTGGTTCATGTGGGAATAATAAGGTTCTATGGATGGTCTATCACACACCTCTTCTGTGAGAGCACGAGCTCCACTTAACTGACCATCAAGTGCATAAACATATATGCATATATCTATAACTGAAAGGAAGCATTCTGTAATGAATGAAGATTTGGCTACTGAGTTAGGAAGAATGATTAAAATCTGCCTCTAACACATACTAGTTGCATGACTCTGTAGAGATAAACTTCTCACTGCTCCAAGTTATTATTTAAAATAATAACTAGCTTTGGGGCAGCTAGATGAGGTAGTGGATAGAGCACTGGCCCTTAGGTGAAGAGGTCCAAAGTTCAAATCTGCCCTCAGCACATTATTAGCTACATGATCCTGGACAAGTCACTTAACCCCAATTCCTTGCCAAAAATTTAAAAAAAAAAAAATTCTAACTGGTACTTTAAGTTTTGAAAAGCACTGTCTTCCTGTTATTTTATTTGATCCTCACAAAAATCCTGGGAGATAGATGCTATTATTATTCCCATTTTATAGATAAGGAAACTGAGATTAAGTGACTTTCCTGAATTAGCTAATTGGTGAATCCCATAAATTGGATTTGAACTCAATCAAATCTTCATGACTCCAGACTTAGCATTCTATCTAGCTGTCTAAAAGCAAAGAAATATTTAATTGGTTGCAATTTCTCAAAGTGTTATTATTCCCAGTATAAAAGAGTTTGTTGTAGACATAAATGAGCTTTAAAATGTGGCCTGTGAGAAATTTCACAAGATTGTTTTTCTGGTCATATGATGCCATTGTCATAGTCATCCAGCTTTGGACCAGAAATTGGTGTAGGCCAAAATGAACTTTAATTAAAAGCTGAAAATGTTGTCCTGAGTACCTCCACCAACAGACAGTTAACTCTGTCTGACTTAGAGATGGTCTTTGAAAGTTGGCCATAGCCTGAGCTTTCCTCACCCTGAGGCCAGCTTAGAAACTCTCCCACTTAGCCAAAATGAACTTTGGAAGAAAGCCATACAGTGTGTCCATCAGACCTGTACATGAAATTTTTCCAGCTGAGGAGAGGCTAAAAGTGCTTGAATTCCACTAACATTCTTAGGGGAACTTGGGGTCACCACCAGGTCACAATGAGGAATTGGAGCAGAAGGTAGGAGGACAGAATGTTAAAGATCAAGCTTGTTGTTAAGACATTTCACTTTTAAATCCAGAAGTTCTATCAACTACTGAAATACCATGTGTGTGTGGTCAAATTTTCATGCTCATACAGTTTGGAAATGGAATTTATATGTTATGTATCCTGCTTGTATCCTAGGATGATTCGAAAAATCAGATTCATATTTTTACCAATAACTTCGTAATTTATTATCTTTTGTTATGTCTTTCCTAGACTCTTCCCACAAAAACCACTTCCTTCATTCCAATTATAGGTTTTTACATCATTTTCCAAAAGAAGATCTCCTGAAATGATGTCTTTTATTCTCTCAGAACTGGTGTGGCTCCAATCTTCAATAGGAGATGTTCATGTTACTTTTTTTCAGTTTTTCTAAATGTTCAATAAGCAAAATGTCCAAAGTGATTTAAAGAAAAGATGGGAACTTTTACAGGCAAGGGGGCTGTGACAACTGCTACTACAAGTTTATTTTGTCCAAACTGACCCTGTCAAAATATAATTTACTGCTTTTAAAAAATGAGACCAAAATAACATTTGAAAAGTCTAAAAAGGAACAGAAAAAAGAGAATTTCTAGAGTTATTACTCATCTATGATGACTAAATACAGTTGACATTTTTCCGAGCAGAGGTTTCGAGAGATCTTTGCTATTTATAGAAAGACGATTTGAGCATTACTCTGTCTGAAGATTTAATTCAGTGCAATGCTTTTTTGGTCTTAGTCACAACCAGTATCGTCTTATTAATACCTCATGGCTCCCACTAAATTCTGTGGGAATTAGTAAGTATCAAAAAGAAAAATGTGGTCCTACCTATTTAAAAACTATCCTGCAATATGCCAATGCTTTTTAAAGACACAGTTTTTTGATGAGGGTATTTCCTCCAGCAGTACAATTCTCAACAACTTCTTAATAGATGATTTTTATGAGTTGCTACCACAAAAAACTTTGTCATCTAGCAGTTGGCTTTCTATCTGGCTGATTCTCTCTCTCTCTCTCTCTCTCTCTCTCTCTCTCTCTCTCTCTCTCTTTCTCTCTTTCTCTCTTTTTCTCTTTCTCTCTTTCTCTCTCTCTCTCTCTCTCTCTCTCTCTCTCTCTCTCTCACACACACACACACACACACACACACACACACTGGATTACTGAGCTCAAATATGACTCTTTCCAATGACAGGAAGCCCTTTCAGGGCCCATACTACAAGTCCAGCCTCTGAGAACTTGGAATTACTTCCATACCACATTAAGACATCATAGTTAGATTCTAATGGAGAGCATTGCCATGTAATTGTTATTATTATCCCTATAAGTGGTCAGAAATAGATTGCCTAAAATTTTCAAGCTTTTGCACTTGACCTGATCATTTATTTTTACATATTTTAGTTCTGACATGTAACATTTTGTTTAGTCTTACTTTTAAGGTCAATTTCATTTTCAGTTTCTCATGAACTAGACCTCAAGAACTATCTCAAAAAATATGGTTAAAAACAGGGCAATTGGCAGAGCCAAGATGGCAGGGTAAAGGCAGGAACTTGCCTGAGCTCTCCCCCAAACTGCTCCAAATTCCTTTAAATAATGACTCTAAACAAATTTTAGAGCATCACAATACCCAAAGAGACAAAGCAGAACATTTTCCAGCCAAAGGCAACTTAAAAGCTCAGCAGAAAAGGTTTGTGACAACAGGGTGGGAATCCAGCATGCAGTCCCAGGACAGATCATGCCAGGTGGAGCCCTGAATCCAGACCCAGCCCTGGCCTGTGCCCCAGAGTAATTGAGGCAAGGCCTCTGAATCAGCAGCAATGATGGAAGCTTCTGGACCTCTCAGTCCAGGGACACCAAGGAGGACTCTGAAGGTCAGTAGAGAGGGTCTGTAGCAATGGGATGGGAGCCTGGTGCAGAACCTTAACCCCAATCGGCCATACTAATGGCACAGGAATACATTTAACAGCTCTAGAGCAGAAAAGAATGCTTGTGGTCAGATTCCTAGAAGGATTTCTGAACACTGCACAAAATCCTTAAAGCTTGGGACAGCACCTCCTCCCCACTGGAAACAGAGCCTTACATTAACAAAGAGTCAAAAGCAAAGTAATAGGCTAGGAAAATGAGCAGAAAACAAAAAAGCTTTCTGACCATTAAAAGTTATTATGGTGACAAGGAAGATCAAAACACACATTCAGAAAATGAGTCAAAGCTCCTTCATCTAAAGCCTCCAAGAAAAATAATAATTGGGCTCATGCCATGGAAGAGTTCAAAAGGGACTTTGAAAATCAAGAGCAATAGAGGAAAAAATAGGGAAACAATTGAGAGAAGTACAAAAGGAAATACAAAAAGCTAATGAGGAAAAGAATGCTTTAAAAAGTAAAATTAGCCAATTGAGAAAGGAGGTATAAAAGTTCACTGAGGAAAATAATTCCTTAAAAAATAGAAATTGAGAAAATGAAAACTAATGACTTCATGAGAAATCAAGATGTGATACAACAAAACAAAAAAAAAAAAAAAACTGAAAAAATATTTAAAAATGTGAAATATCTCATTGGAAAAACAACTGACCTGGAAAATGGATCCAGGAGAGCTAATTTACAAATTATTGGTCTAACTGAAAGTCATATCCAAAAAAGAGCTTAAATATCAAAACAGGACAATTTACTTCTTTTAAACATGGTACAGAAACATTTCTATCCAAATTAGAGGAATTATTAGAAAATTAGAATAATCATTAAAATGAAAATAATCACTCATTCAGGTAAGATTTTACAAAGTATGTTCTTTACCCTTAGCAGTCAATAGTGACCCTATTGTAACATTTATTTTATAGCAGAGATTGAGTTTCTGAGGGGTTGTATTTAGTCTGTATTTAAAGTATAATTCTAATTAAGGAGTTACGGGTGTGTGTGTGTGTGTGTGTGTGTGTGTGTGTGTGTGTGTGTTTAACTTCAAGACTAATGCTCTTTCTATAATACCAGTCTTGCTAAAGGACATTGTGATAAGTAAAAAAAGATACTATACTTGGAATCAGATTTCTGGGTTCAAATTCTGAGTCAGACACTTATGAACTGTGTGAAGCTGGGTAGCGCTCTCAACCCTGAACTCTAATTTTCTCATCCATAAAGGGGACAATGATATTTATGTTGCCTTCCTCATAGAGTTGACATGATGAAAGCATTTGCTAAAGTATAAAGCATGATATAAATGAAGTTATTTGTCACTGTGTTACTTCATTCAACAAGAATAAAACTAGAGGTTTTCTGATCAGAAAATGCATTCACCTAAATTTGAAGGCATTTATTCTAACACGAGTGTCCATCTGAAGTCAGATTTTTATCTGATGGGCTCCATGGATATATACCCTTATAAGTCATATACTCTCCTGTTACAAAACTCAGATATCTATACATCTCCCAACAAAAGCAAAAGGAAATTGCCTAAAAGAAGACATAGGTAAAATATCCATTGAAGATACGCTAACAATTTTCTATAAAAATATGGAATGGAAACCTCAAGAAACATGTCTAAATAATTGTGATTTGGTATCCCTTATAACTAAATAAAAAGACCCCATGAAAAGCTAGATCTGGGGGTTTTAAATTTGAGAGTTACCCTAGGATAGCTAGGGACACTAAACAGGCATAGATTATTCTCCCTCATTTTCTCATTATTAAAGAATTCACCAAGGCCAGTTTTGATTTAAGAAGCAAAAGGAGACATATTGGCTATATTATATATTTCATTCAGCTATTTCAGGATTCAACATATAAGGAATAAAAAAAATTACTTTCTCTGAGGAATGCTGAAAAATAACACCAGTAGTGAAATAAACAGTATGTCTGGGCAATCCATGCTTTTGGCTTAGAACAATTCAAAATAGGATGTGAGTAATGAAGAGGAAATTTTGTATACATATATTGTGTGTGTATGTATAACTGTAGTCTTGTTAGACATATGCTGGCTAGGCGGGTTTGGTGATGCTGAAGATTATTTATTTCTCACATAATGCAAATGACAGTTGGTAAAGCTGCTCTGTTATTACTGCTGGAGAAATAGGGAGGAGAGTCATTCTGAAACAGCCTTTTAAAAACAAGGCATTTGGCTAACAGAACCTTCAGATGATGACAAGGGTTAATTGATGACTGAATTTGCCAGGATAAAAAGAAAAAAGTCAAGAAATATCAGTTCTACTGGGGCCCAACATTGACTCAGGCTGACTGGTCCTAAAGATAAACAGTGAAGAACTAAGCAAGCAATTATCCCACAATTGAGTTTATATTTACTGATTCAGGTGATTCAGATTATATCAGCAAAAAACAAATAAACAAAAACGATTTTTAATTTTTTTTGCTTGAATTATAAAAGAACTACCTAAGTTTTCCTCTCCCCTTTCCTCAGGCAATTAAGTCAATGTGATCAAGTCAAATCAACAAATATTTTTAAACACCTATAATGTGTCCTGCACTATACTAAGAACAGGATACAAAGAAAGGTGAAAGTCCCTGCTTCCAAAGAGCTCAACATGGAGAGATCAACATGCAAATAACCATGCACAATTAAGCTCTATACAAAATAAGTTGGGGACAATCTCAGGGGAAAAAAAAGGAGATAACATTAAAGGGAGGTGAATAGATTGCTCAATTGTAAAGTCTCATTCTACTAATTTGGAGTTGTAAAGATAAATTAGATAATTATTTCAATTATTAGGTAATAGTGGATATATACACACATATATCTCCCTTTCTTGGTATACACCCATATGATAGCATTACATATAATTGATGTCCTGACTTCTATACTCACTTTTATGTCATCATTTCCCACCTGGCCACTCTCTTAGACTTCACTGTCTCCAGAAACTCCTTTCAGTGAGATTATATCAACTTTCTAGGAATCCTGTTCCAGGGTCATTCACTTCCTCTGATCATAATCCTCTATTTATGAAGGGTACTCCCAACCAGCTGCCCCAAGCACTGCCCCTTTAGTCCTTCCTCCTTCAAGGAATCTTCCCTTTTCCCAACTTTTCAACTTTTTTTTAATATATTGATTTCTCAAATTAGATTGTGAGTGCCTTGAAAGCAGGGACAATCTATCTCCTTTCTTTGTTTCCCTAGTGCTTACCACAACAACTGCAACATAGTTGCTTAATAAATTTTTATCAACTGTCGTATTTATGTAGAAGGTGCATCAAAAATGCATTCTATAATAAATTGTTTAAATGTTGGAAAGAAGGAAGGAAAAAAGGGGTTTTTTTTTAGCTGTTTTCACTCTTTTAAAAAAGTTATGGTATATAAATGTATTCATAACTTTGAGGGGAGCTACATTTAGCAAGACACCACATCTATAGCACAGGATAATGTTGTGTGCCTCAAAGGGAAGCAAAATAGATACTGATTGCTTCCTCCCTTCCCCCTATTTCTTCAAGGGAGATAATTTTTGTCAGGAAGGGAAGCAGGAAGTTGGGGCTAAAGGCCATTCTGCTCTCTTTAGAGAAAGGGGCTGTCAAGCTTGAAGTATCTGTGTTTGCTCCCTAAATCTTATTGGTTTAGGACAAAGCTTCTTTTTCTTTTACTTTTTTTGACTTGCAACCTTTTTTTTGCCCAAGAAGTTTTTATGAGACAAATCAAACATTTACTGATAATAAGTCACAATTTCATGACCCCCACATTCAGTTTTATGACCTCATGTGAGATCACAACCCACATTTGTGAGAAGCTTTGGTCCCAATCGTGATCAGGTTTAATCTAATTTTTGTTCATCAACAACAACACAATGTTGTATCATTATTAGGGAGAAAAGGAACTAGTGATGGATTCAATTTTTTTTGTGTGCTTCCTGATGGGGATAATTTTGTCCACAGAATACCATTAGGACTATCTTTTAAGATGTGAAAGAGTTGGGATCATCACCAATAGAAAGATTTCCCATAATAATAAAATAAGGATCTTTTAAAAGTAATCAGGAACCAATTTTTGTTCATTACTAAATCAGAAAATAGAGTACTCAAGGTCCTTTAGTGCCCATTAGTGTCCATGGACAAACTAGCTAGTTTTCTACCTCCTTCCCTTTTGCATCCTGACTTCTCTAGACCCATAACCCAGATTCAAGCTATCACATGTAGCAGTAGCAGGGAAACTAACTGCTGCAGCAACAAATGGGTTAATGATTGTATCAAAACCAGCAGACGTTGCATAGCATTTGAAATGTTCTCTCAAAGCACCTATAGCTCCAATTTTTATTACTGATAAGCATTTTAATTGATCTTAGGATGATTTTTTTTTACTTAATTTATAATCATAGAAAGAGTCATCAACTAAGAACCAAGAGATCTGAATTGTCTTCTCAGTTCTGCTATTAACTAGACATGTCACTTCTGGACCTTGTTTCCTCATCTGTAAAATGAGGAGATTGGACTTGGTGACTTCTAAATATCTTTCCAATCCAAAATCTCTGATCTAGCAACCTTCATAAACCATAATTTTGTCTATAAAAATGAGAATGGTAGTCTAGATTATATTTAACATTCCTCACCAATATCCATACTCTATGATGAAAGAGTATATTGCATACTATGGAAGTTTAGAATTAGAAGACCTGGGTTCAAGTATCACTTTTATATTGATTATGATGACAATAATAGTTGACATTTTGCAAAGCATTTTACAAATATCATCGATTTTATTCTTACAATGATGCTGGGTAGTAGAGACTATCATTGTCCCCATTTTGTAGATGAAGAAATTAAAGCTATAAACAATAAAATAACTTGCCCAACATCACACAGTTAATAAGTGTCTGCAGAAAGATTTTAATTCAGATCATTCTGATCTGAACCCCAGCACTCTATTCACTGAGCTAGCTGTATAAGCCTCTGAAAGTTATTTGCCTTGTTGGTTTTTTTCA
This sequence comes from Antechinus flavipes, assembly GCF_016432865.1. Classification (NCBI taxonomy): domain Eukaryota; kingdom Metazoa; phylum Chordata; class Mammalia; order Dasyuromorphia; family Dasyuridae; genus Antechinus; species Antechinus flavipes. The sequence goes on from NC_067398.1 coordinate 182,908,325, forward strand.
CTTGTAAGAGATAAAAATATTCATTTTATTTATTTTTTAACACCTTCTAAATCTTAAAGCCCTGTGTAAATATGGATTCTGAGATGATGATGAAAATATGATAATCATTGATTTATAAATCTCAGTCTCATTATAATGGAAGAAAGTTAAAAATTTTTAAAGATTATTATGCTCTTTAGGACATAAGAAACGTGATTCTGAACCCCAAGCTTATATGCATTTTAAATTTTGACCAAAAAGGAAACTTGATCAAAATGTCCAAGATTGAGCACAACAAAAATAATATAGAAAAGGAGTTTGAAAATTTCTACATAAGAGTAAAATTGTTGTTGTTGCTATATTGTATGATATATTTAATAATAACATAGCACTTCAAGATTTATAGAACACTCTACATGCATTATTTCATTATTAAGATAGAAAAGAAATCTATTTACCAATTTGTCTCATATAGATATGCTCATGCTCCCAAGAAATCTTATAAAGAGAAGATAATGACAAATGACTTCAAGTAATAAATATGATTCTAGAGCTTTTCTAAAGAAAATGAATGGAAGCAAACTAGCAAAAGTCCATGAAATGGGAAATCTTCACATAATTCCACTTACATAATTCTACTGAAAGACAAAATAGAATTGTTTCATTGTTCTCCATTTTAAAAAAAATTAAGCAAGTGCATAAAGGTTATATAGGAAAATTGTCTGCCTCTCATACTCCCTGACTTCATACCATTACATAATGAAGGTTATTAACCAAACTTGATGTGATGGTTTCCACTATTTTCATCATTTTTTTTAATAAAATATTGTTTATTTATAGTTTTTTAACCAAATTCATTTCAGACTGTATTTTTGTAATGGCATGAGTGCTACTTTTAAAGAATATAATTTGTCATAGGAATCCAATCATTGGATCTTCCATTCACAGTTATAGTGCTGGAAGGGATCTTAGGAGACATCATACTCAGCTTCTTCATTTAAAAGCCTACTTTAAAAGCCTAAAGCCCAGGGATTCAAAGGTACTAAATATTGAATCCAAATCTTCCTAGCTCAAATTTGGCACCCTATCCACTGTTCCATGTTACCTTTCAAACATGTTAGCTACCTTATGCTGATATGTACTTTTCCTCAAAGATTCCTCTGCTCTCTAATTCTTTCAAAAGGGTCAGCTGTATGATAAAAATCATTCATGATCATGGAGAATTACCTTTATGGAAGATAAGCAGTTTCTTATAGTTCTTATAGTTGCATACAGTACAGATTCAGCCTTCAACAACAACAATAATAAAATCTACAGGGGAAACAGGGAAATTTGGAAATCCAATTCTACCTTTCTTTCCTTCATATCATATACCGGGTTCTAACAATCAAGACAAGTATGACATATAAAGTAAGTGGATTCATTAGTTATAATATCTCATTAGACCTTCTAAATCAAAGACCTTACTTGTGATAATTATGGGGCAGCAGAGATATATAGCCTCCCACAATATCTGCAACAGTCCCAAGTTAACTGTCAGTGTTTTTTAATCCTTTTATCTATCTTAATGTATTTTTTTTCTGGAATGTGATTTGCCAACAATCTTTGGTTATTACTTTATATAGCAAATTCACTTTTAGGGGCTTCTGTCCCTAGAAAAGAAACATTATTCTGATTATATCTTGTGTAGGAAATGAATTTGTTTACAGGTTTGCTACACATACATTTCTTTTTAATTCTCTTCTTTTGGGTACTTTCATAAACCGTCAAAGAATAGAGACAATTTTTGTAATAAAATCCTGCTAAGCCAAGCTCTCACAGTAACAAATCCCTTGGCAGGAGGCCTGTCAATGGCACATTTCCAGGACTTCAGTCTGAAAGGCAGCCAGAGGCTCCACATAAGAATGGGCCCAAGATGGCTTGTCACCTTTCACCTTTGACCCTTCCCCCAGCTGCCTCATGCTTTGTGAACTTGAAATCTTGTGAGAGAATGCTGAGCCGTCCTGTTTACAAACAGCCTATTTATTCCTCAGGAACAGCTTGGCAGGACATATCCAGGTCACCTGACCCTGCGTTGTCACAGAAACCATGAGTTTTAGACTCTTCCTGTAGTTAAGCCAAAACGGCAGCATTTTTGACTGGTTGAAAATGGTGCTGAATTGTGAAGTCATTCTCGCTAAGCAAATTCACTTTTAGGCTTCCGGCTCATTCCACCAAAGTCAAGGCGTGAAACATAACAACTGTCATACTTGAACCTTAGGCTTTGGGAGTCATACGTTGACTGAAGAAAACAACATGCACAAATTTAACCCCAATTTTATAATTTCACTAAGACCTTGCTAAGTTTTCATCTATACAAATCAAATTCATGCATTTTTCTTTAGCTATTTCCAAAATGTGTATAACCTTTGTTTTAGTCTGATTTTCAATTTCAGATACTTACTTGATGAAATTCTTTCCTTGATTCCTTTTTCTCCAACCTTTGTGACCCATTATCTCCAGGGCTGTTGAATAGTTCATCATTGGTGACATTTTGCAGGAAAGAGTCCTCTGAAATGGACATATGACTTTAAGAAAACAATATATAAAAGCCTGAATGCACAAAACAGGTAAATTAGAAGTTAGTCATTCATATGACAAAAGGATTTGCTATTTTATAAATAATAACATGCCTGAGTTTCTTTTGTAAGTCTTCAATAAATCTGAAATATGATTTGATTATCAAAATTCTAAACACATCCAACTTTCTGAATATCTGTTATGGAAAGCAAAGGATACTTTTAGTGAACTTTCTTGGATTACCAAAAAATCCATCATGGTGTTTCACTTCCTGTTGTACAATGAATAAAAAATGAAGTTATTGCTTTTCATGTGTTTGTGTTACCTTAGAATCAAAATTCACAAATGGTAGCTGTAGAACTTTAAATCTGAGAAAGGTTTCTTTATTTTGAACCAAAAAAATAATTTCTCAAATGTAAAGGTAAAAGTAAAATACATGTTATTTGTTAAGAACACGTTTGTGGTATAAATTGAATGTTTATTCTTATCTCACTCAGGTCTTATCTATTATACCATGGAAAATTCAGTAGACAAAAGTAAGCCAGTAAAGACCATGGGTAAAGAGTCTTTATGAGATCTGTAATTTTAAAAATTGATCTGGATTAGAAGGGGGAAATGACTGGAGTTTGGATGATCACTCAGGAAGCTATTGTAAAAAGTGGGAGAAAAGCAGAACGTGAACTAGGATAGGAATGAAGAATGGGTGTAGAAAGAAGAGGATGATTAAGAGGAATTTTATGAATAATTATACAAGGGAGGAGCATTCACAAATGAATTTCAAATCTGTTAAAAATATTAAGAGACATAAACAAATCAAGAGATTTGAGGTTGAAGCTGGTCATTTGAATTTTGAATATGTTGTGTTCAAGATTCTGACAGGACCTCCAACTGAAGATTAAGCTGTGGGAATAGATAGGTCCCATAATGCTGAGAATAGAAGCAAGAAAACTAAGAACAATACATACCTTGCCCCAATATTTAGAGAGGAAAAAAATGGAAAAGAAATAAGCAGAAAAGATAGGAAAGAAGCAGCAAGAGATTGGGGAGAACCCACAGATTGTAGAGTCATAGAACCAAAGGAAAAAGACTTTTTTTAAGAAGAGAGGGATAGGATTAATAATACTAAATTCAGGAAGAGATCTGGGGGATTGGTATTACGAAAGATTGCTAAATTCAATAACTACCAAAATAATGGATGACCCAAAGAAACAGTTATTGGAGATCTAAATCCAAACCCTTTGTGTATATATACAGTTAATTCCCAAATGTTGCTACCTGTTCATAAAAACACAAATGAAAATAAAATTAGAAATTGTCAGTATTTGGCTTGTTCAATGGATAAACAAAATAATATAAGTAAAGTGCTTTGTAACTTTCAAAAATGTATATCACATATATACAAACATACAAATGTGTGTATGTGTCTTCATTTTTTAGTCACATATGACCCTTCATGACTCCTTTTGGGGTTTTCTTGGCAAAGATATTGAAGTGATTTACTGTTTTCTTCTCCAGCTACAGATGGGGAAACTGAGGCAAACAGTTAAGTGAGCTGTTTAAGGTCACACAGTTAGTGTCTGAGACCAAATCTGAATTCAAGTGTTCTTGACTGCAGGTCTGGTGCATCACCTAAATGCCCTTGTCGGTATGTATATGTATGGGTGTATTAATATTATTTGGAGAGCCACCTCTACAAAAAAAAAAAATATATATATATATATATATGAAACCTGCTGGATTTTTCAATCTAACCCCACTCATAATCTTTCCAATGAAGATTACCTACACAGCATGTCCCAAAAATCTTAGTGCCATTTTAAGCTTTAATAGTTTGAAACTGTACTAAGACTTTTGGAACACCCTAAATAGCATGCCATACGGATTTTTATGCCTTGAACTATATGCAATTACAAGATTTCTCCTTAGAGTCTTTTTAGTCAGGGTTATCCTACTTCTTTTTGCCAAAGTCTCTTTGCTGTGATGAATTTCTAAAATTGAAAATCCCTCTGAAGTTATTGAGTTGATAATATAAATATTATAAAGAGATCATCTCAGCATCTCACTGACTCAAGGAAGAGTTGTGATTTGCATAGATTTGTATCCTATACCTAAGACAAAAGTCCAGACCAGAAATAAAGAAGATTTTCTAGTTCTTTAAAAGAAGATTGGAGAAAAAGAAGAAAAGTAGCACAATGGTTATAACTGACAAGGAATACAACAACAACAACAACAACAACAAATGTAATGCAGCCACTCATTTGAAATGATAGCAAATGGTTAGGGAAACACTAACATAGGCAAACCTCTGTTTTAGGGCAGCTGCTATCATGTAGTAAGTCACCAAGAAGTGACAAGATGATGTTGAACTGTCTCTTTGGAAGAAAAGGAAAGGGGATTGACACAATAATAGTCTGGAGACATTGTTTTAAACTTTTTTCTATAGAAAAATATGATGTTATTAGTAGTTCTGTGTGTGTATGAGAGAGAGAGAGAGAGAGAGAGAGAGAGAGAGAGAGAGAGAGAGAGAGAGGAGAGAGAGAGAGAGAAGAGAGAGAAGAGAGAGAGAAGAGAGAGAGAAGAGAGAGAGAGAAGAGAGAGAGAGAGAGAAGAGAGAAGAGAGAGAGAGAGAAGAGAGAGAAAGATAGAGAGAGAGAAGAGAGAGGAGAGAAGAGAAGAGAAGAGAGAGAGAGAGAGAAGAGAAGACAAAGAGAGAGAGAGAGAGAGAGAGAGAGAGAGAGAGAGAAGAGAGAAGAGTGAGCCCATTTACAGGCTTCTATGTGTCAAGCACTGTGCAGAGTACTAGGAATGCAAATGAAAGCAAAAAGAATGAAAAAATGGCTCTTTCAAAGGGATATCTGTGTTTGGAATATGAAATATTATGTAAAAGAGAAAACATAAGATAAAATTTATGGAAATGGTAGATCTTTGAGTCTCCAGAAATTCAAGAATATGAACAACTTATTAGAGTTTGCACAATAGTTCCCATAGGTTACAATACAGGGTTGTTGTGGGAGTCAAAGAAGATAATGTATATAAAGTGCTTTGCAAAAGTTAAAGTGTCATATAAATGCCAGCTATTATCATTATTTTATTATCAGTTTAACATAAGTAATTTAAATGCTGCAAAAGGAACTATGGGAATGTGCATTAGCCTATTTTTGTCTTGGAGAGAAACAAGACATTCCTTCTTATCTTCCATAAATCTGCCATTAATTTCCACAATTATCATATTCAGAAAAAAAAGTTATTAATCACTCAAGTAAAATTATATTATGAAGTACTTATAGTCTTCCACTAACTAGCTGTGTAATTGTAGGCAAATCGTGGCCTCCCTGAACCTCAGTTTTCTCAATCTGTTAAACTGAGTTTAGATTAAATGATGTATATGTTTTCTTCCTCTATAGAATTCCATGATTCTACTTCACATGATTTCCAAGAGAAAATTTCAGGAGAATATCTTGAAAAGTAACAGAAAGTCATTATTTAAAATCTTTAAAGTAGCCTAAAAAACAGTGGATTATTGATATGTAGTATAATCCAATGGTGTCAAACAGATCCATACCAAAGGATCCTTCTTGGCCACATTCAAATGTACTGTTATCTGCGTTTTCATTGAATTTTCATTTATTTTGTCAAATATTTCTTAATACCATTTTAATCTGGAGGGGGTGACACTAATGTTGCTGGACACAGGTAGCTAGGTCTGCATGTTTGACATTTCTGGTCTAATCTAGTGACCTCAATGCCATTATTATTCTACGTGTAGTTTGTAACATGAAAACTTTATGATTTTTCAATATATGTTTGATGCTGAACTCAAAATGCAAACAGAATGTTTATCATCACCATAACTAAGTGACATGTAAATTATTTTTTACTCAGTATGATAGTAATAAAGTTTGGTTTGACTGAGGCTAGGGGGAGATATAGTAATAAGTCACTTATTACTTATGTAATACATAATACATAAATTACACTTATGTAAGTGGCTTACATGTTGTATAAAGTCCTAGTTTGTGTATTATGTAAGAGGTCAGCCTAAGACATGTTCACAAAAGTTCATAATGAAATTCTCAATGAGAATCAGCTGTTCTGTCACTTGTGTGTAGGGTGTCATTTTGGTAAACATCATTATTGTTTCTAATCCTATCTTCTCTGTATATGTTGTACTTGCTATTTAAATTTTCAATATGACTTATAAGTGTCAATCATTCAAATTAGGTATTGTTAGGTATGTAGTAAGAAAATTTTTAAATCTCAGAGACAAACCTTTACGAGTTGAGAAATCATGTGAATAAATTTTGATCATAGGATAGATAATGAGGATAAGGTCTTTGTCCCTTTGGTTTCACTCCCAAATAGAGAGATCTTATCATATGATTTGGAAAAAACAAAATTCCATTTCACAGATTACTATTTTTGCCCAACAAATAAATCAAAAAGTATGTATTCTAAATATAACAAACAATATGATACCCAAACCACCAGAAACAGAATTGAAACTTTCTGTTTCTAGATCTTCATTTAACAACTCAAATGGACCTAAATGACCTTTGTGATTTTATCCAAAAATTAAGCTGAACTTTTTACTTCTAAGATGGAATTTCCCATAAGAGGGCAACAAAATGTGTTAAAAACATGAAATTTCTTTGAAGCACCTTTACTATTAAAGTACTCTTGACATATCTGTAAAGCTCTGAAAATGTTCCCTCTATAACCAGGATTACAGCATGGGGATAAGGATTATGATTTCATTGGTAGTAATGGCTCCCAGAGAGGATCATTCTCAACAAATATGGATCAGTACCTTCTCTGAAATTTGTAATCTCAGAGAATTTTTCAAAGCATTGTAAAGTTAAGCAACTTGCTCAAAGTCACATAGCCAAGATGTGCCCAAGACAGAATCTGAACTCAGGTCTTTCTTATACTGAGTCTGGTTATATATTATCATTCTGTCTCTCAGGACTGCTTAAATGTATCAAATATTTACTTGTGAATGGAACAACAGAAGCAGAAAAAAGTCATTATATTAAATAATACTGGCTTTAGAGAGAAAAAATATATTCTGGGAAGAAATATGTATCATTCATTAGTCCCCCCCAAATTTTTTTCTTACCACCACTGAGCTTTCAACTTGGTCTGTTGAAATATTTTGTCAAGATGAAGAATCAAAATGATGATGATTTCTTTTTTTGCTGAGGCAATTGGAGTTAAGTGACTTGCCCAGGTCATACAGCTAGGAAGTGTTAAGTGTCTGAGACCAGATTTGAATTCAGGTCCTCCTGACTTCAGGGCTGGTGCTCTATCCATTATGCCATCTAGCTACACCCTGATGATGATTTCTTTACCTGAAAAATAAATTTCCAAGAATCAATAAAGCTAAAGACAAAGAGGAATTATAAAGAAAGTGATAAAAGATATATATCATCTTTAAAAGTGACTTTAGGGGGAAATAATAACAGAAATTTATCAAGAAATCATTCATGATCTTCATAAAGCCTCTAAGATTATGGTCTATAATAGGTTATTCAAGATCCATTTCTTAGATTCATATTTGCACTTCTTCCTAGAAAATCTAGGTCCTCTCAGTGATAAGAACAGGAAATAATTCCATTAAGATACCAACACAATGGAAAAGTGATGCTAAGGCATGCAGAATACATAGATAATGGTTAATTTCCATTGGACATAAAAAATGTTCTACCTATGAATGGGAACCCATTAATGCCATATTTTAGATGGGTTAAACATGTACAATTTACTTGTTGAGAAAGATCTCTGATATCCATGAAAATAGGAGGTGATGAGCAAAATCCAGAATCATATTAGAAATCAGCACAAAAATATTTATAGCAGTTTTTTTCTAATGGGCAAAGATCTATAATTTCTACTCATAAATAGGTGGCTCAGTGGATGGAATGCAAGACTTGGAATCAGGAAGACCTAAATTCAGATTTAGCCTCAGGCACTTACTAGCTGTGTGACTCAGAATCTCTTAAACTCTTTTTTGTCTCAGTTCCCTTATCTGTAAAATGAGGATAATAATAGCATCTACCTCCCAAAATTGTTGTGAAGATGAAATGATAAAATAATTACAAAATGCTTAGTGCTTAGGAGCACTATATAAATAATATTATTATTAATACTTTTTGTTCCTCCCTGTGTGACCAAGCAAACAAGCCTGACTTCTTCATGACAACCTTTCAAATGCGTCTCCCAAGTCTACTCTTCTCTAAGCTAAATATGCCCAGGTTCCTCAGCTTTTCATCAGATGGATCCATCCTGGTTGCCCTTTTCTAGACATGCTCTAGCTTGTCAATGCTCATTCCAAGATGTGGTGTTGAGAATTGAACACCATTCTCTAGATATATTCTCACTAGGGCAGAGTACTGCCAGGGCTGTCAACCTGAATCCTATGACTCTCTTAATAAAATCTCAGATTGCATTCACTTTGTGGCCAACAAACTAGAGCCATAAATAGGAATTTTAGAGTCAAACACTACAAACTATATCAATGATTAGCAGCACCAAAGGTACATTCAGTGTGGAATGGCAGGGAAGGGAAAGTACTTGAGTTCAATTTCAGGTATGGGACAGTCAGTTTCTTGAAGTATTATTTATCAGGAGCAGTAAGAAAGTCAATTAGACTGTATAATAAGGCTAAGATGACAGAGTTAGTTCCAGGTTGTGGAAAACTTTAAATGTCAAATAAAGGAGGTTACATTTGATCCTAGAAGTCAAAGGAATTTATAGTAGAATTTACTGAGTAGGGAAGGTAGTGAGACAATGAGATCTATACTTAAGAAAAATCTCTTTTGTAAATGCATGGATGATGTATTGAAGAATGAAGACAAGGCAGAAAGTCAACTGGAGAGCAAAAGTCCAGGAGAAAGTTGATAACAGTTTGAAAATAAGTGGTAGTACATGAGTGGGAGGGGAGAAAAATGGTGAGAGACATAGGTAGAAAGAACAAGCTTTGGCAACTGATTGGCTATGTAGGATGAATAATAGTGGCTTTGTGAATAACACTGAGGTTAAGATTAAAAGGGTAGTGGTATCTTCAACAGGAATAAGAAAGTTTGGTAATGGATGTGTTTAGGGGAAAAGATAAAGATTTATTTTGGACATCTTTTGTTTGGGAGTAAGACATTCAATCCAATAAGTCCAGCAGGCAGGACAAAAGTTAAAGGCTGGATATAAATTAATAATGATCTTTTCCCCTACATTATTTTCTCTTCCAAACTTTCCTATCTCTGTTGAAGATACAACTATCCTAGTTCTAGTGTCCTAGTCTAGTGTCCCAGATTTTTAATCCAAGCATTATCCTTAACTCCTCATTCACTCTGTCCACATACCCAATCAGTTGCCAAATCTTACTGTTTCTACTTTCACAATATATGTGAATATATCTCACACCTGAGCCCTTTCTCTCCACTCACACCCCTTTCAAATTGGTTCAGTCTCTTATTTTCTCTAATGTAAATAATTTCAACAATCTCCTAGTGGTTCTCCTTTCCTCAATCTCTCTCCATTCTAGTCCATCCTATATACTACTACCAAAATTATTTTCTTTAAGCAAAGATCTGACCATTCAACTCTTCTATGCAATCAACTCCAATGCTTTCCCATTGCTTCTAAAATAAAATACAATCTCTTCTATTTATCTTTGAAAGTCCTACATAATCTGGCCTCAACTTTTCTTTCAAGCCTCATTGAACGTTACTGTCACTACTGTACTCTTTCTTTCTCACACACAAACATTTAATCTTCCATCTCTGGAGGCTTTTGCACTAGCCATTATACTTCATACCTAGAATGTACTTCTTCCTTACCTACCATTCAGAGACTTAAGCTTTCCTTTAAAATACAGCTTAGACACGATCTTCTACATTAAACATGTCCCAATCATTCACAATTGTTAGTTCCCTCCTCCTGACACTCTTATATTTATGTGCTGTATTTAACCCCAATTCCTCAGGGTGAATCTGAATTGTTTGGGGTTAAGTGACTTTTTCAGTCACACAGGTCAGAAATGTTAAGTGTCTAAGGTCAGATTTGAACTCAGATTCTCCTGACTCCAGGGCTGGTGCTCTATTATGCCATCTATCTGCCTCTTGCACCACCTAACAGCCCCTTACTCTTAACTTTTGTCACCCCTTAATGACATTATTACCCCAGAATCAATTTAATTTTTAATAAGCATCTACTATTTTCAAGTCACTATGCTAGGATCTTGGAATAGAAAGACAAAAATGAAACAATACCTCCTTTGGAAGAGCTTAGTTGCTATGAAGGAAATATAATGTATGTACAGTACACTGAAGTAAAGATAATTTGTAGAGGTAGAGACCATTAAAAACTAAGGAAAGGGGGGCAGCTAGTTGGTGCAGTAGATAGAACACTATCCCTGAAGTCAGGAAGACCTGAGTTCAAATCTGACTTCACACACATAACACTTCTAGATGTGTAACTCTGAACAAGTCACTTAACCCCAGAAATCCCAGAAAGAAAAAACAACAAAAACAACTAAGGAAAGGGATATGTTCAAAAATAGTCATAGCAAAATTCTTTTTTGTACCAAAGAATAGGAGGAGAGAAGGAAGATAATGATAATGATGCCAAAAAAAGAATGGAAAGAAAAGGACATGAATGAACTTTTTCAAAATACATAGAAGAGAGCCAAAGGAAAATCTAAGAGAGATACAGACCAATAGAATGGCTTTGGAAGTATTAAGTACTTCCTAATACTAATATTAAATATTAAAGTATTTTTTATTATACTTTTTTCTTAAAACAGCTATATGTAAGAGAATTATAGTTACATCTTTTTTTCTATTCTTTATATTTTGAGGTATTTTTCATGTTCAAAATTACAATTTTTAAAAAACAAAAATTCTCATCAATTGAGAAATGGCTGAACAAGTTGTGGTATATGATGGTGATGGAATATGATTGAACCATATAAGAAATGACAAGCAGGAGGGTTTCAGAAAAATTTGGGAAGAGTTCTATGAACTGATACAAATGAAGTAAACAGAACAAGGTAAACAATGGTACATAGTTATAGCAATATTGTACAATGATCAACTGTGACAGATTTGGCTATTCTAATCAATTCAATCAATTCTAGTCAATCAATTCTAATTAAGCTGAAGAATTTGTGATGAAAAATACTATCCATATCCACAAAAAGAGAAACAATGAAGCTTAAATACAGATTAAAGTGCATCATTTTTTCACTTTCTTTATATTTCTTGATTTTTTTTTGCAGTGTGGGTAATATGGAAATATGTTTTACATAATTTCACATATATAATTGATATCACATTTCTTGCCTTCTCAAAAAGGTAGGGGAGGAGCAGGAGAGAGAGAATTCAGAGCTCAAATTTTTTTTAATTGATTGTTAAAACCAAAGAGTAAATTTATCTTTTTAAAGAAAAATGAAAATTTTTTGAAAATTGAAGATGAGGGATTAGCAGGGAGCTTCATGAAGGGGAATAATACCTGAACTAAAACCTGAAAGGAGGTAAGAATACTGAAGGGTAGATAAAAGGAGGGTATTCCATGCATAGAGGAAAACTCAGAGGCAAGAGATATATGGCCAAGAGAATACCTCATGCTCCAGTTCAGCAAGGTCTTAGACAATATGAAGAAGACCACTGTGAGATTAAGCTATAAAGGCAGGTAGGAGGCCCATTGTAAAGAGTCTTAAATTACTTTTTCATTCTAACCATTCATTCTATCACTGGCAATAGCTCTCCCTTTTAGGTAAATACTGTTCCCATTCTAGTGTTTTATATTACCAAGCAATTCAAGCTAATAAATAGCTTTTCTTTTCTCCTTCCAGATACAATATTATTTTCATAGTTGTCAAAAGGCAGGTAGCTCAAGGAGATTAGTGAGCTGACCAACAAATACCAAGCCATCCATTAGATAAAAGGACTGATCCATGGAATTCTTGATCAAGGGCAGAAGACTGAGTTGTTGTTGTTCATTTGTTTTTTCAGTCTTAGTCTTTATGATCCTTTTGGGGGATTTCATTAGCAAAGATAATGGAATGGTTTGTCATTTCCTTCTCCAGCTTATTTTACAAATGAGGAAACTGAGGCAAACAGGGTTAAGTGTCTTGCCCAGAGTCTCACAACTAGTAAGTGTCAGAGGTCAGATTGGAATTCAGAAAAATAAGTTTTTTTGACCTGAGGCCCAGTATTCTATCTACTGTACCATCTATCTGCTGACCCAAAATAGGCTAAAGACAAAAGCAAAGTCTTGTTGATCATCAAATCTGAGATCTGGAAATGGAAGAAATTTCTGGAGCAATCTAGTTCAACTCCTTCATTTGAAGATAAGGAAACTGAGGCCTAGGGAGGCTAAGTGGCTGCCTCAGATCATACAGGTAAGTATCAGGTAAGTAAGTAAGTCAATTCTCTGATTCCAGAAACAATGTTTTGTCCATTATATGATGCTGCCCCCTTATCATTGTCAAAATATCAGTGGTCTGTCCCCAGAAAGTGGGAAGCCAGGAATAATCCCAAGGGAAGAAGTAGGACAAATGTACAAGAGAGGCATTTTGATGGAGTCAGTGGGACTCGTGCTCCTATGTTATGTTTACTTTTACATATTGGGGCTGAGTATTTCCATAACAATTAAGTAAAATATACTTCTTCAAATTTATTCTCAGGTAAGTATGTAGTCAAGAGAAAACAAATAATAGTAATGTGAATTGTTTCACTGAAAAAGAATATGGTAAAGGCCACATTTTTGAATGTTACTACATGTTGGAATACACAGGAGAGCTGCTAGAATACACAGGAGCCACCTGACAGTGGCTGCTGGAGATCCAACCCAGAATGATTGTGAGAGGATGATACAAGGAGACTGAGAAGCAGTTGCTGTTCTCTAATCTCTCTGATTGAGAGACCTTGGTGTTGTCTGACCTCTCTCCTTCCCTCTGCCTCCAATTTATCTCCTTCCCAGTCCACAAGCAACACCTGTGTCAGCAAAGGCTGCCCTGCAACTCCTTCAGATGTTATGATCCACGGCTGTGGGGGCTCTCAGAAAATTGCCCTGTCCCTTAACAACTACAGTTAACTGCAATTGTCATGTTTTGTTACTATTAAAGGTTCCCATAATAAATTAATTAGGCAATTTGCTTGGTGCAGTGAAAAATAATATGTACTCTTTGCTCTTATCAAGGGAAAGGAAATGATGATAATTACCTACTGGTCCTAGAAATTTAGTTTTATGACCCGATCTTAAGGAAATGTAACCATTTTGCTCTGGTAGTTCAACCTTGGAGCAGAGAGGTGGCACAAGTAGACAGAATTCTGGGTCTGGAGTTGGAAATATTCATCTTCCTGAGTTTAAATCTGGCCTCAGACACTTACTAGCTATGTGATCCTGGGTAAGTTATTTAACTTTATTTGCCTAAGTTTCCTCGCCTTTAAAGTAAGCTGGAGAGGGAAATAGCAAAACACTCCAGTATCTTTGCAAAGAAAATCTCAAATGGAGTCACAGTCAGACATAGTGAAATGACTATATCAGAAAAAAAAAAAAATCAATCTTGCCTATCCTAATAGTCATTTGGTAGTTCCCGCATAAGCATAATATGAATATGTTTGTGCATGATATACCTTATCATGACATGGGAAAAAATGATCCTGGATTTTTAAAAATCACAAGCTTCCACACTTTCTACTGGGCTACAAAGGCTTTAAGTATAAGCCCATGAAGGACTAGCATCATCATCAGACCTAAGAACGAAACGGATTGCAATATGTACATTGATAAGTAAGTAAAAAGTGTGTAAAAAGTAAATCTTGGAGAGAGAGTATTAACATTAATAACTGATCAAAGGATATGAATATGTGATTTTCAGTTTTTCAAATGATTTTCAGATTATGAAATTAAAGCTATATATAGTCATATGAAAAAATGCTCTAAATTTTTTATTTGATTAGAGAAATGCAAATTAAAACAACTCTGAAGTACCACCTCACACTTCTTAGATTGGCTAAGATGACAGGAAAAGACAATGATAAATATTGGATGGAATGTGGGAAAACTAGGACACAATGCATTGTTGATAAAGTTGTGAAATTATCCAGACATTCTGGAGAGCAATTTGGAATTTTACCCAAAGGTCTGTCAAACTGTGCATATCCTTTGACCCAGTAGTGCTACTACTGGGTCTGTCTCCCAAGGAAATCATAAAGGAGGGGAAAGGACCCACATGTTCAAAAATGTTTGTAGTGGCTCTTTTTGTGGTGGCAAAGAATTGGAAAGTGAATAGATGCCCGTCAAATGATTGAATAAGTTATGGTATATGAAGGTAATGGAATGTTATTGTTCTATAAAAAATGATAAACAAGCTGATTTTAGAAAGGCCTGGAAAGATTTACATGAACTGATGCTGAACGAAACAAGTAGAATCAGGAATACATTGTATACAGTAACGACAAGATTGTGCAATGACCAACTATGAAAGACTTGGTTCTTCTCAGCAGTTCCATCATTCAAGGCAATCCAATAAACTTTGGATAGAAAACATCATCTGCATCCAGAGAGAGAACTATAGAAAAGGAATGTAAATCAATACAAGCTAAGTTCACTTTTTTTCTCATTTTTCTTTTGTTTCTTTTTTTCTCCTGGTTTTTCCCTTTTGTTCTGATTTTTCTCTCCCAACATGATTCATAAAGAAATGAGCATATTTTTTTAAAAAATTAATGTACATATATAATCAGAAAAATAAAGAAAACAAAAATTGAAATTACAAAAAATTAATAACTGAGAGCAAAGAAGATGAATGGTCTTAAACCATATCAAAACATAACTCAATAAAGCAAGATAGAAAGAAGATAGGACATTAAGGAATAGAAATCTAACTTTGGAATCAGTGAGACTGGGATTCAGTTCTTATAACTAACACATATTCATAGAACTTAAAATCTGAAGCTTCAAAGATTCTGAAGGCCACAAAGACTAATTTGAAAGATGTGGAAAATGAAGCACAGAGATGCTTTAAGTATTTACCCAGAGTCATCCAGCTAGGAAGTATTTAAGGGGAAATTTGAATCTAGGTCTCCCTGACTTCAGATACAGTAACCTATCCACTACACTATTCTGTAAATGAATGGTCATATGCAAATCACTTAACTTCTTAGTGTCCTAGCCACTCTTTAAAAATAGACATTGTAAATGAATTATCAATCTGCATTAGTGGAGGGAGTTTCTACAACAGAGTCTCTCCATTCTAGTAATGGAGGTCTAGATTCTCCAATCAATAATAATAATAATAAACAATATAATACTACTACATTTTGGTTCATCACTTTCATTTAAATTCAAGTGAATTTTCTCATGTTCTACTTGTGCTTCAAACAACAAATGATTGATTCTTGCCAGAATTTCTCTCATTTTCACCAATCATTGCTTTTTAATTAAACTTTAAATAATGTAATCCTTTCCCAGAATAAAACAAAACAAAATCTCATTATATCACCTCACCACTCCAAAAAAAAAGCAGGTAAAGGAAAGGACTAGGCAATGTATACTGTGTGCTATTAACATTAGGGAAATTTAGTGCAGTAATATTCTATTAGTTAATTTTGTATGACAAGCAAGGGAGCTGAAGCTATGTGAATTCTCCAATTGCTCAACTTTTAGACTATCTACAGAAACAGAACAAACGAGGCATCTGAGGGGATAATACAGATAATTTTTGCAAAATAGCAGAGGAAATGAGGTTTGGCCTGAATTGACCAAATTGTTTATCTATAATAATTAAAATCACCAGATTGCTTGTTTTCTACTTATTCTTCCAGTGTAGACATTGCCCTGTAGTTTTCATTAGAAAAATGAAGAGAGAAGACTATATATATATGAGTTTTTTTGAATAATGTTTCAAAAATACAAAATTGTCCATCAGGAATTCAAAAGAGAATTAAGTCAGCAGTTAGAGTATAAATTACATATCCCTTTTGGCAGATTTAATTTATAATATATATCCTCAACACTCTTATTTAGAAAGACAAATACCAGGAAATTCTTTCTTTTAAATTTCATGCCATATTCATGTATTCCACCCTTTCTCTCAACTGCCTTTCCAATATGCATTTTTTGCATAGAAGTTAACAACCTATTCTCCCTCCCAAAGTGTTCCTGAATATATACAATAGCACATAGTAGAGTGAAGATTTTGCCACTTATCCAAACAACTGTGCACAGATCACCCCAAAGCTGTTGACTTCAGAGCAGTAAAGAAACCTATATGTGCACATATATATATATGGAGGGAGGAAGAGAGAGAGAGAGAGACAGTCCCAGACCCAGAGAGAAGTGTGGGGAAGGGAGAGAGAGAGAGTGGGAAGAGGGGAAAAGAGGAAGGAAACTCTAAGTTTGCGTTATAAATGTTACCTAATTTTATCTTTAAAACAACCCTGGAAGATAGGTGCTCTTATTTATCAGTGATGAATCTTGAGCAAAGTTTAGGTTAAATGACTTGTCTAGAATCATATAATTAGTAAGTATCTGAAGCTGGATTTGAACTCAGGTGTGGTATTAGGCTAAACTATCCTCAGTATATAAAAATGAAAATTAAGAAATTAAGTAGTTCCTACCTTCAAAAAGCTTATATTCTATAGGGAAAACAGTATATATACCTGTATACATATGCATAATTTACATATACATATTCCTATGTTATCTTTACATATACATATGTGTGTGTGTGATGTGTGTATGTGTGTGTTGTTACCTTATTTTGTAAGCCAGACAAGGTAGCTGAGACTCTAAATGATGTCTCCAATTCACTTATGACTTTGGTTGCCCAACTTTTAATATGTGTCTGTATAGACAGAATAGACCTGTGAGGGAACTATCCAGCTAATTCTTGGAGAAAAAGAAAAAGAAATGAAAAGTTGCACTAATTGTACACATGTATTTTTATATACACATATTTTATGCACATATATGTATATGTTGTGAGAAAATTTACTTGTAGGATTTGGAGAGAGAAAAATAGAGAGAGATTTCAAAGTGTGCAAAAAATTATTTGGCTATTTACATTAATTGGAATATACTAAAAGTGGCAAAATATTCACTCATTTCATAAGTGACTTTTATTATCATTTCTTATAGTGGTCTCTTTTTCTTCTGGACAAAATAAATTATACATATTTACTTGAAAGTATTTCGACTGCTTAGGCAGACAAAAGGATGCATAGACAAGTGACCAAAAGTTCATATGTGAAAGTATATATACATATATTCACATAGATATGTCTATTCTGTATCTATAATAATCACTTGATGTTAAGAAACTGCAAATAGCCAACCTACAAGTAGTATTAGGGAGTCCAATTTGAGGTCTATGATCATCTCAGAGAATCAAAGTAACAAAAACTTTGAAGTGTCGTCTTTACCTATAAATTTATTTATCTTTTGACCATTCCTCAAATCAAGTTTCTAATTTCCTAATTCCAATTATACTGGGGCAGCTAATATTGTTATAAACATCTTTGGGGGATTAAACCTTTAATCACAATTTTTAAATGAATGTAATAGTTGATAATATATATTCATTGCCTAATCAAGAATAAAAATTATAATCCCATAAAAGCTGTTTAATAACAATTTGAACTACTGAGCACATAATTAAGGGTGTTAGGGGATTAGAAATGAGATTTCAAGGTGGCCAAGGGGTAATTCAAGGACTTTAGATACTTTTTTAAAAGGTGGTGGGGGTAAATAGAAGAGAAACTATTGGAACAAAATATCAAAGCTCTTAAAAGGTGCCTATATTTGTGTTTATATAATAATGCCTAGTGTATAAGCAGTTATAATTAAATTAAGAGTGTTGGCTTGTGCTTAGTAGAATCTTTTGTTTAAACATACTTCCTTTTTCAGATGATGAAACTCATTAATAAACAATTTAAGGTCTATTTATGAATATGTTTTGATTCATAGGAGAAAACCAAAGAACTAAGTAAAAATGCTCTGGGATGCTAAAATGCTAATTATTCTCCTTTCTAATGTGCTATGAGAGGGAAAAAGTAAAGTGACCCAATTCTGTGGTCCTTGCATAGGCAGCCCTCTCATTACATTGATATATTTTACCTTCAAGGGATCACAGAATTAGTTTTTCTTTGCCATATGCTTCCAAGTTGCTTTTTTAGTAAAAAAAAAAAAAAAAAAAAAGGCCCCACAATAACTCTGACAGAGAGGGGTGACCCTACATTTTCTGTACATTAAGCAATTCAGTGGAGGAACCATTTTCACTAACATAGTGGGTGAATTGGGAGCCAAATTCCCAAATTTTTAATATTACAGTATTAAGCACCCATTATTTCTCTTTTGCTTGAATGGCTAAGATAGAAGCAATTTCAGTAGTATGCAAAAAAAAAAAAAAAAATCCGCTGCTTATTACCAGTGTAGGTTATATGTGAAGAATTCCTATTAAAGCAAATGGAAACTAAATGTGTTTGAAAGCAGAATTTACCCCCTGGGTTGAATTTCATGTACAGAAGAATTAGAGATTCAGGCCGACAGAGACCTTACCTATTAAAGACTGTTAAAATGCTCAGCATTTTTCAGATGAGGACATCATGACCTTATTGGGCAGTCTGTATTCAATGAAAAGTCTAGTTCATTTCAAAGGACTACACCAGAATGGCAAGATCTACCCTACCCCCAATCTCTATTCTCATATCTTACTGCAAAAGGAAGAAAATGTGACTTCTCATTCAACCTAGGCTGGAGTGACTGCCTAAGCCTCCTATAGAACTCATGTCAATAGGAGTTCTGTGTCAAACAGAAAATCCTTCTACAGAGTAAAAAAAATCTCAAAAGCTACGTCATGACTGTGGATTCCACCCTGAGAAGAGCAGGCGGGAATTACATTGTGCCGTTAAAATGTTAGCAACCACATTTCATTTTTGAAAAGGCAATTTATTTGTCCTGAAATAAAGAGTTGATTATATCTCTTATTACTGTTACAAGAATTTGATATATCACAAAGTGGGAGAGTTACAGCATGTACCAACTATCAACCAGGAAAAATGAACCTGATTCATAATTCACTTGGAGAATGTCTAGTTAGTCAATCAAGTGATTTGTAATCATAAAGGCTGCCAGGAATTGAATGAATAATGGGCCACACTAAAATCCTTGGATTTTCGAGTATTCTTATTTCATTATGTGACTTTTATTGCCATTTCTGATAGTTGTCTCTTTTTCAGCTGAACTAAGTAAATTATACATATTTATTTGAAAATATCTTAGACTGTTCATTGCCCAAAAGAATGTATGCAGATATAGAGATCAGCATATTTAACACCTGAAGAGAGATGAAAAATTAAATTTATACTTTAAAATTCAGATGGGGGTAAAATCACTCCCTCTCCCCTTTTTGATTATACCAAATTCTTGCAATTTCAGTAGAAGAATCTCACAATAATTCCAGCCAAGAAGCATTTTTCCATGAAGGAGTTCATTCAGTAAAGGAACATCAAGTCAGGACTATAATCTCTGCTACTGGGAAGGCTGAGGCTGTCAGATCTCTTGAACTCAGAAGATCTGTGATGTAGTGATACAAGCCAATCAAGTACATATTGAGCATGACACTACTAGGTGAGCCTCTCAGAGATAGGGATCATGATTAGAAAGGGACAAACTAGTCCATGTCAGACATGGAGCAAGTCCAAGTTTTCATGTCAACAGCAGTGGGATCAGTTACATGAGGAGCCACTGCACATTCAGGCTGGATGTGACAGGGAGATCTGAACTCCAAAAATAATAAATAAATAAATGAAGAAACAAAGTGCTCAGCACTAATAATATTTAGAGAATAGAGAACCTTTTCTCAAATATATGTGTGTGTATATAAGTTTATAGATGTATGGATATATGGCTATGTGTTTATGCATATATATAGGTATATTTATGAAATAGATAAAATCTAGTTAATAGCAATAATCTCAAGTTTCCTTTTCTAGTGGTTCAATTTTACAGCATTATAATTACAAGCACCCTATAATCTAATATTCAAAAGACATCTCATTTTAAACTGTACCAATCTTATTAAACTAAACAGGAAGGAAAAGTAAAAGCAGCCTACATCTTATATTGCAACTATTGAAGGGGCAAACTGATATATGCATATTGTTTAAAACTTGAAAGTGCTAAAATTATACCTAATATAGTATCTCTTTGCAATACCCGGAGTCTGTCATTTTAACCATAGTTACTATCATGAGCATTTTGGTCAGGACACTAGTGGAAAAAAAATGAATATGCTGAAATGACTGGAGCATGTTACACATAGTAATAAATATAGAGGCAGGTTCTTGGATTGACTTCCTTAAAATGATTTTCATCCAGAAGGATGCTTTTCAAACTTTATGGACTGATTACAACTATGGCTTTATTGCACAAGAGCACACATGGATCTCCTTATGGAAAGTGATATTGACTTTGCTCAGCTGCTTTCTTTATTTTCCCCACTTTCTTTTTGATTTTTTTTTCTTTCAAGAGACAGTTTGTGGATTAGAAAAAAAGGAGGATTTATTCAGGAAAAGAAATTATGTAAAAGCAAGCAATATCAATAAAAATGTAAAATCTTTAAATGGAAAAGTAATATTGAGCCATTCATCAGGATATGTTATAATTCATTATGATCAGCAAATTTGCTATGATCAGCAAATATTTATGAAAAACTCATCTATCAAAATGTTATGGGAAAATTTCAGGTATTTATATTTTATTTCTAAAGAAAACATTATTGATCATAAAAAAAGAATAAATAAACATAGCAGCTCCCAGAAATTAGAATGATTCTAATCGAGGCTTCAAAAAGCCTCTGAAAAAGATTTTTCCCCATCACAGTCCCCTTTGACAGTGGCCTACAACCTACATTGGTTGAAGTGTCCACCAAAATTATATCAAGAGCCAAGAGTAGCTTTTCTTACAAAAAGACTAGCCTGCAGTTTTCCATGCAATCAAAGCAAACTGTGTAACTGGCAGGCACTCAAAATTTCAAGCATTATTTCCATACACAGGTATAAAATGCCATTATTGTGATCTACTAGCTCATACTTTCTGTTTAAATAAAATACAACAAAGGTGTCAAACATAACCAGTAACATTTCCAGAAACATCCCTAATGTAGTCTTAACCAGATTGAATTATAATTGAGAAATATTAACAAAATGAGTGAAAATACAATAAAACATAGATAATGTTAATATGTAGTTTTCTAAGTTTCTAAGTAAGAGATCCTTACATATGTTTAGCAGTCACCATTTCTATTTGAACTTCATACCACTGCTTACAGCCATCAAAATTTGCCAATGGAGATATAGCTTCAAGGCTACTCAACGAATTAACGAGTGTTTATTAGACACATACCATTTTCCAGGCACTAGAGAAATAAAAACAAAAATCAAACAGTCCCTATCTTTAAGGAGTTTACGTTTTATCAAAGGAAACAACAGGTACATATAAGATTATACTACGTATGTGTATATATAAATATATATATATATATATATATATATATATATATATATATACACACACACATATATATGTGCATACATACATATACATAAATATATTAAAAATACAATATATTACAAACTATTGATCAATGTCCCCAAGTTTCTACTTAGACATATGCATACATAGAGTCGAACAGGTTGTACCAACATGAAAATAGTTTGAATCAAACTCATTGAACTACAACAAAAACATTTTCAGTGCCAAGTGATTACTGATACAGAGGAAAAGGGGAAGAAATAATGAAGGAATCATTTATTAAGTTCCTACTATATGTCAGGCATTGTGCTAAGTGCTTTATAAATATTATTTCATTTGAGTATCACAACAACTCTGAGAGATAGGTATTATCTGATGAGGAAACTGAGGCAAACTGGTTGAAATTACTTGCCCAAGACGATATAGTTAGTAAGTGTCTGAGAGAAAATTTGAATTCAGCTCTTCCTGATTCCAGGCCCAGCACTCTATGCACTGTGCTACCTATCTAGTAGATCTAAAGAAATTTGGCTAGATCCATAATCTGAAGATCTTGGCTCTTCCACTTCCTTCTTGTGGCCCACTGAAGTCATTTAACTTGTTTGATCATCAGGAAAATGAGTTGAGAGTTGGATTAGAAGACATCTGAGGTTCTTTTCAACTCAAAATCAATGAGGTCACAAAATGTATGTATATACGAACCCTTTACACACTGAAAATTACTGATTCAATGTTCCTACCATTGAGGACAGTTAGTAATTTACAAATCAATTCAGATGAAAACTATTCAAATTTGAGCTTATTTAAATAGTAATGTATGTAGTTCTAAAGAGTTGTGTAAAAATCAACATTTTTGTCACTCAGAACCTTTTCTTATTAAAAAAACTCTTAGCGACATCAGGAATTCATAAACACATTATAAATAATATTTAAAGAGTAGCAGCAAGGCATAGGGAAAAACAAGTCCCATCTCATCCCAGTAATATTGGGTTTTGGTGTGCCCTCTATCCAAAATAGACTTGATTTGTCAAATAAGATGTAGAAGACAAAGAAAAGGAGGAGGAGGAAAGGGAGGAAAGAGGAGGAAAAGAAAAGGAAGGAGAGAGGAAAAGAGGAAGGGAAAGAAAAGAAAAAGAAGGAGAAGGAGGAAAAGGAGAAGAAAGAAGGTCCAAAATGAAATTTACTTTAGCATCATTAAATTTAATTCAAAAACCGTTTCTGATTCAATAAATGATCTTCCATCATTGCTTCCACCAAAAAATACATCATCCTGAATCTATTCTGATAATGATTTTTTCTGATTTCTTTAGCTTGGATTAGGCATAAAAGTACTTCATTGGGCTTATATTCAAAGCCAAAGCTTGTGGTCTACGAACAAAATTGCTGAGAAGCCAGATCACCTGCACAGCCTGATAAGACATGAAGGCAGAGTATTAGTGGAAGAAGTCATGTCCTAGATATAATCAAGGCACTTCTCATAAGTGGCCTAAATAAGACTGATCACTATAGCCAACCACTGTAAATATAACACTTGTACTAACATTATTTGTTTATATAACACATTTCATACATTCTTTACTGAGAAACTACAATGAGCAACCATTGGTGTTCAGCTGATCAGTCATATAAGAACTCAAATTTCTAGAGTACTTTATAGTAACAAAGCACTTTGAAAATATGATCTAATAAGATTTTTACAACATTTCTATATGGTGATTAGGACAACATTATTATTTACATTTTGCAGATAAGAACACTAAGATTTTTAAGATCTTAAATGATTTGCTCATAGTCACAAAGTAAGAAAGAGGATCCACAGGGCGTCTGACTCCAGCGTCCACATCTTCCTTATGATCATAGTTAACTAAGAGAAACTTAGAAGGGATTGCTACTCCTTTACCTTAAAATAACCCAGATTTAGTACTAATACTGTTTATCTACATAACCATCAATCTACAAGGAGTTTCCCCATGGGTATTACATAATATTTGTCTCACTTTACATTTCAGTCAGCTCTAGACATTCTCCAAACAAAAAGTGAGCTCTGAAACTTAGACCAAAACCAGAGGTGAATGATTACTTCACTTTGGCTTGCCCAATTATGATGACAGATTTACTAATCTAGTCACACTCTCTCCCACACTCTACTTTGTGAACAAAGGCATGCTGCAAGCCAGCTTGTCATGGTCCTTCAGGAAACACTGATTAAGCACCTACTGCATACAGAAAATATACATGATACGGATATAAAAGATTTGAATAAAATATAGCCCTGACTTTATGGAGCTTATGGTCTTGGAGGAAGACAAATTACAAACTATGGGGCAAAGCAAAGCAATGATTTTAATCCCAATGTAACCAACCAGAGCCAAAGAATACGCAAATATTACCTATAATACATAGGTAATATTTGCGTATTCTTTGTGTGTATATATATGTGTATATATACACACATATATATACACATATATGTGCATATGCATGCTTGTGTGTATGTATATATAAAGTATATGTTTAGATACTATATATCTAAAAACAAAGTACTTTGGTCCCAATGTAACCAACTGGAGCCAAAGAATACACAAATGTTACATGCATATACATATATACACATATATAAACATACATATGTGTGGATATGTGTGTATAGAAACAATATGTTTCTATACATACATATATATAGCAAAGCAAATTACTTTGGTCCCAATGTAACTAGTTAGTACCAAAGAACACACAAATATTAAATATGTGTGTGTATTTGTGTGCATGTATGACTATATATATATATAAACTATGTGTTTATATACATATATAGCTAATAGCAAAGCAAATTACTTTGGTCCCACTATAACCAACTAGAGTCAAAGAAGATGTAAATATTATTTATATATACACACACACACACACAAAGATGCGTGTATAGATATGCATATGTGTATATATACATATAAACTATATGTATTTGTGTGTGTGTGTGTGTGTAGCAAAGCAAATTACTTTGGTCCTACTCTAACCAACTAGAGCCAAAGAAGACACAAACATTATGGAGAGAGAGAGAGAAAGAGAGAAGTACAGATGTGCATATGTGTATGTACATATAAACTATATGTTTCTATACATATATGCATATATATATAGCAAAGCAAATTACTTTGATCCCAATATAACCACCTAGAGCCAAAGAATGCACAAATATTATATATGTGTTCATGTGTATAAATATATATATATTTGTATGAATATATTTCCTTATATATAAACTATGTGTTTATATACATATGTATATAAAAACAAAGCAAATGACTTAGGTCCCACTATAACCAACTAGAATCAAAGAAGACACAAATATTATAGGCAGATAGATAAATATAGATATGTGTATAGCTATATATGTGTGTATGAACATATAAACTATATATTCCTGTACATGTATATCTAAAAGCAAAACAAATAATTTTGATTCCACTATAACTAACGAATCAAAGAAGACAATATTATATACATACACATAAACACACACATATATGTATAGATACATATTGCATATGCCTGTATATGTGTATATATAAGATATATGTTTACATACACATATATCAAAAAGCAAAACAAATGGCTTTCGTCTCACTGAAATCAACTAGAACCAAGGAAGATACAAGTATTATAAAAATATAGTTTTGTATGTATACATATATGTGTATGCATATATGCATTATATATACTATAAGTTTATATACATATATATCTAGCAAAATGAAACCAAAGAAACATATCTATAATATCTGTATGTGTGTATATGTACATACACCTGTGCATATATGTAAAGAACTACAGTCAAAGAAACACATGTTTTATATATAGATAGATAGATAGATATACACATGATAGATATTTCTACTGTATATTACATGCATATATAATTAACAAAAAACTTGTGGAAAGTGCTATGAGATCCTTCATGGAACACATTATCAGAGTCTGATACATACTTAGCTGGGAGGGAAAAAATCAGCTCAGCTTTTCAAGTAAAACAAAGATTATTTTTGACATGCAAAGGCAGAAGTATATAGTAATAATAATAATAATATTCAAGACATAAAATTATGCTACAGTTTTACATCCCTCATCACCAGGAGCAATACTGAAGAAATTATAGAATTGTTTTTTCTTAATGGTAGCAATATACTCAATGGTGTGAAATGCCAGAAGACTGCAGCCAAAACTGCTTTGACATTTCCAGTAGTTCTGAAAATTTATTCTACTTTTAATGAAAAAAAAATCATTTTGGTTAGTTACTACAGTACTAGTTTTTGTTGACATAGGTGTAAGTTTCAAAACAATACTTTTTGAAAAGATCCCCAGGCAGAATTCTATCAAACTCTTTAATTAGGAAGTTAGGGATACAGTGAGTCACATGCTAAGCTAAGAGTTCAAATACAGCCTCAAGTCCTGATGAATGTAATCCTGAGCAAACCTCTTTACCTCCCTAAATCTGTTTCTGCCAGCGGCATAATAATAGCACCTACTTTGAAGGGTCATTGTGGGGAATTAAACAAGAAAACTTATGCAAAGCACTTTACAAGTGTGAGCTATCAATCACATTAGATTTAAAGAAATGGTTAAGTATTAGTGGAAGGTATGACTAAGGAGTGTTTGTTACTCAATGAGAGTTCTTTGTGTCTCTATTATGCAAAGGAATGAAGAAATAAGTCACAAGCACAAAAACATAGTTGATTTTTGAACAGCTAAAGACACTACTTCTTTCCCTATATAATTTTTTTCAAAAGACCAACTGCTAAATTCTGGACATGGCCCCATCTTAAAACCCCACTGCTATTGTTGGAGTGATGAACAAGAAAACTGATGAAGCTTCTAGGGACTGGGCTACCATCCTTGATTTATCCTGGAAGATCATGATAAAAAAAAAAAAAAAAAAAAAAAGTTCAAGAACAGCTGAAGATAGCTGACAAAACTCATGACTGGCTTTCAGTTGGAATGGCTTATTCCACACCTTCCAATCTGTCCACCTCCCATTCTATCACATCAGAAATGAGCCTCATATCAGTAAGAGTTTCCATCTTTTTTTGCAAAATAGTGTTAAAGGAGGCTAGTGTGGATACTTTTTTAAACTATTAAACTGAACCAAGAGAATGATCCATATATAACTATCAATTACTCAGTGTCCAAATGGTTCTTACGTTCAACCTTTTTTTAGGGAATGGAAAGGATCTGGATGACTATCAATAATGTCAAATTTGTACCTCCATTACTCCCCTTCTAAAAGTATATTGCTATTCATATATCTTAAATGTCCTTCCTCTCTCTCTCCTCATATTCATACTTCAAGATCTTAATCTAATCCACCTCCTTTCATGAATCCTTCCTAGATAACTCCAATCAGCATTGACTGAATGAAGAGCCATTCAGAGCATTAATTCTCTGCACCATACATTTTTTTCATTCAATAGTATTTCACTTAATGTTTTTAATTTGCTAGCTTGAATAGTTCTCTAAGCATTTTATGCATGTAAATCTTCTTTCCTCACAAAATTTTAAGCTCATTCAGGACAAGGACAGGTAATGACCATAGTACAATAGAAGAATAGATAAGCAGTTAAGTGACTTGGATTCCATTCCTAGGTTGGCCAATTACTCATTATGTGGCTTTAGACAAATCATTTAACATCTCTAGGCATATTTACTCCTCAGTAAAATGATTTAATTGGACTAAATGATCCATAGAATTCCTTTGACATCTCACACTTTTTGATTCCATGATTCTGTGATGAATTTACTGACCTTACAGTGTCCATTTGTCCCAAAATATATTGTATTTGGGAAGAACTACTATAAACTTAGTTGTCTATTACCCCATACACTAACATCCAACCCACCAAAGTCCAAGAATTCCATGGACATTTCACTTTGATCCTCTCAACTTCCTATTTTCCAAACTTTAATCCTCAATAGCCTGTTTAATTCAACAATAGGGGTTCTATCCTCATTATCTCAACATATGCACCTAGATACACCTCAAATATATACATATTTTCACTAAGAAATAATCTCCACTGAAGTGAAAATTCAGAAGCAGGAACACCACTGAAAAACTCCTATCTAAAAAAGTTATCAAGTGAAGAAATTTGATTTTCTCTGGATGTGGTACCCTAATGGCCTCAAAGATCTATGAAAATGAAAGTAAATTGTTTATAATTATAACATTCTTTGTACATCAACATCCTCCACTGAAGTCTTATTCTAATGTTTGTTCATGGTGTGAATTGACCAGAGGTTATCAATGAAGCAGAAGCTTGAATAGCTTTGAGTTGACTCTGGGGACAGATTCTAAGTATGTTTTTCAAGGACTAGTCTTGTTCAGGGTAGTGTTATAAGACTATGTAATTCCTGCTGCTGAGGAAGATGAAGGGTGATGAACCACTTGAGTTTGAAAGTTCCAATCTGCAACAGAGCTAAAGCCAACTGACTGTCTATACATTCTGAGCCAATATTTGAGTTCCCAGGAGGAGAGTCATCAACTACCTAAGAAGAGGTATACCAGCTCAAGTTGGAAAAAATAGATGAGATTAAAATTTCCATGACACTCAGTATTGGAATCAGACCTGTGAACAGCTGCTGCACTTCCAGCTTGGGCAAGATAGAAAGATTCACCCTTAGAAAGCAAACAAAAACAATTAAAGGTCTGTCTTGACTAATCCCAATTATTAGAACCAAGTGACCATTCTGGAAGATCTTGAGGAAATTAATATTTCAGCCCCAACAATTTAGAATGACTTTCTGCCAAGAGATAATGGCATTGGGTGTGAAACTATAAGAAACCTGAGTTCAAATTCCAGAATTCACACTAGCTATATGATGATGAGTTTATCTTTTCTGAATTTTGGTTTTCTCATCTGTAAAATGGGAATAATAATATAACAGAGGCTTTATGGGAGGGATTTAGGTTTACAACTTGACTCTGTTATATATAACATAGTTCCACCAAGTTCTTAGTCTAAACTTACTCTAAGGTCCTCTTTGGGCTAAAATAACCAAACAACCTGGTTTCTCTGGACTTCATGGCTGATATGGCCACAACATCTGGCCTAAAATCCAGCAAGTCAGGTCACCTTAATTCTAGGTTTGGTGGTCATTTCACTGCCTACACTTAAAATGAAAAAAACACAGATCAAAACAAAACCTCCAGCCAGTTTCTCAGGGTCACAAATATTTTATGTAATAAATCACTTTGAATATGTGATCTAATTTGATTCTTACAACAGCCCTGTGAGGTGGCTAGTGCAATCAAGCTAGTGCTCCTCCTGCTGGGAGGAAAATGAAGAGGTAGACCTTTCCCCCTCATGAATTCAGTTCTTGTTATGTTTACCCTTTTGTAGACAACGGAGGGGAAAAGTGAGAGGCTCCCAGTCTTCTAGTGTTAAAAATTCAGCTTTTTCTGCTAAGCAGCTAACTGGAAGAGGCCACAATCTTTCATATAGTAAAAATGAAGAATGTCTTCTCCTAAAAGCAGGTTCCTGACATTTCCCATATGGTCATCTCCATTTTAAATGATCTGAGCATACACAAAAGCAAAGTCTCTGTTACAATAATACTTTCACTATACACAGACTTGTTTATGAGTAAATCACTTTATAGACTTTAAAATGTTATACAAATATGAGTTATAATTATTAAGAGGGATTAAAACTCTATACAAATAAGAATTATAATTATTATAAGATGTTGACATACATCGTAAAAATAATGGACCCATAAAATAGCCAAAACTTAATATACGTCAAGTAGAATTCTTAATTTCCCCCAAATCTTCTGATTCACCTGTCAATGTCATCATCCCTACTAGTGACCTCAGTATCATCTTTACTCTTCTCTTTATCTCATCTCCATGTCAAATCTACCTCTAAAAGAGTTTTTAAATCTATTCTATTCTGTCCATTCCCACTATCACTACCCAAGGACAGATCCTCCTCATAGCCATCTTCTCAAATTATTGCAACAACCTCCTTCTCTCTCTGGCTATAGTTTTTCCCTGGAATCTATCTTCTTTAGACACAAATGTGATCATATGAATCCTTTGTTCCAAGCTCTTCAATGACATCCTATGTTCTACTAAATAAAATCCAAACTTCTTTGCCTAGTATTCAATACTTTCAAAGACATTTTCATCCTTATCCTACACTATGATTCTCCAGGTATACTAAGGAAACAAAATGAATACATTATTGTATATTTATGCATGTATCACTTGCTCATAATGATAATGCAATCTTTGTTAGACCAGGAATTATATTTAATTATCTTTGCATTTCCCCAATACTTAGAATAATGCTTTTCATATATTGGACATCCATAAAATAAATTTCTTGTAATCCCTATTTCCTTTGTATTGGAAAACATATTGAGTAGGTAAGTACTAGAGTAACACCCATTTTAAAATATTAGATAGGCTCTTTATCCTCCAAGAACAGACTTGGAGTCTACTTCCACACATTGCACTTGTTAGACACACCAGCCATAATATATTCACACATAATAAAATTCAGTATTAACAGAGGTGTTCAAGATCAAGTATAACAGAGCTTTGTGGAACTTGCATTATTTTTTTAAGAGAAAATACATTATATACAAGAATATGATTGACCCACAGTATAAGAAAGGATAGTAAATTGAGGTGTATTGTCTCAGGGTTTTATTAAGCATAAGAACTGTCTAGAGAACAAGTTCATGAAGATATAGATAGACCATTCTGAAAATTTACAAATCATGGTTCTGCCAGCCCTTCTCTTGGGAAAAGGAATATTTTTCCAAAATAAAATATGGTGGCCTCCATTCTGCACCCATGTTCAATATTTCTGCATCTTCCCACATGACTAAAAATAAATAGCTAATTTCAAACTAATTAATATTGATTCTGCCTCCATAATGTTTTTCACATCTGGAAAATCATAGGGTCATGACTAAATTTCTGATACAGACATGCCCTTGGATAAAAGGAAACTATATAGAATAATGGAGGGACTTCAAAAGCCATGTAGTCCAACACCTTTATTTAACAGAAAAAGAAACTGAGGCTTTCTTTGTCAAAGAAATCCACTTCCATCAAAATATGTCCTCATACATTATCGTTGTCGAAGTGTATAATGATCTCCTGGTTCTGCTCATTTCACTTAGCATCAGTTCATGTAAGTCTCGCCAGTCCTCTCTGTATTCATCCTGCTGGTCATTTCTTACAGAACAATAATATTCCATAACATTTATATACCACAATTTACCCAGCCATTCTCCAATTGATGGGCATCCATTCATTTTCCAGTTTCTGGCCACTACAAACAGGGCTGCTACAAACATTTTGGCACATACAGGTCCCTTTCCCTTCTTTAGTATTTCTTTGGGATATAAGCCCAATAGAAACACTGCTGGATCAAAGGGTATGCACAATTTGATAATTTTTTGGGCATAATTCCAGATTGCTCTCCAGAATGGTTGGATTCGTTCACAACTCCACCAACAATGCATTAGTGTCCCAGTTTTCCCGCATCCCCTCCAACACTAGGTTCAGAAAGCTCCAATTCACCAAGCATTTCTTTCTTAAACATCTGCATTGTAATTTACTATCAATTGTGATTTATGAATTTAATCATCATAAAAAAAAGTAAATACAGAAATTATTGAAAATCTTAGAAAGGCTTATTCAGAAAATGAAATACAAAATGACTATAACAAAGTAAATGAAACACAAAACAAAATGCCATGTAATTTTTACAAAACTTAAACCCAAAGAAATGATAAAATTCATGTCTTTCCCTTTTTTGCATATTATGGTTACAGAACATCACATATTCTGACAGGCTTAATTGATATTGTTGTATCAAAATAATTTTTTTCTATTTTAGTCTTAATTGTAAGAAAGTTTCTGTATGGGAAAAGGATATATTTTAAAATGAAAGTGATATAAAAAGAAAAGATATCAACAATTAACACAATGTTAAACTGCTGAAGCTTTTTTTGATTTCTTTAGTTCTTAGTAGATTTTTTTCATCAAATATTTTAATTATATTTACTATGTTCACATTGTTATTCCACACACACTTATAGAATGTAAGCCTCTTGATGGCATGAAAACTTCATGAGAATCAGGGAAATACTCCTTCTGCCACCAAACAAAAACAAAAACAAAAACAAAACAAAACAAAAAAAAAAAACAGAACTAGTCCAGATAGAGAAAAGGAAAGACAGAGGAACACCTGACTCTTATAGTCATGCTACTTTGTTACAACAAAATCCTACCTGTCTCTTCTCTTCTGTCTCCAAGTACAATAAGCATCTGCACATACAGGATAAAAGCTAGTTTCTAAAAACCTTCATTGAAAGCCTTAATACTCCCAGTTTATATATCCTGACTGCAAACAGCCCCAGTAAGAAAGAAAATCTAGTATACTCAGCATTGCGGAGAGTTATTCCTACTCCAATTTATCTACACTCCACTGTCAGATTAATTTTACTAATGCACAACTCTGATCACATACCTCTCCTATTTGAGAACTCTCATTTCCCAAAATCTTAGATGAACTTCAGAGGTCATCGAATCTATTTATTTTGACTTTGTATCTAGCATAGTAGCTTGCACAAAGTCATAGCAGAATCAATATTTGTAAATTGAGAGATGCTAGAATGCCCTCTACAATATCCCCAACAATTGGTCAAACTAGCCTTCAGTTAAAAATATCCAATAAAGGAGAATTTGCTCCTTCTCAAAGCAATCCATTCCACTTTAGAGTGGTTCTAACTATTCTAATCTGATCAGACTCGAAAATATCTACTCATTTCTCTTAGTTTTGCCCCTGAAGTCTCATCCTTTTTCGGCAATGCAATTTTTAAAATACTTGAAAAGAACTGCCATGACTCTCTCAAACCTAATCCTTCAGGCTAAATGTTATCACCTCTTCCATTCAGTCCTCATATGGCATAATCCTCGACAATTTCCATCTTACCAATGTTCCTCTCAAAATGGGTCACTCAGAACTGAACATAGTTCAGTGTTATTTCAGATTGTTTCAGACGAGATTGGTCAAGGCAGAGTACAGTAAAGCAATAGCCCCTCATATTCTGGGGAACATGACCCTCCTGACTTCATATTGAGCTTTCAGTTCTCTAGAATTCTAGACCTTTTTCAGATAAATTGCTATCTAGCAACACTTCCTCAATCTTATGCTGATTTTTAACTCAAATTTTAGAACTTTACATTTATCTCTGCTACATTTTCACTAAATTAATAGATGAATTAATACTTTCATCCACATATAGTTCCTATGTCAGATGGTCACATTTTAAATACAGTTTTCTTGTATTTAAATTCCACTGAATTCTAAATTCTAAGTCCTACCTCAATAGAACTAGAACAATGCTTTTGCTACTAATTTTCTACGTAGTGCTTTTTTACTTTCAAGGGGAACTAGGTGGCACAGCGAATAGAGTGCTAAATATGAAGGTAAAAAAATCTGAGTTCAAATCTGGTCTAAGATGCATACTAGCTACGTGAAACTGAGAAAATCACTTAACTTTTGTCTGCCTCAGTTTCCTCAATTGTAAAATGGGGGTAATGATAAGGACCTACCTTACAAGTTTCTTGTGAGGATCAAATATAGTCACATTTGTAAAGCACTAAACACAGTGCTTGGCATGTAGTAGCCATTTGATGAATGCCTATTTGCTTCCCCATTTCAAATTATTACAGTTTATATATTCTTAGTTAATTGTATTTACAGATCATATCATTTAGTTCTTATTAAACTGAACTTCCTAATGAACATGTAATTTTTTAATCCTACAAAAATACCTTAGATTAAATATAATAGTAATAATGTATGCACAAGAGAACAAGGAAATAGTAAAGTTCACATACCTCCTGCTCCCAAAACAAGATCTTCATTAGTCATTGTTAAAAAACAATTCTGACCTAATTAAATCTGAGAAGAAAACAGACCAAAAATATTCAGAATTATAAAGAAAATTATTTGAAGTTTGAATTGATTTGCACTATAATTAATAATGAATCTTGTCCTTAGTATGTCTTATGCATTTTGATATAAGATAATGATAGCATGAAGCCATCACAATCAAGAAGGCATTCAAAAACAAACTTTTTTGATGCCAAAAACAATGTAAGCATTCAAGCTATCAATAGGCATAGCAAAATATATATATATTTCAAATGAATAACTAATTAGAGAAATGAAAATTAAAATGATTCAGAGATTCTACTTCAGTCTTCAGAATGGCAAAAATGACCAAAAAAAATGAAATAATAAATGCTGAGAGGTTTGTGGGAAAACAAATACATTGATGTGTCTGTGAATGGGTAAAACAGTTTTGGAAATGAATCTGGAATTATACACAAAAAGTTACTAAATAGTGTATGCCCTTTGACGCATCTAACCATATAACCATCTAACCATCTAACCAAAAAAAAAAAAAAAATTAAAGGAAGACGAAACGGTCTAGTATGTACAAAAATATTTATAGGAACTACTTTTTTGGTAGCCAAAAAAAAAGTAAGAAAGAAAGAAAGTAACTAAAAAGATGTACATTAGTTGAGAAAGGTTTGAATAAATTGTGAGTATGAATGTAATGGAGTGTTATTGTTCTATAAAAGATTGAGAAAATAGATGATTTCAAAAACACATGGAAAAACATATAAACTGATGCAGAGTAAAGTGATCAGAACTGGAAGAAAATATGCATTAACATCAATATTGCAAAAATGAACAATTTTGAGGGTTTTTACAAACAGATAAAAAATGAAATGAGTAGGACCAGGATAATTTACACAATAGAAATAATATGTAAGCAAAAAGTGAATAATATAAGAACTCTGAACGATACAATATCATTCATAATTCAAAACCTTTCCATGTATAGTAGATGGAATTGAAAAATCGGTGCCATAGGCCAATAAATATGTCCAGGTATGGGATCCATATATTTTTGTTAAATTTTTCTATCTTAAAAGTGACCATTGATATCCCTAATTATATTAAATTTCTCCCTTTAATTTAACTAACTTTTCCTTCAAGTACTTAGATGCTGTCATTTAGTACATATACATATATTCATATGTACAATTGCATGCATATATATATACACATATTTACAAATGAGTACATATACATGTATCTATAATTATCTTGTACCTTTAAGAATAATTTTCTCTATTTTAATTGTTGTCTCAGATTGGGATTATTATCCCTACTTATTTTAATAAATTCTGTTCAAACCTCTCATTTTAATTGTAAATATTTTTCAAGTGTGTTTCTTATAAACAACATTATTAGTTTCTGGTTTCTGATCCTTTCTCCTATCTTCTGGCATTTTATACATAATTTCTTCATATTCATGTTCACAATTATGATTGTTAATTGTGCGTTTCCCTTCCTTATAATCCCTGACTTTTTATTCTTTGCCTCCCACTCTAGTCATTACAAAAATGGGAAGAGTTGGAGGAAGAGAAAGAATCTGATCATCATTAGTAATATATAATTATAGTCATTTATTTCTACCCTTCTTCTCTTCTGTAAGCTCAGATTGAATTGTATTTCATGTGTGTATCTCTCTCTCTGTCTCTATATCTGTCTCACATGTGCAATACACATTCACACTC
This sequence comes from Antechinus flavipes, assembly GCF_016432865.1. Taxonomy (NCBI): domain Eukaryota; kingdom Metazoa; phylum Chordata; class Mammalia; order Dasyuromorphia; family Dasyuridae; genus Antechinus; species Antechinus flavipes. The sequence goes on from NC_067398.1 coordinate 182,944,065, forward strand.
ATTCACACACACATATGCTTATTACCCTTTGGGATCAGATCTCAATCTGACCACAAAATAAGAAAAGAAAACTAGACTGCCAGTATCAAAAAGGAAACTTCACAACAAATCAAGAGAAAAAGAAAGAAACTATTATTTTTCCCAACATACACCAACAAAACTCATAACTAAAAGTGCTAAACAGTATCCAAATAGAAAAAGTTCATTTTAACAGAACAAGAGATATTTAAGTCATCTAACCAAAGAAAAAGAAATTAAGCCAAAAAAAAGGGAAATAAAACCAGCCCCAAGTGGATTTATAAGTAAATTATATTAAGCATTCAAAAACTATTCATTCAAGTATTATATAAATCATCTACCAAGAAAAAGAAAAGAAAAAGCCTCTACCAAACTCCTTTTTCTATGAGAAAGATGTGTTTCTGATATTTAAAACAAGGAGGGATAAAATAAAGAAAAAAAAATTCTAGGCCTATATTCCTAATCAATATTTGTGAGAAAATATTGGATAAAATATTAACAAAATTGACAACAATATATTTAAAAGGATATTCATTATGACCAGGTTGGATTTATACTAATAATTCAGAAATGGTTAGGTTAGGGAAACTATGAACTTAATAAATATGTTATTAGCAATAAAAGTCATATGATGAATAAATGTGGGGGAAAACTTTTGATAAAATGCAATACTACTTTATGCTTAAAAAACCACAAGTATGAAAAATAAATGGACCATTTCTTAATTTGGTATATCGCATATATCTAAAACAAGAATTATAGTAGGAAAATGCTAGAGGTCTTTCCAATAAGAACAGGGTAAAGCAAGTTTGTCTGTTGTCATAGCTATTATTTAGTACTGTCTTTAAAACATTGCTATGACAATAACACAAGAAAAATAATTTGAAGCAATAAACAGAAGGAAAAGCAAAACAAATGCAAATGGCATGGGTTCTTTGGAGAAACTGTACTAACTAAAAAAATGAAACATCTTCACTGGAATAGCAAAATATAAATTAAATCCATAAAAATCTTTGACTTTTATGTATTACCAACAAATGCCAAAAGTAAAAGATAGTGAAAGCAATTATATGTAAAATAATTATAAAATATCAGAGAATTCAGTTTTTAAAAAGACATACAGAAAAGATACACACAAATACAACTATAAAACAATTTTAAAAAATAAATGCAGACCTGAACAATTGGAGAGATATTACATGTTCACAATTAATTCATGCCAATATAATAAAAGTAAAAATCCTATCAAAATTAGTTTAGAAATTGAGTATTATACCAATCAAACAAAAAGTTACTTCATGAAATTAGGAAAAAACAATAACAAAATCCATATGGAAAAGTCAAGAATTTCATTGTAATGATGAAATAAAAGTTCAAAGGATGGGAATCTAACAACACCAGACCTAAATATTATACTACAAAACAGTAATAATAAAAAAATTGGGGGTATTAATTTAAAATTAAAAGTTGATCAGCAAAATAGATTATGTTCACAAAACAATATGGAAATATAATGTTCAATAAATCCAAAGTTTTATTATTGAAGTACAGACTCACTAATAAACATAATAAGTTGAGAAAATTGGGAGAGTAGTTTGGCAGAAATTAGGTATAGACCAACATCTCATACCATATGCCAATATAAACTTCAAATGTAAGAGAATAAAAGGTTATATCACAAAGAAATTAAAGAATCAGAAAAAATGTTTTTTACAATTAAGAAAAGGGAAAAAGTCACTAACTATACAAAGTGTAGAGGATTATAGAAGACAAAATGGATGATTCTGACTACATTAATTTGCAAAATTCACAAACATAATCATTGCAGTTAGAATTTGGAACAGATAAGTGAGATCATAGATAAAGTGAAAGGACCATATGTTAAAAATACTTATAGCACCATTTTCATTGTAGCAAAACAATGGAAATTTAATGGTCCCTATCATTTGGGGAATGGATGAACAAAATATAGCATACAACTGTGATTGAATATCATTGCTCCATAGGAAAGAAGAAAAAGAAATTAAGTCAAAGAAACTTTAAAAGATTGTGATAATTGATCATTGTGAAGTTAGCAAAAGCAGAACAAATGCAATAGCATAGATGAAAACAATTTAAAAGACTCAAGAACTGTGACCAGTGTAAATGATCAAGCATGACTTCAGAAGACTGAATCTGGAATGAATGTCTCACCACCAAGTCATGGAATACTTCACTCTCCATATTTATTTGTTATGATACAGAGTTTCTATGAAGGAGGGGAAAAAATTGGGGAAAGAAATTGATGTGTGATACTGTTGAAAAGAGTATCAGCAAAACTAATTTTTTTACAAGTATACAGAAGAAAGTGCCAAAAAAAAAAAAAAAAAGTTCAGAAGAGGACAAAGATGAATAGAGCAGTACTGCCATTGTCACGTTCAATTTACTATATACATTTTTTTTTTTTTTTTTTTTTGCTGAGGCAATTGGGATTAGTGACTTGCCCAGGGTCACACAGCTAGGAAGTATTAAGTGTCTGAGATTAGATTCGAACTCAGGTCCTCCTGACTTCAGGGCTGGTGCTCTATCCAATGAGCCACCTACCTGCCCCTATTATATACTTTTTAAAAACAAACTAGATGTAACAGAATTCCAAAGTTTCACCATATAATGCTTGTTTTTGTTCTCCGTATATTGAAATGTCCATATTTGTTGATATTTAAGTTCATAATAATGAAGAAAAATTAAATTAATACATGAAGAAAAAAGAGTGCTAATATTTACTAGTATAGTAAAATGAGTTTGTATGTGTTTTCTTTTTCTTTTAAAGTCCTAATTCAACCATGTGGTAAAAAGCATATGAATTCATATATATTTAGAAAAAGATAGTAAGGTGGTTCAATATTCATTGGTTCAATCCAGCTTTAAATTATTATGCCAATTAATCAATCCACCAACATTTATTAGACATTTCCTGTGTGCTAGGAATTAAGGATGCAAATACAAAGAATGAAACAATATTTTCAAGGATCTTACATTCTAAATGTCCTTGAAAACAGGCACAAATGCTTCTTCCACTGCTCCCCATAGTATCTATCCCTTTGAAGAGACACTCAATAAATATTAATTGATTAATCAATTATTAGTTTCATTTCAAGAACAGTAAGCCTAATTTCCTGGAAAGAAATGCTTCTCCTGGTAACAGATTCTTCATAATAAGCAAAACAATAAGAGTTTGGGATTCAAAATACTACATAAAAAATATGAACAAGCTTTTACTTTGTGATAATCTAATATTAGCAGAAGAAAACTCTCTCTTTATACCCAATGGCAGACTTGTTCTAAAGTAATAGATGAAAATTGTTTCCTGGCTGAAGCAATAGAAAATGAAACACCAATGCCCCTATTTGATTATCTCAACCCTATTTTTGTATAAAGTGAAGTCAGTAAAAATAGATTTAAAATGAGGATACTTAAATTATAACCCTGATAATATCTAGCAGCAAAAATGTTTTGTTTTGTTTTTTAACCATATTCTGATGTGGTTCCTATTTAGATTGTACCAATTTTGTAAAAAGCTAGCCATGAAAAAAAAAAAGGGAGGTAATAGGCTAGTTTTTCTTAACCTTTTGGTTAAGACCCCATTTGGCAATTTGGTAGAACTTTCTCAGAATAATGGCTTTTTTTCATTCATAATTGCAGTAAATGCTAAAATTCTGTTAGAGATTACTGAAAATAATTTTGGCAATTTTTCTCATCTAGTATCAATTAACAATTATTAAGTACATACTGTGTGCCAGGCACTGTGCTAAATTCTAGGGATATAAAGAAAAAATCATAGTCTAATGCCAAAGAGAGCATACAAATCACTATGTACTACAGAGTATATACTGGATAAATTATAAATAGCCAAACAGAGGGAAGGCCCTAGAATTAAGAAGGATTAGGAGAGGCTTCCTATTTTAAAAAAGTGGGATTTTAAATGAAATATGAAGGATATATGGATATATAGCAAGGATATCATATAGCAAGGATAGCACGAGGAGGGAAAGAATTCCAGGCATGAGGAGCATCCAGTGAAAATACCTAGTGTCAGGAGACAGAGCAATCTGTTCAAGAAATAACAATCACAGAGCATTGGGGGGGGGGGGGGGGAGGGGGAGGAGGGAGACACCTAGATATCTTGAGCATCTAGTTAAGAACCTCTATCATAGACTGTAATAACTTTTTATAACCTCACTGGGGACCTCACCGAAGATTGCTTTTATTTTTCCATCCTGGTTTAATGATTCAGATCTTGACTTCTCACTACTATGTTCTATGTTCACCTTTTGAACAGGAAGTAAATATATTTATCACTGGCCAATTCATTTTAACCATACCCACATACAAATAGCATCTATATAAGAGAAAATGTTAAAATTCTTTAGATTATAAACTCCTTCATGTGTAGGCTCTAAATATTTTCCAGATGAAAAGTAAGCAGTTTTCCCTTCAAGTTTTTATACACACACACACACACACACACACACACACACACACACACACACACACATACCCCTCCAGATAGTAATGTAAAAATGATGAAAAAGGACTTATGATTAATAGGGAAACTGTGTGTCAACCAATAAGAAAATGCCTGGATGAAGAAGGGATGTAATCTGTAGAGCTGGTTAATTTTCCTTATAAGTCTTCTTTCTTTCCTCAAACTCTGTGGATATTTTTCTAACTGAAACTAGTCCTACTGAGCATTTAAAATAATTTGGCCTGAATTCTTCAGAATAAAGTTGATTCTCTGGTTTGATAGTTAGAAAATAGTCACCTTGAGAATACTCAGAACATTGATAAAGTTACCTTTAGTAGCTTCATTTTTTCTGCAGACAAGGATTTGTACTTTATAGTCTTCCAAGCTTCTGCTTTCAGAAGTACGCAAGTAGTTAATTTATCAATTCAATTCTCTGGTCTTGAAACATCAGTTAGGGAGAAGTCATGATTTTACAGCAGTTTGTAAATCCCTTGCCTCTACTGACAAGGCTCTTTTTCCATTGTGCAGCTTGAACATTATGACTCAAGCTTACTCATCTGGACTAGGAATGAATTAAATTTTTTAGAGTAAAAATCTGAAAGAGAAAGTACACACATGTAATTCCAAGTTGCTGTTTTTAGAATGGGGCCTTTCTCTGGAGAGATGTTAAGAATGTATTATCATACTATTCCATAGGTGTTCTCTTTACTTTGATGTCTTGGTAACAGTTTGTAGCTAAATAAAAAATTTGACATAAGAAACACAATTAGTTCAATGAGAAGCCATTTATGATCTACCTAGAGATTTGGTTTTTTAAAGAGAGGAAAGGGTGAGATATTAATTTCATTGGCAGATATAAAAATAGACATATACATAGAGATATATACATGGAACTGGCAAAAGGAGTGAATTTGTGAGAGATAGTTTGAATTAAATCTTTTATGCATACTGGCCATCACAATGGAATGCCATTTAAGTATTCAGATCTTCAATATGTTATTTGTAAGAGGAATGATGATGTTTATACATTACCTATGTCATAGAGGTTGTTTTGAAGAGAGTCCTTTGTAAAATCTTAAAGCTCTTTAGATGATGAGCAATACAATAAAAACTGACATAAAGCTCATTAAAATCCTTAAAGTTTTTTTATGAGCCAGGTGGGTAACTCAATGGAAAGAATAGTGGTCCTGGAGTCAGGAAGACCTGACTTCAAATCCATTCACAGAGACTTACTGACTATATGACCCTGGGTAAGTGATTGTCACTTAACCTCTTTTTTCTTCATCCATCAAAAAAAAAAAAAAAAAAAAAAGGCAAACCAGTCCAGTATCTTAATCAAAAAAAAATTGTCAGGGGCAGTATGGAACACAGGATCATGAAGAGTCAGACACAAGTGAATGACAAAAGATCTTTATTCATATTATTTCAATTAACAACTCCGTGAAGTGATTATTTTCCCTATTTTACAGATGAGGAAACTGAGATCCAGGAATATGATGTGATTCATTCAAGAAGTGTTTCCAAATCCAGTGTTTTTGTCATCATACTATGATGTGTGTGTGTGTGTGTGTGTATGTGTGTGTGTGTTTTCTCCTTAACAAGAAATTAAACCTGGATCACAGTGGTAGACATGTAAGGATATTTATCAAATATTATATATTTAATATAAAACAATTTCATGTAATTCAAAAATGCTTATTGAATACCTACTGTGTGCAAAGAATACATTATCCTAAGCATTCTGAAGAATTAAAAATATTTTTAAAAAGTTTACAAAACTGTTATGAGAAAAGTCCTATGCAAATTGATATTAATTGCTATATCAATATGAATTGATGATAATAAAATTTTATATCAATAAGAATTAATATTATTATTATGAGTCTATCTGTGCACTCAAGAAATTTGAGCAGTAGGATATGGATCCCAAAAAGCAAATGCTCAAATACAAGATGAGAGGTAGAAGTAAGGAGCGTATCTGAAAATTATTTGAGCAGTATAATGGGCTTCAAGTTCAATATTAGTAAATACTGTGATATTATCACAACTATCCTCAATTCACCACTCTTCTTGAAACTGTCATAATAAAAAAAAATTCCAAGAATTAGCATCCTATAGCTGTCTCCTCTGCTACGCCTACACTTGGTAATTCCATGCATGGCAGCTGACACCATCTGGGCATTTAAAGGGGGGTGAGAGAAACAGAATAGCCTGCCCTCCCTCTACCCAGCTCTAGTAACAGGACTGTTCCTGAAAAGATCACGGGATTAAAGAAGAAATTTTCCATTGTTTTTCCATTTCCAAGGTTCTCCTTAAAAAAAGAAAAGAAAAGAAAAGAAAAAAAGAAATGTGGCCTCTAAATGCTCATGAAAATTTGAATGGAAGAGATGATGATCTATTTATATAATAAGGTCAGACTCTCCTACTACCATGTTCAAGTCTTTCAATGTAGGAGGTCATTGCAGATGAAGATGAGATTTATAGGAGATATGTAACTGGAAATATGTAATTTTGTTTGACCTGAAGTAGAAGGTAAGGTATCTGGAAGTTTTGTTCTTATCTTCTTCTGTCTCTCACTCCTTGCTAACTAAATCACCAGAAGAACTGCTTGGTTGAGTTAAAGAGTTTTTTTCCCCCTCTTCTGAGCAACCACAATGAAATAGCAAGGTTTTTTCCTTTCTCATTTTCTCTCTTACCTGCTGGATTTCAAGCAGAGAAGAAGCCCCAACTCTGACCTTCTTCCACATTGTTCAGAGGAGTGGAAATCTGGCAATAATTTCCTAATTTTTTCTCATTTATTTCTTAGTATCTCTGCTAGAAAAGTCTTTCCCTCTAGGCCAAGAAGAGATGATACAGTGCAATTTTCTTCTAAGAATAATTGTGTAGTTTATATTTCTAGTATTATTGTTAAAGAATCCATTTTAATTATACAGGAATCATATTTAATATATTGGTATATTCACCATTGAGTTAATAATTCACCATACATGTAGGTGTATGTATAACACTTATGTGCGTATGGGAATATGTGTGTGTTCATTATCCCACTAAATAAACCTATCTCTAGACAACACTATCGTAAATTTGTGTGGTTAAATTTTGTAGATATAATGGCACCAATCTCAAAAGAACCTACAAATCCTCATAGATTTCAGAATGGAAATGATGGAAGATTCAGGATGAAATTTCTCTCTTTTCCCCCAGCTTTGTTCAAATATATTCCTTCCCCCCCCCCCCAAAAAAAAAAAAAAAAAAAAAAAAAAAAAAAGCTCAATTACATTAAAAAGCATGGTGCTCAGAATTAAGAAGGTTATAGTTACACTGTATCTGATTCTCTTCTGTACATATCTAGAGTATTGTCTTCAATTCAAGATACTGAATTTTAGAAAGCACATTAATAACTTGGAGATTTTCTGGAGAAAGGTGACATCAAAGATTCTAAAAATATCATATGAAAATCAGTTGAATGAACCAAGAATGTTTCATCTGAAAGAGGAAAGATTTAGAGGAGTGGTTCTTAATCTGGGTATTTGGTTTTTGGTTTTTTAATACATATTTTGATAACTATATTTCAATGTAATTGATTTCCTTTAGTACTCTTTGTGTTTTATTTTAAGCATTTAAAAACATTGTTCTGAGAATAGATTCATAAGTTTTATAAGACTGCTAAAGGGTCTATGACATAAGAAGGATTAAGAATCCACTTAGGGATACATGATAGCCTTCTTTTTTATATTTGAAGGACTGAAATGTGGAAGAGGAGTGGGGAATTGGAGGAAGGACAAGGAATTAGGTTTGTTTTGTGGACCTCAGAAGATGAAACTGTGAGTACTAAGAAGACGTTGCAGTGAGATAAGTTTAAATTTAATATATGAAAATATTTTCTAACTATCCAAAAATTAAATAGATTGCCTCTGGAAGTAGTGACTTCTCCGTCTCTAAATATCTTCAAGTGAAAGCTAGATAATCTCTTTGGTTATGTTTTAGAAAAGACTCTTGTCTAGATATAGGTGAAGCTGAATGATCATTAAAGTCCCTTCCCACTTTGTAATTCTACATATGCAAAAATAAATAATATTCAAAGCACCATGGGTAAACTACATGAGAGACACCAAGCACCAAGAGAGTTCAGAGGATGCACAGATGCACTTCTGAGTCACTGGGGTATTGGGGAAAGCTATAAGAGTTTATCTTTAAAGGTCACCAGAAAAGATTTTTGTTTGATTTCCAACATTTCTCCTGATATATTTTAAATGTATATGTAATATTGTATCCATCATATAACAGAAGCCATGGTTTAATATACAGAATAAGAAATGCATTGTTGGATGTATCGAAAGTGGAGATTTGTTTTGCTTGACTATGCTTAGATGATACACGTTTCTGACTTTCTTTAGAATGAGTGCAAGAAGATGAGAGGAAGAAAAAAAATCAATGTCTGATAATTTTAAAATAAAATTAAATGAATGAAAAAAACCTTAAATAATTTGCATAGAAGCTAGCCAATAAATTGTGATCAGAAAACACAGTGTTCAAGTAGTTAGCAAAATTAAATTATAACTAATGGTGGACTACCTCTGGTTACCAGGTTAGCCTCTGGCATATTGAGAATATCTTCTACAACAAAAGATTAACATGAGAACATAAACAGAAATCACATGGAAGAAAGCATGGATGACTTTTACCCTATGCCCATAAGAAGAACATCCATATTCATGAGATTGAAGGACCATTGTAATATTTTTAAAGTACAAATTAAACTATTTAACTATTAACTAAACTAGCATTTAAACTGTTATAACGCAGATTTGTGGTAGCATTTTAACTGGACATATCTACCTTTACCTCCTAAATTCACTTGTTTTGAAGACCTCAGAAAAATTAACTATAAGACAAGGAGTCTAGTACAAGTATGTCCCAAAGAGAGTAAAGCTTTTCATTTTTTCCAGGAAAACTTCAAGAAATGTAATATGGGCAGGATGTGGATAAATTCCTTATCTTCATGGCCTTTACACCAACTTCCTATGTGATACTGTAAAGGCAGGGAAGAGAAAATCCCTTCCGAAAAGACTCTTTAGTAATAAAGTTTTCTCTTCTAGTTTTCTTGGCTACAAAGTCATATGGATCTATTATTCCTGCATATGAAAATAACAGGGGGTCCATCAAAATTATAGTTGACAAGTAGTGAGAACAGATTAAGAATCGAAATTAGAATTCTAGTCTCAGCACTGTTAATCATGGGAATGGACTCATTAGAGACACTACTGGCTCTAAAATTCCATTTTTTTCTATGCTATTTTAAAAGGACCAATATCTCTGGCCTTATGTATAGACCTTTTGAAAAAAAAAAATGCCTGTTCTACTCCAAAACTAAAACTTTTTTTTTTAATTTCCCAGAATTTTTTAAAGGTCAATCAATGGAAAGAGTCTTTTGTTTGGTTTTCTAGATACTCTAGTCTTGTTTAAAACATAAACATGATAGTGTTATGTTAAAACAAAACAAGAAAGTGAAAATGATCACAAAAAAAGATGTAACTGTCTTTCCCAATTTCAAGCCAAACAATATGTAAAAACTAAATAAATGGCATAAATAACACCGAGTGGATTTGGATTTTCTTTTTACTAATTCACTGCAGTGTTGTTCTAGCATCATTATTAAGTCAATATGGGGAGGTATCTGATGATTGAATCATAATCTTAGTATGCCCCCTTTAGAAAAAAAAATACTTTCACAAACGACATTGAACAATCTGACATGTGTATGTATACTTCTCCATTGTTCAAATTTTCCTCTTATACAAAATAGAGCATGACCAGCATCAAGTATCTTATTCTTAAAAGAAAAGAATTACTTTTCTAAAACTCTCTATGAAATAGAGGAGGAAGATGGGGGGAGGAAAATGAGGAGGAGAAAGAGGAAGAGGAAGAAAAAGAAAAGATAATGAAAACAAATTTTGTTCAATGGCTCCAAAATCACTTAAGTTTTCCAAGTACAAAAGTATAGGTCATTCAGCAAACTATATTTACTGTATACTTACATGGCAGCTCTTTAATTGTTATAATTATGATGCAGATATATAATTGAAACAGATGTTCCTCTTCTCTTTCAGAAAAACACAAGAAAAGTGTAAACTTGCTGATATGGCATGTAACAGCTCCATAAAACAATGGAGGAAGAAAAGACATTAGCACATGACAATATTAGTTTTTACTACATTACTAATTACATAAAAAGTCTAACTTGAGAACATTAAATCAATATAATTTTCAACACTATAGAAGGGAAACAAATAGATTTGTATACTGGCCTATTTCACATCTGTAGTTGGAAAAACACTTCTGAAAATATCAGTATTTTGGTGGGGAGAGGGTGGTGTTGTTGTTTTTAAAGCCACTGTTGCTTTCAAAACACAAGGGGAAGAGAACTCTCTAATCTGTGCCCATACAATATGTATTAGAATGATCCCCGGGGCAGTGCTTTCACTGAGTAGGTGTTTAGCAAATGTTGATTAACTGATTCATACATTGAGGACTTTCTGCTCTGACATTTCTAGTACTTGTCCAGAGTTCCTAAAAATTCTTTGGAATAAAAATCCTATTAATACTTAGAGGCAAATTAACTCAAAATAGTTATCTTCACATTTAATTTAAGGTCTCAACATAACATAAAAATTGGATTTGAGTCAATAAAACAGATAAATAGAGGAGTTAAAAGACAGATGTGTCCCTCTTTTTCTGCACTAGCCAGGGCCAGAATATTTTGGAAAGTGATATTATAGGAATTTTATTTTCTTTAATGATAAGTGTTTATATATAAATATGTCCTAAAGTTATATTAAGATGGTGGGGATTTAAAGTTAACAATTCAAAAATTGTTTCTTTTTTGAGTTTAAAAACAAATGATGCAACTCATGGGTTCCCAATATACCAATAAAGAAGTTTGTCATAGCTTCCCTGGGATTCTCAGATGTCATGCTTCTATTTTTATAAGAATGGGCTGATTTGTCTTAGGCTATTACTGTCTATTACTGCTGGAAGACTTGGGGAAAGGTGGGAAGCAGCAAATTCTGGCAATCTGCCTAAAGAGAAATCAATGAAACAAATTAATCCTTCACAGGCTGCAGTGGCACAGTAATCCATCACTCAGAGTTGCTTTTATATACCAAATCAGAGAGCAGAGGAAAGAGCCCTGAGGGACATCACAGACAACAACTTACACCAACACTGGGAAAATACAGGGGAATCAGTTTATTTAAAGAGGATAGATTTCAGTTGATTGCCTATTTCATCAAATAAAGATTTTTCTTGCATAATGTTGGGAACCCAATACTACATATTCAGAATTCCATACTGCTCTTGCCACTCACATCAATAGGATGTGAATTTTTAATTATTAGCATTATTAGCAAATATCTATAAATATGATACCTTTTTTCCTGTTCATTTTCCAAGTATTTAATACACTCAAAACTTTCAGTAAAGACTAACTGCAAATTTGACCACTAGACTACAACTTAACTGACAAGCTTCTGATAAGTCACCTTTGAGTTGCCCTTTCATGTACAGAAGGAATAATTCAAAGTGTGTGAGTTTCTAAATACTGTGTTAAGTTTAAAGACTTGAAAAATGTCATTCTACTACACAGTGTAAATTTTTTAAAGCAAATTAAGCTCAGTAAACAAATAACTTTTTTTTAAATTATAAAATTTCTTTATCCTTTAATTCATTTAATAATGCTGGGAGATACCCTTTAGTCTGCTTTGTTGCTGAGAACACTGCCAAATCATTAACAACTATCAATGCATCTTCATCAAGGTATAGTATATTCGTATGTGTAAACATAGATCATTGCAATGTGTGCATATGTGCCTATTCAAGCACATGCATACAGTTCTACTCATGAGGATGATATTTACACAGAACAATGTGCTCTAAAAGACAACATATTCCCATGATGAAAAACAGTGATTGACAAGAAATGTGCTATTATGTTGTATTACTGTTGTCAAACATATACTTCATTTGTGGAGTTCAATGTAAATAGTAATCAGAGAGAAAGATACTTCAAAGCTTAAGACAAACTTTGCTGTCCAGGTCCTGGCCCAAAGAAGAAAGATAAATTTAAATAATGCTAACTGGACAATCTCTAAATAGCATATTTGATTCTAAAGACCATGACCGTTTGATTGTAATTCTTAGCCATATTGATGCATTTTTAATTCAAAGCATGGATCTGGCATTTATTGATTTAATAAAATTAAGGGAATTTCACAGTAGTTGCTACTGATGAACTGTCAGAAATTTAATTTAGTGAAATTCTTAGTCAAGAACATATGTTTGTACAGGAGAAAGACAACTAATATAAGCTGGAGAAGGCACATCCCAACATAGCAGACCCCCTTTCAATTGAAAAGGTGCCTAAAGATTTTTGACGCGAAGGAAAAATTTTCTCAATTCACTAAAAGTCTTCCCATCGCAGTCCAAAGTGAAGCTTCTTAGCCTACTTGGCCCTTCTGCTATTTTATGGAAGTAAAGGTGTTGCCCAAGGGGCACTATAGTACACTGCCCTTCAAAAGCCTTTTAGGCTTCATATTAATGGCTAATGATCTTATGATCTAATGAGATAGAGGCAACTTCTGCTGTATCAGAATAAGCAAGTCTTAATGCTAAGTCCCCACACAACCCCACTCATGCACACATACACCCTCACATATATATATACACCTTTCTTTGCCTCATGAAATCTCATTAATCCCAGACATGTTCCCTTACCTTGATGTCTAACATAGTTCCAAGCAGGGAGGCAGCAAATTATCCCTGGGCCCTGGCCTTTTCCACAGAACTGTCAGGGCAAGGGAAAGAGAGGCAGGAAATGTATATCTTCCTGGAAAGGATTCTGACCAAACAACCAAAAAAGTGAATGGGGGAGGGGAGAAGAGATAGTATCAAAATGAGGAACTACTAGAATGAAGTCCTTGGTAAGAAAAGGGAAGAAAAATCTCCATTTCTGCAATATGTATTTAAGGTACCACTACTGAGAAAGGCGAACTTTTTTGTCAAAACCAGAGTAGCTAACCTGTTTGTAGACTCATCTCCTGCCTGGCACACCTGGGGAGCATGTTTTCCTCCGTTTTCCAGGGACTTTGAAGGAGCGGATAATCTGAGGAGCCAGCGCTGCTGTTGCCCGGGTCAGTAAAACTATGCTAATTGGTAAACCTAATTGCTTCAAGCAGTCTTGTCTCTAAACAGGGAGAGCCCAGTTGATGGAGTCAGTCTGTTCCTAATAAAATGAAGAAGCACTGAATTAAATTCCCAAGGAAGGCCCTATAAAAGTTTCCACCCTGTAACCAAATGACTTCACCTATGCTATTATCCCTCAAATGACATCTTTGAAAGAAAGCAGACTCCATTCAGCCTCCATATTCATAAATTGGCTCTGCTAAACCAGTCAATCTGGATTGATTTAAAAAGGCTTTTTCATCCTTCCAATCAAATGAAGTCATTGTTAATTAGATGCTTTCTGTTAACAATGTCACTCTTCCCGGAATTACCTGCTCACACTTCGAAAGCCCGCTAGAGCAACATCTGGAGCAGCAGTTTCTTTCAATCAGTCCTCAGCACTGAGCCTTGGCTGCACAGTGGTGGCATTTCCTCTTCTCAGTCCCTGTCTGAAGGAAGATCCTATTCAGTGTCCTGATGGCGATCTCAATGTCAGCGCTATGATTCGGAGAGAATACAAATATCTCTGGATATTTGGTTTATTCTCTCAAGACCTGTTTCTGTAAAACAACACCCGGCAGTTTTTCAACTTTGGAATGCCTTGAAGAAGAATGTTTTTGAACTTAGAGCGGGAACAAAATTGCTTTTCGACAGTTTGTAGCCACTCAAAACCAAAAGTTCATCGCCGTAAAAAAGCTGAGTTTAGGGGTCCCTCTCCACTCTCTGGGACCTTCTCCCTGGCACTCCTAGGTGAACATCTGTTGAAGCTGCAACTGACTAGTGCAGCACAGATTGCTTAGGCGGTTACTAACTTTTGAAAGGAAATGCTTTTTCGGAGAAGCACTAGAAAGATTTCAGCTATTGAGAATAGAGAAGGGGGGAGGGGGAAGATGCAGACACCATTTTTTGCACTGTTGATCTTTCACCATCTTTGCAGTCTGGATTGGGGTGATAATAAGATCCCAAATTATATCCTTGACTACGTGTGGTAAACTGCATGCAGGAGAGGAGTAGAAAAGATCATGCAAGACTGACGCTTTTCTCTGAACCTCCGATGAGCTGTCCAGAGCTAGAGAGCCATTTCCCTGAAGTGCTGCATTAGGTTCTGGAAGCCCTAGTCCCAGAGAGCACTGACAATTTCGCACATAGATTAGGACTGATAGAGCTAGGTCTTCAGTCAATGGGACACAGAGGAAAAATAAGAAGGGAGCTTTGTCCCTCTCCCAGGCGCAGTTAGTCCCACTTGTTGGGCTTTCTGTCCACCTTCCACCTCCATATTTCTCTCTGTCTTAATTAAACACATGGATTTGCTGTTCTTTCTGCTCCAAAAACTAATTCCAATCTTAACTTTAACAGAAAATGCAATCCAAATTCACACACACACACACACACACACACACACACACACACACACACTCCTTTCTCATCAGCCTTTCTCCCCTGCCTCTCCACTATGCAGCTGCAGGATGAGTTCTAAGAAAGCTTCTCTTTTGGTCTAGCTAATGTAGATTCTTACAAGACCTAACTACACCTGATACTGATGTCACATCTTGTATCCTACAACATCTCTATGATAGAGAGGAAACCAATACTTTCTCAGAAAACAGAGCCCTGGGGCTTGTGCCCCCTCCTCCTGGAGTCATATTTTCCTCTAAGCAAAGGGATTTCACATACTTCATGGTTTCTCCTCAGATGTGTTCTCCAGCAAGAGTGGAAGGATAAGGTATAGAAAAATAGGAATTGATTTAGACTTCCAAAAATTAGTGATTTATTCATAAATGATCTTATGCTCCCTACAGGAGTAGAAGATGACAATGTTGTATGCTTGAGAGAGGATGGGTAGATACATGATAGAGATCAGGCCTGTGGTTCCATTGATATAAGGAACTCCCAGGTGAACAAGTCCCATCTTCCAATGTTTAGGGGCACCTTCTTTGCTACTTATACTCTTAGAAAGTTACTTGGGACACTAGGGGATTAAGTGTCATGCATGTGCAAAATCAAGTCAATATGTGTCAGAGTCTGAAATTGAATTCAGGTCTCCCTAGCTTCAACGAGATTTTTCCATTCACTAGGTCATGATTCCTCTTATGGCAAATATCAACCTAAAAGATGGCATTTGGAGCCTCCTGCCTGCTAGTTTCAATCCCTCGGCTTGATTGGGCTAAGGAAATGCACACATAGGTACACAGAGAAAAATAGAAAACCGGATTCCGAGGTTAAAGACAATCAAAGACTTAAGACTTTCTTGCCTCTGGCTTTTTTCAAATTGAATGAAGGAGCTTCTTGAATAGCCCTAATGAAGGTACCAAGACCAGGAAATTTTGGGGAGGGAGGGAGTGAAGAAAGAGAGTTTACTCTAAGTGTATATCATCTGACCTTTGTAAACAGGAGTGATCTGGCACTGACATGTACCACATATCTTGTAAGTTAGAGATCTGGCTATTCACCTAAAGATGACCCTCTCCTAATGCAGACTGCCGAGGAGATAGGACTCACAAGGGTTAACCAAAATTAAAATCTTAATTTCTTAACGATCCAACATTAAAAGACAACAAATGATGAGTAACAGTGATAGAAAGGCTGAAGAATGGCTGAAGATATGCAGGTAAACTCAAGGAATTTAGAATTGTAATCTCAAAATCCTTGACTTCTAGAACTTCTTGAACCATTAATATCCTGATGCTCCTCAGCTCTTCAGAAGGTCAAGCTAAGTTTCTTGTAGCTGTATCTCTCTTGTCTGGAGCTTTGGGAGGAAGGCAGACAATAGCGGTTGAAACACCTGCGATCTATCATCGCAATAAAATATGTACAGTAATGTGGAGTCATTTCTCTTTCCGCTTCCAGAGGGAGCTCAAACCTGAAAAATCAAGGTTAGCATTCTCCAAACTGTAAACATTTTCAACAGGAGACACTACAAAACATGAAAGAGAAGCTTGCGGCCCTAACCCCAGAGAGCATTGACAATTTCGCACAGAGAGGACGTCCTGGTTTCTGTAAGATTCTGATGCCTTTTTTTATATTATTGTTATTAGTGTTTATGTCCATCTAGAGTAGGACATACTGTTTGGAAGTGCTTTTGGGATACTTGGGACATAATGGTTGGGAACTGGGGAAAGAGAAGAGAAAGGCAGAAAAAATGAGAGGGAGGAAAGGGGGAAGGAGAGAGAGAGAGAGAGAGAGAGAGAGAGAGAGAGAGAGAGAGAGAGAGAGAGAGAGAGAGAGAGAGAGAGAGAGAAACAAGCATTTTAAACACCTACTGTGTGCCGGTCACTCTGCTTAAGTGATTTAATCTCATTTGAGAGACATAATTATTGATGGGTAAATCATAGTTTGAGTTGAAACGGAAGGATGGTTTTTAAAATGTGGATGTTTATGGCTATTTTGTAGTTGTGAAGTTCATGTAGCTCTAAGAAATCTTTGTGTAGCTATGTCCACGTACTTAAGCGGTTTATCACAGTTCTTTATGTTTCAAGGAAGGTGTTATATGCCACATCCACTCATAGTGTGTTTGGGACTCTAACCAATTCACATACCTGTCTCTATGGTTGTCTGTACAGTACTCTACCTTCTGTTGTGATAGATCTAAAACAATGCCGAAGTTTCAAGCACCTGAATTCTGACTAGGATTACACTCTAAGTTAGTACTTCCTCCACTGCCAACCCCTGACCCAAAAGGTGAGAGAAGAGGTTCTATGTGAAAGGACAGAATGACTTTGGAGTCTAGGACTTGGGATTTGAGAAGGGAATGGAATATGATTGAATCCGAGCTCTTCAGAAAAGTATAGCTATTCCCCCAAGTCATCCCTGTCCCTCGAAACTCCAGCTATCCAGTCCTAAAGCCCACTAATAACATAGACAGTCTCGCCACCTGTTCTTCCTGAACTCTTCCACCCTGGTCCTTTCTCCACACTTCCTGAGAGTTGTTCCCAAAGCCCAGTGTGCTTCCTTGAAGCCCTCTCTGATGGGAGATAACTGCCAGGCAGATACTGAATACTCTGTGCCTGACCCAACCAGAGACAGGGCTCCCAACAGAAACATACAATCAGGTACTAGTTGATCAAGTATTTGTATCAATGTGCTGTCTTCGAAGTACCTAGATCCTTTTCTCTCCCAACTCCATCCCGACCCAATCCCAAGAAATAACACTGCCACTGTTTGGAGTTGTTGCTGTTGTTGTTGTTTTTAAATACATTAACGGGATCTTTGTGGTCTGCCTTGTCAAGCCATTATGCCTTTATCCCCACCAATTAACCACATCTCACGGGGCTGCTATTAAGAGCTAAATTGAGCTTAAAAAGTGAGGTATCCCATTTCATACAGATGTTGTAATCTCCCGCAGATAATCGCGGCAGACAACCAGAATAACATTGGAGGTCAGGCCGAACTCCTTGCTCTGGAGGAATACTGGTTTCCTCAGAACCAACTTCTGGGAGCTGGAGACCTGGTGCGCAGGGAGATCAGTTACCAACTCTTGGCGAGGTGAGAGACTGAATAAGCCGACGGCTTTAGGGGCTGCTCGGAGAATGAAGGCTGGCAAGACAGGCACTGTTCTGAGGTCCGGTCAGAAAGGTCACGGGCACCCGAAAGGGAAATCTCCTAGGTAGTGCCACGGAGCACTCCAAAAGCTAGTCGTGCGTTTTTACGCAAGAAGTTGAGCTTGAGGCTACATAGTTAAGTGAAGTGGGCAGTGCAGCTTTTTCCGTGCTCTCCTCTAGGGTTGCCGGAGCCTTAATTAGGGGATCTGACTGGGTGGAAATACTGAGGAGTTGCGATATTAACCCACCATATTGCCCGCCACTTATTTTTCTTCCCAAGTTAATTGAATCTCCATAAGCAAGGCTGAGACCCCCAAAAGCTCGACACAGGCAGAGGGGTTGTAGGACGGATGCTAGTTGGAAACAAATTGAGAGGATTGTAGTTGCTTAAGAAGTAAATGGAAGAATATGAAAAAAGTGGAGCTAGGAATTGAGGACTCACTCAGAAAAGATGTGAGCTCCTTGCTATAGTTTTCTCGATTCTTATCTCAGTCACGATCCCAATCCAGCACACACACCTTCCCTTTCCCCCATCCCAGTTCAAATAGTTGCAACTGGAGGAATCGAGGGCTTCGGGTGTCAGCATCCCCTAAAAAGGTCTACAGAGTTCTGCTCCTTGACCCTTAGAAAAGGATTTGAGTTAGGGCGGGCCTGCAGAAGGAAGGCACATCAGTATATCGCTGCTTTCAGTGCCTTAGGTTTCACTCTCAGTGTTGGGTACAACAAATTTAGTCAAGCCTAAAGAGATTAATTTTCCAGAGTAATCCAATTAAAAGATTTCTAAAGTAATCTTTTGCAAAAAAAAAAAAAAAAAAGGGGGGGGGGAGCGCAATGTTACTAAAGAGGGCTTGGTGACACTGATTTATCGCCGGAGTGAAATGAGTGGGCAGGACTCTCTCCCCCTCCTCTTGATGGAATTTGACCAGTACATCCTCTCACTGCCTCCAGTGGAAAATATATTTGCTTTTCGGAAAGACACCCATCCATCACGCCAACCTGTGTATCCGATAATATGGAGAGGAGTTGGGTTGCTTACAAGCACCATAGACTTTTTAAAGTGCTAATAGATTTATGGTCTCTTTTTCGACGCCCATCCAGAGTAATTAGCACATATGTTCTAAATAGATGATAGTTTTGTGAGCAATAAAGCAATTACCCATCGTTGGAGCTGACAGTTCCTCCAACTAAACTCCAACCAGCAGCTAATTGGAAAAGTCATTTCAGCTCCATTGTCTGCAATTAGTCCTGCTAAACTACTACACCCCAACTAGCTGGTTTGAGGTTAATTTATTCCCTCTTTTTATTTTCATTGGAAGATCCTTGACAAAATAGGACTTTCCAGTTGTCCTTCAGGACATTACCCTGGGACCAAGTGGAGACCTGAGCAGACTGGGAGTGGGAATAGAGGTGGAGGTGGGGACAGTTCTTGGGTTCCCTGTCCGATAATCTGTACCAGGCTGGAAAAGGGTGCACCTCTTTCCTAAGAAATTCTGGGTCCAGAGTCTAAACTCTGAGTCTAAATAAAATCTCTTCCCTAGCTAGCAGTAAGTAATTCGGTTAAGTTTCAACCTTCTAAAAGTCGTTTTTTCTTCCTTAGCATTAAAACTAGTCATTGAAGACACGGACTCCAAAAGTGTCCCCTGCCTCCGCACTCCTCCACCCCACCTCCAGCTAGTCCCATAGGAGAAATCTGTGTCTTCTAGGCAGGACCAAATACGCAAGAGGAGCAAAGTAAACCTAAGTTACACTTGACTCTCCTTTGGTCTGAACTTTCAGTGGGGAAGGAAAAGAAAGGATTTTATTGTTGACCCTTCAAATTGGGAGGGAACCTCAAAGCTCTTGGGACAGCGCCACACCCCACAGCTTTTCCCCTTCTAAATTTAGGAAGTTTTTTTTTGTTTGTTTGTTTGTTTGTTTGTTTTAATTGCATTTGTGTGTGTGTTCGTGTGTGTTTGGAGCCACACAGGTCTAAGGCTTGTGCACAGTGAGTGGAAAAAATGTGTTAAACGGCGGTTTGATGCCCCATCGGAGCTTCCAAATATCCAGCGGCTGGGATTCTTCTACTTAATTTAATCTTTATTGGACGGGGCGGCTCCTTCGCCCCTATTCACCGGGAGTGCGGGAAAGTATCAGTTGAGGCTGGGGATGGGGGAGGGCACGGAGAAAATGGATGGTGGAAGAGTTGAAACTGGAGGTCGTGGGACCTACATATTCTATCAGGTACTGCTGAGAGAGCGAGAGAGAGAGAGAGAGAAAGAGAGAAAGCTCGGCCAGAGCAGGTGATCTAGATCTAGAAAGAGTGGCTGAAAAATTCCCTCAGCCTCTTTACTCTAGTATCCTAGGGTCTGAGAGGTCTGGAGGAGGGAAGTAGGAGGGAGATTTGTGGGTTGGGATGAGAACTTGTAGCCCTAGCAACAAAGTATTCCCTTAAAGGAATTTAAAGCGAAATGTCCCCAGGCTCCGAGGGCAATGAGAATATTGCAAAGAGAGGAAAAAAAGAGGTAAAGCCTTCGGGAAGGGGGGGAGGGGAGGCGGTAAAGTTGAAGCCCCTTCAGCTCTTGATTATCAAGTATACTTTCCGGGACTCCGCTTAAAGTCCTGTGGATTCTATCCACCCACTCACTCCCATAGCCCCCCAGAAGTAAATACAACAATAACTAAAGAAAACAACTCGGCTAAGATTTTAGTCCGCACATGAAATTTGCTGAAGTAATTCTGATTTCAATAAATTGCAGTTAATTGCTTAACTTCAAGGAGACGGCGTTATGTATTTATAGCAAAAAAAAAAAAAAAAAAAAACCCTAAATCCGCCTAGTACCAGATTCCCGTCTGCTCTCCACCACTTATTTAATTTTTTAACCAAATTAATAACTAGGAGTGCCCACAAAGAGGAAATGTATGAAAAAATTACATGCAGTTTTTAATATTACGTATATATCTTCTCCCACCTGCCTTTCACTATTCTGCATCTTAGGAGAAACAATTCAATGGAAGTGCCCTTTGCAGTTTAAAATGGAAACGGTCTCAATTTTAAATAAGATATCTTCACTAAAATCCCTCTACCAAACTCCACAATCTTCCGATGAACCATTTGATCTTTTAGGGCCTTAAATATAATATCCCAAAAAAAAAAAAAATAAGGATGGAATTTCCAATGAAGCTCATCACCTGAACTTGATAAATATAGTCTCTTCCTCCTTATTTGTGACTCGGGCAAAATATCATCTGCCCAAGGACACACATGTAATATGTAATGTGAATTAGATAGCTTTGTATATATGTGCATAGAAAGTAAAAAAGGACAGATAGAAAGGAATATAGCTCTACATCCGTAATAGGGGTCTATTCCTATACATTTATTTACTTCTAGGGTAAAGGCATTTTCGTTGCTTCCATAGTTTCTTTCCATTAAGAGCGATTAGATGGTGTCTATTCAAAATTGCTGATCCAGAGAGAAAATGGGAGTGGATAAAAGGAGATTTCAAGTGACCTCCTCGTCCCTTTCACACCAACCTGAGCCCCAGAATAGCCAAGGATCAGCTAACACAAAAGCTTTTCCCTTTTCCTTTCAGTCTCAGAAGATTCCGTGCAAGGGGTTAACAATAAAACATAGAACTCTCCTCTGGTTTGGTTAGATCATGCCATTGGAATACTTTATTAACTGCCC
Organism: Antechinus flavipes; assembly: GCF_016432865.1. Classification (NCBI taxonomy): domain Eukaryota; kingdom Metazoa; phylum Chordata; class Mammalia; order Dasyuromorphia; family Dasyuridae; genus Antechinus; species Antechinus flavipes. The sequence goes on from NC_067398.1 coordinate 182,966,011, forward strand.
CGTTGAGAGGCTGCTTTTTCCCCCTAACCTCTTCTGAAATGGGTAAATAAAATATACGTAGCATGGTAAAAATACATAATTATTTACAGCTGTCTATAGTTTGCATGAGCTATTTGTTATGTTCATTCTAGCCCATTTAAACTTTATAGTTTAAATCTACCTTCTTCTCAATGGTAGAAGACGCTGTAATAAACATATCTTACTACTGACAGTTTAAGAGAAAATGTTAAGGTTTATTATTTAGATCAACCCTAATGATAAAGTAAATTGGGTTGCATCACTGCTGTAGTCACCAGTAGCAGACTTGCTGGGTTTGAGAACCCAACTCTTTTTGCACTGGTTTATCTCATTGGCAGAAAAGAAAGTGATATGCAATACTTAAACATATTCTAGCGATCTTTAGTCCGCGAAATGTCCAACTCAAATTTACTCCTGATGGACTAATCCCTATAGTAAAAGAAATAGGATCTGTGACAGGTAACTATTAAGGAAAATGATTATATAGTACAGTTGATTGTATTGTCAAGACAATCTAGCAACCTTCAGACTCACTTCAAAACTTCAACTTTCCATCCAAAACCAGCCTATTTTCCTTGAGAAGAATAACCAGGCAGTCATTTTTCATGTCAGGCATTTTCAAATGGAAAAGTCTGGAAGGTTTTCTTGAGGAGAAGAGGTGTGATGATGATTATTATTATTATTATTATTATTATTATTATATCATTACTATTATTATTATTATAGAAACAATTTTATGGATATGGCTTGATTTTTTTTATTTTTACTTTTATTCACCTCCAAAGTAAATATTCAGTTCTAGATTATGAATATGCTTGAAATGATTGTCCCTGCTTTCTAGTGGAAAGTTTGATTTGCATAAAAAGGTCATAGTTGTGCCCTCTTTCAAGTTACCCCCAGAATGATACTGATCCTCTGTGCTCTAAGGGAAATGGGGAAAGGAGAATTTCACTTAGCCTGCTTGTTCCCAAACACTTAGTTTAAATGCCTAGTTTGGGGCAGAAAATGAAGCTGTTTATTAAGTTAAAGCAGGTCTGCACTCAATCTCTGGATGTTGACACTTAAAGGTGACAAAGAATAAAGGGTTAGGTTGACAGACTGATAGATAGCATACATAGATCTATGCTATAACTGCTCAGACAGAATTCGTGGCTAGACTAATAGGAGAAAAGCTCTCAAGTTGTTCCTTACACTCCTATTTTTCCGATGACAATAAAAGACAGAACTTTTTTGTAGCTCAAGAACTACAAGCTCACCTTAGTCTCAGGGATTAGGGTTCCTTCTGAGAAAGAATAGGATTATTTTTAAATAACAAAATCATAGACATGTCTTTCTCTTTTTTGTCTCCAAAAGTACTAAACTTAACACATAATTGTACATATGTCTTCCTCATCTCTACTCACTTCTGGCATTAATTCTGTGCTAAAAGAGACTAATTGATTCAGCATCTTTAAAATAAGCCCTTTTCATAAAAGTCTGCAGTGGGATCAGAGAGACTGACCTTTTTTGTTTTTTCCAGTGGTTGTCAGTATGTTCATTTTTCTAGATGTAATTGATAATACACAGTTGTTCCTGTTATTTGGTCTCCTAAACTAAATAATATAGCTTTTTAATGGTATGAGAGGGATGATATAGAAGAGAATTGTTCACAAGTATCTGGTCTCCTGAAGGGCATCAAAGCTTTTGAAAAGGATTTAGAAAATATTTTTACAAGACCACTTTTGTTCAGTGTGTTTTACCAAAAGGCCAAAATTAATCATTTGAATTGGTAGGTTGCATGAAAAGAAAAATATCAATACCAAAACATTCACAAGGATTAGTGAAGAATGATTCAACAATCAGTTGACTATTAAAAAGATTTAGGGAAAATATTTCATCATACTTCACTATGTTTAGAACTCAGGAATCAATCTCATGGGGGGGGAGGGGAAAGGGAGAGAGGGGAGATGAAATCTTCCTGTGTCAATATATTGTTCTCTTTCTCTCTGTCTCTGTCTTTCTCTATCTGTGTGAGTATGTGTGTGTCTCTCCCTCTGTCTTAATTTCTCTATGCATTTATCATATACATTTTCTCTAACATATGCAATTTACTGGGATTCTAATGATTAGGGGTAATTCACTATTCTCTGGAAGATTTGGGTTTGTTTGTTTGTTTTGTTTTAATTGATTAACACTCAGTAATGAAACCAACAGAACAAAATGTGTGTGTGGGTTTGGTTTTGTTTGTTTGTTGGGGGGAGGGGAACAGGGCATTTTGACCATTTAGATAATACCCTCCACCTCACCAGAGGGAAAGTAGGTCCTCTTTTTTCCTTTGGCCTTGAGGTTGACCACACAAGGGACCATCTCTTGTCCCAGTTGAGTTCAGAAGAAAAGCCTAAACAGAACTGGAAAGAAGGCAAGGACACCATGAAGGATGAAGTTCAAAGGGAAATTTAGGCCAAGAATGGGTATACTTCCACAGAGAGGCCTTATTTGACAGAGCTTATAGAGAGGTCCAAGCTCTATGTGAGGTCAAACAATACCCCAACAGCCGACCCAGTTGAGAACCAGTAGCTATGATATAGATGGCAATAGGCTACAGAGAAGGGAATGTGTGGGGTGGGAGGGAGCAATCATGTTCAACTGCACATAGAGGCTAGTCTTGACAGGGAAAAGGAAGGAGACAAAGGACACTGGGCTGTAACTACATTTAAGACTCTGGGTGAGAATGACTGAAAACTAAGTCTGGTTGGAGAACCCAGAGGGAGAGGAGCCCAGGAGAAAGTCCAGTGGATGACGGAGAAACTGGGACCCTGTACAGATAAACATGACTGAAGAAGTGTTTGGAGTTCTATGGAGTTTATTAATACAGTTGTATTCTCAAAATAATGGCTTCTGTTATATGACATAGGCAGGTCTTATTCCTCTTAATTTAACTACTGTGATTGTATGTTTAAACCTGAGAGTCTCGGCACTATGAGGATGTTAAGTTGAAAAAGTAATACCAGACTGGGTTTCAAAAGCCCCAGCACCACTGCCTCTCCTCAGGACCTAAGCTGCTGCTTTTATCTTCCATCAGCTGGTGTCCTTGTTTGAGAAAGGCTGGGACTGTGCAAGGGAGGTTGGAAAGTGTTTCTGCATGGGGAAGATGGAGAGGAGCAGGTGAAATCTGGGACAAAGGGTGCTACAAAACAGAATTAAGGGGTCAGTTGAAGTGGGCCTGCCTGGCTCAGCCAAGCTTGGGTTAGAGCCATACTAAGAGAAAATCAATGTTTCTGGTTGCCAGGCCCTCCCTCTCCTCCCCATGTCGACCCCCCAACCTTCACACTGAAAAGCCTTTTAAAAGTTGATGCAGATGCAACTTTGAAAATGAAGATGGCATGATGGTTATACTTCTTTTAGAAGAAGGGAAGTGCAAACAGCTGCTGAGAAACAAGGCTATAGCCCTGGGGGCCAGTTTCCTGTTTGACATACAAGTTGAGGCCAATCTTGGGCTAGGAAAGACTAAAGATTGCTTCTAAATCATAGTCAAAGCAAAAAAAAAAAAAAAAAAATAGGAGTAATGTGGGATCTAGGCTTTAAAGAACAGGACCCCACCCAATCATGCCAGCATTTTCACTCACTCCCCACCTCCATCTCCAGTTCTTTTTAAACCATGAAAGCCCTGAACTCTTATTTTTATCCTCCAGCTTCTGGAGTAAAAGCCAGTATGAAGGAGAGTAAAAAATGTAATAATTGGTGAGTTAGGCTGGAACCTTGCAGAGCTATGTCCTTCCTGGGCCCTTCAGGTTTCCTCTAGCGTAGCTTCACAAGCAGATCAAGTTGATAAGGGTTGTCCCACCCCTTATCAAATGAAACATTGAAATTCTGTCACAAAAAAAAAAAAAAAAAAAAAAAAAGCCCTATCATATTGAGTACTTGTGTTGCCACTGCAAACAGCATTAACAAAACAACCATTCTCCCCTTCCTGCCTTTCTTCTCCTCTGACCAAGTCTGTACTTCTACGACTAGAAAATGTACTTTAAAATTTTTCATTGATGCTATTCTTTTCTCATTCCTTTCCTCCATACCTCCAATGCATTTTCCACCTTGGCCTTAATATCCCTTTTGACCTTCCCACCTTTAAATTACAACTTCAAGAAAGGAAGAATGCAGAAGGAGTTTATGGTTCTGACACAGGATAGTCCGAGTTTCTCTCTCCCATTGCTCATTGCAGTTCTTTTCTCAGTTCCTAGGGTTGGGCTGATAGAGGTTCTTTTAATCTGTTGACACTATCACTCAGATAAAAGCAAGCTACCATCGATCTCTTCCATTAGGTGGTCACATAACAAACAGAACAGGTGACCCAACAGAGCATTCTCCTGTTTATCCTTCTTTGCTGATGACCTGGCACCCTCATAGTCAGCACTGCAAATCCTGCTCAGTAAATCCTTGGAAGTTATATCTTCAGTGCATCTGTATGTATAGCAAAATCTATAATTCTACCTGTATAATGCATCAACAGATGTTGTATAGGATGTGTGTCTGTATCTATGTTACTTGT